>NC_051253.2:12400000-13600000 GCF_015237465.2 Chelonia mydas
ACCTAAAAGAAAAGAAAAAACTAATAGAGAACTCCGTTGCTATATTTTTAGCTTACCAAATTTTGGTGCTGATTTGGGGCAGTCACTTTTTATTTTTCTTGTGGTATAATGAGATATCATCTGTAGACCTACAGAATCTTTAAACCTGACATTTTGTGAACAAATAAAATAAAAATGTAAGTTAATGAAGGGAAAGTACAATTAGTTATTTTGTGCCAGGTAGTTCACACTAAGCGTTTATTCCTGCAACCAGAACTGCTAGTGCAGTTTTCAGGACCCATGCAGAACCCCATTAACATCAATGGGGTGGCTGAACCCATCTGGAAAGCCAGTGTTACTAGCTACCTGGGGAGCCACTATGCTGTTTCTGTACTACCCACCTCCTGGAACAATAGGGTGTTTATATTTCCATCCAATTACTCCATATTAGCAAAATACTAACAATATTTATTTTAGATGCCCTTGACAATTTTAGCAAAGTGCCTCAACTCCGTCTATAAAACTTTGTGGATCAAACATCTATTGTTCCCTATTGCCTCAAAAATGGATTCATCGAAATTTCTTTTTGTCAATTTCACAGTTGCAGGATTAACAGTCGCCAGATTATCGAAAGGTATAATCAGAATAAAATTTTTCCTAGTGCCATTTCTTATTTGGCAAGAATGATTTCTACAATTATTATTGTTGTTATAAATCATTTTTGTTCGAAAGCACAATGTTCCCACAAGAGTTCTACATGTATTTATCCTGTTTTTTAATAACTGATCTTTTAAAAAGTATCAATATTAAAATAACAATAATAGTTTCTAATACACTAACATAACACTTCTCTATTTCTTTACTTGTCACATGTATTGCCTCATGCATCCTTTGGGTGGCAGAACACACCACATAGCACAGCATGAGAATGTGCAGGGTGTCACAACGGACAAGCACAACAATCTAAATAAATAAGAGAAAAACTGCATAATTGAAGCTATTAGAGCAACAAGGTTTTTGTTCATTGTTATTTTGTAAGATCAAAGCTAAATTGAAGTATTTTGACAAATGTACAAGCATCATCTTCAAAGCTGATGCAACATAGAATGATGACACTTTTCAAAATTATCAGACTTAGGGTGATGGTAGTAATAATTATTTTATTAAGTATAATTTTATTGAGTATAATAGCATCATAACTGAATATGGTGCTTTATAGACAATACGTATGAGAAAAAAGAACAGCAATGAATATCTTCTCTCAAATCCATTGTATTTGGCTTTTTAAACAACTTTTTGCTCTTGGTCTGCAACACTGCAGAGAGGTGTTCCTGCTTTTCAGTTGGATGCACCCTATAGTGTATCTGCATATTGTAAAATTCATGAAAAGGGAACAGAAGGCCCAAGACACTCAGTTAGGCTGACTTCATGCTGTATGTGAGAAGTGTTCCCTTTAGGGAGCACTATGCTGAGCTCTGCAGGGAAATACTGAGAATAAGCTTATGCTCAAATAAATTGGGTAGTCTCTAAGGTGCCACAAGTACTCCTTTTCTTTTTGAGAATAAGCTGTAAACACTGTGGCTCTCAGAGACACTTGGATAAAGGAAGCTCCAACCTTGCATTATGTCAGAGGTCCAGCAGTGCTACCTGGCATTTCATTCTAGCCAGAAGAATTCCCTACTGATTCTCCTCTCCATGATTTTACAATATCTTCCTTTTTGAAGGAGGTATAATAGGATAGTGGTAACTAATGGTACTACTGTAGGGACCAGTTCTACTTATTTTCAGACAGATATTCAACTGTATATCTACCGGTGTTTATGAGGAATGTGCTAAGTATGGAGCTATTCCCTAGTTCCACCTCTTCCTGCTCTGGAAAGGCTCCTGGGGAAAAGGGGAACATACTGCCACCCGTTCTGCTCCTACTTACTTTTATTTGCTTTCTTCTAGGCTTCACCTCAAAGTGGACTATAGGTGCCTTACTTCGTTGGAACTACCTCTCTGAGATTGGAATTTGGCCCATCATAAATAAGGGTGTAATTATTTTTATTTAATTGCTAACACCTTATTTTAACACTATGGTATTCACTTGTTTTGATTCGAACACTTTTTTTCTTCCTATGTGATCTGATGGCATATATCTCATATTTGGTCTCCTAACCTGGAATTTCAGTGCCCCTAACATTGCCAAAGATTGTTATACTATTTTAATTTTATTGCCATATAAGAAAATCATTTTTGAAACTATAGGGACATAAACAATTAAATCCACCGGACCATACAAAACCCTTTGGTTAACTGAATATCTTTAGGCTCTTCAGTTTTTCACTGGGAGAAGTTTCTTATTCTCATTATATAAGAATTCCTTATATAATAATTTCCTGCAAGTGCACTCAGAATAGAGCAACAAAGAAACAGCATTCAGGGGAGGAAAGACACTAAAATAAGAGGACAGAAAGAAGAGAGAATAGCAAAAAGGGTAGAAGCCTAAACATCACATAGTAGATGAAAGAAGCAGAGATTGAGATGAGGAGATAACATGAGGGAGAACAGAGAGAAGAAATTGAGAAAACAGAGAGAATGAATTAAAGAAATAGCTCCAGCCTGAACCAGGTTTCTCAATCACATGCAACCCATTATCTGTGTTTTCTTTTCCCACCAGAAAAGGATAGTCTAATATCCTCTGTATGACCTTTCTCTCCTTTCTTCTCCCTTTACAGTGGTGTCACTCTCCCCTCCACATTGTGTTCCTCTGTTGTGGTCCGTAATGACTCTTTGTGCATAATGATTATTAAAGGTCACTTTTTTAAAAAACAGCTTTTAAGGTTGGTGGTTGCTTTTTGTTTTTTTAACAAATAAAGTTATAGTCATAGAGTTTTAGATCAGAAGGGACCTCCTGAACTTCACAGGCCCTAGCACTACCTAATGACACTCCACCAAGTGTGCCACAGGTAAAGAATGGGTGCAACAATGCCATAGGCTCCTGCAGTGGCAGGGATTTGATTAAGTGGCATAAACGCAGATGTTGCCAGCAAGCCGCCCATGTTCCATGTGCAAAGGAAAATGAACTCCATCTCCCCAAGGTCACTGTCAATCTGACCTGAGTGAAAATTCCTCCTTGGCCCCACATATGGATGGTGATCAGTAAGATCTTGAGCATGTGATCAAGACCACCAGCCAAGCACCTGAGAAAGAGAATTTCAGAACCACCTCACAGCATTGGTCTACTCTAAGCAGTGACCCAACTCCAGCTGTGGCAATCGCTGATGCTTCAGAGGAAGAAGACAAACCCACACCCCAAAACCCAGAATACATTGAGGAAAAAATTTCATTCCTGACTCCTAGAGTTGATCAGCTGAAGCCACGAAGCATGAAGTCATTTATTGATTCTGTTGTACATGGGATTTCATAAGGTGGGCTCATTTGAAAATATTTAATGGAGACAAATAACAACCATTGGTGCCAGTTATAATAATCGAACACACACACTAGTAATACCTACTGTATATTTCCCCAATCTGATCTGTTAACCAAGGTCAGAACAGGTGCTTTGTTTCTGGCTAGACTTGTAACTATATCTTGTATAACATTTTCTATTGCTCCAAGGATCTCAGAACTGAAACAATGAATATTAATTAAAGTTTTGTATGATTAACCATAATTCACTGTCAATTCTTACCATTGATTCCCTCCCCTAAAATCTACAACAAATATTTAAAATCTTAATTGCTATAATTTATGTATTGGTTTTAAAGATGCATAACAAAACATTCTCCCACTACTACTTTCCTGAACATTGTCTTGCTTAGTTTCCCTAGAATCCTTGATTTGCCATTCCACATGCATGACTGAGTTGCACAAATTAAAAATACATTTCCAACCACTCCTCATACCATCAGATTTTCAACCAGCTGAACTTTCAGACCAACTGGTTGGTTTGAGACTAATGATTAATGTTTTAGTTTAAATGATGTAATATTGGTTTTGGCTATGATTTGGGTTAACTTGTTTTTAAATGCTGTAAATTGCAAAAATATTCAAGAGTACAAATAATTCCTGTTGTACCATATCACATTAACCTTTTGATCTGCTGCCCTGAATGAACTGTTGAGGTTTTTAATTATATGAAGGATTTGGCTCAAAAGATGCACAGTGAAAAGGACAAAATTTATGTTTTTCACCTAAGCAGACAAACTAACCATGTAGCAAATCCCTTATAGCAAAACAGTAGGTTTGTCCAAGTGTTGTGACAGATGCCTTTTATTTTCATAAGCAATCTGATTCCAACCTCTGAGCTGTCCTTAAAATTACAAGTGCACAGTGTGCCAGTATAAATCTGGGTAAGAACTAGAAAATATATTAAATATATTTTAGCGCAATGTTCTGCCTGCAACACAGTTTTGTCGCTAAGGTCAAATAGCAACACAGTTGTAAAGTTAATAAAAATAAAAAAGCTTGATCATACAGCCCCTGCATAAGTTCACTTGCCATTGTGAAGCAGCTGCATAACTGAGTCCCCTATCTCTTGACCTTCAGACATATACTCTACTTCCTAAAACTTAATTACTTCTAAAAAAGATTTTAATGAGTGCAGAGAAAATGGGCAAAAGGTGAAACACTGTAAAATGTAGAGAAGGGAGAGAGTAAAATAGGAAAGCAAAGCTGAATAGGGCTGTTCTGCAGGTAAGATGTATAGTCAGATGCTATGGTGATGAGGGACATATGAATACCTAGAATAGAATGGTAGATAGATAGATAGATAGATCATCCAAATTTTGGCACTGTCATGCTTCTTTTAGATACTTTTATCATTAGCCTCTTCTGACTCTAACTATTTATTTAGATACCATAGTTATCTATTATGTTCCATATGCATCTTGAAGTTTGCCTCAGATCTGCACAACTCAGACTGTTTTGCCAGGTCTCTTCCCATTTCTGTAATAAAAAGTCTGCTCTACACTATCAAATGGAAGGTCCAGGCTTCCATTTCCTATCCTATTCTTGCATTCTGGGCCATCAGAAGCTGGGAGGGCTGCAAAATTCTACCAGCTTACATATATTCTTTCCTCTGTTCCATCTCCTTTTCAAGAGATGAACTAAGTTCTAGTAAGTAAGCACACAGTGCTGGCCGACTATGCCTATTTAAAATGCACTTTGGGTTAATAATAATGAAATCTGGGCTAAGACGTGCTAGGCACTGTAGATCTTACATCAGTATACAGCCTGTTAGCTCATTTCTAACAGGTCACACATGAACATTTAGTAGTTTGGCATAGTACATGGAATGCACTTAAATAATTATGTCATAAAAGAAAAAACTGTTAAAGAATTAATCTTATAGTACTTTTAGCAAACAGTGATACGGAGACAGAAAAGTAAAACTATTCCAAATGCAAATCTGCAGTTTGTGAGACTAATAATTTTATACTAAATTTTAATCTGAGTTTGTAGTTTAAACTGGGAATGAAGATAAAAATATTTAATTTTATTTATCTTCATGCTTAATTTAAGCAATAGAATACAAATTATGGTTTTGAAAAAACTGATATTAAACTCTATTATTTAGAGTAGGTATGTGGTTGCATATGTGAAACCTGATGCTCTGATGCTGTGTGTGTGCTGTGACATTTCTGACAACGGGGGACTTTAGGGCACATCCTCCACACTGGGCCGGCATGGTTCCATCAGTACACTATATCTGTATAGTGACACAAGTACCTATTTTGCTCAAGCCAATGGGGCATTTTGGGGGCATCATCCTTCCATATTAGCATGAGTGATCAGGGCAGTGTGTGTGCAATGGTGCAGGTACCTGTTTTTGCCTATGCCAATGGGCTTTGGGGAGGATTGTTATTTTCCACACTGTCATGAGTGAATTATAGCACTATGTATGTGCAGTGTCACAGGTACCCTTTTTGCCTGTGACATATAGCATATTTTTATAGGAGAACTTGTGTCTTGCCTGGACATGGAGGAACTGGGACACTGTGTGTGCAATGGTGCAGGTACCTGCTACACCCACACCAATGGAAGATTGTCTGAGCACCCTTTGAAACTTCAGCCTGTCAAGATTTACCTAGTGATTTGGCAAACGTTATTGGAGGGGCCAGTTTCCCCAGTTCTGGTCTCTTCTCTGGCTGCCTCCTTGATGGAACGCAGCAGGGAAACCCTGTGGTGGTCCAATAAGGTGAATGCAGACCAGTCTGTCTCCCCGGGCAGGGATAAAGACATTCTGAAGAAGAGGTGACACCCTCAGCAAAAGGATTAAAATGGGGTATTATGGGCATCAAACATCAAATTCCTACCCTCCCCAACTCAATAATAGGGGCAGCAAAGGCCCAGTCAGTGAGGAGGAGGAGCAGTGTGAGACCAACGGCTTTTCCTGCTCTTTCTGACTGACCAGTGGCTTTTCTTGCCCTTTCTGACTGACACCTCTTTTCCCGCCCTTTCTGACTGACCAGTGGCTTTTCCTGCCCTTTCTGACTGACACCTCTTTTCCCGCCCTTTCTGATGATCAACGGCTTTTCCCGCCCTTTCTGGCTGACCAACGGCTTTTCCCACCCTCTCTGACTGACACCTCTTTTCCCGCCCTTTCTGATGACCAATGGCTTTTCCCGCCCTTTCTGGCTGACCAATGATTTTTCCCACCCTCTCTGACTGACACCTCTTTTCCCACCCTTTTTGGCTGACCAATGGCTTTTCCCACCTTTCTGGCTGACCAACGGCTTTCCCCGCCCTTTCTGACAGACCAATGGCTTTTCACACCCTTAGTGAAATGACTTACCCTTTTCACACCCTAATGACTTTCCCAGAAGCATGCACGGATTGAGCCTTGATTGCTCAATCTTGATCCCTACTCGCACAGTCAGGTGGCTAACGAGAGGCAAGGTGGACTTTTTAAATAGCATGATAATAGTTGCCATGTAGAAAGAGCACCACATGTGGAGGAAATAAGTGGCTCCTAGGCAGGGACAAAGGGTTGTACAGTGGCCCAGGTGTGCGCTTGCAAGCAAGTAGTGGGGGTGGAAGGTGTCCTAGGCTGAGGAAAAGAGAAAGGGGCTGCAGGGGCGCAAGGCTGGCACAGGTGTTGAGAAGTTTAGGGGCAGGTACCCAGGTCTGTGGCAGGCAGCCTAAGTCTGTGTCTGACCAACGAAAGCTACCCAGAGCTATTAAAAGTACAAGGCCATGAAGAGTATCCATATGCTGTTTCCCAGACAGAGTGAAACAAGCAGGAGAAGGGAAGGGGCTAGGAGAGGTCTTCGGGGCTGGGTTATTAGAGAAGAGACAAGGGGAAGTGCAAATCAAGGAGGACAAAGGGAGGACACTGAAAACTGCAATGGAATATTTTACCAACCCCAAATATTCAAAAAATCATGAGTTACCTTCCCCCTTCCCCTAGACTCTGACTTAAAATTATGAGGTTTTGAAAAATAATAAATATTTTGTCTTTTTATTGGTCTTCTGTTTGAGACTTCAGTGTATACCTGAGTCATGTTTTCAAGTTTCTCTCTACAAACAGGAGGGCTAGAAACATATTTTTTAAAAAACTGAGGTTCTGGATCACTGGATTCCAGGAGCTTGGGCTTTTTGAAAAAAAAACAACCCACTAATTATTGCATGATAAAATCATGGGAGTTGGTGTGGGATATCCTTAGCCAGAGAGTATTTTGCAGTGTCACTCTAATTGGGATGCCAGGGTGCTGGAAGTGGGAAACTCTGTGCACTTGCAGGAATAAATACAATAGATTTAAGTTTTTATCATATTCAAGTGTTCCAAACACTGTTTCCCCCTGTTAGTAAGACTTTTAGCTCTCTCTCTCTTTAAAAAAAACAACAACCTTTCTTTTCATGCCACCTTTAAAAAGAGATGACCTGGCTTAAGGAGAACTTCTGAAAACCTATAGTCTGCAACCCTGCATGGGCCAATTTCTGCTTTCACACTAGTCCAATCTGATCACAGTTACCATTGAGCCCTCTCGGTGTTGCATGTGTATGTTAGTAGAAATCTGTCCTCTATTTCTTTAGTAGTGTTTGTTGTGGCAAGATTATTCCTTTCTTTTTGGGAGAAGCCCAACTGCAGAAGAAAAAGCAAAGTTGGAGAATTTATTTTACGCTGTCTTCACCTTTACAGTTTTTGATATACCAAAGATTTTTGTATTGTCAACACATAATGGCATCATAGTAATTGTCAGGCTGAAAGTGGTGGTTTAGACACTTGATTGGGGGTAAGTTGGGGGATATGCACATTGAACACGTCTACATTTTTTCAAAAATTTCCACTGTTACTAACACCAGTTTTGCTGCACTGTAGTTAGCAATGTTGTGGGCTGCCTAACATCTAACTGTGTTGCTTAGACTTGTCCTAGGAGGACTTGATGTCATGGTGCTTAAAAACTTGGCAACCACTAGCAGCTGGTCTTCACTGGCGTTCCCAGTGTTGCTACCATCAATGAACCCTTGCTCCCTATACTTGTTGGAGTAAGCAGTTCAAATCCAGCCTGGTTTGGTAGTAGCAAATCCACAAACATATTCATTCAAGGAAAACCTCAGGCTATGATAACATGAAAACGAAGTGCTGCAATTATCAGAGGCATACAAAAGAAGAGGGAATTAATAAATCCTTTAAATTCTCAGATCTTTAATCTTGACTCTTTGGTCTTTAGGTATCTGCAGATCACTCAGGAAATATTTATGCAAAACCCCTGTAGCTCTTTTCAGTAACTCCATGTCAAAATCAACAGAGTTGCAGAGTTTTGTTTGATATATAGCTGACAAAATTATACAATGCCCTTAGCAACAGATTTCAAATAAAACTGCATATGTGAACTTGCAGGGAGGTATTTTAATGACTTATTTCTTCCAGCAAAGCAGTAAACCTCAATTTAAAAAAGCATGACCCAAACACTGAATGCCTCGTTCAGTGTTAGCTAAGTGTAAGCAGGAATTGAGAGCAATAAACAACAATAATAAAATAATAATAAATAAATAATAAAACCGCTCTATGTCTCAATCTTTATTCAAAACAAACAAAACGCCCACATAAAACTAGGATCCAGAAAATTATCAGTAAATCTACAACTATTGGGCTATTTCCTGAGGTCCTAATTCATTTTTTACTTGGCAAACTCTGATAGATCTCAATAAAAAAAATGAGTTAGAGTATTGACTCAATGTTTTCCACATATATGAGAAGAAAAAAAATGACGGAAAGAACAAATAATGATCCATTTTTTGATGACGAAATGGAAGGAGAAAGAGGGACCAAAAGAAGCATCAGTGCCACAACTGCCTCAACATTTGCTCATGTGTGTCTGTAAGCACATGAGCAGTAGAGGACACCACAGACGGCAGACATAAGAAAAAGTAATTGCTTTAGGTTTTAACCTATAGCTGCACTAGTCCTTGACAAAATTGCACAGGGTAGATAATGAGATACATTTGTATTTGTTAGCACAATTAAAAAATATCCTTGCGCCAAAAAGTTCCCTTCATTAGGTTTTGTCTGCTTTTACAAATGTATGCTTTATTTAAGGATATTTTTAAAAGGTTATTATACTATAACATGGTCTATCAAATTTTAAAATAATTTCTGTAAATGACTGAAGAGACTTTTCTAGTTGGATTTGTGGGTCTAGTCAAAAGTAAAAAGTATTACATTAAATTAAAGTGCATGTTTAGCTTAATGCCACATTTTTAACTGACCCCAGACCTACAAGTTATTCCTATAGTAACAGCTGTATCAAGCAAAGTACTCTGTAGACTAATATATCAAAGTATGTGGGCTTTAAATACTTTTTTTTCTGTTCATTGCATATTTTATCTGAAGAAGATATATTTTTTCTTTGGTCTGATCAGTCTCTTTCCTACAGTGATTTTTCCATGATTGTGATGATACTCCTCACTCACTAACTAGGCCATAATTAATTACTTTAATGGACCAGTACCATAGTAGTGGCATTGAGATATCGAGTCAGTTATTTTCAAACTGTGGGTGAAAATCAGTTCTAAGTAATCAATCCTAAACAGAGGGAGAGGCCTATAAAATGTCATGCAGCAGCGTACGAGCAAGACTGGTTGGCTTAGTTCTGCCATCCTTATATTCCCATTTACATTTATCACATTGGGAAACATAATGCCCTTGATCTCATAGAAGGAAGAACTCTTTTCGTCTGTGACAGCATGAGACCAAGTACAATGATAAATATGTGGGCCAGTTAGGAATGCTTAGTAGGTTGGTGGAAGCTGGCATACCAGTTGTCTCTGCTCAGTGATACTTTAAAAAACGACGACGACAAAAGCAGAAAATGTCCACAGCAGTCATTGAAGAGCTTCCTGGGAATGCAACTAGTAAGTTATATCAAGTTTCCGTCGCTTTTCAGCGTCCTAAAATTATGATTTGGACAAAACTGGAAAAATAGACCTTCTGCGTGAACTAGCAGCTTTTACTGTGAACAAGTTAGTGGAGAAGGGAAGCCAGATCCCTCACCTACCATTTACATGAACAAAGCCCAGGGAAATAGGAGATGAAAAATCACGCACCACTAACAGTTTACAAATGGTATATCCCTTTCTATTTGACATGATTTGATAAAAATGAAAATCTAATACATGTTTTTATCTTATCTAACATTTGAGTGAGAAACACCTGCAAGTCATTTACTATCCAGTTAGCCAAGTCTATAATAGGAGGATTTTAGTTTCTGACCCTTTTCTTTGTCTTGAATCATTTAGCCATATATAAATTCTGACAGGTCTTGTCTTTTGTGGAAAGGAAGCTTGCATCTAATCTCTGTCACAGTGATTTTCAGACCTAACATTTCCTAATGCCTTTAGAGATGTTAATACTGTTTTTGGAGCGTGAGGGGAGAGCGGGCAAGAAGGGTAATGGAGTAAAAGCAAGACTCACAAAGTAGTATCAACAAAATGTTCCTTATCTCTTACAGTACAAATGTTGCGTACACTTTGTTTTGTTCACAATATGTGAGCAGCAGGCAGGCAGAGTAGTAGGGAAAAGATCTTTATTGAACATGCATAGAAGCACTTGTTACATGCTGAGAAATCAGTGCTTGCCCAGTACCAACCTAGTCACCAACTCCCATTCCTGAGCTCCAGGTGTCACAGCAAAATAGGTACTCCTGAAACCTGATCCTTTCTTCAGGCTCACTCATTGTGCCATATACTTACACGTGTAACAGTTTTAAGGCAGAAACTGAAAATTGTATTTGATCTATTTAGTATTCAGACTGTAGTGGCATTATTTCAACATGGGTGTATTGATATGTTAAAATATGTTAAAAGAACATAATTAAGGTTGCACAGTCAAGCATTCAAAAGATAGGAAATACCAGAATTAAGGTTGTCTCAGAAACCATAATTTGCCCCCTGGTGCATATGCATTATGATGCAGTCATTCACACCAACACACACACACACCAACAACAACAAAAAGCAAACTGGAAAAAAAATAAATTCCATCATGTCACATCATATTGACACCCACATGGGTCACCACAAGGGTGGAACCTTTACATCCACCACACAGCTATCTGCTTCTTGAGCTACTAATGGAGTAACTGACGGCAATAGTAGGCTGTCATCCTCTAAGTGGACGAGCACTAGGGGGGGATGGGACACTTTGCCAGTGGATTTCACAGATATTTGCTGACAGCAGAGAAAGGTGAGACTCAAGGTCTGGAGATGTTCCACTGCAGACTCTAGATGGGAGTGTTTCCTAGTGGGCACAGACTCTTTTGCCAATTTCCCCCAAGCTTAACCCCTGTTACCCTATCCCCCTAACCTATTCCTGTCCCAACCCTCTCCCTTCTTTACTCCTCATCTTGGTCACTTTCTCCTCAACTAGTCAGTCCAATTTCCACACCACAGACTTCTCGTCCCAGTTCCAGTTTGTTTGCCTAGGCTATCCTAGTCTTACCCATCTGGACTCATCCTTCCAGTCCAAGTCTGCCCCAGCTCCCAGTGTCCTTGCCCAGCTACTGGGGCTAGCAGAGTGGGGTGGGGTGGAGCACAGGCGAGAGAGACTCCCTGCTTTCAGTTCTGATGCCTGGAGCTGGCCCAACAGTGAAAGTCCTACTCAGCCCTGCGGTGGCGCACGCTGAGTGCAGATGGAATCTGGAAATTTAGCTCCCAAACTGTCTACTGAGCATGTGCAAAGTATGATTGTTCAAAGGTTTATAACGTGGACAAACATAGGCAAATTTTCATAGAGATGGCACATCCCTGACACAAGGGTCATCCCCTGCCAAACTTCAAGTCTCTGATGCTAAGAATGGGATGCTTCTCAAAGAAATTGTTGCCAGAATTTGTTAACATAGACAAAACAATATTTTTCCTTTACCTCATTCTTGGAAATGGTGAACTATTTTAACTGAAAATTTCCCCAAAAAATCAGCCTGAAGCGGACATCTGGTATGAAAAATTTCTTCCCAAATGGTTAAAGTTTGGCAAAGTTGTAAGCAACAAGGTCTTATAATGGGAAATGTTTGGTAACCTTAATAATAGGCAGTGTTATCAGCCTCAGCTATCATTACTACTTTTATTTTTTTAGACTATATTGTTGTGAGGATTTAAAGAATACCAATAGAGTCAGCACTTCTAATAAATACTTCAATTCTCCACATTATGATGAAAGCACAACAAAGAGTCTGTTTTGCAGTTGAATAGACTTTTTCTGACATGTACATAATATAAAAAATTGTCCAGATATCCTCTGGACAAGACACTAAATTGTGTCTTCTGCTTATCTGCTGGTTGCATTGATAAGCGTTAAAAAGCATGTGGCACTTGGATAATTCAAATGATGTGGCTAATGTTCATTCTCGCAGGTGCTGTTCAATAAATGCCTGTATATTAGTTAAATAAATAATAAAATGGGTTCTGGCATCCAAGGGATTATGGGTGAATTACAGGCAAGCAATTTCCTCCCCTTCCCACAAAAAGGCTGCTACAGCTGTCTGCACAGTAAAGGCTGGATCCAAACCCCTTTAAGTCAACAGTGGAAGTTTTTCAATAACCTTTGAATCAGGCACTGAATGCTGTAAAAATATTTAATTCAGAATGTCTTTTATACCTTGTTCATGTCACAACTTGAATCTAATGATTAGTGATTGAGCCTATCCCCAACAACAGCTGCATAATTTTTGTCTGGCTTCAAAATGTCTAAAATATTTTGTTCCTTTTCTATTTTCCTTATGTTGGCCAAATCCTAAAAAACATGCCAGCTCAAGTGTGATTTTGCTCTTTCAACCCACGGTGCCAGGTGTGGTGTATTATAGATTCTTTGGGCCAAAATCTCCTTTCAATTATACTCATGCCATGCCACTGAAGTCATGGGTGTGACCCAATTGACGGTAACAGGTATAACTCAGGATGGAATTTAGACCCTTGTTATTAGTCACCTAATAATGCCGAGGGGAAGCGAAGTTAAAGGGTGATGTAGCAGCCTATACTGACACTGGGCACTATGAGCCGTACAAATAATGAGCTAGGTGGGGCAGTTGATTAATAGACTAGCCTTTCATCCCTGGAAATCTAGACTCAAATCAGTATTATTCACCATTTAAAATGCATTTGGCAATTTTAGCCTAGTTTCTAATGTCAGTTAGTCCACACTACAAAAACACCACACAGACATGCTTTTGGACAAATGGCAAGCTTTGCTTTAAAGAGTCCTGGGGCTGAAATAAAAGGGATGTAAAATAAAAGATTAGGAGAGAGAGAGAGAGAGAGAGACGGTGTAGGTGTGGGTTAGGGGAGGAGAGAAAACAACTTCATTCACATTTAAGAAGGAATTCATCCCAAAGTATGATTAACCAACTTGTTTTGTAAATGTTCTGGTTCTAGTGAGTTGGTTAACAATAACAAGCTTTTAAAATTAATCTCTGGTGTGTTTTCTACATTTCCCTGCTATGATGAATTCTAAGTTCCTTTAAACTTTTTCATAGACCTTTTATGTGTGTGTAGGTCACTCTTCTTTGTGGGCTCAGAACAAGCCCAGATGAGTCAGATTGATGCATTGTTGTGAGCCACCTTCCATATTTGAGCATGGTGGAAGATATAACTTTTACTTCTCATTTGGCAATGGGAACTGCTAATGAACTTGATTCCTGGCTCCATGGGTCTGCTTCCAAACAACTTTTTGGCTCCTGGATCAGGACTGGGCACTGAAAGGTATCAAGCCAGAGAAGCCCCGAGGGCATCCTGCAGCCAAAAAGACCATAGAGCTCATAGCTATGGGAAGGTGTTAAATAAATATTCTGTGAATAAAATTACAGTACCAGGACAGATAAAGGCAAATTACTAGTATATAGAACTCTCTCTAGCTGGCCTCAGGAACCATCAGTCGTCCAGAAGAGAGCTCAGACCCATGTTAGGCCTCAAAGGTTTGAATAAAATGTACTTGCTATACTCTCTAAGGACAAAGCGCTTTGGTCCAAATAAGAGTTTGGAAGACGGTGGACTAAGTACTTGTCTACACAGGGAAATTGATGGGAATAGCTATTGCAGAATAAGATATTCCACAGTAATTCTCTATGTGTCTCCATGTAAACACTCTAGTCTGGAATAAACATAATTTTATTCTGGAACAATTTGTTTACTCACAAAGTGCATTAATTGTTCCAGAATAAAGTGACTTTTATTCCATAACAGAGTGTCGATATGGGGAGCTCTTCTGGAATAGCTGTTTTGAAATAGCTTATTCTAATAGGTATTCTGGTCAATTTCCTATGTAGACAAGTGCATAGGGGCCATGTCTACACTAGGAAAAATATTTGTTTTTAAAATGAAATAACCAACAGATGATAGCTAATACATTATAAAATCCTAGAGTAGGCAGGGAGGTAGTAGTCTTACCTTGATGTATAGCTGGTCAAGGCCCTTTATTGAATTTACTAAAACAAGCTATAACAGTATAATGTACTGACAGCAATTATATTGGTGTAAACACCTTTATACTGGTGTGAACACTTTTATGCCAGTATAGCTGTATTCACGTTAGGAGATTGCACCAATTTAACTAAATATTTTTTTCTACTGATTTAGTTAAATCAGCGCAAAAGCTGTGTGTTGACAATCCAGTAAAGAGAATAAGATTTGTAATGCAGCCTCTGACTGAAAGGATCTCACATCTCAGCAGCCGGTCTCAGGATTACTTCACACAAGCTGTTACGAGTATGGTGTCAAATAAATACATGTTAATGCCATGTTGCTGCAAAAGCCTAACTTCTTCTGTGTTTGGTTGTTTAAAAGAGACACAAGATTTAACTGAATATGGTGTAACCTATGTTAAGACAAACCACATGGTCTAAGTAGTACTGTGTTGTGTACAGTCTATAGTTATTTTGGAATAACTATCAACAGTTAACAGTTTGTAAACAGACAGATGCTTGGAAAATCAGGCAGAGTCAGTCAGTTCTTTGTAGCCTTGCAGAAAATGAACCAGAAGCTGGCAACAAAAATGTGTTATAATAAATTGAAATATGCCATCAGAGATACCTCTTCCAGTATAAGAATATTCATTTGTGCCTTAGGCAAAGTCAATAAGCAATAGGTGGTTCTAGTGCCCACATCATGAATGAGATAGTGCTTTCTTAAGAATCGGATAGCACACGTTAATTTATTATAAGTCATTCCGTTTGTTTTCTGCAGACATTCTTCTGTGTATCTTTAAAGCTTCCCTCATTTGTTTGTGCTGGAATGTTTCCAAATCTGTATCATTCCTTCACTGAGAGTTCTGAGTGTGCATGGAATGCCAGACCGGGACCCTGACATGGCAAAGAGAAGTCAGAAATAATTGGGGCAGTGATGGGGTTGGTGAAAATGCTATATAATCCCACTATGTGCATTAGTTCTGAGATAATCATATATTCAGCATCCTCTCCAACTAATCAGACTGCAGCTTTTCTTCAAGTCACTTAATAAAGTCTGATGTCCCACCAGAAGGATACATCTACATCAGCCAATCCAGATGCCCCTCTGTGGAGAGCCGGCTGAGATCATGGTCTCAGCAAAATTATAGAACTCTCAGAAGCGAATCAGGGAAGCCAATTCCTAACCCTCTCATTTAACTTCAGGTTGCCTCATGTTAGCGATGTAACAAAAACAAGTAATAGCTGTTGCCTACCAGTCGTTATTACACTACATAAGCTGTTCCATTTTATGAGATTGGAACAGGAAGGAATTTTTCATTTAAATTTAAATACAGTTGATTTTCTAGATTTATGTTGCAGTCATACTGTGAGTTTGTTGTTCAACAAACTGGGTTTCTAAATGCTTCTCCATAATTGAATTAATGGGTCTTCATTCACATTAAACAATATGGGTAGGAAAGAAATTATGATTCTACAGCTCATTGCTGAAAGTGTTCAGTAGGCACTTCAGATTCTAACACATTACAAATTGAAAGAAGAGTGCTCTAGAAGACTGGTGAATCTTGAATGATGGTTTAATGATGGTGTAATAAGTGGTTTCAGAGTAACAGCCGTGTTAGTCTGTATTCGCAAAAAGAAAAGGAGTACCTGTGGCACCCCAGAGACCAACCAATCCATTTGAGCACAAGCTTTCGTTGATTATCTTGATTATCATACACATTATAAGGAGAGTGATCACTTTAGATAAGCTATTACCAACAGGAGAGTGGGTTTGTGGGGAGAGAACCTGGATTTGTGCTGGAAATGGCCCAACTTGATTATCATACACATTGTAAGGAGAGTGATCACTTTAGATAAGCTATTACCAGCAGGAGAGTGGGGTGGGGGGAGAGAAAACCTTTTGTAGTGGTAAACACCCATTTTTTCATGGTTTGTGTGTATAAAAAGATCTTCTATACTTTCCACAGTATGCATCCAATGAAGTGAGCTGTAGCTCATGAAAGCTTATGCTCAAATAAATTGGTTAGTCTCTAAGGTGCCACAAGTACTCCTTTTCTTTTGGTGTAATAATTGATATAATTTATTTATATTAAAAATGTATGTAAATACCATTTGTATAGTATTTTTATCTGAATATCTTTAAGCACACTGTAACAGTGAAGCACAGAGATGCTAAGTGACTTGCGCTAAGAGCTGCACACAGGAAGCCATTTGAAGTACATAAAAACAACACTCATAACAACTTTTCCAAAGTCACTCAGTGAGCCAATTTCAGAGCTAGAATAGAATCCAGGTCTCACAACTCCCTTGTTCAGTGCTCTGTCCACTAGACCTTGATGCTTTCCATAATTCTTACTAAAACAAGTATGATGAAGGGCCTAAATTGGAATCCAGCTCACAGTGGCTTGCTGCAGCATCTCCACCTGCCTTTCTGAAATTGGAACCCCTGATGTTCTACAACACATTAGCACCAGTTTCCACATTAAGGCTGCAAACACTTGTGCATGGTTAACTTTATTACTGTGAATAGTCCCATTGACTTCAATAGGTAAATGTGGATGCAGTTATACCACTATAAAGGTGTCTAATACTGGTATACTGTATGGGGAAATGCTATACTGGTATCAACACCTTTATACTGGCATAACCATGTCTACATTAGGATGGTATCACTATCACTATTTCAGTAAAAAAATCACACTCCTAACCAACATAGTTATACTGGTACCAAAACTATGTGCAGGCCATGCCTAAATGTCTGCATGATTAGCAACCAAGGTAAGACCATTTTAAATAGAGCTGGTCAGAAACTGGAATTTCCATTCTGGGAAAAATTATGACATTTTGAAAGTTGTTTTTTTCCCAGATCAGGATGAAAGATCAAAATCTTGAAATATTTTGTGGAATGGAAATTCCAAAATATTTTGATTTGTAAACGCTGAAACACCTTTACCAAAACAAAAGGTTTTGATAATGTCAAAATGTGTCATTTCAATAAGGATGATATATTTCATTTAGATTTCAAAACCTTATAACAGAGACAAAAGAAGGTGAGCTAATATCTTTTATTGGACCAACTTCTGTTGGTGGTAGGGGCAAGTTTTGAGCTTCACACAGCTCTTCCTCAAAAAACGTTATAATTTAAGTCCAAATGAAATAAAACAATGCAAGAAAGTCAAAACAAAGTATTCTATTTTGATTTTGAATAATTTAGAAACTTTTCCTGTGAAAATTTTCTTGAAATCGACACATTCCCACATTCTTGTTTTTTCACAGTTTCATAGATATGAAATCACTGCATATGCACAAAGTTTATTTCTTCCTTCCAGGCTGGGATAGTATTCCAGTATATCCCCTATCTTTCAAAACTGCCTGCATTTCTTTTAAAAAACCTCTTTGGTGTAGGCTCCCTCTCTGAAACAAAAATGCTTGTCTCCCCAAACTGCAGTGCTCTTATATATATAGACTGTATTTGATTAACTTTGTAAGAAGGCTGTGTCCTGCATTGTCAAGGTTCCTTCCCCACTCTGAACTCTAGGGTACAGATGTGGGGACCCGCATGAAAAATCCCCTAAGATTATTTTTACCAGCTTAGGTTAAAACTTCCCCAAGGTACAAACTATTTTTCCTTTTGTCCCTGGACCTTATTGCTGCCACCACCAAGCAACAGGGAAAGAGCCCACTTGGAAACATCTTTCCCCACAAAATCCACCCAAGCCCTACACCCCCTTTCCTGGGGAAGGCTTGATAAAAATCCTCACCAATTTGCATAGGTGAACACAGACCCAAACCCTTGGATCTTAAGAACAATGAAAAAGCAATCAGGTTCTTAAAAGAAGAATTTTAATTAAAGAAAAAGTAAAAATCACCTCTGTAAAATCAGGATGGTAAATACCTTACAGGATAATCAGATTCAAAACATAGAGAATCCCTCTAGGCAAAACCTTAAGTTACAAAAAGACACAAAAACAGGAATATACATTCCATTCAGCACAACTTATTTTATCAGCCATTTAAACAAAACAGAATCTAATGCATATCTAACTAGATTGCTTATTAACCCTTTACAGGAGGTCTGACCTGCATTCCTGCTCTGGTCCCAGCAAAAGACAACACACAGACGGAGAGAACGCTTTGTCCCCCCCCTCCAGCTTTGAAAGTATCTTGTCTCCTCATTGGTCATTTTGGTCAGGTGCCAGCTAGGTTGTCTTAGCTTCTTAACCCTTTACAGGTGAAAGGGTTTTTCCTCTGGCCAGGAGGGATTTAAAGGTGTTTACCCTTCCCTTTATATTTATGACATGCATGTTGACACAAATCATTATCTATGCTCTTCTCTGATCTTCTGCCATGGATCAAAATGCTAATAATATGTTCAGCTCACCAACTTCTTTGTCTTTACACAATTTGCTTGCACCCAACTTCAGAAATTAATGAGTATCTTTCTGTCATGATCCAATACCCATCCCTCTCCAGAACACCTGAAGGAAGGATTAGATTTGGTTAGGAAGACCTCCCAAAAGTATCAGTATTGAGTTACAGTTATCATATGTACAGGAAAGCTGGAAGATAGATTAATCATACCCCACCCCCACAATAGCAAGTGTGGCTAAGAATGTTATAAAGACTTGCAGAAAGACAAGGTGGGTGAGGTAATATATTTTACTGGCAACTTCATGACCTCATCCACCTTGTCTCTCTAATATCCTGGGACCAACATAGCTACATTACACTACATAAAGACCTGCACATTGTTGTGGTTTTTCCAGGTGTCAAAGGAGGAATTTAAAATATATAGCCACCTACACAAAACCCAAGACTTCTTAAACCCTGAAAGTTGGATTCACCAAACAAATTACATCATGCCACATAACAGGCTGGTAAAATAGAAAATATTGCCTACTGGATTTTTTTATATTTTGATCCTAATTATATTTTTTGTGATGTGCTCAGAAGATTTTGGGTGCTAAGCAGCGAAATAAAAAGAAAATATACATATCAATGGAAATAAATTAGCAACTTAGAGATAGAGGAAGAAAGACAGCATTTTTACATGGTTTTTAAAAGCATTTTGAAATACTGAAAGCAATGTTATTAGTTACTACAAAAAAGTAAATTTTAGATTTACACATACACATAATAAAATAAAATGATAATTCAAATAATTATGAGTAGCAAGAAAATTATACCACATCTTTTATCTGGAAGGATTCTGAAGTGCTTTATAAACTTGGATCACTCATGCACCACTGAAATGCGGCCACCTCTGCCATGAAATGTGGAACTAATTCCACTCCAATAACACTACACAACTGTTGCTTCAAAAGGGCAGTAAAGAGCTATTTTGCTGGCATTAGAGCTTATAGAATCAAGGGGCCAGACTGCCCCCTCCCATGGATAAAACTAATGGTTGCAGGGGCTAAGGGAGAGGAAAACTCTGTGAGGATCTCCTCAGGGAGAGAAAATCTGTGGGAGAAATGGGGGTGCCAGGAGTACTGAGAGAGGAGAAATGGGGCTTCACGTATGCACAGTCACTTACAGGATTGGTGAATAACATCCTTTCATGTCACCGCTAGGCTGGAGGGAATCAGAAGAGAGTGAGGAGCAAAGGGTAAAGTATAAAAATGAAGCAGGAGAAAAACCAAAGTAGGAGGATAAAGTCTAGAGATTGGCAGAGAGAGAAGACAGGAAGCCAGAAATAAGGGAAGTGTTGAAATGAGTGGGAAGGACAATGAGTGTCCTATGCTGGACAGAGTAAAGTACTGTAGAGGACAGAGTATGGGGGAAAATGGTTATGTGCCTTTGTGTATGTATGTTTTAAACTAGCCACTTTAGGCTGAGGACACAACTGTAAAAATGTCACTCTCCTTTCCCCTCTATGACTTTCTTCTTCTCCCTTCCCATTTCTTTACTTTTTTCTCTCTCTTTCTTTCCCTGTTCTTGCCTTATTTTTTGAAAGAAAGAAAGCAAGAAAGAAAATCAGTGGGGTCCAGGTCTCAAAGATTCCAGGGCTTTCAAATTGCTTTCCAAGCCCTCCTTTTATTCTAGCAACATGTCTTTCTTGGGAGACCCTTGCCACATCTGCACTTTACTTAATTCCATGGCGTGGAGGGAATTAATACTGATCCTACCAGCGTTGGCCAGAGAACAGAGGCCATAAGATGATTTCGGTCACTGATTTTGTGTAATTTGAAAAAAAAATCAAGTATTTCAATGATGCCCAAAGTCAATATTCATGGTGGGATGAAATTGGCAGGAGAGTTAAACCTTTATTGCCATGTGAAAAAAAACTTCACATTTAATAAATTAAGTATTGCTTGTCTCAGTAAAAGAGGAGCTTGCAGAACATATGTTCAGATTCTCCTTCCTCTCCTACTCATCTGACAGGGAAATTAAATACAAAATTCTATTTCCCCCCCCTACTTCGCAGCTCACGCAGTGTCAGATTGAAACCAAAATTTAAACAAAGGGGAATCTTTGAGTTCTTTGAAAAGAGGTGTTTGTTTAAATGTGATACCTGATATCTTTGTAATAAATATATTCAGCAATACATTGAAGTCATGCATGTTAAACACCGGTAAAATAAATATGCTAAACTCTTCAAAAGGAAAATATATTTGCATTCATTTCTCTATTACCTGAAGGCTTCAAAATATTTTTAAAAAACAAATCTAAGAATAATATTGCATCAAATGTTATTGAACTTTTCTGGTAATGCATATAGAATCCAGCCCTGCAAACGTTATTTGGACCAAAACACCCATTGCTTTCAATCAGGCCCCAAGCCCTTAAAACCAGATTGAGGATAACTGACTGGAAATAAAATTGCCTAAAATCACAATGAAAGCTGGACACAGATTTGGACTAGGAAGGATACAGATCGTCTTGCTCTGCTCTAATCATTAGACATGCTGTCTCCTACATGCAGTATGTGATAGTCATCGAAAAAGGACTGTTTCGTGATATATGTATATTGATCTGTGTTTTATGACATCATCCAATGTTTGAACATTTATTTTCCTGGTATGGCATTCCTGGGAGTTCATCTCCAGATAGTAAGGTAATCAGTTTCAGTCTGACCTAATGAAATACCTCCGTACTTTGTTGGAACATTACAAGGACTAATATAATATTTCACAGTCTGATGGTATGATTGAAAATTTTAATCAAACCCCAAAAGGCCAGTTAACCAAACTGATATGTCATCATGGTAGTGCATAAAGTATCTACATGCCCTAGACAAAGATGATATAGAATTTAACAGAACATTTGTTATGTTTGCCTACCTCTCATTTCTTTGTGTTCTCTAGTATCGTTTCTACATTTAGGGCTAGATTGTAAATTCAGTCTGGTGTGTACAAAGGGAGGCATGTACCTTCACTGTCCCAGGCAGACCAGGGAGGGAATTATGACTCTTGGTTTGTGAATCTGGACCAATGTGCTTATTCCATTGCTATTAGATTCAGGGACAACAAAGGTGGCTGGATTCCTCCAAGATATTAAATGCACTGGAAAAAGGTACTCTGTATGGATGAAGCCCTGCAAAACCATACTTTCTATCTCTGATTTTTTGTACCTGGGCAAGTCCTCCAGCTGAGTTAGGAACATTAGAACATAGGTATTGCCCTATTGGGTCAGAACTGAGGTCCATATAATCCAATGTCCTGTCTCCAACGATGGCCAGCACTAGATGTTTCAGAGTAAAGTATAAGAGCTCTGCAATGGGCAGACATGGTATACTCTACCCGCCACCCCCAGCACACACATTAAGTCTCATCCTGATCTATAATAGTAGCTCCTAAAGCACAAGGTTTAATGAGATGAGTTTCCTGTGCCTTTCTTAGGAGAGAGGAATTTATGTATTAACTGTTCAGGGCAGCAAGGCAATGGGACTCAGAGACACATTTCTGTTGGGCTTTCCTACATTGGTCCAGAAGACAGAGGAATAAGAGAAAAAATATAGCTTTTATCCCTACAGTTTGCTCTCTAGCCACTTGGGGCTTAGTAGTCTTTTGTTCTCCCCTTCCCCCCCGCCCCCCATTGCTCTCCATGCCAACTGCTGTCCCAGAACAGTGAGTAAGAAAGGAGGCACAGAAAGCGATAGACAGGAGCAGGGGCACAGCTGCTTAGGGGCCTAGGGCAAGACCTGTTGCCTAGGATCCATGGAAGATTGTTCTTTGAGGCAGAGGGTAAGGCCTGGTCTACACCAGAGGGTTAGGTCAAGGTAAGCTGCCTTGAGTTAACCTAGCTGTGGAAGTGTCTTCACTTAAATTTGGCTCCCACTAACATAAACACCTCTCTCCTTCAGTTTAGTAACACCACCTTCCTGAGCGATGTAGAGTCACAATCGATGTAATTAGGTTCATGCCGTGTCAGTGTAGACACTGCCTTGCTTAAGTCGACTATTACTGGCTTTCAGGAACTGTCCCACAATGCCGCACACTAACAATACAATTGATACAAGCGTCCTGGTGAAGTTGCACACTGCTGACACAAGAAGCCAAGTGTGCATGCACACAAGCAATTTTATAACTGTGATGGCTGTATGCCGACATAAGTTAGGTTGACATAATTTTATAGTATAAGAGTGGGTAGAGCCCTGGGAATGAAGTCCATATGAGGAAAAGAAGAGGTTGCTGTGCAGAGGGAACTAAGTCTTTCCCCCTATCCACACACAGTTCAGCTCTGCCTCTGTACCAAGACTGGAAATCAGATTCTTAAATTCATTAAAATATGGAGAGATATGGCCAAATTTTACCTTAATTTACTTCCTGTGCAATGCCATTAACTTCAGTGCATGGGGTCTGAGGTGAGAATTTGGCCCCTAGGATGTTCAAACAAAGCAGAGATATAAATAAGTAGATGTCCCATCATTTCACTTACACCTGTTAGAGGGAACCTTTTTGCCCTAGCTTGAAGAATAGCTTGCATATGATTAAGATAAAACAGATCATAGAGGATTTGAGCTATATGTAAATTTCTCTGGATATTTCATCACAGGGGAAGCAATGGAACAGGGGAAGCAATGGAACAGATTTGCACAGCCTACTGGTCGATGACCTGCTCTGATAAAACTTGGCTGGATTGTAGAAGCCATTCAGAACCCATTCTTCTGGAACTTCTCATGGGCAGCTACGTGGAGGAGAGATGCAGTGACATTATTAGAATTTAGTCCTCCACCTCATGAAGGATATGGCATTGACACACAAGAAAATAATCTGAAATGGCCATTGAAGCTTTATCTATTTATTTCAAACCGTGAATATTAAATTGGCACAAATCTCCAAAATATATTGGATTGGGATGGGGAAAATCTGTGGGAAATCCTGCCTAGGTGTTCTACTATGTGCACAGACATGAAGTCTCGGCTGCCCATTTTGTATAAGATAAGATGTTGGATGGCACAGTGCTTGCTATAAAAAAGATTGAACCCTGGGGCTTTGTGACAGGCAATGACAAATTTAATTAATGGGGTGGGTCTATAGGGAATGCAGAAACCTCTTCTCTTAGAAACCGTTGCAGCAAAAACTCACTCATGCAGGCAATAATTTCTGCTGAAGTACTGTACTTTTATTTCTTATCTTATTATATTTGTTTTGGTGTCTTGTACTGTTTCACTCAAGCAAATGTATTTCCACATTTTTTGGTTATGAATCATTACAGGATAGAAATTGGCAGATGAATGTGTAATTGTAATTGAAATTGTTATTTAAAATGCTAATGCTGCTTTTTTCCTGGGTCAGCATAGAAAATGAGATAATACATCTTCATACATTTACCTGGCAAAAGAATTTTAAATCAATAAGATCTTAAAATCTTAATGAAAAAGTGAAAGAGCTGCCCTTGCACAAGAGCTTTTAAGAAGATTGGTTTTTTTTTCCCCATGTAAAATTTTTATTTCTTCTTCTTTTTACAAGAGTAAATAAGAAGATGACTAGGGCACATACTAGGAAAATAATGCAAAAGATCCCCACATATAAATACAAAAAGGAGAGGAAAGTGCATTCTAGAAGTTTGTGCACAGAACTAGGAAACACCACTCTTGAGATGTACCTATGGCTCAGCTACTAAGGCTTTATCTACACTGGAACCTGAACGACAGAAGTTTTGTCGTTCAGAGGACGGGTGTGAAAAATACACCCACCTCCCCAAACGACAAAAGTTTTGCAGATGAAAAGCGCCAGTGTGAACAGTGCTCTGTCGGCAGGAGAGCCGCTTGTGGCGGGTGGAAGTTTGTTGTCGGTGGGAGAGCATTCTCCCACCGACAAACAGCGGCTACACTGCGCGCCTTTTAGCAGCACGGCTGTAGCAGCGCAGCTGTGTCACTAAAAGGTGTGAAGTGTAGACAGAGCCTTAGTCTCTCTGTTCAAACCTCAACATCTATAAAATGGAGATATTAATACTTTTATTTATCTTTATCTCAGAGGGCTGTTCTGAGCTTTAATTACTGAATATTTGCAAAACATATAGAAGATTATAAGTGCACTGCTAGTATTATCAATACTGCTGAACCAAAAACCAACCAACCATTCAACCAAACAGACAATAAATTGTTGGTCCAGAAAACAAGATCTGATTTCATAGATGGAAATAAATGTGTTAACGTGAGCCACTTTTCTTACAAGTAGCATTTACCAGTTGAAGAAACGGGGAGTAACAATTATTAAATAAAATAAACATTACTAAAGAAAAAAGAAGCTACCATCTTGCCACTTTACCATGGGTCAAAAAAGCAACTTCCAGGTACACCAAATACACAAACGTTTCACCTTTGTACAGTGTCCAACCTCATTCTGCACCAGACATAAGTTCAGTTATGGAAATTTTGTTTAATAGGACTACAGAACTGGTTCTACAGAAAAACAACACTTTATGAGCCTATGAACTCCCTGCCTTTCCCAGGAGCTCTTGCTGCTTAGCTGATTCTTGAAGTGTGAAAAGAGTTCACAGAGAGGCAACAGGATTAGCCTTCCCTTCCCCTGCTTTGTTGAGGGAAAATAAAAGGGTTTGCCCATCACAAGCTCTGCTTAGAACACTTCAGATTGAAACATAAAACAGACAAGCATAGACACACACATACATATACAAAGTTCACATCTTGCCAGTTTAGGGGTCAGAAACTTCAAAAGTGCTATATACAACTATATCAAGTTCATTTAGGGCTTCTTTCCACTGCCATTTAAATGAGTAGAAAGATTCCCTATGACTTCAATGGGAGTTGGATTGGGCCCTTAGTCCATTCTGATTTTTAGCTTCCTGTGAAAAACTGTGTGAGCAGTCATCATGACACCCCCACCCTCTCACCCCTGACACCATTGCTAGTTCCAGGTCACGCAAATTAACTTTTCACATAAACACACTTTTTCTTATTTGAAATGTCAAAGCCTCCTTGGTGGAAGGTTAAAGTCTGTCTAATGACAGAATCCCTTAGAGTGTTAATTAAACAGGACAATAATAATCCACCAATGATTTATAGTTAGATGGATTACTAGCCCATAGTGGTTGGTCTGATAGGCATTTATTACCTACTTAACCATTTAAGTATAACAAAAAAAAATCATTGTGGTACAAAAGGTGATGAATGTTTCTGCTAAAACAGTCCATTAAGATGATTCATTAACATTACAAAGAGGTCTGCGGCCTGTGTGCCACTTGGTGCCTGTAAAAGTCTGGGAAAGTGAGAGGCATTACCATAGGAAATGTTTTATGCTAAATGTGTGCTGATATAATCTAACACCCACTTTCTGTAGATAAGATCATCGCTTTTTACATTTTACATAACAAGGTCTATGGATGCTTTGTACTTTTCATTTCTTCAGCTAAAGCGCTTATCTTTCCAACAGAGAAACATAGGAGGAAAGGTATAATAAAATTTAAAATGCTTAGGAATCCGTTCGAGTCTTGCAGATTACTCTTTGAACTGGTGTCATCGGAATGTCAAATTGCTGGTTCCACCATTGAAGAATGAGAATGAGAGTCATGAATTATGGTTAAGAAGGCCACAACTTTATTAAACACACATAAAATAAAGGTATCATAAACAGTCTTTTCAGATCAAATAACAGCACAGAGTCTCAGGGCATAACAGTGAGGAAGAATACCATCTATTCAGCTGAATTGATAGTGGGAGTTTAAGGATGCAAAATATTAGAATTTAAGTTGAAATTTGCCCAGGATTCCAGAGCTAAGACATGTTTCAGAGTAGCAGCCGTGTTAGTCTGTATTCACAAAAAGAAAAGGAGTACTTGTGGCACCTTAGAGACTAACAAATTTATTTGAGCATAAGCTTTCGTGAGCTACAGCTCACTTCATCGGATGCATCGAATGAATCCACTGAATGCATCCGATGAAGTGAGCTCTAGCTCACGAAAGCTTATGCTCAAATAAATTTGTTAGTCTCTAAGGTGCCACAAGTCCTCCTTTTCTTTTTGCGAATACAGACTAACACGGCTGCTACTCTGAAACATGGTTGTATATGTTTTATCTGCCAAATAAGATGGGGCCAAACCATATTCAGTACCACGTTCAACGGTGCAAGAGGATTGGCCTCTTGTTCTTCTAGGCATTGACTGCACAAATAATATGCAATGATGTTTTGTTACAATGGATTCTGAACTTGTTGCTTTCATCCACAGCAGCGGTACAACCATTTTCAACACTAGTAGAGAAGGGGTTGGCAGATACGGCCACTGAGTTACCAACATTTTCCTTGGAGCACTCCGATTCAAACACTGATCTGATGATCCCTGTTCTTGCTCAGATTGTGACCTAAGTTTAGAACGAAAGGGATATTTGAGCAAACAGTCACCACAGATTTGTACATCATTAAGTTAGAGGCTGGACATTCTCATTGCACAGCCTTCGCTCTGCAATTTACTTTTCTCCTTAGCCTGATCAAGTCCACGTTTGCAAACTTTTCGGGCATGCTGCAAGGCACAGCCATTATTTGAGTCTTTTCAGAAGATGGAGGCTAAGTGGGAGAAGTTTAGTTCTGCTATGTGGCAGTTTTGATTTCAAGAGTGTGTATTGATCTATGCCAATATTTTCATATAATTGTTAATAGGCATAGAAATTGCAATAGGCTCTTATATCAATCAGAATAAAAAACAATAATTAAAAATGTGATGAAATCACAGCTTAAGGTTGTATGAAAGACTGTTTCCATTATTCTCTGTTACATGGTATAGTGTCTCTGTTTAAGAACTTCCTAGTTTAAGGGATTTAATTATATTAATTAATTATTAAATTATTAATTAATTAATTAAAAAATTAATACATGGCTTGCACCACTCAAAATATATTAAAATGCAAATTTCTACAAATTAGTCTTTGCTATTTTCATCATAATGAATTCACAGGAAAATAAGAAAAATGACACATTTAGAAAGTATTTGATAAAAGAAAAGATGTTGACAAAACCAAACAGTATAGTCAATGTTATATTTTCATGTGGCCTCTAAACATGATCAAATAATTAAATGAAATATATTTTAGCTGACATTAAATACAGTTACAAAAGCATCTTTCATTGTGTTCTGGATAAATTAATTCCCCCAAGCTGCTGTAGGTGGGTTCAGAGAGTAAGGTGTTTTAGCAATTTATCTGTCTGGAATTCCCAAGCAGAAACTCTTTGAAGTTGTAGCCAGCAAATTGCAGGCAGTTGTTGTCAACCATTTATCAGAAAATGTCACTGCAAACAGTGCACTTTGAGTTCAGACTTCTGAAGAAACAGAGACAACGTGTGACATAATGTAATAGTATACAGTAGTATTAATACAATGCATAATTAGCATATTTCATCCTGAAACCCAGACCGCTCAGGATCCATATAGACTGTGCATGCGCACACACACAAAACATGAAATTAATGGAACACAAAAGTATGTAGCATATATCACAACAGTGAAAAACAGTAGTTTGCATCAAAGGCCCAATCAGTTCAATGATGTTCTAGTTCAAAATTATCCCTTACATGAAAGTACTCTAGTATTCTTCAGTCATGGTCCAAAAATGCAGTTTACAATAGTTAGGTGCAAACAGGACTCTGCAATTGTCTTTCTTGATTCCCATACTACTCCCCTATAATGTTCCAAAATATAGCAAGTAATAATATTTTCCATTACTTGTGAGTCCTACTACATCATTAACTGCTTTAAATCCCTGCAGTGGCTCTCCCTTGCTCATCATATCATGTTCAATTTATTGATTTTGCCCTCAAGGCCCTGCACAACTCAGCCCAGCCCACATATCAGAGCTCATTTCATATTGTGTCCCATTGATCCCCTTAGCTTTGCTAACAATACCAGATTTACAGCCACTTTTACATCCTTTTACCACTAGTGTCTTTATGTCTTCTTCCACATTGCCCCCTCCAAGTGGGAAAAACTCCCAAACCCAGTATACCAGGCCTTCATCCTCCCCTCATTCAAATCCCTCCTAAAGACTCATCTCTTCCACAAAACATACACACACACAAATCTTCCATTCTAACATTATATAAGAGGAGGTGTGGCCAGTGGATCCATGACTGCTCAACCATTACACAGTCAATCTTTTGTCAACCCAATCCTGTGAGCTTCCAAGGACTTCCTACCAGCTTCTGAGTACCCTCAGCTCTCACTAACCACAGTGGGAATTGAAGGTGTTCCACATCTTGTGGGAGGGATTAGCTCCTGGAGTTGAAATTATTTGGTTCCTGTTTCAGAAATTTATATTTATATATAATGGCCAGGCCCATTCTTGTTTCCTCATTCATGGTCTCTTACTAGCTGTTTCCAGGAATACTTAAGGTATGTACATACCCACGTTTTATTTATATAAGGTAGCAGTTACCCTAGTAAATCAGATGATAGAGTACACAAAACTCCAGACTCTTTCAGAAAAGCTTGGCAGCTCTACTGGCAAATTTAATCAGTGTCAGTCCAAAATCATCCAAATTATGGGCTTGTACTGTCTGACCTATCATCGCCTCCTAATTACATACAACCCGAGAAGCTCTGTAAATAGGTTTTTGTTTCAACGGAAGATCTTCTGTTCTATTGTTCAGACATATGCAGGACATTGAAATAGAGAAGTGACCCATCGTAAGTGATTTATAACCTCCATAACCCTCCCTTGTGTGAAAGCACACTGTTTATGGAATTGACATCCATATGGAACATCCTACAAGAATATGTGTTTGGCCTTTAGTGGTTACATTCATCATTAGGTTTTGAATTTCTTCAGAAGTTAAACACAGAAAGCTGGGAGCTCTGTTGCAAAATTTCCCCCTAGCTCATTGGTCTGTGAACATTATGCTCCAAGGGGGATTTTTATTCCAAAAAGAAAAGTGAGGATCTTTCTGAGTCTCCAAAATCTTCGCTCCCTTGGCACCTAACACTTGCATCATCATGGCAGGTGGGCTGCACACACCTCCCCCACTGCTTATTTAGAATTTACACAGAATCTATTTTACAGTCCATTCCTTTAAACTAGATAAACAAACATCTTGACATCCCAAACATTTAGAACTCTTTACAGGATACTCTTTGTGGAAATTCATGCTTTTAAATGTTTTTGGGGTACCTTAAACAATAAACAAAAACAACAGATTCTCTCTTGTGGTCAAACCACTAAAGCAGAGTGAAGTGCACTGACTCTCTGAGAGTTTCAGCCCCATGTTCTGCTCTGCTTGTCCTTTTGAAAGGGGTCTCAATGAGGTGCCTTGTTGAAACCTCCGCTGGTGCCACTGTTTATAGAGGGAATCATTAGGAACAGTTTAGTCAGAACAAAAGGGGGTTTGTTTCCATTGTTCTCCTTGCAGTTTGACATCTTAACTGAAAAATTATCTTAATCGTCTAACAATATATATTTGCCTATCGGGTTCAGACAATTGTAAAAGAGATTCTGGATGACTGCTGAAAAGAGAGAATTTACAGTGCAAACCCAGTGCATGCTGAACACCATTTAGTTGTCACAAATATTTCCTACGAAAAAATCTGCAGGAAAATCCACACCGGTAACTATAGCTTTGATCTCATGACTGTCTGTGATTATTTTTATGCATTTATGATTGCAGCATCCCCTGAAAAGAACACACTTTTTAAAATATTACTCTAATAGTAAGACAGTCTGCTGCTGTATTTTGATAAGTAGATAGCTTAGGTTAGATCCTCAGCTAGTATAAATCAGTTTAACTCGTTGACTTGAATGGAAATATGCCAATTTACATCAGTGGTAGATCTTGCCCCTTAATTTTATTTTAAAAGCCTCCAGCAAAAGCCTGGTTGTTAATGGTTTTCTGCTGCTGAAACTCTAGGAGATTGCTTGATGCAGGCACTTGCAATGTGGCAAACCTCCTTTCTCAGTCAGACAGGGAGCTGGAACGTTCCTTAAACCATGGAGAATTGGTCCCAAAGTGTAATTGTTTGTGTAATTCTGGAGGGGATTTTTGTGGCCAGAGCTTTGGCAAGTCAAATGAATTCTCAGCTTCAATCTGCTTCCACATCAGTTCACAGACTTTTATAGAAATCATTATATATAGGAAGAGAGTTTTTTAGAGACAGGATCAGAGTCAAAAATACACATTGCACCTCTTTAGCTCTCTAACCCCATGCTGCTCAAAAAGTTGGCAGCTCAGAATGTCTTCTTAATTAGAGTAGTTTTAATATGTATTCAAAATAAACTATTAAAATCATTGTTTCTATAGAAATGAAACATAAATAAAACAGAAATTGATACTGAATTAAGATAACACTGGGGCCAAATTCTGGCTTTTGCTTACTCATATGCATGAGCAAGATAAGCCTCAGTCAGAAGAGAAACTTTGGAGTACAACTATTGCACCTAACCTTGCCTCCCCAAAAACCCTCCAAGTCCACAACCTCCACAGTTCCCTAGCTCTAGTAACAGAGGGTTGTACAGTTCGGGGACATGATCCATATGGTTTTGCTTACATACCCGAATTTTCCATGCAACCTCCCCGCTCAGGTTACTAATGCTTGTGGCACAAGTAGTTTGTGCAGCAGCTGTGCAGGGGTTATGCAAGCACCAGTCAGAATAAAGGCACAAAATAATGGTTCTTTTGAGGTATTATTTTGCACCAGCCTAAAGAGCAAAAGTGAAGGCATTCAATATTTGGCCCGCTGTATGTTGCATGTTAAAGCCAGTTATTGCTGTAAACTCCTGAGAACAAAAGTCAGATTTCAAAGGAAACCTGCACATAACTGACTGTAAAAATATGATAATTACTACTTTTGCAGTGATTACAAAGTGTAAATGACTAAAAAGAATTTTTTCAAAAAATATAAAATGACTTCAATATAACTAAAAGGAGTAATTAACAATCAAACAGGAATCTTGACAGCCTGATGATGAAGAGTAGGATGAAAAGATTGCAGTTGACTATAAAAATGCATGATAAAGCAGAGATTTTCAGAGTCAAATTGTTAAAGGGATCACAACACAGACTAAAAGACCGCACCTATAATTTGGCATATAGCAGTATTGCCTCCACATTTTTTTCACAAGTGTGAACCTTAGGTTTCAGATGCACAGAGCATATTTTTGCCCCTAAAGACAATTTCCTTCATTATGACAAAAAATTACCCCCAAAACAGTGTTCATGCAATAATTTGAGAGTGCAAAATTAGAGAATAAACTGTAGAAGCTTCTTTGGGAAATTTGGACATTAAAGTGGTTGTCTAGTAAATTCTGTTTAAAAATATATTATTGTGGTTAGCTTATAAGACCAACAATATATATTTTAGTACATGGGCTTGATCCTAAAATGGTCTACATCTAGTGTCTGGTGTAAATCAACAGTAACCCCAGGGAAGTCTATGGAGATCTAGACCAACCTTATAAATTGAGGTTAAAATTTAGTTGCCTTATTCAAGCATTCAGCACTTCTCAGGATTCAGTCCTATGATACCATTTGAATTTTAGAATTCAAAGGTCCCTGCTGTTCCAAAAGTATTTCTTTTTAAAAATTATTACAAAGCTTTCCCACAGGAGTAACAGTCCCCTTCAAACCTGTGTGCACCGCTTCCACCACTGTATCTTCTCTGATCAGTAGAGCCTGGGGCAACAAGAGCTATGGCTTAATTAGTATAACGTGATTAGCACAGTCCAGAACCAGATTAGTTCAAATTCTTGGAACAGTGCTAACGTGTGGCTTATCCATAATGTGATTACTTTCATGTTGAGGAATACATTTGTGATAATGGTGTTAAGGGGAATGAATAGAAACTTTGATAAGTATAATCCAAAGTGGTGTAATGCAATATTCAAGCTGTTTATATAATCTTATAAAAACAATGCTTTTTTTTATTGTTAGAATCTGAATCACATGAATGGAGGGACCAGGAAAGGGAAACAGTCCACACTCAAAGATGTACAGAGGATCCTGATGATACTATCAGCCAAGATTCCCAAAAGACATTTATTTTAGTAGAAGCATTTGGAGGAAGAAAGAAAAGATGCTCAGTGTTTAGGAAGAGGAATTTGTTCCAGGCATAAGAGGTGGGAAGGTGCAAACCTCAGAATGGGAAAATGGGTAGGAAATAGAAATGGTTAGGAGGAGGGCATCGAACTGGAAGGATATGGAGCTTGAACTTGATTTAGAAAAATAGGAGGAAGGAAAATAATATATTTTGGGCCTGATCTTTAAACAAGTTAGGCATGAAACTGTTTGCCTAATCTGAGGGTAGTTACTTTATTTAGGGGAACTTTGCATGAAAATGACCAGAATGAGCCATTGGCAGGTATTTGCCCAATTTGCATTTATGATCATGGCAATAGTGCATGCAGACTAGGCACATGCAATTGCATGTGCATTTTGGGTGCCTAATTTTTTTTAAAATAGGGCCCTTTATTTCTAAAGTTGTCTCTTCCACACATCAAGAGTGTGCAGTTACCTGCACAAACAAGAAGAGCTGTAGCTAATACAGAAAACAGATAAAAACATTCAATTCATGATGAGACCAAAAAGTAGCTAATCTGTACCTCAAGAAAGAGGCAATCAGTTGGAATTTTTTTTTATCTAAAGAAATGATCTGAAACAACAACTGCCAACATGCAGGTATTGCTTCATCATGAGCATTCAGCTCTCCCTCTCTAACAAGGAGGAGGAGAAAGGGAGAAGAGAGCAGTAAGAGGAAAAACTGGTTTTTTAATTGACCTGGGAAGAAGGAGGAGAAAGAGGATGATGATATGGGCTGCCAATATTTCCAGCAATATGCCTACAGTGCTTGAGAGATAGCTTGCAGGGAGCAGATGAAATGAGTTTAAACAGTATGCAATGTATGATGGGGGAAAAAAGATGGAATCCATAATAATGATGGTTCAGACTATAATCTATATAGATTGGTGAGTGTTTGAAACCCAAAACTGGATCCTAATATTGAAGTTTGAGCCCATTTCAGTCAATACAGAATTATCCTTTATTGTACATACACGAAAAATTCTGCTCTTGTTTATAACCCATAACCCCACTGATGTCAATGAGGGATTAGGCATGTGATGTGAGAAGAATTCTCTAATAGATTCCCTTTCCCAACCCACACTCATAAAGAATCCCCCTAGCATCATGAGTAATAGGTAAAGAAGCAGTGGCATGTGGACTATTATATATATGTGTCATGCATCTATTGTATTGTATTGTATTTACTAGTTTACAACCACAAACTAAACATTTTGGGAGGATGTGTGGAGGGGAGGGAAGCGTGTGGAGGCATTACCCGCAGCTGCTTCAAAGAAAGAGTTTGGTTCACTGATTCTTATGCATCCGATGAAGTGAGCTGTAGCTCACGAAAGCTTATGCTCAAATAAATTGGTTAGTCTCTAAGGTGCCACAAAGTACTCCTTTTCTTTTTGCGAATACAGACTAACACGGCTGCTACTCTGAAACCTGATTCTTATAATAATCCCCTTTCATAAAAGCCCAGTTGCTTGTCCACAACGTCATCTCTCTACTTCATTCTCAATCTCTGCCTTGCTTTGCAGTTTAGACAGGAAATGAAGAATAGGACCATAGAAGAAAGCAATACAATTATATAATTTAATTAATGAACTCATTAAATCATCTGATTTGTTCCCACGCAAGTGCAGCATATACCCCCAATGTTCCCCACCCCTCAAGAAAGGACATATCCAATATTAAACGGATACACTTGCTTAAAGTCAAAAATAGGCAACCTAACCAGCTGAATATATAGGAAAAACAAAGAGAAAACAAAGAGAAATAAATGACCTCTGATTTGTGTCCATTTATTCTTTTACGTAGAGACTGTCCAGTTTGGCCAATGTACATGGCAGAGGGGCATTGCTGGCACATAATGGCGTATATCACATTGGTAGATGTGCACGTGAATGAGCCTCTGATAGTGTGGCTGATGTGATTAGGCCCTATGATGTTGTCCCCTAAATAGATATGTGGACACAGTTGGCAGTGGGCTTTGTTGCAAGGATAGGTTCCTGGGTTAGTGTTTTTGTTGCGTGGTGTGTGGTTGCTGGTGAGTATTTGCTTCAGGTTGAGGGGCTGTCTGTAAGCAAGGACTGGCCTGTCTCCCAAGATCTGTGAGAGTGATGGGTCGTCCTTCAGGATAGGTTGTAGATCCTTGATGATGCATTGGAGAGGTTTTAGTTGGGGGCTGAAGGTGATGGCTAGTGGCATTCTGTTATTTTCTTTGTTGGGCCTGTCCTGTAGTAGGTAACTTCTGGGTACTCTTCTGGCTCTGTCAATCTGTTTCTTTCCTTCAGCAGGTGGGTATTGTAGTTGTAAGAATGCTTGATAGAGATCTTGTAGGTGTTTGTCTCTGTGTGAGGGGTTGGAGCAAATTCTTGAGTCCTCTTTGCCAATTTTGATGGTTTGACTATCATGTTTTCCTACTTTTAAGATGTTTTTCTTTCCCCTGTTGCTGAGTGAAAGACCCACACACAAAGAAGATGGGAACCAACTGGCTATATAAGAGAAACAGTGGAAGTGACATGGTGCTGTCAAATGCACAAAGGAAACAAAATGAAGGGAAAAAAATCACTGTCAAATCTATTTCAGTTATACACTTGGCAAGCATTTTCACACAGAAAGGGCCTCACTTCCAGAGGTGTTGTGGGTACTCAGCACTTCTTGGGATCAAGCCCAAGATTTGTATAAACATTGTTACACAAAATAAAGTTGTGTGTTGTATTGCAGGCAGTTGAAATCACAGAGTTAAGTCAAAGTGAATGGACTCTGGAAGATCAGAAGCAAGAAACAAGCTTTATGTAAATTACCCACTCCTTCCCATTGCTTGACAGCTGGTTGGCAGTGCTTCTCAGGTAGTATACAAGATTTTGAGAGCTCATTCTTGTCACCTCCATTGGGCACCCAAAACTCATTGATTTAGGAGTTTTGAGAAGCAACATGGTCCAGAGGAATGAGAACAGCGCTAGGAATTAGGAATCTTAATTCTGACTCTATCACATCACTTACTCACTAGGTGACATTGGGGTGATTTACTTCAATTATTTAAGCTCAGTACCAATGTGGACACAAGAACAAATGGATATAAACTGGTCATTGGGAAGTTTAGACTTGAAATTAGATGAAGGTTTCTAACCATCAGAGGAGTGAAGTTCTGGAATAGCCTTCCAAGGGAAGCAGTGGGGGCAAAAGACCTATCTGGCTTTAAGATTAAACTCAATAAGTTTATGGAGGAGATGGTATGATGGGATAACATGATTTTGGTAATTAATTGATCTTTAAATATTCATGGTAGATAGGCCTAATGGCCTGTGATGGGATGTTAGATGGGGTGGGATCTGAGTTACCCAGGAAAGAATTTTCTGTAGTATCTGGCTGGTGAATCTTGCCCATATGCTCAGGGTTTAGCTGATCGCCATATCTGGGGTCGGGAAGGAATTTTTCCTGCAGGGCAGATTGGAAGGCCCTGGAGGTTTTTCGCCTTCCTCTGTAGCATGGGGCACGGGTCACTTGCTGGAGGATTCTCTGCTCCTTGAAGTCTTTAAACCACGATTTGAGGACTTCAATAGCTAAGATATAGGTGAGAGGTTTTTCACAGGAGTCGGTGGGTGAGATTCTGTGGCCTGTGTTGTGCAGGAGGTCGGACTAGATGATCATAATGGTCCCTTCTGACCTAAGTATCTATGAATCTATATGCCGCAGTTTCCTCTTCTATTCAGGCCATCCCCTTCTCATAGGCCTCTGATGCGAAATAGCTAGTTACTGCTTATATGATGCTTTAAATACACAGAGCTATATAAGTGTTTGTAGATGAAGAACGTGTAGTGTTGAGGATCAAGTATTGAGACTTTTGTGTATGACAGACTCATCAAGAAACATGAAAGGCATATACTGTCAAAATGAGTGCAACTGACCCCCTTTCTTCATTCCCCCTTTCTTCCTAAGAGTGAATTTGAAAGTCAGCATATACTGTGAATTATTTTCACTCCTCTCTTTTCAAGTAACTGTTGGGAAGCAGTAGTTAAAGTTGGTGACTAACTATTATTATTTTTTTTTATATCACAGTAGATCCCAAAGGGCCCAATCATGGGCCCCAATGTGCTAGCGGTTGTAGTGATAGGTAGTAAAAGACAGTCACGGCTCCCTGCTTTTAACACTTGATAATCCAGTTTAAGTCAAGATTCAACAAGTGAGTGTCATAGACAATAGAATGGGAAGGGGTGACAGGAGAGTAGTAAGAAAATATAGTGACATAAACTAGCAATGTGCAGAAGCTGATGGTTCAAAATCATGTAAATGTTATTGTTATTAATTTTAAAGTTTCTCTATCATCCCATAGTCCCCCAGTCTTCCGTGACACTTCCTTATTAACTCCCCCTGCTCCCCACTTGCCTGTGGAAAAAGTGACCCTAGTCTCTCTGCTTATTATATTTCTATCATTAAATTTTAAATGTACGCATTTATTGTTTTTCCCTTTCTGGACAGTGTTATTATATATATACAAATTGTCTCAAAGGATTGCGCCCCCCCTCTTTCCCTGTACATAAACCACCCCTTCCCCCTTGGGTGCTTTCTCTTTAATCATGTTTACATTAATTTAACTACTTAGAAATGGCTCACCCTTTTTTCCAATCCAGCAGCTTCCATAAACATCCTGAAAAGCAACCTGATCAGATGTTTCTGCTCTAGGCAGTAACATGGATTTTCTTTTCTAAGCAGTTTGGAGAGAGAGGGAGGGAGAGGGGGAGAGAGAGAGAGTGTGTGTGTTGAGTTTTGCTGCCTGCTCCTCCCACAAGATACAACCTCCTGCTGCCAGTGCTGTCTGCAAAGCAGCATTTCAAACAGTACTTAGACAGCTTGTGAGAAGTGAAGAGAAAGAGAGAAAGAGATCAGACCCTAAAGGAGAGGGTGGAAAGCAACGCTCAGGATTTATCTTTTCCATTTATCTCTTTCATATCACATGGATTTTACAAACTACACAACCTCCCCCAGAGCCAGACTTTTATCATGAGTGCACTGAAGCTGGATCTCCCCTCTCAACCCAAGTGATCAGAACTTTGTGGGGCAGGCACGAGCTGGCTTTAATGGTAAAGTATTTATTCCTGCTCCCCAGCGCACTGGCTCTCTTTATCTCCCCTCCACAGGGAGCTGCATGAAGGAGGAGAGGAGAGAGATGCATGTGGTGTGGCTCAGGCAGCCTGCCTCCTGGCTGCTGGTCCTGTGGGCTGCTGCTCCCTTCTTGTGGCTGCGCTGCATCCTGGCTGATTTCACCTTGGACAATGAGGTGCACTCGAGTTTCATCCACAGGAGGCTGCGGAGCCAGGAGCGCCGGGAGATTCAGCGGGAGATCCTCTCCATCCTGGGTTTGCCCCACCGACCCCGGCCCCATCTGCACGGCAAGCAGAACTCTGCCCCCATGTTCATGCTGGATCTCTACAATGCTATGTCGGTGGAGGAGGAGACGGCAGGAGCAGCAGGGGAGGAAGGAGAGGGATTCTCCTACCCTTACAAGCCCATCTTCAGCACGCAGGGGCCACCCCTGGCCAGCCTACAGGACAGCAACTTCCTCACTGAGGCAGACATGGTTATGAGCTTCGTGAATCTGGGTGAGTCTCTAACCCCAGTCCCGGGGAGCTCTGGGACGAGATTTTTTTTTTTTTTTTTTTGCGGGGGAGGAAGTGCCTGAGATTGGGATTAGTGCCTGGGAGTGAGATGGGGCAGATCTGTTTTATGAGCAAAAGGAGGACAAGAATCTGATGGCACAAGTGTCTCTGCTAGGGCCAAGTGTCTCTAATGGTGGGCACAGGTGGCCCTAGTGGCAGGTGGCTCCGATGGTAGGGCAGGGAAAATAGGTAGCCAGAGGAAAAGCTACTTTTTTATGTGATATGTAAATGGCAGTAATATTGAAATTCAGCTGGGCAGGGCTCAGTCTCTATTTCACATCATTAGGATTTTTACAAGCTCATTTGTTGTGCTGAATCAGCTCTCACCCCCCATGCCCAATTCTTCCTCCTCCTGGTTATTTTCCCTGTCCCAGAGCTGGGGGTCTCTGGGGTGGGTCTTTGGAAGAACGGGTCTGGCCTGCATATTGAACCTCCAAAGAAGATGCGAAACCAGCACAAGCCCATAAGCTGCCGCTTAGTTCAAAGCACTGGGCTTGGAGGCATGTACAGGATCACAATGGCACCAGTGCTGCTGTAAATGGATAGAGCCCAGTGAAATGGGGAAGACAGCATTAAGTAAATGGAAAGGGCCAAGCTACTGAGAGTCTGTTTTCTTAATTGGCTGAGAGGGATTCAGTGGTAAATCCTTATTTACTCCTGCAGCTCTTTCTATTGACCGCAGTTTTAGGCAGCTAATTTGCCTTCTTTCATAAGCACATGTGGATGGGTTTATGCAAATGACGTGAAAGTTGTCACGCTGTGCACAGCGCACTAGGCCTCTAATTGGATGTCATGGTCCAAGCTGAGTTCTGTTTGTCTGCTGTAGATTGTATGGCCTTTTGGACTAACTGCTCTGGATTTGAGTAAAACACTGTCAGGGCCAGCGTTCTATTTTAAATATATAATTATAGGTCGGAGTTTGCTGTATCCAGTTTTAGCACTCATCACGTGTGGCTCTGAAACCACTGAATGTACAGATTGGGTGCCTACAATTTCATGACCAAATCTGAACCGTAGTTTCAAAACAGGATCAACTCAAACTTTGCCTTAATGAGATGCAAGAGGGATACACCTGATGCATAAAATACATAAACTGGTACAGATTGCAAGCACCCTTATCTTTAATACTGTCACAAAATCCATCATTGTTTAGGACTTAACAGTTGTCACTATGTTTCACACCATGGCCACCTAGAACTTCATGGTGGCAACAGAAATTGAACCATAATCCTTCTCCTGGCACTTGACCTAAAGGAGAATCACTAGTAGCAGTATAAGTTCTATGCCACACAGTTGAATAGTTATGATTATATACAGTTACCATTCCATTGCAATCTTGGTGATACCTGGAGATGGAGTATTGTATGCTGGACTTCCAGTTTCCATGAGTCACACATCCATATTAAATATCATGAGCCTCACAGGAGGGCTCCTTGAGCGACATTTGACCAGGGTCTCCACTTTTTTGAAAGTGATAATAGGTTCCATTTAGAATTGTAATGCTTGTCTAATCTCTTTTAGATATTTAAACCAATCATCAATAATACATTTTAAAAACAAATATTTGAACATCCAAAATTACAGTTGATGGTCAAATATTAGATTTTAAAGATAAGAGATCATGTTAACACTGTGCTTGCTGGTACCATAGTTTTAAATATAAAGTACAGCCTAAGGCTGAGAATGCAGGGACACTCAATAAGCTCTAACAGAAAACAAAAGATGTTGAAATAATGAAACTAAAATTCACACTTTTCTTTTTATATTGTAAAAGTAGGATTTTATGAAAGGGATAAGTAAGTAATATGAGTCAACTCCAGATAAAGAAACATTTATCTCCAGGGGAATAATTATATCCTTTATAAAAAGCAAAGTTAGTTTCAATATAGCTTTCATAAGTAAAGCTCTAGGAACCCAGTCTCATACTCATTATGTAAGGAAAGGTCATCTTGGAAGTCCATGGAAGTTTTGTATAAAACATATTAAGGTTCAGGCCTTAAAGTAAATTATATTGCACACAAACATTTTAGTCCAAAGTGTAATTATAGTGAAATCAGTCAACTTATTATACAATATAGAACACTTTTTGGATAGCTCCTTTCTATAAGAGTATCACAGAACACATCAGAGCGATTGAATATATGTAAACAGAAGTTAAAATGTAACATTAAGATTATTATGCACTCCATCACAACCCTTGGCTTTTGTAGTTAGTTTAGAAAGCATAAAAGTATTCTTCAAGCAAAATGGTCCATTATAGTTTTATTTAATTGCTGTCAGGATGGCCAGTCATTAGTCAGAAGGTAGGCCATCGTCAATGGTTTTATATAGACAGGTGGAATTATTACCAACAAGGCACTTTTGAGAGGTTTATCTGTACTGTTTTGTTCCCCTGTCAACAGTGCATGCCAGGACAAGTTTAAAAAGGACATAGATCTGCAATAGCTTTCTTCATCACTGTGCACACCTTTCATCCCATTATAGTCATAGTTCTTTCATCTGTATCGGACAAAGCCTGGCTTGTTTATGGACTTCTTAATGAATTAGACTAGCTACTAGCTCACATTTATAGTCAAACACAACACCTGCTTTAGTATGAACAGTTTTCTATGACATACAGTGAAAATTAGATCTATTGTAGACTGATTTTTTTTTAAAGCTTTCTACAATGATTCCATTTAAATCAGAGCTGAATTGCTAAATGCAGTCTGTATTAAACTGTGTCCTAGTTTTGTAAGAGATACTCTGTGGGCATTGTATTTCACAGGTAGGGTTTGATTACATTCTAAAGCCAGCACAATGGGGAAGTGTCACAGCTTAATAAAATGTGCATCTTAGTAATGAGGGAAGTGAGAGTAAGTAGAGAAGTCATTACTAAATCTAAGCTTCAGTAAACAAGCTATGTTATTGCAGATCTGTGTGACTTCCAAAGGTTAGTCTACTGATATACTTTCTCTCTTTGAACATGTTTCTCCATCCATCTAGAAAGACCGTTTTTGTTGGGCTTAAAAGACTTTACATATGATAATAAATGACAAGATATGAAAGAGGAGATAAATTCATTGACTTCTGTGGAGTTAAATCAGGGCTGAATTTGCTCAAAGAGTTTACATTTGACCTTAGTGGTTAGGAATCAGAATACAGGTGCTTTATTTCAAGTGTAGCTTGAAACAAACTAGGTTTATATTGAGCAAGTAGCATTATTAGAATAGCTTGATAATTAACTAGATATAGCGCTAGATCCAGTTAACTCAAGGGCCAGTTTCTGTTCTCAGTTACACCGGTAGTAAGACTGATGAGGAATGGGGCTGTGTCAGGAATAGGCTTGGATGTAAACAAAAGCAGAATTAGGCCACATAGGTCTGAATACCTAATTCAAATAAATAATGACCAGACTTATAACGGTATTACTATAAATTTTATTCCTCTGGATTTCATTTCAAAGAAAAAGTGTCTGGAGAGTGAAGTGGGGGGAGATAAAACCTTTTGTAGTGGTAAACACCCATTTTTTCATGCTTTGTGTGTATAAAAAGATCTTCTATACTTTCCACAGTATGCATCCGATGAAGTGAGCTGTAGCTCACGAAAGCTTATGCTCAAATAAATTGGTTAGTCTCTAAGGTGCCACAAGTACTCCTTTTCTTTTTGCGAATACAGACTAACACGGCTGTTACTTTGAAACCTTAATTTTAAAATTCATAAACAGAAACTAATGAGAAAACATCTCCTAGGCTGCAGAGAGCTTTTTTTCTAAAAATAATTGGATTGTATTTATGTTATAGTCTTGACTTAGTAAATAGTCCTTCCTTGACTTTTTTTTTAAAGACTCAGCATGAGTGATGTGCAATCAGTTAATTTGTCTCATAGCTGATTATAAAATGGGCAAAATTGTTTAATCCTTGAAAAAATGAGATAAAAAAACAGAAAATTAGTCATTCTTGGAAGAAGCATGTGAAAGTGGCTTTTGTTAATGTAAATCAAGAAGCTGAAGAGCCCCTAAGTTTCATTTTATTTCATACCATCTGGCTATCCTTTTTGTTGACAAGTGTTTGGCATAGAGAACCATCTCTTTGCCCTTTAATAACAGGCTTTAACACTGTAGGGTATTAGAAAAAGATTCTATAACAGTTAAAAAATTTCCTTTGGGGAATACTTTATAAAGTGAGCACGGGCTGCAGGCATTTGCAGCTGTAACCTGGCTTGTGTTAAAATTTGGAAGGGGCTGCCTTGCATTCCAGCTCACTACAGGCCTTCACTGGTGTACAGCCAAAGGTTAATATAGATGTCACACGGTTTTGCTTTAGAGAGTCTTAGATATAAAAGTACGTGTACAGCTGTGTTTTTAGTAACCCTTTCATAATCACTTCTTTTAAACCTCATTTTCCTGCTTATATAAATCAAAGATTTTCAAGGATATTTGACCTGGATTTGAACTTTTGATCTTCGAGTATCTCCCACTTGAAACAAAGCAGATTAAATCTTGGTCCTGAATGTCTGCTCATGATCAGATGATTTGGTCCATATATTAGGCCAAACCATCAGATTCCCCCTCCCCTCCACCGCTGCCCTCTAGTCCTATTACAGTTCTCAAGCCTGAACAGGTATGCCCTGTGATAGTTTCAGACAGTATGGATCTGCCAATGCTTAGATGGTGTGGAATTACCTTATGGGGAAAAGTTTGTAGCAAATGACCTCAAACAAAAATAATGAAATATTGTGTCTGTGTAGCAAGGAGCTATCCAGTATTCTTGGAATGTAAAGACCAATCCTGCAGGAAAACACTGAATTTCATTCTAGCTTCCTTGTCTGTAAAATGGGAAATGAGACTAGCAGTTAGTTAACTGCCTCACACGGGAGTTGCGCAGACTGACTCATTATTTAGGGTACGGACTGTAGCTGACTCTGTGAAGTGGGTAGGAAAGGGAACATGAAGGCCTCTCATTCCCTTGTACTTCTGTGCAGGACAAAGTCACAATCCCAGTCCTTGCTCTTCCAATGGCAACATTGGCAAGCCGGCATGGATGGGACTGGAGGGCTGGTCCATTCTGTCTGCTCCTTGTCAAAGGATGTAACTTTGGCCACAGCAGCATACTCTCTTCATTGCTCCCATGCATAGTATCCCTGGAAGCTGAAGCCCTTAACAGGACCTGTAGTTTAAAACAGCCACGATGTAAGGTAATTTGAAGAAAACAAGCCCTGAGGACCAGATCTTGCGATCCCACAGTGAGAGGTGGTTGTTTTTTTCCCCTCAAGTAAGGACTACAGTGCCTTGCTTTATAGAAGTGCCAAACACTGTATTATAAACCATTGTTTTAGGATATGCTGCCTGTCTCTTAGAACCCCCACCCCCTTTTGCTTGTGTGAGAATTGTCTCTACCATTCTCTCTTCAGACTAAGTTTAACAGCCTGTTAGCATACCTCATGAAAATCAAGCTATAAGTTTTCTTTTGTAAATAAGCTTGAGTACAGTTTGGAACAATTTTGTGGGTGGGGAAGGTTGCACAAATGATTGGAAACATTAATTAAAAAAAAAGATTAACTATTAAAGCCTAGTCAGGGCTGTTGACAGGCTTCTTTTAAATAGAACATTGCTATGTTTTAGTTTAATACATTCTGGCAGTGTCACCGGGGTTAAGGCTAATACAAGGATGTGTGGATCCTGTCATGTTATTGTCAGGAGGAATGTGGGGATTAGGTTTAAAAGTGGCAGAGGGTGAGTGGTGCAGCTGTGTACACTTATTATAAAAGATTTAAGTCCCAGTGGTAAAATCAATATATTAAATTGCAAGAGCCTCTGTTTTTAGTTAGGTTAAATCAAATATGTTGGTAGTGCTAATATGGTTTCTATCCTTGGACTAAGTGAAGAAATGCTAATATTTATATAGAAACTGCTAATATGTAGTTAAAATGTAACACATTTAGTTTTACATATCTAAGTTATTCTAAGTTGATGAATACCAGCGAAATACTGAGATGATGGATGAAGTCATCTGAGTGACTGAATAAGTTAAGGAAATATTAATAGTGGCCAGACAGAGAGGTTATCTGGTGATATACATCATTAGGAGGACATAGTATTTTTAATTCCCTACCAAATACAGTCAACTTCTTCCAAGCCAGAGCCAAAATATTCAGTTAGATACAAATACATATTTAAGTTATTAATTGTAAAAAGTATCACCTTTTAAAAGAAATTAGTGGACTGTATGTTTAAAAGTTAGTTTCAGAACTAAGGTTCTGATCTTGTAAACGTCTGAAGTCAGTGGGACTCCTCAATGGGACAACTCACATGGATAAAGCTAAGGACAAGCACAAATGTTTATATGATTGGGGCTAGATCTTCAGCAACGTAAATTGTCGTAGCTCCATTGGATCTATCCCCTTACACTCATTTACACCAATGAAAATCTAAAGTAACTACATTAAACTCACTTCAGATTTACACCAGGATAACTGAATTCTGAATCTGATCAAGCATCCCTATACAGAAATAATCAGCACGCGATATTTTATTTTGGGGCTTCAAATAGTTTTCTTTCCTAATCTTAGAAATAAGTTGTTAAGAGAAAAGGTTTCCCTTACTGCAAATAATCAAAACATGAACCAGATCCTATTAGTCACTGCTTATCATGATTATTTGAATCCAGGTTGTTGAACTACCATTGAATTCCTGTCTTTGTAACAAGCAGAATTTAACAAAATATTTTGTTTGACAAAAATGTGATATATTTTAATGCAAGACATGTTTCATATGGAGAACCCTCAGTGATGAAAGATTACTGGTATCAAAATATCTGAATCTCAGGACAAATAAACAATGTGGTGTAAAGATTGTAGAGCCAAATTCTCTGTTGGCATAACTCCATTGAAGTCAATAGAGTTATGCCATCAGATTATCTGCCACCTAGATTTTTTTTTTGTATAAGTGTAAAAACAAGAGGCTTTATCTTGCCTAAAAAAAAAAAAAAAATGTATCTTGACATATTTATGGGTGTCAGAGTAACAGCCGTGTTAGTCTGTATTCGCAAAAAGAAAAGGAGTACTTGTGGCACCTTAGAGACTAACCAATTTATTTGAGCATAAGCTTTCGTGAGCTATAGCTCACGATGCTGTAGCTCATGAAAGCTGATGCTCAAATAAATTGGTTAGTCTCTAAGGTGCCAAAAGTACTCCTTTTCTTTTTGCGACATATTTATGAAAATTCAGGTGGTTATTTTTGAAGCCCATATTCTCATGGATAGAGATTCAGGACAGTATTCAGGATATAATGCTGATCTGATTTACATTGGTATAAAAATCAGTGAAACTCCATTAATTTAAGTAGAGTTACTCCAGATTTGCACTGAGATCAGAATCAGGTCTATTGACTTCTACAAGAATGCCTGTGAGTAAGAATACAGAATTGGGCCCCAGAGTAACATTTTCATTCTTTTAAACATTTGTGTCAGCTACATGTTGAGTGCAGTGAAAATCCGTTAGAGATCCAGATTGAGTGGATTGAATTAATGGCAACTCTGAGACTACAAGTTTTAGTGTAATTGCTTTATTGTTTTGGAACCAAGATGCTTACAATCTAGTTCCTGTGCAAGCATATTTAACGTGTGTTAATATGTCTCAAAACCAGACCCTCTCCGCAAAATTCTGCTTTTCATTAATTGACATCAGTAGCATGGTACAGTATTTCAAAGTGCTGGCCAAATATAAACTGTGTTTCTAATTTCCTTACTTTCCTGTGTTTGGAATGCCAATGTTAATTTGTTCCCATGGAAGAGTGAGAGCTGCCAACCACAGTTTTATATAAATGGCTTTACAGTGCAGAGCTGCCAAAATTAAATGATACTTAGGAATTTTCATGACATTTTGTAGAGAGAGAGAGTGAGAGAGAGAGTGTGAGTGTGAGAGAGATGTATGGTTGTTGCACAATAGCAACCGATCATCGGGAGAAATGTTTGAAGTGATTTATATTTTGTTTAGCTATCAATTAATGTTCCTTCTCATTTAGGATCCAGTTTTTCTTTTGTCAAATGTTATACAGCATATTACTTGTGTGCCAAAGATAATCCTTAATTAGTGAATTTCGCTGATAGTGAAGAGTGATTTTGTGGATGCAGTTATTCCCGGCATGCTTTTATGTATTTATTGGCAGCTTAAAACTGACATTTTTGTTATCTGATTATTATGATACAGATTCTGTCACCTGTACTTGCAATAATAATACCTTACTCCTTGAGTAGCCCCATTTATTTCTCTGAGACTAGCCAGTGAGATACTGCTCAGCATGAATAAGGATGACAGAATTTGTATATTTAGATTGTCAGTTTGATTAAAAATACCAAGAAAGGGGTTTTGTTTAAAAAATAGGAGTACCTAAACCAAATTATTTGCTTTTTTTTTTTAAATTAAGTCAGAGGTACTCATATTTACTTTTACATACGTTGTCTCTTACACGAAAAAGAGCTAAAACTTTGATTAAATGCATCTATTTTATTTTAAATTTAACATGATAAAAACAAGAATTGTTTTTTTTTCTTTCCAGGAAGGTATTCAGAAAGTACAAACTGTCCATGTTTCACTACACTTCTGTTAATGAGTGCTATGGTTTTGTATCTTACAAATTTCCCATTTTATTGGAACAGGTGCAGTGTTCTACCATCTGTGCCAGTGTTGCACTATACCAACAAACAAAGTGTTGTTTTGGTTCAGTGGATTTAAAAGTCTCCTGAGAGTAAAGAAATGAAACAGAAAGAATTTAGAAAGTGCCTCGTGAAGGAAAGGCACTTCAAGTAATGTGCTTTGTCACTCAAGTCTTCTCATAAATTACCTTCAACTATTTCCAAACTGAAAAATTCTATCCATAGAGTATTAAGTTTCTGTTGCATCTCTGAGGTCACATGTTATTCTTTACCATCTTTATCTTCCTGGAACTGCTTCCAAGTTAGATTCTTTTGTTGTCACGCTGAATTAAATTTTATGCTGAGTAAAAACTCTGTCTTGTTTTGAAAATAGAAGAGCTGTGAATTTTCAATGTTCAGATTTTGAGTTTTGCTGATTCTGCCCTTTTAAAGATGATACAAATACTCCTCAAAGTTTGTAAAAGCTCATTTTGCAATGAGATCAACAAGCTCATACTTAGCTTATGGCTAAAATAACAACCACCACCACCCTTCTAGGTTCATCTTGAAAGTGTTTAGTCAGTGTGTCTGGAAAGGCTTACAGTTAAAGTGCCTGAAGGGTGGGGATGAGATATTTCAGCATGCAGCCAGTACTATCAGGTCCACCTGGCCTGGGAAACTATGCAGGCTTTGTAGTAGAGAAAAATCCTTTTACTTATATCTTCATGGGAAGCTCTTAAAAACCACACACTGCCATCCTCTTTTTTAAAATTAGCATGATCCTCATTTGACTATGTTCCTAATGAGGGAACAACTTCACATAGACCAAGCCAATTATCATTCCAGGGGTTGTTTTTTAAAAAAAGTTGTCTTTCCAGTCACAATTGCTTTCAAGTAGGAAAAAGTTTCCTTTTTATAGCCTGCATCTTAACAATGAGTCAGATTCTGCTCTGAATTACACCTCCATGCAACCCTGTCAATGTAATCAGGCCAAGATCCTCAGTTAAACTGGAATAGCTCCACTGAAGGCAATGGAGTCAAAACAATTGACAACAGCTGAGGATCTGGCACAGCGTCTTCATCAACTTTGATGGTGTTGTAAATCAGGGCATGATTTAACTCCATGAATGCAGCCACTGGGCTAAATTCTGCCTCCAGTTATCACATCTTGTTGGAGTCAGTGGGATCGTAGACATCCTAACATTTTACCAATTTGTGGTCTCTACAGCTCAATGGCAGTGAAGTAAATAAATAAAAGACCTGGAAGAAGTACCAAAAATATTTGTAAAATAACACGGCATCAATATTTGTGAGTAGTAATTTAAGTTAAGAGGTAAATTTATTTTACTTGGGGCCTAATTCATGCCTGAAACTCCAATTGACAATGGGAGCTTTGCTTCCAAGTGGAGATGCAAGACCTGGTCTATCATTTTAATAGCACTATACAAGAGCTAAAAATTATAAATAATGAATTCTGTTCTTACAACTTATTAGGATTTGAATGATTATTTTAATATGTGATTTTTTTCTTATCATATGTCTATAATCTATAAAATCCAAAATGGCAAATATTCATAACTAGCAGGAACCGATCACCGGTACCCATTATGCTGGCATGCAGGAAGCTAACCAACCCCCCCGCCCCCCACAAACCTCCTAGTTTTCAAGAAGTTTAAAACTAATTGCTGCTACCATTCGAAAGACTCTGAACATTTCAGTCTTGCTACTTTTATTTATTTATTTATTACTATGTAATAATTATAACCCTAGGGGGACTCTCTAGAGATTAATAAAGAATACTGTCCATCACTTTTCCTGAACCTTGTGTGGTGCTATAAACATTCTGCTGGGTTTAAGTTCCCCTTTCTGAACATAGACTTAAAAATTCAGCAATTGTTAAGAGAAGGGAGGGGTTTTGTTGTTGTTTTAAGAAAAAATGTAACTTTAGCCTCACAGTCTGTTAGCTACATGGAACAATAAATGTTTATTTGAAACCGGGAAAATCCAGGGCTGCTGGTGGTTGGTTGTTTCCTTCTAGAGGAAACAATAAACATGCCCACTTGTATTTTAACTGCTTTACCACTGGGCCCCCTAATGACACAAATATACTTGTACTAAGCTTCAGTAAGGAATAGCTGAAAATAATCACTATTGATCTCACCATCCTTGACAGTGGAAAGAGAAGATTTTGACTAAACAGCCATTTAATTCTAGGACAGGGTCACTAAAAGATCAAGATCTTTCCATACTTGGGCCCAAGTGGAATCTCTTATCCTACATGGTGAAACAGTCTGTCCACCGAGACAGGTGAAAAAGGGATGCTAATCACAGATATGGTCAAATCCTGTTCCCATTGAAGCTAAGGGGATTTTGGTAACTGACTACAATAGGTTTCAGAGTAGCAGCCGTGTTAGTCTGTATTCGCAAAAAGAAAAGGAGTACTTGTGGCACCGTAGAGACTAACAAATTTATTTGAGCATAAGCTTTTGTGAGCTAGAGCTCACTTCAAGCTCTTTCAACTCAGTGGCATGGATTATAATAAAAACTGCAGGAATTTTTGACTACATGACCCACAGAAACCGGTCAATGTTTGTGCCACATTAAGGCCAACCCAAGGAATGAAGAAACAGGCATGTATTAAATAAATACATAGAATAAAAGAATACAAGAATAAAAAATACTCCAGCAAGCCTAAATCTCTTTTAGGTATCAGTAGCCTTTACTTTGCTGACAAATCCATTTCATTATAAATGATGTAGTATACATGACTGCTTATTTAAGTCAGCATGTCCAAAGTTTTTATGATTTTTTTTCCTTTCTTTAGTGATAATTGGCAGTTAAAGTCCTAAGGCAAAGTAGTACAGCACTTGAACGTGACATGTTGGCAATAGACCAAACTGGAGGAGAATGCTCTGTGTTCTGGTCCTATGAGGGACACTTAACTCCCCTTGTGCATAAATCTCATGGCCTCATTCGTGCACTGTTTTGAAAAATGCAACACAATAGAGTGTGAATTATGTCGCATTCATTTCATTCATATCAAATTGACTTGGGGAAACTGGAGTACTACAGCAGCTAATCTAATACAAAAGTACTGCAATCAAAAAAATTGTACCTGAAAAAAATTGCTATTTGTTAGGGATTGACTCCAGGAGACGGCTTTGGTCCAATGTTAGTGAGAGCCTCTATCCTGTATATTATGCTAAACTGCTACAAATATGTCTCTCCCTATTTCCAGATGACCTTAGTAATAGAGGGTAGGCCAACAAAATCTGAACTCTAAAGGACACATGGCCTAAAAGTATTTCTGAAGTAAACCCCCCAAAATGGCCATCAGCGTGCAAAACCACCATCATTCCGTACACAATGCCCCAGTAGACCTATGCATATTTTTGTATTTTTAATTCGCGCATCTCAAAGTTCCTGAGCACATATACTAAATTATTAAAATAGCACTTAATTCATTGCTCTTTGTCAATGAAAATAATTAATCTTTATTTTAGCCTCCCTTCCCACAAAGGAATAAGCTATATGAATATGCCCAGGTATCATCTCAGGCAAAAGCCTGAGAGAATACCTGGGTCTTAGACTGAATAGTGAAGGTCTGTGCACTCTGAGCCAAGGGCTGTCTTCAGCTCCCAAACTTTCAAATCCAGAAAGCTGTGAACAGGAGCAGCCCAGTTGATCTGAATTGGCCTGGTGGCACACAAGAAGAGTGGGGTCTCAAATTAAAATGTGAAATGGGTCACTTAGCACTATTTGCAGTAGTGAAAGAGGCTGACCCCTCTGGCTGGAATAACTAAGATGAAATTCTGCTCTCAAAACAGCATTTTTAAGATCTTTTGTACGTAATGCATCACGGTATGCAGTATTCTACATTTGATCCCAACAGAGAAATCGCAGAGAAATATGCAGTAGAACTCCACAGTCTGGGTCCAAAGGAAGATCTTTACTCTTACTGAGCTTTCACTTCCAGGGTAGCTATACCTTTCCCCTGAATAGTTTGCAGTCCCCCTGGCACAGCAAGGATCTGTAATCTTCCAGAGACTGCTTGACCTAGAAAGATGCAGATATTTGTTGCTGCACAGAGAGGCTCAAAAGCTCTAATCTATTACTATATCACAGCACAACTCAGAATGTATACATTCCAAGCTGTAAATTCTATTGATTACAATCAAGGACTGAGATTCGCATCAGTCACATATCTGATCTTTCCTGCTTATTTTGTAATGTCACGTGAACTACATTCTCAACAACACAGGAATTTGGGATCGAAGCTAGGAAACCCAACCAGCTGTCTGATTTAAAACCTGGCAAACTGATTCTTGGATTTTTTGTGTGTGTAACCATAAACCATCAAAAGGTCTCAATCCTGCAAATCCTCAGAGCTTTGGATGCCCTCTGTGCTCCTCCCAGAGGGTCTGTGTGGTTGGCTCCAAGATTTGGTGTAATGTTGGGTATACTCTAATTGTAATGACAATAAAACATTTAAGGAGGAATTAGATCTGTGTTATTTATCTGGGCAGGTGTTTGGAAGATGAAAGGAAAACATGAAAATAAAATTAAACATTTCAAGATAAAGAGGTCTATTTCCACACAATTCTCCAGTTCAGTACTTAGTTAATATCAGTGCAGAAATGGGCATATTCCATTGACAGAAATGAGGCATATGAGGATTCCATCAACTCTCTTTTAAGGCTTGCCAGTAGATATACAAAATATATATGTGCGCTTTTAAAAGACTTTTATTTTGAACTCATGATGTGAATCTATGGTATTAAAGAAAGCAGAACAATCCTTTATTTAGCTGCACCTGCACCTTAATGCCTAATGAGTTTAGTCTGATGGAATCCAGACCTCAGGAAGGATTATAAATTCTCATTTGATTTCATTTACTTCTAAAATACCTTAAACCAGCTGTACCAGTCCAGAATCCAGTCCTCCTTTCTATACCAAGTTTTGCAAATGTTGTTGCTTGCTGTAGTAGGTAACTTTATGCTATATAATAATACACACATACTAATAAGGAACAGAAGGCTGTTTGAAAAAAATAATCTACTTCTAGTGGAAAGATAATTAGAGGTATATGAGCTTGAAAACCACTACCTTGTGAGTAAAGTTATTTTTCAATTTCTTCATGCTCAGCAAGAAGAATGGAGAAGAAATTAAAAAATCATAGTCTGAAAACAATGTTCTCTCCAGTTGGTCCAACAGTAAAATACAGAAGGGAGAAATGGCCCCAAGGCATAGTGTTCTTTCAAGTGTAATGATCCCAAGTTGCCATGAGTTTATGACAAGATAACTTGTTTTAGTATTTGTCAGTAGCAAAAGATCTAATAGTTGCAAACTTTAATGTTGCTAATGTTCAAAAACTCCTGGGTAACATGTGGGATGACAGGATGTGCTGGTTTCCAGTATCATCTGATCTCATCACTTCCTGTTGCGGCAGCAATTCTAGGCAGCCAGGTGGTTCAGCACCATTCTTATGAAATCAGACAGGTAAGACTAGCTTTGCCATTTCAAGCCTAATGGGTAAATATGAGAAAGGGCACAAACACTTTGTTTTAATATCAGTCTCCAGTCTATGCATCCTTGCTTGCTGGAGTTCAACTCCATTTGGGAAGAATTTGCTGCTGCTCTAGACATAATTAAACCCATCTTCCCTCAGCCCTCCCTTTTGGTACATGTACAATGACACCATTGTTCAGAGTCCTGCAGCACATATGCTGACATTAAAGTGTTTAATCTTGTAGTACAGTATTCCATTATTTCTTGGACATCTGTACATAATAGAAATAGTCTGTTTTAAGGGATTTGTTGACAAAGAAATGGCTAATGCTGATGCATGTGCAGACTGAAAACATCTTTCCCAATTCCATCCGGCAATAGGGAGGTTGCTTCTTTCCAGTCCTGAAGCCTAGTACAGATGTGATATGCACCACTGCGATTAGCAATCTTGAATTTATAACAAGGAGTCAGTGTTTTGGAAGACTTTTGGAAGCTCCCTGCTTGGTTGTCAGCTAGGTGATGTCATTGGCAACGCTATTTTTATGATGAAAAGCTAAAAAAATGAAGTTATGGTTAAGGGCAAAACATTAACTCCAGAGGTTTGTTTCCCTGTAGCACAAATACTGAACCTCATGAGTTTACAGCAATAAGTACTAAGTACTTCTCAACCTCCTGTTTCTAAATGGTGACTCTTGGGGTTGGAAATCAGGACTTGGGGGAGAGGGTCTGTTTGTTCTGATCTTATTTTATGCTATTGAGCTGAATCAGGCCCCTGGTTTCTATGCTCATCTGTGCCACCGATTTACTGTGCCATTTCAGATAAGTCACTTACCCTCTCTGTACTTCACTTTATCCGTATGTATAATGGATGTAACAATAACGACTTTCCTCGGAGGGGTATTATGATGCTTAATTGTTGCAATACATTTTGAGATTCTAAGATGAGAGCACAAATTATTTATCTTAAAATGGTTCCATTCCATAGAGTAATTGAGTACTGGCAAATGATGAGCTCAGCACACAACCTTCTGCAAAGGGCTGTATTGCACTGTCCCTGAGGGAGCATAAGGAGTCACAATCACTGTGTGACTGGTTAGTGTGTACACGGGTTGCCCTCTCCATCAGGATGGTGCTCTGCTGGAGTGCTGGCCACCCTAGCCCAGGGGCTAATGCAGAAGGGGCACATGACAGCACTCCTCCTACTTCTTTTTAGGTGATATGCTCTCCCACAAGGTGCAGGCACTACTGTTATGATCTGCCCTGTGCATGCTGCTCAAGAGGGCTCCTTGTGGAAACCCTCTCTCCTTGCTCACTCATGCAAGGGCAAATCAGAGCCAGGCCATGGAAAAAGGAGCTGAGGACTATTTGCAAGTTACTGGCACAGCACTCAGCACATTGCAGGTGCTACTAGGATGATGATAATAATATTAGAGGGAACTTGTGATTTTAAAAGTGGCAGGATAGTGGCAGTTGCTGATGATGTGATGTATTATGGAATTATAAATAAAACACAGTATTTTTCAGTAAACTAATCTCACCAATAAAAATCAAGACTGCATTTGTTTTTCTTTAGTTTTCTCTAAGTAATTCAGTCATTTTTAGAATGGCTGGAGAGCTCGCAGCAGTCCGATTTGACAGCATCCTCCAAATACTGTATTAGCACGGTTATAAATAAAGGGACATTTCACATCAATTATTCACAATCAAGGGCATTTTCTCTCCTCAGTTTCCAGAATTCCCAATGTAAGGTATTTCTTTAACTGCTGTTTCAGCTCCCTAATCTCAGTATGTTAATCTTTTAGCCAAGAGGACTGAATGAATTAAAACCAGTCACAGATCCAAATTCTTGCCACTGTAAATTTACCACAACAGCCCTGTAATTTATGCTGTAAAGTGCAGTGTAGAGGGAACCATGTGCCTTTAGTAGACTGTGGCTTGGAATATCATTATTGCAATCCCCTTTATACTCTCCCTTCTGCTTAGATGAATATAGCGACTGATTCAGCACTTCTTGCTCAGCCAAGATTCCCACTGGCTTCATTGAAAGTTTTGGGTATGCAAGGAATGCTGAATCTGGCCCTTAGTTTGCTTTCTTCAACCTTGGACCTCACTAACTTAAAGAGAAGGGGCCAACATTTTTAAAAGTGACTGGTGATTTTGGGTGCCCAGCTTGAGATACTTTAAAAGGATTCTGATTTCCAGAAAGAGCACCCCAACTTCTAAAAATCAGGCCCAATGAAGGTGTCTCAAGTTGAGCATTCAGAAACTGAGGCACCCAAACCCATCACTTTTGAAAGTGCAAGCCTCTGATCTTTTTAAAATGAACTTAATGCAAGAAAGCTTCTGCTAAGTTCAGAGTATTTTGCTAATTAGATTTTTTTTAGTATTAAAATTGTGCAAGTGTGCAAAAAATTGTGCATGCAAAAATCAAATAGATGTATTGATGTATACAAAATTATCTGATTGAATGTGCAGTTAGCCAGTTTGTGCACTCAGTCACCCTAAATGCTTGCACACATACAAATATGTACCAAAATGGTCTGAAAATCTTAGCTGTAGTGATCACCTAAGAAACAATTTCTATTTCTCATAGATCTGAAATTGCTAAAAGAAAAGATTTCTCCTTCCCATTTCAATCTATACCTACTTCTGTCAGCGGGGTCAATTACCATAGGCATACATGGCATATGAAAAGATATTAAACAAGATGTTTGATGCCAAGATGTGGCAGATTTTTTCATTGGCCTGTGTCTGAATCCCTGGTGGGTTTCATAGGCAACTGGGTTGACGATTCTGGAGCAGAGACTATTACATGTCTTATAAGCTGCTGGTGGGGTGGTGGTGTCTTTTGGAATCTATTTTCCTTTGACTTATCTTTCAGCCTCAGGAATTCAGGACCTTTAATCTATTTGAGATTAAAGTCCTTCACAAATCCCTCATGGCCTTTTTTGGGATAAAAGAAGTTACAGGCATCCTACTGCACATTCCTTTTGGCACTTTTTTTTTTTAACTTTGTGAATTGGAAAGAAGCAACATTCTAATTTCTCCATATAATAGAAAGTCATCACTATATTTAGAGATCACTAAGAGTTCAGAGACTTTAATAAAATGCCTTATACAAACATAATAAACAAATTTTCTAGTGATAATTTTGTCATGTATGTTTAAATATTCAAAATACTTTCCAAATGCACCATCAAAACATTCCAGGAGGATTAAAGTATGGATTTACCAACCCATGCAAAAAATCTGCTCACCCATTCTTTATTATGAATACTAATTATAATAATACCTAGCTATGACATAACACTTTACCTTGATGATTATGAAAAATTCATATGTTTTACTTGTGCATAAAAATAATTACTTTCTTTAGGTGAGCAGAATTTTGCAGTGCTGAATTAGGGTCTGATTCAAAGCTATGGAAGTTAATGGAAAGACTCCAGTGGGCTCCAATGGCTTGGAATCAGATCCTTAGTGCCTTTGAATGCCTTTTTTTTTTTTTTTTTTAAAGTTCATATGAATTGTTGCAAAATTATTCCTCTGATTCATGGTACCTTTGACTTACATATTGAACTTGTCAGCACTACAGTTGAAATAATGCTATTCTGTTTGTCCTAGCAGGGTTTTAGCACAGTTTCTTTCTGCTAAATAACATACGTGCTATGACTGTGCCCATACTTAAAACTTTGGCCTACTTGACATCAGGTATCAAGCACAGATCCCCATCGTCCATGTAATCAAAGGAATAGTCCTGTTGATGTCAGAGTCAACAGAGTTTAGTTTCTATTGTAACAAAGCATGACTGAGTATAACACAGGCTGACCATGCTTTATTACAACTAGTATTGAGCATGGTTGGCTCTGTCTGTACGAGTGGGACAGTCATTTTCCACATGGGTGAATGTGTCAAGGGGAGCAGTGTTTTGAAACATGAAGTCAAACACAGCAGATTTTTACATGTTCATACCATGTAGAATGATGCAATCTATAGCACCGCTGTACGAAAAAAACTTCTCTCCACACACTACTTAAGAAAACTGTGCTCAATCTCTGCTAAAGTGTTTGTTAATGCTGAGGTGAAGAAAAGAGTGAAGTCTGATATTTTCTCCTCTTAACTTAGGCCATGATCCTGCAAACATGTTTCAGACTTACTCTTTTCTTCTCCTCATGCAATTGGGCCATTGTATGTCCTCTTGAACACAGAAAAAAAATTGCTTCCAATGAGAGCAGCAGTGCACGAGCTAAACAGCTTCTCTGACCTTGTTGAGAGACAGAGCTATAGAGGAGGTACAACTTTGAAAGTTTTACATAGATAATAATTAATAAAACAAATGTTGATGTCTTGCTTATCCCTTCCCTGCCTTCAATTCTGACATTATTATAGCTGCTGATATTCTTGTGAGCTGCTTGAGTTACAGCATAGGCTCTAGTTCTAACAGTTTTCAAGACAGCAAACACTAAAATTGGATCAAGAATCAAAATAGAGGGAAAAAAGATATAATGATAATCAGAATGATGTGATTTTTAACTGTGATTTCAAAGGAGCTTAAAAGAGTTACGCACCCAGTTCCTTTGGAATTCAGTGAGAACTGGTATGCTTAATCCCAGCCTTAATGTCCTATAGCTTGAAAACCTCTAGGCCTGGAAACAAGATTTCTAGCTTTCCAATGAGGTACATTTTACCCTAGACACAGAGATATCAGACATTAAAATGTGGTCATTGATAGAACTGCTCATTTGGCTTGAGGTGTAACACCTAGAATTCTTGAATGTTTGATCAGGGTTATTTTCAAGCTCTGTTAAAACGAGTGTATTTTGATATTACAAGTGTTATGTCTAAAGCAATAAATTTAGGGCTGTGTCAAAACACTTAGAAATAATCTGAATCTGTCGAGCAGATTTTGCAGCTTTCAAATGCCATGGATTCTTTAGCATTTGTATCTCCAGTATTCCCATACATCTGGATCAGGTGCTCAGTCACCATTACGACTGAGCAAAACTATCCAGTGTGTTTTCTTTTAACTGTTCACTGTCATTTCATGTTATGCCACATTGCCTCACCTTGCATCACTGCAATGCAGAAACATAGCAGGTCCGAAGGAACATAAATCATCAAGACTTCACAGAGAACACAGGCCCTTTCTGTACTGGATAGTCACACAAAGTATTATTCAAATTGTTGACAGAAAATCAGAGGCCAGATTTTCAAACAAACTAGATTTACTTCTGTGTTTCCAACCAAGGCCCGACTCATTTGCTATGGAATGGGAAGGGGGGGGGAGTTCTGGCCACCCCCCAACTTTTCATATGCTCCACTTTTTACCCCAAACATTGCAGAATATAATATAATCATAATAATGTTTGATATGGGGACACAACTTTGCCACTCCCCTTTGCCCTCAAATTTTTCTGAAATTATGCCCCTGGAACCCCCATATTTACCTGCTACCATGACAACTAAGTCTGCTGCTCTCTTCTGCTCCCCCTCCGCAAACACTCCACTGGTGTCCTGCTCCTTCTGTCATGACCCACTGCTCCTTAGCTCATTGGTGCTAGGATTTCATCTGTTCCTCAGCGTCTCCTTTCCCACTCAGACAAAGGCACATGTCAAAGGAGTAAAGGATTGCTAGAAGATCATCACCTAATGTTGCTGCAATGAACTGCAACACATGTTCTCTTGAAGCAATTACAATAAAGGGTTCATGGGGTTCTTCTTAGCCCACCCATTCAACTCACTCTGGATGAGTGGATTTTGAGGCCTACATTTAACCAAACATCTCATTTGCACACACAGTTTACATAAACTGAGTATATGCACATGCAAATGGAGAGAGTGTTGCATTTGTATATGCAGTTACCTGAATGTAATGCATACTTCCATACACAATTTTACTGGATGGTTTTCTTTTTTAAAGGCAGATAGTTACTAGGGTACATTCTCCCATTTATTTTTATATGGGTTGTATCCTCTTCTTATTTTATGTCCTCTCTTTGACCCAGAGCAGGTGCAGCAGGGAGAGCGGCAATGCCAGCTGCCTCTCATATTCTCCTGCCAGTATGTCATGGTAATTCCATCATCTTTATCTCTGCTGAGGTTTCCAACAAGGGGGCCAATGGTTACTCTAAATCTGTAGGTGAAAGCCTGTATTTAATTATATATCCCACAAATTTCCATAGACAAGGTAGGCCACCATGACTTCCAAGAGAGTCACTGAAATATATAATGTCTCATGAACCCCTTAGATTAAATCCCCTCAGAATGCCTCAAAGGTTCTCATGATGGTCTGTTGTGTCAGCAGGGATCACTGACATTTTATGGGCCTAAGAGAGAAACTACAGTCACATGCAAAGAGCTATAACAATTCTATTGTCTCACTGTAACAGTGAACACCTTTCAAATAGAATCAGACCATTTTTTCTTTCCTTTTCTTGAAAATACCTCCAGCTAACACTTCTCATGCAATTAATCAGAAACAGCCATATTGCAGTATTGTCAAAGGTCTAACTAACACCCACCAAAAATAGGAAATTCAAAACTCCCCTGCTCACCTCATGCTGTTGTGCTTAAGGTATTGCTGGGGTCTAACAAACAGTGCCTGATCTTCTATACTGTACCATATGTGCACAAATATCAAAGCACAGCACCATGAAGTAAGGATAGGATTTCAGCCTTCATTATGAAGTATCTTGCTCTTATGAGAACAAGGTCAAACCCTTAGCATTATTTTAGCATAGATTTTGGTGTTTAATTATGTAATAAGATTTACTGCAGTCATCTAACAGATGTTGATTCAGGGTCAGTGTTTCTCATAAATGAGTTCTGAAAGGATTTGTTACTTCTGGGTCAGCAAATACATCCAGAGTGCAAAGAAAAAGAGGGAAAACAAACACTGAGTTGAAGGGTTTCTTGGGATTCTTTCTTTAGTTACGTATCCACATATTTTCATGATTTTAATGACTATATAGCCATAGGAATGTTTCTCTTAACACTAGAGATGGCCCAAACCAAAACCCTATATCCAAACATCTCCAAAGTCTGGGAAAGTTCAGAGTTTGGGAATCTTAACTTCATGACTCTGGGCCATTGATTTTTTCATAGTAGTGGGATTTAATTATTATAGGACTCAACAATGCGTGCTTTAGTTGCAATCATAAGAATTTTCCTTTTCATATGTACCCAGTGAGTCAGGCATCAAACAGCCATTTTTGCATCTGAATGTAGGGTACGAGATGTCCCAGGCTTTGAACAGCTGTGTGCCTCAAACATTCAGGACAAGCTTGTTCTGAGCAGAGAAAGTAAGTAGCCCGCTGCTCACTGTGTGTGAGATCACTCTGACCCCCCAAACCCAATTCACAGAGGATAGTTGTTTGTTATAGCCCCTAGATACAGGGCCCAGCGCCTTAGCTCAAGTTGTAGAGGCCAATGCTTTCGGATCCAGACTCTCCAGTTCACTCTATGAAGTGTTGGCTAAGATGGTGGCCATCACACATGCATATTCATACTTAAAAACACCCATTGCATATTCCTTTGAAAATTCATCCATAAGTGTTTTTGGAAGTAGGTATATCTGTATATCCTGCTGTTGGAACTCTCTGAAAGACACCTTACTACCAGTGAGCTTATCCAGAAATAGAATTAAAAACACCCAATATAATATCTGTGACTCAATCGTTGTGGGTACAGGATCCATTCTGTTCTAACATCTCTCTCTCTTTCTCTTTTTATTTTTTTACTCCCTTATAATTTATGCACAAACAAATTCCTTTGGGGCTGAAATTATACTCTGTCAGTTTAACAGTGAACTTTATTTTGCCTGGAATAGTTTTGAGGAAACCAGACAAGGCATTTTTAATAATCTTGTACTTAGCACTCATGTGGCACTTTTCATCTTCAAAGAGTTTTAGATCGTTAATGAATTCTCACACCATACCCCGTGTTCAGATATAGGGAGACGAAGTGACCTATATAAGGCTACATTGGGCATCAGCAGCAGAGTTAGGATTAGAACGAGTGGTTTTGGAGCAATAATTGTGTTCATTCAATGCATGCTTAGAATGCCCAACATGCTAAAGCATTTACTGAAATTGATTGCCTCTGTCTTGGAGAGGTTAGAGGGAGTGAGGGGTAGATACATAAAAGCCTGCATTAAGATGAATCCCAATTATTGTCAACTGTAATGGTGTGTCCCTTAAAGGCTACCATACAGCAGTAAACTGAGAACCACAAAATTGTTAGTAGATGTAATCTATGAGTTGAAGAGGAAGGTAAAGCCAACTGTAAAATAGTATTGGACTCAATTCTGTGGATGTGGTTGGATTTACTATTTGATTCCACAAGACTATCCACAATCCATTCCACTGCAAGGGAGTGGCTCACTGGTGCTTCATCAGTAACTGTAATATTATTAAACATATGTACAATATAGCACTGTAAATTTAAATAGCACTTTATACACTAAAAGAAAAGGAGTACAGACTAACACGGCTGTTACTCTGAAACCTGTCAGTTTATACACTGATGATTGGATCTCTCACTTGGTGTGAATCAGGAATAATTCAGTTGAAGTCAGTAGATTTACATCAGTGCACAAAAACTGCTGTCCGAAGAGAATTGGGCCCATCGAAAAGACCATTGTTGCCAAGAAAATCTTAAACTTAAAATTACCTGAGTTGTGCATTTAGAAGCAGTGAGGTCTATTGGACAGAGCACTGGACTAATACGTAGGAGACCCTGGTTCTAATCTCAGCTCTCACACTGACATGCTCCATGACCTTTGGCAAGTCACTTCATCTCCTTGTGCCTGTTTCCCCAACCTTCCTTTGTCTATTTAGATGTAAATTCTTCAGAACACGGACTGCCTCTTACTCTGTTTGAACAGTGCCTAGCACAATGGAGCCCTTCTCTCTGTCTGAACCTCTAGACATTACCATACTATAAACATTTGCCATTACTATTGCTATATCAGACACAGTGTACGTTGTAAGGGAATATTAGCTGTGGTCCTGTGTACTCTGTACCAAGTTGGACCTAAGTTCTGCAGAAAGGCTCCTGCTTTTATTCTCTAGTGGCAAGTTCTTCAGCAGCCCCGAGTACAGTAAAAAAAAAAAAAGACTTTTAGTGCATTAATTGTTAAAATTAATGATAAAATAGGCACACTGCACACATTTCAAAATTAAATTCACTTTATGCTGCCTTCACATATTTAGTCTGCAATGTGCCACACATTAAAAGCCCATAATTGCAATGTAAGAGCTGCTGCGAGGAAGCTAGAAGTTTTGACAGTAAAGCAGTGTGAAATGGGGGCATTTAACATCCAGGAAGGTTGGGAGGTGATTTGCATTATTGGCACTCCAGAGGCAGAGGTTTTAACACAGGGATGGGGCTAGGTCTCCTCTTTTCCTCCCTCTTGCTGGCCGAGATGGAGGTGACTTAAAAGGCTTGTTGGGGGAAAAGCTTGAAATCTTTACACTTCAGAGTTAACACCCTGATAATGAATTTGATACTTTACACATCTCAAAGCTATTGTCACAGGGTATCAATTTGCAGACTTAGGAAGGCGCTCAAATTGAAAGTTTTTTGTCACAGCCTTTATGGGCTAGAATTGATTACAAATGAAAGCTTAAGACATTGTGGAACAGAATTCAGTAATTTCACTGGTTCTGCAACAAATTCCACTGGCGCAGAACATTGGGTACTAGCATGAGAAAGGTCGTAAGAACTAGAACATCTTCTGCTGGGATTTCCAGAAGCACTCAGTGTTGGTCTCACTCTGCTCCCATTGTTTCAACAGTTAGTGCTTCTGAAAAATCCCACCCTTCACTTTTAGATCCTTCACACTGCAGCTTGTACATTGCTAGTGGCAAATGCCCAGAAAGAGTTATCGAGCAGAGCTCTGCCAAAAATCATTACAAGTCAAAAGTCAGCATCACTCAGTGCACTGCCTGATGACAACTGTTTCAGCAATCACTCATTTCATATTCCACATGTGCTAAAACTAGTAAGAAATTAACAGGAGAATGTAGTGAGGTAGTCAAATATTCATGCCTTCTTCTGTTGGGGCTAATTGCAAGCTACTTGATAGAGAAACTAAACAAAAGCTGGTGGCTAATAGGCTGTTTTTCTGTTTCAGTGGAGCATGACAGAGAGTTCCATCATCAGCGCTATCACCATCGGGAGTTCAGGTTTGATCTCTCCAGAATCCCAGAGGGGGAAGCAGTGACTGCTGCCGAGTTCAGGATATATAAGGATTACATCCGAGAACGGTTTGATAATGAAACATTCCAGATAAGTGTCTACCAGGTACTGCAGGAGCACCCAGGAAGGTGAGTGACTGAAAAAGAGCATACAGAGTATATTGTATAACTGTCAGTGAAAATACAGGGCTAAGTTCTACTACTCCTAGTTAATACAGGGTTGCCAACTTTCTAATTGTACAAAACCGAACACCCTTGCCCCTGCCTTCTGCCCCACCCCTTCCCCAAGGCCTTGCCCCCCCACTCACTCCAGCCCCCCTCCCTCCTTCGCTCGCTCTCCCCCACCCTCACTCACTTTCACTGGGCAGGGCCAGGGGGTTGGAGTGTGGGAGGGGGTGAGGGCTCCAGCTGGGGGTGCGGGCTCTGGGATAGAGTTCAGGGTGCAGGAGGGGACTCACAGCTGGGGTTGAGGTGTGGGAGGGGGTGCAGGGTCTGGGAGGGAATTAGGGTGCGGGAGGGGGTTCCAAACTGGGGTAGGGGGTTCGGGGTGTGGGTTTAGACTGGGCAGTGCTTACCTCAGGCGGCTCCTGGTTGGCAGCGCAGCAGGGCTAAGGCAGGCTCCCCGCCTGCCCTGGCTCTGCACTGCTCCTGGAAGCAGCCAGCATGTCCGGCCCCATGGTCAAAGGCAAGGCCAGGTGGCTTGAACGATGCATGCTGCCTGCGCCCCGCCCCCGCAGCTCCCATTGGCCGTGGTTCACGGCCAATGGGAGCTGCAGAGCTGGCGCTGGGCAGCATGCAGAGCTTCCATGATCACCCCGCGCCTAGGAGCCAGACATGCTGGTCGCTTCTGGGTAGCTGTGCAGAGCTAGGGCAGGCAGGGAGCTTGCCTTAGCCCCGCAGCACCGCTGACTGGACTTTAAACGGCCTGGTCAGCGGAGCCACCAGGGACCCTTTTCGACCGGGTGTTCTGGTCGAAAACCAGATGCCTAGCAACCCTAAATTAATACCAGTGTAAATCCAGAGTAACTTCACTGAAGTGAAGTAACTCTGGATTAATATAGTGAGGTAACCATGAGCAGAATTTGGTTCCTTTAGAAAGTACGTATAGTTTGTTCCATTTTAGATATTGGAAGTGCCAGAGCTTCAGGAAAAATGTATTTATATAATTTTATAGTTTGGTTTAGAGATCATTCATTATGCTTGAATGCCAACAATGTTAATGGTCTACAGCCTGACACCACTCAGTACTCTGATAACCCTTTGATTGCCATATGTGGTATCTACTCAGGGGTTACAAAGCTTCCTGTGGTGACATTATTTGCAGTGTGAACATTCAGTAGAATGTAAGTACAGCAAACCCCTTAAGGAAGTTCCTGCCATGTCTGGACTATCCACTAGCCCTGGAGCAGTAAAGCAGAGATGGGAGAGAAGCATTGCATGTATGTGTCTGTACTGGGAGGGGAAGGCTGGAGGAGAGAAATTGGATCAGAGACAAAGTATTGTAAAATTTTAGAAAGAACTGCCCTCTTCCTCTGACTGCTTATGGATTCTGGGGTGGCAAAAACCACATCTGAATACTTCCTCTCTAACCCTGTAGGGTATCTTATTTACTGATCTTTATTACAAGAGTCATTTGAGATCCCTAATTAAAAACAGACAGATGCCACCATGCTCTTCATATCAACTGATTAGTTTTGTGTGTGCAAAACTAGAAAATGACCTCTTTTATCCATTCCAAGCAATTATTAATTTACGCCATGCTCCCTGACAAATTCATCAAGAGACCTGAACAAGAACATGTTTGTTTAATTTTCTCATCTGTTTTTAGTCCCAATTAATCAACAACCTCAAAACCATTTATCGGTAACACTTCGATGCATTTGCACATATCTCTTTTACACATGAACCCCATTGACAGTAGCAAAATCCTTCCTTCAGTTATACATATAAAGTGCTTCACAAATACTGGTCAGAAAGTTATTCTCCACAACTACTTAACATGTACCAATAACATTACATGTACCTGAAATAGAACTATTACACAGATCTCAAAACAAAACGAACAAAAAAAATAGTCCAATGAGAATGCTTGCTTTGTATTTTTTAACTATTTATTGCAGCTGGTCAAAAATTCAGGGGAAAATAAAACAAAGAAATTTGCTGTCTAAGTAAATGTTCATTTCAAATTTATTCTACACACAAAAGTTCTTTCAAATTCTCACTTGCAATGTACAAACCAAAAAGTATGCTGGCAGAAGTCGGAGGATATGTTTATTGCCCCAGTTCTGGTTACCCTACTCTGTCCCACAAGACTTGAAGAATGGCATCTCCAAAGGTTCTTTGCAACTAACTTGGCAGAAGGGTGTAACTAGACGTGACCATGTGAATTGGGAATGTTTCACATGTACATGCATTTACCCATATGCAGCTACTTGGACTGAGCAATGGTTCTTGCAAACCGTCCCTTGCACAAGTTATTCTTACTCCTATAAGCGAAGAATGTGAGAGAGTGGATGCACTGCCTATATATGAATCCATTAGGTAGGGGAGATGATTTTGGGAAGAAAAGATGATCTTGTGATTAACACATGCCACTACTGTAATACGTAAACTACAATACATAAGATGAGAGCACGCACAGTGGGGTACCCACTCTCTCCAGGGGTTTTGTGAGGATTAAAGGTGATGATCGATGGCTAAACTCAGTCCAGGTGAAAGTGGGTGCATCTCCATGGAAGTCAACAGAACTCGCCTACTTAGAACAGGATGGAAATTGGCTTTAAATGTTTTGAAAAGCACTGGTTTGTACATCTTTTTGGAGGTAGATTTGTAATTACAGAACATGTATGCATCTGAGCTGGAAATTCTACATTCCATGTCCTATTTTCTCTTGCTGCTCACAGGGCTGGTGATCTGCAGCTTGGGCTTTCTCTTTTATCTCCTGTTGCAACAAGATCAGCTTTTTTTAGCCACAGTCGATATGCATGGAGGACATGTGACTGACATGGGTAGCTGTGTGATCTGTTTTTCTAGCTGAACATCTGGCTCTTTAGCTAGCATTTACAGGGGCTCCATAAAAATCTTTGGGATACTTGAGACGTAGGCAGCCGTGGATCTTGAACTGTCTGTTTCTGCTGGAGAGCCATTTCCTGTTGACTTTTCTTGAGTAGAGGTGGCCAGAAAACAAAAATATTTTCACAAAAAATTGGTGAAAATGTTTTCTCTGCTTTGCATTGAAATTATATTTCAGCTAAAGTTTTCCAACCAGCTCTGTTTATGACCCTCCAATCAGATTAAAGCTGTATAAACAGTCCAGGCTATCAGGTTATTGTGTCTCTGGGCAGGTGGAGAGAGAAAGCAAACTCTCTCCAATGTTGACCTATAAACACTCTTACACCTTTGTTTCCTTGGTTGTTTGTTTCCCTCTTTTTAACCAGGTTAGAGGACTATACCAGTCTCATGTAATTAGTGTAAAAAAAACCCTAAGAAAATCTAGACATATAGGTTCTTTTACTGAGAGCACGACAAGTACAGTGTCCTTTTAAAGTTAAATGCAAAGATGAACTGGCCTTTTGCTCTCCCAATACTGCTGGAGTTTCCATAATGCCAACTTGAGCATTACATAAGGATGTGAGTGTGAATGAGAAGGGCCATCTAACAGCAGATTCTCCAGGCTTGTTCCTCTTATGACTTGCCTCACATTTACTAGTGCGCAGGAGCTCACCTATATACTATACAGAATCTACATCCTACAGCAGCGGTTCTCAACCTGTGGCCCATGGGCCGCTTGCAGCCCAATCAGCACAGAGCTGCGGCCCATGTAACATTCTCAGGGCCATAAAAGTACTATTGGATTCAGCCTACATAACATATTGTGAGCCTCATATGTGGCCCATAATTGTAAACAGGTTGAGAACCACTGGCCTACAGTATCCTGTCACCTTTCTAATACAGTGGAATAAGACCAGTTCAACTATCAAAGGAGCCTCCACAGCTGCAGAAGCAGGATTTACCCAAAGATCTGGGTTGAGGCCCCATAAACATTTCTCCTTTGAAGAGTATTGTATGTATGCCAAAGGCTTGGTTTTCAGCTATGCTCCAACCTCCATTTTTATGGATGCAGTTTTTCACCCTGTATTTGTTCACCCTAATGCAGATAAACCCTAAGAATGGCCATAATGGGTCAGATCAATGGTCCATCTAGCCCAGACTGCAGTCTTCTGACAGTGGCCAATGCCAGGTGCTTCAGAGGGAATGAACAGAACAGGGCAATTATTGAGTGATCCATCCCCTGTCATTCTGTGCCAGTATCTGGCAGTCAGAGGCTTAAGGACACCCTTAGCATGGGTAAATACTAGTAGCTGAGCAATTAATTACCTGCTTTGTAAGCTCAGACAGGTTGGTAGATATCTAATTAGTAATATTTGTACCTGTAGTTTATGGTGGGTGCACAATGAAGGCACAGTTCTTTCTGGCCAGACATATCTGCACCCACAAACTAAAACCCATGTCTGAAATTCTGGGCCTCAGTAATATTATTAACATTTGAATGTACTATTGGAAGCTCTGTCATTTACCCACACACTGTATAATGTGCATAAAGCAACCGTATCAGTGAAAATAAGATCACAGCTATGTTCTTTGAATCAAGGCTGGATGCCTTTCTGGAAGTTATGCTTTAGCCAAACATAAGTTATGATTTAGTAAAACACAAGTTATTGGGCTCAAGACAGAGGTAACTGGGTGAAATTTAATGGCCTGTGATATACAGGAGGTCAGATTAGATGATGTAATGGTCCCTTCTGGCCTTAAACTCTATGAATCTAATAATTCATTGCAAGTTGCAGTTTCAATGTTGGCACAATTCCCTCTACAAAAGTATATAAAATGTTCTTCAGTCTCAAAACATCAGGCACTACCCTGAAGCAATGTCTTGAATTTCATAAACACTGTGAAAGCAGTTGACCCTTTGACTGATATAACAATGTCTCACAGTTTCCTTGGGCATAATTTAGTGTCCAGTGATTCGTGTCCAACTCCCATTTGGTCTTCATGGTTCACTCACCTAAGAACTTGGGAAGGAGTTTTGCAAATACAAGAAATTGGATCAAGTAACATGCCATGCAGCATGACCTAAAGTCCCTATTTCTGGTTGCACAAACAATGGTAGTGGAAACTAAAGTTTACAACCAGGGTATCCCTGATTGTACAAGCATAGTTCTAGTTCTTTGTCGGCAACAAAGGAAAACACAGTAACTCCTTTAATCTCTGAGTGCTAGAGAGTATGCACTGGTAAAATGCACAAGAGTGGATAAGAGGCACTGAAGGTAGCTTATTATAGATACTAAAATGGGAAATGTTTTCATATAAAGCCACTCTCCCAAATAAATTGGGGTCAAGACTGACGCAGCAAATAAGGCTCAAGAGGAGGATCTCAGTCCATTTGTTAGACATTGGTGAGTCCTGGGAGAGTCCTCCTGCACTCCAGTTTGAAAAGGTCTTCTGATATTGTTTGCAGATCACATTCTAGTGGGATATGGATTCGGGAGTCTGCACTTTGTTGCAATTATATTGATACCATGCAAACAATTTTTTTCTAAAGTAAATTTCTGTTCCCCAAAAGCTCTCCTTCCCAGTACATCATACAGTACATTATACAGTGTAAGGGCCAGCAGCCACATTTTCAAAGGTACTTAGGTGCTGAAAGATGCAGATAAGGCACCTAGTGGGACTTTCAAAAACACTTACACTAAGTAGGCACCTAACCCCAATTGAAATCAATGGAAGTTAGGCACCTAACCTTCTTGGTTGCTTTTGAAAATCCCCATTGAGTCTTCAGCACCTAAATACCTTTGAAAATCCTGGCCCCAGTTTCACCACTGGGTTTCAGTGGGACCAGGATTTGGCACTATGGGGAGAAATCTTGGCCATATTGGAGTCAGTAGCAGTTTTGCTGTTGATATCAATGAAGCTAGGATTTCGCCCTATGTGAACAACCTTTGCTCATTAAAATTTGGTTGTGACATGTTCACTTTGCAGCTGTTACCTGTTGTTCAGTCATTTCCAACAGCTTCATAGTTAGTGTACTAGCCCCAAAGACTTGCATGAAAAATAAGGGGTTGCCTCATGCCTTCCATTGTTTGACATGCATCTAAAATATTTTAGCTTATGTTTTAAAATATGCCAGCCTTGCTCCCACCCCAACTTGGCACCCTATTCAATGGAGCCTGTTTCCATCAGGGCATAAGGAATTTAAACATGTAACTCCACTGACCATTAAAGCCTTTGACTCACACAAAGACGGAGTGGCTATATTTGAAAGTAACCAGTGCGATTGCTCAACGGATCTGAAGTCAGGTGGGAGGATGGCACCACACTGAAATTGGAGGTTGGTTTTATTGTAGTGCACCAGTCCTCTAGCAAGTGTTCTCCAACTTCTGGACAGAATTTTAGGTGCAACTGCTGTGATCATGTAAAAAACCATCATTTGTGCACCCAGATTGAGTAACTGCCCATAACTATGCATGCTGGTGCACTAATGCACTTAGAGGCCCATTGACAATATTACTGAGTTTGGTTCACTATTCATGAGCACCCCGTGTGAGCAGCTGCAGCCTGTAAACCCATGACAAATCTTGGTGTCACTTAGCAAGGTAAGGCTCATCAGAGGCACTTGACTAGCTGCAGGAAACATTCTGCATATCATAGAGGTTCCTAGTCAGCCAAATGATGCACTAATGAAAAGTGATCCACAAACTCCATTGCTGAACAGCAACTTCTGCATTTAAAACATCAGCTTTTTAGATAGTATTTTCCCTGCACTATTCCTACCATAAAAAGAAAAGGAGGACTTGTGGCACCTTAGAGACTAACAAATTTATTTGAGCGTAAGCTTTCGTGAGCTACAGGGTGCATCCGATGAAGTGAGCTGTAGCTCACGAAAGCTTATGCTCAAATAAATTTGTTAGTCTCTAAGGTGCCACAAGTCCTCCTTTTCTTTTTGCGGATACAGACTAACACAGCTGCTACTCTGAAACCTATTCCTACCATGTGTCTGGACAATACGTTGTGCCTCTCCACAAGATAACTGCTGCCAAAGTTTAAGTTGCGTTTTTGGAACCCAGATTTTATGTGGTACCCATGTCACTTTCAGAAACACTAAATGCAAAAGGAGCTATCACTTAGCAGTATACTGGATAAAACTGGAACCTGCTGAAATCTTACTTGGAACTTTTTCAGAGGCACTAAGAAGTTTGGCAAGCTGGGTTAAAAACAGCCAACCACCACCCCCCACACACCTTTTTCATTTTTGTGCATTTCTGCCCTTGCTGACTCAGGCTGAGTCTACCTGGCTGAAGCACCAGGAAAGGCTAGAAAGTAGTATCAGAAAAAAGGTCTCTTTGTAATATTGCTGTGATTTGCAACCCAGCTCTCTAGCCTCAGGAGATGCGTTTAAGCATACAAATTTTGGTAGCATATCTAGTGGGCAGAGCACGAGTCAGGAGACTGAGGTTTCAGTCCTGACTCTGTTGCTGACTCACCAGCTGAACTTCAGTTAGTCATTTAACTTACCCGTACCTCATTTCCCCCTTTGTACAATGGGCTTAACAACCTGTTTTAAAAGGAAGTTGGAAGGCTTGATCCATATTTGTGAAGTGATCTGAAGATGCTACAGAATTGCAAGGCTTTGTTATTGTATTATTTGAATTCCTGCTTATCTGTAAGGCAGTGGTAAATGCCACTATATCTGTGGTGGGACATTCTCTGGCTATCAGTTAAGGACTGGAAAATGTAATACTACAGGTGTCACACAGTATTATCACGGGTGCTCTTCAGAGTAGCCAGCTTTTGCTCAAAACCTATTGGTGCTGTGTGCAGCAGTATTTGTTTGCCCTTCCTTGGAGTCTGTTACTGTCAGGAGATGTTCAGGTGAGTTGTCATGACCCCTAGCTCACCAAAGGGACCGAATTTCAGCCAGTTACACCAGTCACCTTTGGCCTCACATCATACTGAAAGCTAACAACACTCCTTGTTTCCTTCCTGCTCCCTCTTCCTCTTGTCCATTCTTTTGTTCAATTTGGAAATGCTCATTAGTGTTCATTAACAAGCATCTTGAAAGTAACAATGACGAAGAAAGAGAGGCATAGGGGAGGTTGAAAGGAGGCAAAGGAAGAGGCAGCATTCAGTATAATTTAGGGCTATCCCTACATTTTACAGCATTTGACTCTATAATTGTAAGATGTTTATATACTATTCAGCCTTGCTATTGCAGTGCTGCTAACTCACTGTTTCACTGAGAGTCTTTCAACAATTCGTGTTCTTCTGTGAGGCCCAGCTCATAGAACCAAGTGATTATATGACAGTATGAGCTTTCATTTTATTTAAAAATAAGTTCCTAGCATTCATGCTGGCTGAGAAAAGCTGGAAAACATGTCCTGAGTGTACCCTAAAAGTTCAAAAGAAAAAAGAAGAAAAAACCCCCAAACTTACTATTTTTATTTTTATTAAAAACAAACAAACAAACAAACAAACAAAAAACATGATTTTTTTAAGCCAGTCTCATGATCTTTGAATTCTTGGCATTGGCAATACTGATGACATGTATCCAAGAGGTAACAACATGTCTTTAGATAGTTGCCTGTGACCCAACAGACTAATTCCTTTGCTGCATTTGTTTAGGTGTTGAAGCAGGGGAGAGGACAACCAATATCAAAGGCAACGTGAAAGCTTGGGGAAAATGGAGAATGCATTGTCTGGTGGTTAGAAAATGGGAATGAGTCATGTTCTGAGGTGTGTTCACTGCACCACTGCTATCTTTCTGTACGACCTGTTGCAAGCAGCGTTGGCAATAGCTTTGAGCAGTCAAAACATGATAAGGGTGGGAGTTGCCTTTGTGCCTATGAAAATCCCCTACTAAGTTACTTGCCAGCATGGGGGAATCTTGGTTACAATTTTAGTTGAAATACTTTGAGGAGACATGCTGTCTGGTGCATTCCAAAAGGAAAGCAGAATCCAACATTGTTCACATATATTGTATTTAATAGCACCATATTGGCAATTGAATTTCTCATTAATAATAATTTACAATGAAATTTCCTTGTTTCCTTTGTTTTTCTTACACTTGTCTTCTCACTCCACTTTCTATTTCTTTTCTACTGGATCATAGACCATGGTATATTGTTTCTGCCTTTTGTTACCTCTTTCCCTCCATCAGCCATGTGAGTTCTATCCTGTGCTGTCTTCCCACTTCCCTATATTTTTGTCTCTCACTTTCCCCTCCAACCTCACTCCTGCCCCTCTTCTTCTTTTCTCTTCTAATGTACCCCTCAATCTCTCACCTAACCATCCATCTGCATCCTAGGTCACTCACAGTCCCTCCCACATCCACATCCATTTGTTCACCAACATCTACCCTGCCCCATATGTACCTATTCTTCTAGTCCCTCATGTAGGGCTCCTCACTCTTGCAGCAACATGTGGCAGGAGGAAGGCAACTGTGCTAGTCAGCACAAGCAGGCCCTAAAGTCCAGAAAATGACAGACCTACTAAGTGAATTTCCTGGACTACCAGGCAACCATCCAGGTCTTATGGCAAGTCACCTGCAGCCAGATTTTCAAGAGTTCTTTCTCATTTTGGATGCCTCATCTTTCTGGTGTCCAGCCTGAGATACCTTAAAATGGCCCAGTTTTCTGAAAGTGCTGAGCTTCCATTGTCTCAGAACTAGGCCTCTTTAAAGGATTCTCAGATTAGGCCCCTCAGCATGGTAGCTAAAGTCACTAGCCACTTGCCAGCTGCAGGCTCTGTGTTTTAGAATTGCTATGTCCTTGCCACTTCCATTGACTTCATTTGGAGTTGTGGGTGTCCAGCACCTCTGAAAAAAAAATCTAGTCCCTAACTCTGCCCCCAGTTCTCAAAAAGATAAATTGGGGCACAGATCCTACTTCCCGATCTTTAGGGGGTCGTGGTTTGTAAGGCCCTTTGAAACCCTCAGATAAACATAGCTGTAGCAAGCAGTGCAGAGAACATGAGCAATTTCTTTCAGTCCTGACTGTAGAAGCTTAGTTCACAAAATTGTGAGTGTTTTAGATCTGATTATAGTTAGTAGACAAGGTTTCAGGAGATGGCATTCAAGAATATGTAGCATAATTCCTGGGGTTTGCAGGACTGATAAAACTTTTAGTTTCAGAGTAACAGCCGTGTTAGTCTGTATTCGCAAAAAGAAAAGGAGTACTTGTGGCACCTTAGAGACTAACCAATTTATTTGAGCATGAGCTTTCGTGAGCTACACGAAAGCTCATGCTCAAATAAATTGGTTAGTCTCTAAGGTGCCACAAGTACTCCTTTTCTTTTTGCGAAAACTTTTAGTGTTCAGCCAATGGTTGCCTCTGTGCAGCTCTTAATGCGTGAACTGTGGCGCTGAGGTTACATTGAACTGATGCTAAATCATGTGATAACACTTCGGGTTGGAGTATGTTAAGTAAAGCCACCCCCAGGGAAAGAATTATAAAGAGGGCAAGTTTGGGAAGCACACAGAATTGGTGTCTCAGAATGCAAACTGTTAATGCTTGCTGTGATGCAGTGAAACTGCTTCTGTGTTTTAATATACTTTGTCTAACGATTGTGTTTAAAGAGCTTGGCTTGCCATCTGCTAGTTGCTGCTCTGATTTTATTTTCTGTGTGTCTTTGGTAAGCAGGCCATTTTATTTAAAGGGCAGGTTTTTTTTTAAAAGAACAAGAGGTTTCTTTTAATTGGAACAAGCTCTCCCTTCTTGAGCCTGGATATTCCGCTTGCAACACCATTCAGGTTTTCAGCCCATTTTTCTCCATTGGTTGCAGGCTAGAATGAAAAGCACAACCCATTAATGCTGTGAACCTCTCCAGAGAATATTTGACACAAGCCCTTTTTGGGTCTCAGTGTTCCAGTTGTGTGTGGGAAGGACGATTCTCTTCAGCATGTTCCTTTGATCTCTCTTACTGAGGATTTCCCCTCCAGGCCTATTGTTTGCACATTACTGTAACTACAGGCAAACAAATACTTTATACAATTTCCCAGACTGACTCACCCCTGCACTTAATGCGTCATGTTACCCTGATTGCATCACATCAGCATGGGAAGCTTAAAGGCTGGTTTTTCTGAGTAATAAGATTGCAGGACAGCAGTAACTTATTATTATTGCTATTATTGTCAACCTGCAACCCACAATAAAGAAAAATCGAGCAAGCTACATCTCGATTAAGTAAACCATTCGTTAATCATAGGCTGGAGACAGGAGGCATAGTTAAATCATGCAGTGTGTTAACATAAAAGCCTTGCACCTCTGGAACCTTAGAATCAGATCCGATGAACTAAGCTGTAGCTCACGAAAGCTTATGCTCAAATAAATTTGTTAGTCTCTAAGGTGCCACAAGTCCTCCTTTGCTTTTTGCAGATATTGGCCTACGTCACAAGTGAACACAAGTGTAGTGTTCTCTCATCTTTGTTTCCTATGGAACATGTTTTGTCTTAACTTTGTTATTAGTTACACCCCAGGGCAGTCTCACATTTGTGTAATTGATTTACACATATTGTGATCCCCTCTACCCAGGCAAGAAACAGCTTTGTAGCACAGTCCCCCAACAAGTCAGATTGTGATGTACGGATGGAGCCTAAAGCCTGGATTTTCCATAAGCAAAAATGTTGTTTAAAAGAACAAAAGGTTTTTTAGGTGACATTTTCCCAGTTCCCCTCCTCCCCCGCCCTTTGGCAGCCCTCAAAAGCAAGGAAATGCCAAGTTATGGGATACATCTGAACTGCACCCTAATACCTACAAGCAGCACACTTCCACTGAAAGTAAGAGACTCTGCATCTTCACGAGGAATTTCCTTCTGCCTCCTGCTGATAAGATCTCCATCACATATAACATGTAATATTAGTTGGAGCCTCAGCAACATTTGTAAATATTCCACATTAACACATGCAGAAGTGTTGTGCGTTTGTGGGGGAAACATGAAATTCTCCTTCCATAGGCATTTGGTGATGTGGTCATTTGTCCTTCAGGGACTGGAATTGGATATTTAATTTCATATAAGCCACTAAACGGCTATCAGGTAGTAACTACTGACACTTCTATTATTCACACTGGTGACTTAGCCCTGGGCTACATTACGAGTTTAGGTTGAATTTAGCAGTGTTAGATCGATTTAACCCTGCACCCGTCCACACAACGAAGCCATTTTTGTTGACTTAATGGGCTTTTAAAATCGATTTCTGTACTCCTCCCTGATGAGGGAGGCCCAGATAATCTTCATCCAAGAATATTAAATGAATTGGCACATGAAATTGCAAGCCCATTAGCAAGAATTTTTAATGAATCTGTAAATTGTACCGTATGACTGGAGAATTGCGAACATAGTTCCTATTTTTAAGAAAGGAAAAAAAAAAGTGATACGGGTAACTACAGGCCTGTTAGTTTGACATCTGTAGTATGCAAGATCTTGGAAAAAATTTTGAAGGAGAAAGTAGTTAAGGACATTGAGGTCAATGGTAAATGGGACAAACTACAACATTGTTTTACAAAAGGTAGATTTTGCCAAACCAACCTGATCTCCTTCTTTGAGAAAGTAACAGATTTTTTAGACAAAGGAAACGCAGTGGATCTAATTTACCTAGATTTCAGTAAGGTGTTTGATACGGTGCCACATGGGGAGTTGTTAGTTAAATTGGAAAAGATGGGGATCAATATGAAAATTGAAAGGTGGATAAGGCATTGGTTAAAAGGGAGACTACAGCTGGTCATACTGAAGGGTGAACTGTCAGACTGGAGGGAGATTACCAGTGGAGTTCCTCAAGGATCAGTTTTGGGACCAACCTTATTTAATCTTTTTATATTACTGACCTTGGCACAAAAAGTGGAGTGTGCTAATAAAGTTTGTGGATGACACAAAGCTGGTAGGTATTGCCAATTTAAAGAAGGACCGGGATATCATACAGGAGGATCTGGATGACCTTGTACACTGGAGTAATAGTAATAGGATGAAATTTAATAGTGAAAAGTGCAAAGTCATGTATTTAGGGATTAATAACAAGAATTTTAGTTATAAGCTGGGGACACATCAATTAGAAGTAACAGAGGAGGAGAAGGACCTTGGAGTATTGGTTGACCACAGGATGACTATGAGCCGCCAATGTGATATGGCCATGAAAAAAGGCTAATGCACTCTTGGGATGCATCAGGTGAAGTATTTCCAGTAGAGATAAGGAGGTGTTAGTACCGTTATACAAGGCACTGGTGAGACCTCATCTGGAATACTGCGTGCAGTTCTGGTCTCCCATGTTTAAGAAGGATGAATTCAAACTGGAACAGGTACAGAGAAGGGCTACTAGGATGATCCGTGGAATGGAAAACCTGTCTTATGAAAGGAGACTCAAGGAGCTTGGCTTGTTTAGCCTAACCAAAAGAAGGCTGAGGGGAGATATGATTGCTCTTTCTAACTATATCAGAGGGATAAATACCAGAGAGGGAGAGGAATTATTTAAGCTCAGTACCAATGTGGACACAAGAACAAATGGATATAAACTGGCCATCGGGAAGTTTAGACTTGAAATTAGATGAAGGTTTCTAACCATCAGAGGAGTGAAGTTCTGGAATAGCCTTCCAAGGGAAGCAGTGGGGGCAAAAGACCTATCTGGCTTCAAGATTAAACTTGATAAGTTTATGGAAGAGATGGTATGATGGGATAACATGATTTTGGCAATTAATTGATCTTTAACTATTCATGGTAAATAGGCCCAATGGCCTGTGATGGGATGTTAGATGGGGTGGGATCTGAGTTACTACAGAGAATTCTTTCCTGGGTATCTGGCTGGTGAATCTTGCCCATATGCTCAGGGTTCAGCTGATTGCCATATTTGGGGTCGGGAAGGAATTTTCCTCCAGGGCAGATTGGAAGAGGCCCTGGGGGTTTTTCTCCTTCCTCTGTAGCATGGGGCATGGGTCACTTGCTGGAGGATTCTCTGCACCTTGACGTCTTTAAACCATGATTTGAGGACTTCAATAGCTCAGATATAGGTGAGAGGTTTATTGCAGGAGTGGATGGGTGAGATTCTATGGCCTGCATTGTCAGGAGGTCAGACTAGATGATCATGGTGGTCCCTTCTGACCTTAATATCTATGAATCTATGAGGGGATTAGCTCTGAAATAGACATCGCCGGGTCGAATTTGGGTTAGTGTGGACGCAATTTGACAGTATTGCCTCTGGGAGCTATCCCAGAGTGCTCCATTGTGACCACTCTGGACAGCACTTTCAACTCAGATGCACTAGCCAGTACACAGGAAAAGCACTGCAAACTTTTGAATTTCATTTCCTCTTTGGCCAGAGTGGCGAGCTCATCAGCAGAGGTCACCATGCAGAGCTCATCAGCAGAGGTGACCATGCAGAGCTCATCAGCACAGGTGACCATGCAGTCCCAGAATCGCAAAAGAGCTTCAGCATGGACCGAATGGGAGGTACTGGATCTGATCACTGTATGGGGAGACAAATCCGTGCTATCAGAACTCCGTTCCAAAAGATGAAATGCCAAAATATTTGAAAAAATCTCCAAGGGCATGAAGGACAGAGGCTATCACAGGGACCAGCAGCAGTGCCGCATGAAACTTAAGGAGCTGAGGCAAGCCTACCAAAATAACAAAGAGTCAAATGCCCGCTCAGGGTCAGAGCCCCAGACATGCCGCTTCTATGATGAGCTGCATGCAATTCTAGGGGGGTACCCCTACAACTACCCCACACCTGTACGTGGACTCCTGCAAGGGAGTCTCATGCAACAGGGATTAGGATTTTGGGGACGAGGAAGATGATGATGAGGGGGACGTTGAAGATAGTGCACACCAGGCAAGCAGAGAAACCGTTCTCCCCGACAGCCGGGAACTGTTTATCACCCTGGAAACAGTACCTTTCCAACCCGGGCTCCCGGACCTTGAAGGTGGAGAAGGCATCTCTGGTGAGTGTACCTTTGTAAATATAATGCATGGTTTAAAAGCAAGTGTGTTTAATGATTAATTTTCCCTGAAGACTTGAGATGCATTCGTGGCCAGTACAGCTACTGGAAAAGTCTGTTAACGTGTCTGGAGATGGAACGGAAATGCTCCAGGGACATCTCAGTGAAGGTCTCCTGGAGATACTCCCAAAGCCTTTGCAAAAGGTTCTGCAGAGGGCAGCCTTATTGCATCCTCCATTGTAGGACACTTTACCACGGCAGGCCAGTAGCACATAGTCTGGAATCATTGCATAAGAAAGCATGGCAGTGTGTGGTCCCGGTGTTTGCTGGCATTCAAGTAACATCCGTTCTTTATCTCTCTATGTTATCCCCAGGAGAGTGATATCATTCATGGTCATCTGGTTGAAACAGGGGAATTTTATTAAGGGGACATTCAGAGGTGTCCGTTCCTGCTGGGCTGTTTGCCTGTGGCTGAAAAGAAATTATCCCCGCTGTTAGCCACGTGTTGGGGGGAGGGGTGAAGCAATCATCCCAGAGAATTGGGTGTGTGGGGGGTTTAGTTGGGTTTGCGCTGCATGTTAACCTGAAAACAACAGCCCCTCCTTTTAAATGGCCAATGGGTCTTTTTCAATTTTACTCTCCCTTTTTTTCCTCCTGCAGCAGCAAATGTTTCAACCCTGCCACTAGCATCTCCGTCCCAGAGGCTAGTGCAGATAAGAAGGCGAAAAAACCATGCTCGCGATGAAATGTTCTCTGAGCTCATGCAGTCCACCCAAACTGAAAGAGCCCAGCAGAATGCATGGAGGCAGACAATGGCAGAGTCCAGGAAAGCACAAAATGAATGCGAGGACAGGAGGGACGCATGAGAGGACAGGTGGCAGGAGCAACAGGAGAGGTGGCAGGATCAAGTGGAAAGGTGGCGGCAGCATGATGAGAGGAGGCAGGATGCAATGCTGAGGCTACTGGAGGATCAAACTGATATGCTCCGGCGTATGCCTTTCCTGAGGTACAGGAAAGGCACAGACCGCCACTGCAGCCCCTGTGTAACCAACCGCCCTCCTCCCCAAGTTCCATAGCTTCCTCACCCAGATGCCCAAGAATGGGCGGGGGGGTGCTCCAGGCACCCAACCACTCCACCCCAAAGGACTGCCCAAGCAACAGAAGGCTGGCATTCAATAAGTTTTGAAATGCAGTGTAGCCTTGTCCTCCCCTCCTCCCCCACCCCACCCAGTGCTTCCCTCCTCCCCTACCCCTCCCGGGCTACCTTGGCAGTTATCCCCCTATTTGTGTGACGAATTAATAAAGAATGCATGAATTTGAAACAACAATGACTTTATTGCCTCTGCAATTGGTGATCGAAGGGGGGAGGGGAGGGCGGTTGGCTTCCAGGGAAGTGGAGTGAACCAAGGTGGTGGGTTTTCATCAAGGAGAAACAAACAGAACTGTCACACCGTAGCCTGGTCAGCCATGAAACTGGTTTTCAAAGCTTCTCTGATGCTCAGCGCACCCTGCTGTGCTCTTCTAACCGCCCTGGTGTCTGGCTGCGCGTAATCAGCGGCCAGGCAATTTGCCTCAACTTCCCACCCTGCCATAAACATCTCCCCCTTACTCTCACAGATATTGTGGAGCACACAGCAAGAAGTAATAACAATGGGAATATTGGTTTCACTGAGGTCTGAGTCAGTAAACTGCGCCAGTGTGCTTTTAAACGTCCAAATGCACATTCTACCACCATTCTCCACTTGCTCAGCCTATAATTGAACAGCTCCTGACTACTGTCCAGGGTGCCTGTGTATGGCTTCATGAGCCAGGGCATTAAGGGGTAGGCTGGGTCCCCAAGGATAACTATAGGCATTTCAACATCCCCAATGGTTATTTTCTGGTCTGGAAAGTAAGTGCCTTGCTGCAGCTGTTCATACAGACCAGAGTTCCTGAAGATGCGAGCGTCATGTACCTTTCCCGGCCATCCCACGTTGATGTTGGTGAAACGTGCCTTGTGATCCACCAGTGCTTGCAGCACCATTGAAAAGTATCCCTTTCGGTTTATGTACTGGCTGCCTTGGTGGTCCAGTCCCAAGATAGGGATATGCGTTCCATCTATCGCCCCACCACAGTTAGGGAATCCCATTGCAGCAAAGCCATCCACTGTGACCTGCATATTTCCCAGATTCACTACCCTTGATAACAGCAGCTCAGTGATTGTGGTGGCTACTTGGATCACAGCAGCCCCCACAGTAGATATGCCTACTCCAAATTGATTCTCGACTGACCAGTAGCTGTCTGGTGTTGCAAGCTTCCAGAGGGCTATCACCACTCGCTTGTGAACTGTGAGGGCTGCTCTCATCTTGGTCTTCTTGCGCTTCAGGGCAGGGGAAAGCAAGTCACAAAGTTCCATGAAAGTGCCCTTACGCATGCGAAAGTTTTGCAGCCACTGGGAATCATCCCAGACCTGCAACACTATGCGGTCCCACCAGTCTGAATTTGTTTCACGGGCCCAGAATCGGCGTTCCATGGCATGAGCCTGCCCCACTGTCACCAGAATGGCCAAACTGCCGGGGCCCGTGCTTTGAGAGAAGTCTGTGTCCATGTCCTCATCACTCTCGTCACCACGCTGCCATCACCTCCTTGCCTGCTTTTGCAGCTTCTGGTTCTGCATATACTGCATGATAATGCGCGAGGTGTTTACAATGCTCATAACTGCCGTGGTGATCTGAGCGGGCTCAATGCTTGCCGTGGTATGGCGTCTGCAGGAGAGCAGAGTTGCAGGGGAAGCGGTGGTTGGATGACCAGTTTTGAAGACCTACTGCACCATCTGCTGCCAGGACACAACAGCTGAGCGAGCTGCACGCTTGCTGTGGCATGGCGAGACAAGAGCAGCTGAGCAGAGTTGCAGCGGAAGCAGCCCTGCGAGACCACCAGGAGAGCAGAGTGCCAGTGGAAGCGGTGGATGACGACGGTCATATAGAGGACCTGCGAGGTGGATTCATAGCATCAGGAGAGCAGAGTGGCAGCGGAAGTGGTGGATGATGACGACGACGGTTAGCAGTCCTACTGCACCATCTGCTGAAAGCAGGATGGGGCCCGCACAGAAAAAAGGCGCGAAACAATTGCTTTCACGGAGGGAGGGGCGACTGATGACATGTACCCAAAACCACCCGTGACAATGTTTTTGCCCCATCAGGCATTGGGAGCTTAACCCAGAATTCCAATGGACAGCGGAGACTGTGGGATAGCTACCCACAGTGCAACGCTCCAAAAGTTGACGCTAGCCTCGGTACTGTGGATGCACTCCGCCAACTTAATGCGCTTAGTTCATTAGTGTGGGGACACACACAAGCGACTGTATAAAATCGCTTTCTAAAAAATCGACTTCTATAAATTCATCCTAATTTCGTCGTGTAGACATACCCTTAGATTAAAGCCATTACTTACTATATAGCTTGACCTATCTACGTTGGAAGGATTGCCAGGTGATCAAGACACTGGAATGGGACCCAAGTGAATGAGGTTCAATTTCCTGCTCTGCTAAACTCTTATCTGGGGCAAGTCATTGCATTTTTTTTTGTTGCCTCAGTTTCCCATTTGTAAAACATGAAGGATAATAATATTTCCCTACCACACAGTGGTAAAGTTCATATACTTTTTTGAGGCTTTTGGGGGCCATATAAATCCTCTCATTTTAGATTTTAGTATCACATGATGTTCCAGGCAAACAAGGGGCCCAGGGTGAATTAAAGACGTTAAAAAAGTTTGTACTGACAAGTCTATAAAACAGATTAATCTGGCCCTCCCCAGGCTTATGGAACACAATAAAAGAACTTTCCTGATCCCCTTACAAGGTTTTTCTTTACTCAAAAAGCTACGGTTACTCTCCAACATCTGCACACTACAAAATATGAAAGAATCTCCTATAGGGCTTGTCCGGACACCACCTTGCTGTAAAGACTTTTTCCTTTTGGAGGTAGCTAAACCATTACCCAATTTTCTTCTTCTTATTATCATCCAAGTTACTTCTTTGCCTTGGCGTCTGATGAAAGAGATCCATTCCTTTTTAGAACCTTTGTAATCCTAGCATGGTGACAGGTTTCAGAGTGATAGCCGTGTTAGTCTGTATCAGCATAAAGAATGAGGAGTACTTGTGGCACCTTAGAGACTAATGAATTTATCTGAGCATAAGCTTTCATGGGCTACAGCCCACTTCATCGGATGCATGCAGTGGAAAATACAGTAGGAAGACCTATCTATCTATCTATATACACACACACACACACACAGAGAACATGAAAAAATGGGGGTTGCCATACACACTATAATGAGAGTTATTCGTTATAGTGTGTATGGCAACACCCATTTTTTCCATGTTCTCTATCTTCCCACTGTATTTTCCACTGCATGCATCTGATGAAGTGGGTTTTAACCCATGAAAGCTTATGCTCAAATAAATTTGTTAGTCTCTACGGTGCCACAAGTACTCCCCATTCTTTTTGTAATCCTTGTAATTTACCAGATTTTCAGTTGCAGCTCATCTCAGCGGTAAATTGTTGAAGACCCAGAATGATTACCACAGCCCCATCTGAGTCCTTGAAGTATTCTCCAATTCTGATTAGTTTTGATTTCTTGTTCTCAATTTCTGGTCCAAAATAATCGGAGTGTGTCTATTTATTTAGCTTTTAAACAATAGATTGAAAGGACATTACCACACAACGTAATGCTGCGTTCTGATCCTTATTCAATTGTATGTAGCCTCAACAGAGCAGATTTTTAAAAGACATTATATATGTTAGTGTTTGCAAAAGGCACACAACTATGCTCCAATTTGCTTGCACCATTGCCATGATTATGCACAACAATCAGGTTATTATGCATGGAAAAGGATAATGAGGTGTATTTGCATGCCCAGTTACCAAGTTTCATATGCAAACACAATAACTGTTCACATAGTTGCCTGGAAAACATTTGAAAAATTGCGATAGTAGGATTAGCTGTAATAGTACAACAATATGTATGCTCCAAACCACATTAAATCTACTTTAATCCATCCTCCCATTGTTCAGGAAAAAAGGCTTTTAGGTTGGCATAGTTGTCTATCTGTGACACAACTTGTGTATTGTGATAAGGGCTACCAGCTGTGTTGCTTAAAGCAACAACTTGAATGGCTATTTACCGTAAATTATTTCCGTTTGAAAATCCAAGTAACTGTTTCTTTTTTTCTTCAGGGATTCAGATTTGTTCCTGCTTGACACTCGAATAATCTGGGCCGCAGAGGAAGGTTGGCTGGTGTTTGATATTACAGCAACCAGTAATCACTGGGTGGTAAATCCACAACACAATCTCGGCCTGCAGCTATCAGTTGAGAGTGTAGATGGTAAGTTTCAGAGAGTAAATGTCATCAAAAAGTCTCCATTTTGGCTATAGAAATCCAGTCAGGACTAGTCTGAATGCACCCAGTAGTCATTCATTTGAGTGGGATTTCTCAAGATTGTCTTGAATTTTCTTAAGATGCAGATGTTGGAAAAGTATTACAAAATTACAATATTAACCCATCACGCGATATCTGAACATATCTAAATCACCACCACCTGATTTCAAGACAATCATACATCTGTGTCCAAATCCAGTAAAACCATAAGCACATGCTTTAGCTTTAAGCATCTCAAAAGAAACTATTAAGATGCTCAAAGTTAAGCATCTGCTTTAGTGGATCTGAGCTCTAATTTGCACACACAATTACCATGATTGTATGTGCAATCTAGTAACATGCACATGACTAATTTGCACATGTATTTACTTTATTTGTACTTGAAGTTATGGAAGCTGCACAAATAAATTGGCCATTCTTTTGGCTAAACCAAACTTATAAATACTCTGGCCCTAGTGGTTCACTGTTTAAAATTGATTGGGTTACTCCCCCCTCCCCCATTTAGTAAATACTTTTTCCAGTGGTGTCTCTGTGGGTGGGGAAGGAAATGTCAAGAAAGCCTTAATGGCTGAGGTTCTCCAATTATATTACATTAGAAAGTGAGAAACAAAACTGTACAGGCTAAATCCTCAGCTGATGGATCTAGTCCATGTTTTCTCTTTAACACTAGGTAGGAATCGTTAAGGCATGACCTCCTTCCGCACCCACAGAGACACCATTGTCCTCTTCCATTTAGCAAATGATTTTCTCCCTCTCTCCCCAGCTGCAATAGTCCCAAACTGGAGCATCTGAAATTCTGGTGGCGGGAACTGTAGCAAGTACTCAAGTGAATCATAGAAAGTTATTCCGCACACAGCTTCTTCCCTGGTCCTCTGTGCTGCTCCTCCCCACCCAGGCCTTTTCTCTTTGCTCTGTGCTGTCTCTTTTTTTGCCTTCCACCCCGCCCCAACACATAGATTTGAAAGTCTAGTCTGCTGAGAAGAAAATGCTTTCACAGAAACAGTCCAATCAATTTTTAACAGTGAAACATGAGGAATGGCTTGACACACTATGTACTCCAAGTTCTTCAGTCAGCTTGTGATGCAAGCCCATGAGAGTTAGGAAGAGGGTGTGAGTATCAGAGATACAAAACTGGTCTGACCTTGGATCTGATCCAATATGGCAATGTCTTTGTTCCTATGTTCATTTGGTAAAATTGATTGTGGCCTCCTTCTCAATTATCTTTCAGAGTTTGCTTGAGTCTCAAAAGACTGCTCTTTATGAACAGGGAGAATTAATCCAACCAGAAATTTAAAAGATTTCAATTGCTTAAGTTACAATGAATGCCTATGATACTAGAAAATACAAGCCATGTATCTTGGGGCAGAATGGATCACTTTGTCTTTATCTTCTGATTATGTTGCTAGGTGCTTAGCCCTTGCAGTCTAGAAATATTTTCCGGGCTCTGTGTGTATTCCATGTGGAGAAAATCATGGTTATAGGAAGTAGTGAAACCTTGGCAGAGTGAGCATACAAGGGAGCAATAGGACTTACATAAGTTGTGACTGTGTAAGCAATAAGTCTGACTATAGTATAACTTAAATTATTTACATTAATAAGTTATTGCCTTAAACACTAGAAATGTCCATAGCATTTTATAAATAGATATTATGCTCTTAGGCCTATGGAATAAACAGCGGATAAGATCATTGCAGTTGCAATGAAGGAACAGATGATTAGGACATCTTGCCCAGATTTTCAAAATCCTGAATGCAAAAGAGCACCACAATTGTGCATGCATTTATGGTAATTGCTCAGAAAAAGCAGGTAGGTAGACTGTTAGAACTGGGCCCTTATACAAACCTGTCTCCGAGCAAAAGCTTGGGGAGAAATTTTCAAAGGCCTAGAATGACAATTTAGGGGCCTAATTCCCATCAACTTTCAATGAGAGTTAGACACCTAAATGCCAGTTGTGCCTTTGAAAATCTCTCCCTACAAATAGGCTTGGTTTTGGTTTAAAACACACACACACACACACACACACACACACACATCACACACACACATTGGAGAAATGAGACTGCAAAGATTTGTGCCAATTATAGGTTTAAATTTTTAAAATGCAAGCAGCCAAATTCAGTCCTGGAGTTACTTTTTTTCAGGGATGAATTTGGTCTTTAACTTTCAAGACAAACTCGTGAAATATTTCTTCAATCTATTTTGATAAAGCACAGAATTATTTTCCAGAATTCAAGGAAACATTTTCTTCCATTTTGAGCTGCAAGGGTAAGTCCTACCAAGCCCAAGTTTCGTTTGGGGTTCACACAAACTGCGCACTCCTAGCAAAGCTGCAGTTTCACCTGGTTGTCATGTCACAACTCTGTAGACTTGCAAACATAGCACGACTTTGATGCAAAACTATAGATTTTTGAATGTAGCTAACCTTTCAGTGGATACAGCCTGAGTTTAAAGTGTGTAATGAAACTGAAAACCTAGCAAGTTCTGTCTAGAATTTGTACCAGTTATTTTGTGTGTGTCTCTCTATACGTGAATAAAATGCAACCAGGATAGAAGGGAAGAGTCAAAAGTACTGTCCAGATAGAATAATACAAAACAGATTAGTTCATTTAACTGCTCTTCATATTCCTTTACAATCATGCCAGATAAGTCCATCAAAAACAGCAACTAGTGGGGAATTAAAGGATGTTTGTTTACGCTTAGAAAGTTGGGATAAGCTCAAACAACAAGCGAGAGAAACACTAACATGATTCATTAGCCGTAGGCATCCTGTCACCCTAAGCTCTGAAACACTTCACGCCCTCATAATACATAGAAACAACAGCTGACTATTTAGGTTTACTTAGCCTATTACTTATTGCTTCATATCCTGTTTTTTTTAGTTAAAAAAAAGCGGCTTCTTAAACACAAATAGTCTGCATTCTCTGATTGGAGAGTTTAGCTCTATTTTGTGTTAGATAAGTACATAATTGGTTAATTAGGAATAGATGTCTTAAATATTTTTTTCCTTGAAATTTGGTCCCTGGCTGTAGGTGGAAGTTGAAATACTTAGTTCTAGTCACTTAAGTGTGGGTCCCCACCTGCACAATTTAATGAATGAGGAACACAATAGCTCTATGGTATGGGTCTTACTCAGAACATTTTTCGTTTTTGTTTTTTTTTTTTAAATAGGGCATAAAGCAAAAAAGTTGTACTCTGAGAGAGAGAGAGAGAGATTTGCTACAGCAAAAGTAACTTTCTGTCACCAAAAAACTCAAGCCTCTCCCTAAATTGATGCATTGGCCAAATTCTGCTCTCCGTTACCCTCATGCAAACCCATTGAATCAACTAGGAGTGGATCAAGGGCAGTGGTTTTCAACCTATTTACCATTGTGGGCCGCATATGCAGCCCACAATGTGTTATGTGGGCCGCATCCAGTACTATATGTATGGCCCTGAGGATGTCACGTGGGCCACAGCTCTGTGCTGATAGAGTCGCAAGCGGCCTGTGGGCCAGAGGTTGAGAACCACTGATCTAGGGTCACTAACTGCAAGCTGCTGAGGTTCTTGTTAGTGAGATGATGTAACTAAAAATAATTTACTCTCTCAAAACCGTGACCTTTTTAAAATGGCAGTGCAATCAGAAAAGGTTTCATGCTGCTAATGGGGGGTGGGGGGAGGAAAGAGGGCGGAAATCAATGCGGTACTAGATGAATTCTGACTCATTTTTGGCTAAAACTTGTTCTTGAAAATGGAATAAGGCCCTGATCCAGAAAAGCATGTGTAGCTTTTAAGACCACAAGTAGTTTATGCACTTCAGTAGGACTACTCATGTACTTAGAGCTACACACATGCTTAAGTGTTTTTTGGGATCAGCCTCGCTGTGTAAAATGAAGACTATGAGGCCAAATTCACAGGGCCTAAACGGAGAATGAAAATGATACAGTCAGGTGGAAGTGCTCATGCCCACCAACACACACACCTTTGCATATGTAAATAGGTATTTATATGACTCAGCACATTTCACTGGCGAACAGTATACGACTTAAGTCTCATTCATGGAAAGCCTGACCCAGTGTCCTATCCTTAGGAGGTAAGTTTGCCTGATCCCACTTAGCATATCTACAGGTCTAACCCTATCTCCTGCCCACATAGGGAACCATAAGCAGTTGTAGCCATGAGATGTAGGTCATGCTTAGTTTCCAAACAGTCATGCTGATGTAATAAACACTTTATGATCCTCTGTGCAAATCCCAGCTTTGCACAGGGAAAGAATTTGTCCTTTTAAGTTGTGAATTATTTAAAACAAATTAAGAGTGAGAGAAGCAAATGTAAATTGGCGATTGTTAGCCTTGAGCTGTGATCATGAGCAAGTCTTTTCCATCTTAACATTTTTATGTACTCAAAAAGCTGCTAAACATGAAGGGATAAAAAGATCTAATAGAGATAGTGGTTCTTGAGACACTGGTGTGGGCTGTTCCCTTGTTACGGAACAAATGCCTTAAAAACAGCAGTTATGGAAATTCACCTTAGAGAACCAGGTTGTTTTGTTGCCATTTTTTTACATACTGCACTTAGAAACCAGTAAGAACCAGAGGACCAAAGCGCTCAGTGGATTGCTAATGGAAATACAGATCCTTTCACTTCCAAAATGCCAGTGCCAATGTGGTTCAGCTTGTAACCGAGGGCTTGTCTATATTTAGAGCGCTACAGCGGTGAAGCTGGACCACTGCTGCACTTAGTGAAGACGCTACCCATGCCGACAGAGAGCTTCTCCCATCGGTGTAGCTACTCCAGCTCCCCGAGAGGCAATAGCTATGTCGACAGGAATAATGTAGACCAGGCTAAGACTAGCATCAGCTGTTCTTTGACTTACTTGGCAAGTCCCAGTTCAGTTCCTAACAAACATCTCAAAATCCACTATCAAAACTGGCGTGAATTAAACACCATCATCATCACTACCTGTCCTAAGGTTGGTTGGTTATAGAGCCTGAGGTGGTCTCCGGGCAATGGTCCCTTCACAACACAATTGAGACACACTGGGGTAAGGGGGAGGGTCCAGGGGCAAATTTGTACAGCAACTATCTATGCCTTATCTTTGTTAATAGTTGACTTCAGTCTCCTGGACTATCAATCAGGCACCTTTGACCAAAACTAAAGTTAATTTAAAAATCCCGTGTCAGAAAAGGAATGAGCAATAATCACAATGTATCTATAACCAAGTTATCTGATTCAGTACTGCTGCTGTGTGTGACAGATGTGGCAATAAATAAAATGTTGCTAAATATCTGAACTATTTGTTTCTTTCAAATGCAATATATCTGGAACTGTGTCAACATTTAATACAAGGCATTTTTATATTAAGTTAATAACCTTCCAATGGGAATTGAGGCTGAGGTTTATGGTTCATTTTATGGGACCACTTCAAGTTATACGTTGGTGAACTTAAAGAAACCCCTCTAAAGAATGCAGGAAAATCTAATGCAAAGCTGATTTAGGGTAAAATAATTATTTGTAGGAGCATTTTATTTAACTTTTACATTCAAATATAAAATGAAGTTAGTTGTACTGAGATATTCCTTTCAAAAGTGGATTTGCTTATTCATTTTAGGCCCACTCCATCAATGGATCCAGGCATATGGGCCTCAATGGGAATTTTATATGTGGGATATAGGCCAGTTGTCTCAATCATGTTGTCTTCAATATTGCTGGTGGAAATGGAAAGTTATAGCAATTCCTCTTATGGGCTGATTGTGTTGTTGATATTTCTGTTAAGGACAAAGCATCAATCCCAAACTGGCTGGTCTTATTGGAAGACATGGCCCACAAAATAAGCAGCCTTTCACGGTAGCATTCTTCAAAGCTACAGAAGTGCATCTCCGCAGTATTCGTTCCACGGGAGGCAAACAAAGGAGCCAGAATCGATCGAAAACACCAAAAAACCAGGAAGCCTTTCGGGTGTCCAACATTGCAGGTACAGTGAAGGCTGCCAAGTCAGGTTGTCTGGGTACTAGATACGTCTGTATTGTTTTGTAGAGACCAGAATGAAACAAACAGTCTCTAATGTGCTCAAGCAATATCCTCTCTTTTTCTCTTGTATATTCAGCATCATCCAAATGTTTATCTGTCACTGGCTTGAAGACTAGAGTGTTTTTTTATTTTTATTTTTTACTAAATGTTTCTTGGAAAAATGCTGATTTGTCATAACCAAATTTTTTGGTGTAGGAAAAGGTCAGTTTTCACAAATTTCTTGACTCAAACTATTTACTAGTTATAGTAAAAAATAAAATAAAATAAATAAAACATGGTCAAAATAGAAATAATGTTTCAATTGACCTGAACTGAATTTTAGATCTTCAAAATTGAGATTAAATATTAATTTGGCCAGAGAAAGTCAATTAAAGTGGAACAAATAAGGATGAAAAGTCAATCTCACTCTATAGCCCAGTGGTTGTAATACTCACCTGAGAGATGGCAGATCCCTGTTTAAATCCTTTCCCCATCAGGCAGAGAGGGACCATCAACCGGGGTGGGGGGTCTCCCGCCTCCCAGGTGAGTGCTCAACCACTGGGCTACAGGGACGTCCCCTCCTTCCCTGGCTGTTTTATGTAGATCTTGGCAGCCTCTGAGCATACCTACCACACTGGGCCACAAATGCTAGTTGTAGAAGAACGCCCATCTTCTCCTGGTTTGTGAATCCCTTTGGGGCTTGAGAGGAGACAGGTTCTGGACCCCTAGTGGGCAGCCGTAGCATGCATGCTCAGAAGCAGAAACATAGGCACCTAGGCAACTTTTTATGCAAAAGCTTAGGTGCAGAGTGAGCTTATGCCCCGACAGCATTAGGCAGCTGCTGAGCAAAAGTTTTGAAAATCGCAGTGGCACCTGAAAATGGGACTTATTTGCCTAAGTCTGGGCGTGAAGTACCTAAGTACCTTTGTGGATCCTGCCCAATGGGTCAACAGTCAGAACTTGTGATGCATCGGATAATAGATTCCCGCTCACTCTCCCATGATTCTATTGCTTTTGCAGGACTAACAGGTCAGCAGCAGACAGTACTCAAAGAAACACAGGGATGTTGAGAGGGTGCCACTCTTTAGAGTCACTTTTCTATTCTTATTCTCTATAGGTTCTTATACCAAGTTCATCACTGTATATGTGAGAGTGCCTTCCTGGTAGGGTGACCAGATGTCCCGACAAAAATCGGGACTGTCCCGATTTTTAGTTCTTTGTCCCGCGTCCCGACCGATGCACGGTTGGGATGCCATTTGTCCCAATACTGCAGCTTTGGCAACTCCAGCCAGTTTTGTTTTTTTTTTTTTTGGTGCTTCGGCAACTCAGCTCGGGCTGCCTTTTTTTTTTTTTTTTTTTTTTTTTTGCTTGCCCCATGTGTCCCGATATTTTGTCCATTTCATCTGGTCACCCTACTTCCTGGGTCACTGTGTTCTCTTGCATGATGAAAATAGATTTTTGTTTTGCAAACTAGAAGCCCACACAGGAGAGAAAAAGCCCTGAAAAAAAATTCTCAGGGCTTTCTTGGCTTTGCGTAGAAACCAGATGGGCATTTTATATTTATTGAATCCAGCCATTATTTTACTATTAAAATACAAGAGACTGAAACAGCTAAATGAAAGTGACAAGTGTTGTAAAGCAGTGCATGGCTGCAGAAGGGGAGCCATACCACATTCCCCATCGCAATGCCGCCAAAGATGTCAGTGCTGGGGAGCTTCAGACTTTGAGGGATTAGTCTTAATGTGCCCTGCTTTCATTTGAAAATTGCACTGAAACATCCAGTTGGACAACACAATCTCACTTGATGGTTTTAATTTTTTTCACCCCTACCCCCCCAACTCAGAAAACAGCAGCAGTGATCAGCGGCAAGCCTGCAAGAAACACGAACTTTATGTCAGTTTCAGAGATCTTGGCTGGCAGGTAAGGTTTCTGTGCTCAGGCTCGGGAGACATGATGCCTTTTCAATCATTTGTCATTTGGCTAGTAGCTTTCACTCATGGACCACATTTTTAGCCTCTGATTTTGTGTGTAAATGTCTGTGCTTACAAGAATGGGTGCGTATTCAAACATGTCAATTCATTGCCCTTTGCACACACAAAAGGGGTGTTTGCCTGTATGTTGGAACAACTGATAGCATGCACAAAAGGGAACATGCAAATTGGAGAGCAATTTAAGAGTGGCTGAAAATTTAATAAAGCCCACAGCATTATGGCTGATTTTAAATCAGAGCACTACTTTCTGGCCCTATAAACTCTTTCTGTAGTTTCAGCTGGACACAGTGTTCTTCACTTTCTACTGGAGAATTCCTTTAGACACTGGTAACCAGCTCCTACTTTGTACACTGGAGGTAGCTGCATTCCAATAGTGGATGAAGTGATCCTTCTGCTATATACAAAGTATTCACTTTATCCTGAAGGATCCCACTGCACTTTACAAACAGGTGCTGCAGTTGATCATGTCGTTAGAGCAGCTAGTTTAAGTGGAGACATTTTTCATGATTTTTTGACTGCCTGCATGTATTTGAATTGATTGAATAATGTACAATGAAATTAAATCCATCTTTTCTCCATGATCTAACATCAATTTAATCCAGGACTGGATAATTGCTCCAGAAGGCTATGCTGCATATTACTGTGAAGGAGAATGTGCCTTCCCATTGAACTCCTACATGAATGCTACAAACCATGCTATTGTACAAACACTGGTAGGTGCAATTTAAGTTGAATAATGAAGGCTGTTAACTATGATCAATACTTCACTGGAATAATTTCATGCAAGCAAACTCCTCAGAACTAGCCAGAGAAGGAAGGTCTGTGTTAGCTCATAATGCCTTCAGCATCTGGCTAAACAGGTCTAGCGGAATGGCCTGAATTAATAGTTGGCCTGGAAGTAATCTCTTTGTTGCAAGCATTAACATGCTCCATAAGTGTAGAGGGGCCCTAGATGTAAACACAAATGGAACAGTCCCACTGCTCCAGAGGGGAAGGGCAGGAATGGAGGGCCCCAAGTAGGGGAAGGGAGGGTCAGCCTCCTTTGCCCAAAATTCCCTGGAGATCTATTGCATGCAACTGCAGGGAGTGGATTAGGGAAGGGCCTCTAGAACCATAACTGTACAGATCAGCCCTACTTCTGCTTCCTTTCCCATATGGATGGAGAGTAGAGTGGGATGGAGGATTCCTTGGTCCCCCAAGTATAGCCCGGTTAGTGGGTTCGTTTTTTGGGAATAGGCCAAGTGCATGAAGGACCTACTCTAAAGCCCATTGAAGCCAATGGGAGTCTTTTTCATTGGCTGCAGTGGGCTTTGGACCAGGTCCCGAGAGTAGATGAAGAGGAATACCTGCAGGATCTTAACTCTTCCAGATTTAAACTGGCAAGTGAACAGTGCCATCAAGTATCACAACCCTAGAGAACTTCCACCTGTTTGTAACAAGTGCGACCTTCATCACTCGTCCTTAGCTGCATAGCTACACGCTACTGCAGGAGTCTAACTGGCTGGAAATGTCATTGAAACTAGAGCTGCTTTTTTTTTTTTTTTTTTTAATTTTATTTTGGAGCGGGGGAGGGGGAACCATTCAGAAAAGTTAAAAATGCGCAGAGTCCCCATCACTTCCCCTTCCCCCCATCCAGTTCTAGTTGAAACTCATTTTCAAGGCCCTACAAAAGGCTGAGCTTGATTCAAGTTTGGGGTCAGAGCTATTTTAAAATGAATCAGTTTTCCCAAATGTATTGGTGATAGGCTCTTCTGCCCCCCTCCCTTACCACTAACGTTTATCCTCTTCAGCACAGGGTTGCAGTAATACAGAAGAAGCATACACTAAAGTCCTTCCTGTATCCAGTGCCTGACTATTCACTGGACATAGAAAGGACTTCAGTGTCTAGGCCTGTCAGCTGACTAGACTTCATCAGCTCTACCCTTGCAAGGAAAGAAAACCAAGAAGAGACAGATCTTGCAAGTGTGCCTGTGAATCTCACCTTTTGTGTGCATACTTTGACACACTGATTTGTGTACACAAATACCTCAAAGGCATACATGCAAGTTGGAAGGTTTGCCCAAAAAGGGGGGGGAAGGGGAGAAAAATCTTAACATTGTTTCCTTTCCCCTCCCCAGGTTCACTTTATAAACCCAGAGACTGTGCCGAAGCCATGCTGCGCTCCTACGCAACTCAATGCCATCTCAGTGCTCTATTTTGATGACAGCTCCAATGTTATCTTGAAAAAATACAGGAACATGGTGGTACGGGCATGTGGCTGCCATTAGGTTTAGAGGAAGGGGAAAAAAAGTGGCTGTTAAGAGCATTTTTATATGAATTGCAAAGAGATGCACGTCTCCTGTATTGGACTTCCTTAAAATAAATAAATAAATACATACGAACAACTAAACAGTTTGTAGGGACCATGCTTCTGAAGGTGCAGAATCAACAGGAGATAGTGGAACAAATTCTGGATTCCAAGTGTCATTTGAGTAAAGTTTGTATTAGCTTATGATAGACATGAGTCTGCAAACTGGTGCTAAGTGAAACAAGCCAGAGGAACCGTTTAAAAATCAAGCCCATCCAAAATAATTGCTCTTACTTCTGGAAATGAGCCTTTCAGAAGATGGCTAACTCACCAGTGTTGATTGTGAACATCTTTTTTAAACAAATCCATCCAGGGTAAGAATCTGGTGTGTTTATGCACAACATAATAAACATTTGTTGTTCCTGTAATAACTTGTTCACAATAAAATGTTCCTAGAAAAAAAAAGATATATTTTGTTAAAGAATTACCTCCAACCCTGGGTTTATCCAACTTCATAATCAGGAGAAAAAGACTAAGTATGAACTTCCAGTATTAAATTTTGCACTAGCAAAAAATATCTGGAGAGACTCAAATTAAAAAGGACAAATAAGTCTAGAAATCTCTTTTGGAATTGAAAGAATTGAAGAAAATAACTCCAAAGAACAAGGTTATCTTGATATATATTTTCTATGTCAGGGAGAATATCTATTTCAGCTACCAACACGAATTTAAATTTGCTATGTACTAAAACACCTAAGAGCAAAATTTAAATAATAATAAAATAATAATGAATAAAGCCCAAACAGTTTTGTAACCCAACTCTCAACTTGGACATCTCAAACACTTACAAGGTTATGAAAGGCAAGCTCAAAATCCTGCTCCTATAGGAAAAATATCCATTGATTTCAATGGGTGCAGATCAGGGCCCTGGAATTTTGCAAGTCTGTAGGCTTGATACTGTGAGGAGATGAAAGCAAATGGATGGTGCTGAATGAACACCCAGCACTGTGCAGGATCAGGTCCTTAATATGGAAAAGAAACCATGACATTTGTAATCCTGGTTCCGTGGGTCTGTATTTTCTGGGTGACTCCTATCTTACTGTCAGTTTCATCTGTAGTAAGAAAACTGCTTGGCTCCATGAATAAGTAACTACTCTTCTACTTTTAAGCCACAGTTGAAATCCAGACCGGATGCTTTCCTCCTTTAAAAAGTGGGGGGAGAGAACAAAAACAAAAAAGCTCGATATGAAAATGAGTTGGAGCTTGTTTCTTTGGGCCCAAGTCTAATTCCATTGTAGTAGATCTGAGTTTTACCACTGGATTTCCAATAGCAGCAGGAATAGGCTGTTGAGGAACAGGAGGAGTCCCATGGGCCTTGGATCAGGCGCTTGAACACCAGTCAGCATTACCAAATGCACCACACATCTACAATGGGAATCACGAGTCTGTAGGTCTGACTTGGCTCTAACCTTTGTTACACCAGATTTAACTGAAATCTGGATCTGGCCCCAATATTTAGTAGGTCAAGCTCCAAAATGGTGACTGAAATATCCTCAGCCTTTTCTGAGAGGTCCTTAGATGAACTGTCAAAGAGAAATGGTTGCCCTGCGACTGCCTCAGTGTGTTCATTGTTTTAAAGGAGAGATGCATAAAGTCATACAAATCATAAATGCCACTCAATGTTCTATGTGTATAAGCCACCAATGCAACATATTCTAGGTGTCTGTGAAGCTCATACAGGGAGTTAAGGTGCTACCAATGAAGTTAACAGTGGATGGTCCGAGCTGATTATTTTTTAGTGTAGTCAAGGTTGAGTTTGCCACTAGTGTCCAAGAGTACTGGTATATTGCAGTTCAGTCCTGACCACCCTCTCTCTCTGTACTGGATCCATATATTATATATCCTGTGCGGTTTTTTTTTTTTTTTTTTTAAAACATGACTGCAGGATCTCTGTTGCTAGGCTATACATCGACTCCATTGTTTTGTACATTTTATGTAAATAATTGTCACAAAAGTGGGAAAAAAAAATTTATTTATTTCCATCTCTGAATTCCTTTTCAATCACGCATTCAGGAAAATGATTCTCATCTCTTCTAAACACATTTGTTTCCTTATTTAAGAAAATATTTATTAACAGTTCGCAAAATATATGTACACATTTCTGGTTCTTTTCATAGAGCAGTTGTTAGAAGCATTTTGTACAAACTAGTTGAATAAATCATTGTGACTTTACAAAAGAGAGTCCAACAACTGTGTATATGTGTGGTTATTTCCACTATATCTAAAGGGTATTTTGTTGTGAATAATATTTCATGGTGAGTGTCAGCTATTCTGCAGCAGTGCTTCCATGTCTACCAGTTTCTGTACACTGGCATCATGGGCACATGGTCAATATCTGCTGCAGCTGCCTAAGTATAAATACAGTAGAGGGAAGAAAAAATATGAATATATTTTGCAGGCTGCCTTGCAAAGATCCATGATTGAATTATAGTGCAGCTGTCAGCAGCTGTTTCAAGGAAGCAGGGGGTAAATTAGTTCTGTTTACTGTTAACATAGTTCAGAGTTTAGTCATCCCAATAAAATTATAGAGGCACAAGAAAGGAAAAAAAACCCAACAACAACAACAAAAAAAAATAACCCACCCATCAGCCAAGAAACTGACATTTTCTAATTGAGCATATTTCAGAGATGCTGCTGGCATGAGGTTTCCTACTATTGATACCACACTGCATTGCAATGGAGGTCACTGAAAAGGGAAAAAAAAAAATCCAAATCCTGCATTAAGCAAACATTGTACCTTAAGAGAACAACAACATTTCTGGGTTCTTGTTTACTTTGAACTATGTGCAGCATTATGCCCGCTTACGTAAATATATTTGCTGGCCTGTTGGCTGAAATCACTAAGATCTTGAAATAAACTGTGAGACAAAGTTCCTCCTCTGCCTAGGGGGGTCCTGCAGTTATTGGCGGATTTTCTCGCCTCAGAAGTTCACAGCAGCCCTCAGTTTGGCCACTTTCGTGGCTCAGATCTGCCGTTCACTCAGTTAGCCTCATCACTGGTCAGCATGGGGAAAGGAAGAAGAACAATTCCCGCAGTCTCTGCTGATCCACCTAGTGAATCGTGGAACAGGCCAGAGACCTTCCCCTCTGGTGGAACCCACGGTCCAGTTCAACTCCTCCGGGATCAAGTAGGGAGTTGGGGGGATGGAGGAATCCGGGCCCGTCCTCTACTCCAGGTTCCAGCCCAGGGCCCTGTGGATTGCAGCTGTCTACAGTGGCTCCTGTAACAGCTGTGTGACAGCTACAACTCCCTGAGCTACTTCCTCATGGCCTCCTCCCAACACCTTCTTTATTCTCACCACAGGACCTTCCTCCTGAGGTCTGATAATGCTTGTACTTCTCAGACTTCCAGTAGTGCACCTTCTCACTCTCAGCTTCTTGTGCCTCTTGCTCCCAGCTTCTCGCACACACCACAAACTGAAGTGAGCTCCTTTTTAAAACCCAGGTGCCCTGATTAGCCTGCCTTAATTGATTCTAGCAGCTTTTTGATTGGCTGCAAGTGTTCTAATCAGCCTGTCTGCCTTAATTGTTTCCAGAAAGTTCCTGATTGTTCTGGAACCTTCCCTGTTACCTTACCCAGGGAAAAGGGACCTACTTAACCTGGGGCTAATATATCTGCCTTCTATCACTCTCCTGTAGCCATCTGGCCTGACCCTGTCACAACTACCATTTTCCAAAGAGTCTCACATGGATACAGACACAAAAAGTGGAACCCCTCAGTGTTTAAGGGCCTGATCCAAAGCTCAGTGAAGAGTCAGTGGACAGACTCCTTTTGACTTCAGTGAGCTTTGGATCAGGGCTTAAATACCCAGAGTGTTTTTAGAAAAAGGCTAATTTTCTTTCCTTAATTCACAATATGGGTCTTATTCATCGGATTTACAACTAGTGCGAATCCAGAGTAACTCCAGTGAGAGGAAAATCTGACCCTACTAGAAGTTTTGCCATTGGCTTCATTGAGAGAAGGATCCAGCCAATATGTTTAAATGCCACTTTTCTTCAGCATTGCCACACACACACACAAAAAACTTAGCAGGGGCTCTCAAACTTCATTGCACCGTGACCCACTTCTGCTAACAAAAGTTACTACATGTCCCCAGGAGGGGGCACTGAAGCCTGAGCCCGCCCAAGCCCTGCAACCCCAGGGGAAAGGGGCCAAAGCCTGAGCCTGGCCACCTAGCCTGAGCCTCACTGCTCCACGCGATGGGGTCAAAGCCAGAGCCCAAGGGCTTCAGCCCCAGGCGGGGGGCCTGTAACCAGAGCCCCACCACCCAGGGCCCAAGCCCTTGGGCAGTTTGGCTTGGGCCCCAGGCCCCAGCAAGTCTAACACCAGCTTTGGTGACCCCATTAAAACAGGGTTGTGACCCACTTTGGGGTCCCGACCCACAGTTTGAGAACCACCGACTTACTAGATATGCTCAGCAGCTGCAACCCCTGTCTGGAAGCCAAAAATCCACTTCTCGGTTTGTTAGCCTCCCATCAGTCCACAGTGCTACTGCAGCTTTGTCTCGGAACCTACTGGTTTGGAAAGGGAATTCTTAACACAAATATGAATGTTACTGTAAACTGGCATTGGCCATAAAACCCCACTGAGCACAGGCTTCAGAGTGGTTAGATTTGTCTGATTAATGACATTATAAAGCACATTTAGAACATTCTATAGGTCAGTTATTATAAGTTAGTTTCTGACTGAGCTTCCAGGGTGTTATTTTTTGCTTCATGAAGATTCATGAGTTCGGCTCCATTATAGTCAGTCATTGTGCTTAAGCTGATAAGATGCTACAATCTTTACTCAGGTAACATCCCTGTTGCTGCCAAGGATTTCAGAATTTCATCCAGAGTTCTCTATTTCACTCTTTTTAGCTTTGTCTGCAATTGGAAGAGACACTTTTGGATGGAAGAAAGCCAGAAATCCTCTGCTTTTGAGTCAGTGATTTGCATCCACAGTGTATGTTCGTCCAACTACTTCTATTGACAACTTCCATTGTTGCCATGGACACAGTAATCTCTGTATATTAGCTATTCCTCCTGGAGAGAAAGTCAGCCCAATTAAGCAAAAAGAAGCCCGTTTGAAGTTTTTATTGATCAGGTAATGACTGAAGAGCTTGAGGGAACAACTATGGGAACTTAAAACTATGGTTCTTCATTACCCGGGTACAAAGAGAGCCACAACTGCGTCATTATGATTGCTTTAAGAGTGAAGTCTTATTTAAAAAGAAAAATAACTTATCTACTGCTTAAAAATGTGTGCTATTTCCACTCCCCCACTCTACTCTTATGCTCGTCAGCTGGCACCTAAATAACCTCAGAGATTTTAAAGACTTGAACATGAAGGTTTATTTCAACACACACAGTATCTTATGTTTTGTCATTTGCATTCCTTTGCTTGTTGCTGGGTCTCTTATTTGCTGACAGTAAGCGCGAGGTGGTTTAGAATATTAAAATGTGAGTATTGCTATCTGAATGCAGACATCAGAATCGATAAAACGAGTAAGATCCTATCTAATGAATGTCCCTTCTTTCACTGAGGGCCATAATATGGTCACATGTTTAAGGAAGTAAAATACAGAGACTAGATGGAGGATGATCTTAAAAAAAAAAAAAGAATGAACTTAAGTCCTTTTTCCTGCTAACTTTTAAATAAGTGCTTAATTTTGCTCACGAGTGGTTCCACTGAAGCCAATGGCAATACTCATATGAGCACGTAAGTTACACGCTTAGCTGCTCGCAGGATTAGGCCCTATGTTAATTGTCAGTTGGTTTGCTCAAATCAACCTGGTCCCAGAAGCGTCAGCTTGGGCGTCTACATGGAATGCATATACTGCTGGATTGGAGGATGGGGAGTTTGGGGGCTTGACTGTATATCACAGTGTGTGTGGACTGCCATGTAATCAGAAACATGCACTTCTCCATTTCCAATCGGGGAAGTAAAGTGATTGCAGAAGCAGTCGCACCAGTGTTCAGTGTCAACAGGCTCTCCATAGCTTCGATAAAACCTGAGTCCTGGGCTAATGGTCTTATTTTAGGCACTCTTAAAGGAAGTGGGGATTGTGGGAGCATTAACGCATCAGTCATCTTTTGCTTTGTCAGCACTTAGTTAAATCAAGCCCTGGCTGTTGGGTTTTGTTACCTTTTTAGTACTGCACATGCAATTTCAGCTGAACTGTGAAATGGAATAGGATGGTGTAGGGCCTGAATGCACTTGTTGGTTTGGAGTTCACCTTTTTTCCCCTTTTAAAGGGGGAGAGAACATGGTGCTGGTGACAGCTTCAGAGCAGGGAGTATCAACATATAGCACATGACAAAGTGGTATGAACTTTGACTTGATTAATGAAGGCAAACTGTTCAGTGCTGGTGGATTTATTCCTAGGTTATTTGCCACCAATGTGTCAGATCATGAGCTCTTCTGAAAAATCCAGCAGCTTATTTTGGTGCCTGATTGGTCGTAGAGTTCTCTTGCAGATGTTGGGCCCACGGACTAGATAGACTTTAACAGCTGGTTTTCCTAACAGCAAGGCTGTTTTATTTCTGAAATAAAAAAAATTCAGTTGCACCACTCATTCCAGGTTAGGGTGAGCAGACAGCAAGGGATGCGGGTCAGTAGGCGCCTATATAAGACAAAGCCCCAAATAGCAGGACTGTCCCCATAAAATTGGGACATTTGGTCACCCATTCCAGGTACAGCCTATCCGCACTTTTTGTTTCACATTACTACTGAGAAGTCAACTGTAAAAGCTGGTGCAGTACTGTACACACATACCAGGCACAGAACATGTAACTATAAATACTGATAGGGAGTCTGGTCTACACAGCCTCAGGCAGGGGGCGATGTGGAGAAGTAGATGAGAATGAGAGCACAAACTCTCAGAGTTGCTCAGAGTGCTTGGGGTGAGGGGGGGGATGCACTCTCCCCTGTCCATGACAATGGTGCAGATCTACCTCAGGTACTTCTTTAGCTCCCCTTAATGTAGTGCCTAAGTGCCTCCCAAACTTTATCCTCCCAAACCCTTGAGGTAGGGCAGTGCTATTATTCCCCCTTTCACAGAGGCACAGAGAGGGTAAATAACTTGCTCGAGATCACACAGTTCTCTCCCCCCAGTGCACAGCTTCTGTTCTGCAAGCAAGTGCAAAGAAGGGGACAGCAGGGTATCTCCAGCAGCACAGCAGGGTGTGGAGGTTGTTTGCCAGTGTAGGGGATACATTCAGGGTACATCTACATGGCAAACAAAAAAACAAGACACCATGGCCCGGGTCAACTGACTTCAGCTCATGGGGCTCATGCTATGGCACTTTAAAATAAGCAGTGTAGATGTTCAGTCTCAGGCTGGAGCCTGACTCCAAGATCTTCCCCCACCCAGGCCCCCTCCCAGGTTCCAGACCCCGGGCTCCAGCCTGAGCCCAAATGTCTACACTGCATTTTTAGCCCCGTGGCATGATCCTGAGTCAGTTGACTCCATGACCCTCCACCCTTTCACAGTCCCTTTGCAGGGCTTATTAGCTTTGACAGTTTCCTCTCTGCTCCTTGGTGGCTGCTGGATACAAACTTTGTGATGCTCTGGGGAGTGCAAGCAACTCTGGGCCATATGACACCAGACTTCCAAATGCTTCAATACAAGAGCAGCTATGGCCAAGCGTAGCTGTTGATAGAGCTACTGGGCCTTGTGACGGTGCAAAGACCACTGGTGGGTTGTAAGCAGTGAAGGAGACTTGGGGTTAGCGTAGGGTCATCAAGATGGGCGGGAGGGGGACAGATGGAGTGGAACTATTGAAGGGTCAAGGAGAAGGTCATGGAGGGAGCTTCAAAAAGCCAGGCATGCACCCAGCTCTCTTGGTACTTATCTAAAGCAAAGTCAACTTCCAAACCTTTTGATGTTTGTTTGCCCAGCACTAAATTTCACATTCATCTCCGCGTGGCACGGCTCAGGAATTTTCCAGCTCCTAGGGTGCTGTGGCAAGTCCTAACCACTGCTGTGGTTTGAGTACACTTGTAGCCATGCTGCTTTTAAAAATGTGGCGGCTTGACCACTTACCCAGAGAGCAGGCGAGCCAGACCGTTCGCTTTCTTTGGAAAACCACGTAACCGCTTAGAGTAGCCTTGGATGGAATCTACCCTTCTGCATATTTACTTTGTGTACAGAGCACAACGGCTTGATTTTTTTCATTACCACTAACCTGGGTGAGGTTCTAGACTTGTTATACAGGTACAAAACCCATTACAGTCAATAGTAGTAGTCTCCCTCCCCCTGAAATGGACACATCCATAGAATCACCTCTACACACAGGTGCATGTAAACCCACCCCAGTACTGACAACTCTTCTGCTTGTATTGCGAGTCTCAATATTTGAGGTTTTCCTTAAAGCCCCAGCTCCTGCAGTCAGGTGATTATGTGAGGATCTGAGGTTTTGTTTCAGTTTGCGTTTACCCTTCAGGACTCCTAGAAGGATCAGGAACAATGCTGTATGCAAGATCACCAGGAAGTGAGCCTGTTGGTGCCTAAAATTGCCCTTTCCCACATTTGGATTCAGAATTACAAGAGCCTTCAATAAAGTTTTACTGCCTTACTGGAATAACTAATGAACAAGTAATTGGAGCAGGGGGACTGAATCAGGGGGTCTCCCACCTCAAAGGTGGATGTCTTAACCACAGAACTAGAGTCATTCCTGTTCTCTCCCAATGGCTATTTTAATATCTATCCACAGTGGAACAGTCCCTAGGCCAGCAACAGACTATGTAGCCCTGTGATTAGGGTATCCACCTGTGAGTTGGGACACCCTGGGTCCGCTCCAGCCCCCTGCTCCAATCGCTCTCTTTATTCACAGTGCAACAGGAGGGACTGACAGAGTCCAACATCAGTGTCCCATAACTCAGTGGTTAGAGCACTCAACTGAGATGTTACAAATCCCTGTTCAACACCCCATACGTGGGGGAGCGAAAGGGGACCTGAACCTGAGTTTCCCTCATCCCAGGTGAGTGCTCTAACCACTGGGCTAACAATTATAAAGTGAGCACTGCCACCAACATCTTCCCCCATTCCCGCCATTTTGTGTGGAGTGATAGGCACCTAAGCCATCTGATTCCAGGCAGTTTGTGGATCCTGAGTGGAGCTAGGCGCCTCCTTGCAGCCCAGGCTTAGGCACCTCTCTCTGAGAGAGAGGGGCAGGGCTTAGCCCACACACAGATCTGCTAAATCCCAGGCCACTCCCTTGCCCACAAGGCCATCCTTCACATCAGACACACTGACTGAATACCTTCTCCTACTGTAACATCACAAGCCCTTTTCCCACATGAAGAAACCTGTGAGGTTCCACATTACAAAATCAATAACTGATTAAATTACAGTTTTTCCCAGTTCAAACTGAAGAAAAAAAAATTCCTTGATTTTTTGCAGCAATTGATAATCATAGTGTCCCATACTTTAAATCCATGTCTACAGCGTCTGCCTTTAGTGCTTCTTTCTGTCTGCTTTGGTTATAATCAAACCCAACACATAAGAATATTTTGTTACCAGTTTTACACTGGGGTAATTCTGGTGTTGTTAGAGGATTAGCTCCTAATTTACCCTAGTGCATGTGATAGCAGCTTCACGCTGCAGGTATCTTTTGAAAATTGAATAAGGATTTGCCAAATTCAGTATGAAGTTGGGTTGTGAATCGAGAAAGCGGGCCCATTTTTGCTTACAATGCAGCACAGTTGTGGGCCTAGTGTTGTAGGCTTGCACTTATGGAGTCAGTCCTCTGTATTGCTATGTTCCCTACCTTTCAGGGAAGGCTGCTAATCCCCATCCCGCCCTCAAATCTTCCTTAACGCACAAGTGGCAGGAAGAACCATCCTGTATCCTTTTTGCAGGGATTGACATTGGTCCATTCTACACAGGTTTGCTTGTATTTCACGTTCACCAGAGCCAAGTCTCTTCCAGAAAGAGCCCCTTTCTCCCCAAGACACCCGCAGCTGCCCCCTCTGGGACTTAAATTTCATAGTCTCCTGATGAGGATGGTGCCCTGATATCCCCTTCCTCTGTCTGTGTTTCCTCAGCTTTGGGGGGATGGGGGGAAACAGGCCCACAACACTCAGAGCAGTAAATGGGCCATTTAGGGAGGGGAATTTTCTTGTTCTCCTGAAGAAACGAGCCCAGTGATTTATTTGGAGAGAACTAACTAGTTCAGGTAACAGACCAGGCTAATTTCCTGAGATTTTACCCTTCTGATCCCTTCATTTTCTTAACCCATTTACTTGATTCCATTTACATAAAGAGAAGCACCATCAGAAAACACTTGTGGTGACGGGAGTGGAATTTCTCGGTAGAGTTTATTTTAAGCGACGCATTTAGAATATCTAGATAGCCACGGAGCTATATATAGATATGGCTAAATTACAGAAAGAGCCCCTATACTTCTGAAAACCACAATGCCACAAGGACAGATTATATGAATTATGGTCATTACTGAAATTGCTAGCTAAAGAAGAAACATCCAGACACCATACAAGGCCCTAGCAGTTTGACTGTAGGAACCACTATAATTACACAAAGTATTTTAAACTGGGCCAGTACAAACAAGACCTGGAAATGGAAAATACCATGCTAGTCATTACGTCTGAAGATTAATGGCAGACATGGAAGTGCATTGAACTAGTTACTCATGCCCAAGCAGTGGGTACGAAGTCATATTCATCACCTTTGACTACCTTGGACTACCGCAAAAGAGATATTTCCATAGCATCACCCACAATACATTGTGCTTTCAGCTGACATTTTTTGGGCAGTCTTTCCAGGTGAACTCAATCACGAGCAGAGATGCACTGTATCCTTGACTGAGAAAGCAGCAGTGGCACTAACTTCATGAGCTCCAAGAAAGGTACAACATGCAAAGACAACAATAGAGACCATGTCACACAGTTCTTAGCTGGGAGTTTCCACCTTTCTGACAATCTGCATGGAACAGCCCATTAGGAATTAGAAATTCAGTGGTAAGAGGGCTCCCAAAGTGCTTGGTGGTTTGGCCCAGAACGGCCCTCAGTGGTCCTTCTTTTTATAGCTGCTTGGAATTTTTCCATGCAGAAGTTTTCCAGATCCAAAACTAATTTCATAGACAGAATTTGTCATGGGAATAGGGCAATTTCCTCAAATATGAAGTTTTAGTTTCTTTAAAAAAAAAAAAGAAGCTTGTTTTGATACTGTGAAATGTCAAAAAATTCAGTTTCCTGACCAGCTCCACCTCTCTGTGCCTTTTCCCTGGTATATGGAGCTTCACCTCACATCCCTTCTCCAAGGCAGGCGTTAGTTGCCTCCTTAAGAGTCACTCAACTGCAGGTTTTTAATTGCCTTGGAGAGTCTATCTGGTCTGCAAAATTGGACGAACAGTCAAAATAGGAAGCCTGTTTCTTGTGATATTTCAGCCCAGGACCCTGATCCTGCAAGTTGATCCTGACAGATCAGAACAGAGACATCAGATTGCAGGGTCACAGCCCCAGTTATACACAGGAGCCTCAGAAATTCATCCAGGATACCCTGCTGCTGGTTAGCTGAAGGTGCCATGAGAACATCTGTCCTCACAACGTTTTATCACTTGTCTTCTTGGTTTCAATCTTGTAATACTATTTCTGCTGTAATTTACAGTAATGGCCTCTAAAGCATTGTAGCTTCCATTTACTGTGATGTTTTGGGCAGTTATTTTAAAACAATGTAATTTTTTTAAAAATGGGGGCATGTAAGATAAAGCTTACCTCTCCAAAATCAGGTGCAGAACCATCACTCAGCTTCTTCCAGCTCTTTCAGCTTCACAGAGTCTTTCCCACCATGGTAGGATGATTCGGGTGGATAATTTTAGTGGTTTGGCCCTCCAGATAGAGGAAAAGTCCTTCCACTTCCAGGATAAATAAAGTCCAACACAGTAAATCTTTGTCCCTCAACAAAGCACAGCCTTCATCTCTCAGCACTGGGCTCCACTGAGCCACCTCTGCCCGCTACAGGCTAAGCCGTTCAGAAGTAATTTTTTCCCTCAGTGCATGACTCCAGGTTCTTCACTACAGTCCTCTGTTCAGGGTCCCAACCTTCAGCCCCAGCTGGCAGGGATTTACAACAGTGTTTTGCCCCTCCTTCACTAGTGACAATCAGCTCACTTCCTCCAGGTAGGACAGCTGATGTATAAGGGAGCCCATGCCCTGGCTCACATGCTCTGGCCCCAAGGAGAAAACTGATGAAACAGCCATCCACATCCACCTCCAGATTTCCATTCCCTCCACTTTTTGCCAGGGCTAATTCCTACATTGCCTTGCCAGCCAGCAGGCATGCATCCCAGGCCTTACATCTGGCCTTCCAAGTTCCCTCTCAGCAGAGAACAACACCAGGCCTAGCCCAGACACCAGCCTCTGTAGAGCTTCCTGTCCTCCCAGGTGGTCTGTCCAGCTCCCTCACTGCAAGAAATCACCAACAATCCTTGCCCAGCCACTAGAAAACCACCATCACTGTTATCTCCTTCTGCTGCTAAGCCTGCCAGGATCTGTCTTTTATCATGTTTACCTCATCCCAGCAGGCTTTGCTGCTATCCCTTAGTCATGTGATCTGGAGGGAATGGGGGAAATCAGCACAGGTCTAAGCTGGGAATTGAACCTCCTAAAGCTACAGCTTACCCTCTGACAGGGTGGTGAGTACTAGTAAGCGCACAGCACTGCAATAATTTATATAATGGTAAAGAAATGCTAGCTGAGATTTGAACCTCAAAAATCACAGGAACGTAGGACTGCAAGGGACCTTGCTAGGTCATCTAGTCCGATTCCCTGCACTGAGGTGGGACTAAATATGATCTAGACAATCCCTGACAGGTGTTTGGCTAACCTGTTCTTAAAAAACACCAATGAAGGAGATTCCACAACCTCTCTAGGTAATTTGTTCCAGTGCTTAACTACCCTGACAGGAAGTTTTTCCTAATGCCTAACCTAAATCTTCCTTGCTGTAATTTAAGCCAATTAGTTCTTATCCGGTTCTCAGTGGTTAAGAGAAGCAATTTATCACCCTCCTCTTTATAGCAACCTTTTACATACTGGAAGACTGTTATGTCTCCCTCAGTCTTCTTTTCTTCAGACTAAACAAACCCATTTTTTTCAATCTTTCCTCATAGGTCATGTTTTCTAGACCTTTAATCATTTTTGTTGCTCTTCTCTGGACTTTCTCCAATTTGTCCACATCTTTCCTGGAGCGTGGTGCTCAGAAGTGGACACAATGCTCCAGTTGAGGCCTAATAAGTACTGAATAGAGTAGAAGAATTATTTCTTGTGTCTTGCTTATAACACTCCTGCTAATGTTTCAGTTCAGGTTTGGATCAGTTCATATTTGGAAAAAGCAATAAAGCTGAGGTCCTGACCAACTCATTAAAGAGGTCACCAGATTTCTGCAAGAATAGGGATGTCAGCCCCAGTATTCTGGCTAAATTCCACTTTCGGTAATTAGAGTCTCCCAACTTAAAATTAACTTTGTAGATTTAGTTGGATGTAGTTTCTTTTTTACTCCCTGTCCTACATTGCTGAGCATTGTTGAATAGTTGGTGCCAGAGTTTAAGCATGTAGTTGCGTTTGCAATTGCACACCTGGTTGTGTATGCTTAATTTGCAACAATTGAGTGAATGGAGATTTCAGCCATTTGCATTCATCTCTGTGGTAATTTTATGTGAGAATTATATGTGGAATTGCACGTGCTTTTCAACAGGCACAATTGCATACCTAAGCTTCTGAAAATCTGGCCCTTGCTGTCGTTCGTCTTCATTGTCGATGCATTCAGTGATGGTGGCAATAATTCCTCTTTTTATGGTTAGTAGTGTGTTTGGGATACTTTTTAGTAAAAGACACTAGGTAAATGGGAGTCACTGTTATTCAATGAGAATTGGTTTTCTTGCCACTAGTAAAGGCAAATCTTACAATCCCTTTGCTGACCAGGATTGTTCTTGAGATATTCACCTGCCAAGTTTTCTGATAAGTGCTAAGGTCCCAAATCTGCAAGGAGGGCAGTGGGACTAATCACATGGTTAAACACATGTGTAAGTGTTTGTAGGATTGGGGCCGCACCTTGGAAAGCTGGAGCTAACACTAGTCGCACTGTCCTTTTCTTTTATATTCTCAGAAAATATGATTGTGGGCTGCATTATCTTTCACCCACTTCTAGATCAGCCTACTGTGTGCTTCCTCATTTTCCTTTAGATCCAGAGCTTGTATGATTAGGGTTACTTTGATGAGGTCTTTGTCATTTTTGCATCTGGATTCCACATTTAGGAGTTCCGTACTTTGAGGTCTAGGGGGATAGAGTGTCAGTTGTATTCTGGTTATGAACTGCTTAACTATTTGTTCACCATGTTTCCCAGCGCCTGTCTTATGGTGCACTATGGATTGGCTTACTCCTAGGTAGACCAGCTTTTCCAGAGCTGGAAGCTGCTTTTTATTTTTTAAATTGTAGCTTTGTGAGTATAAAGAGTGAAAATCCCAGATATCATTTCAGCAGATAATGAATACAATAGGAAGAGTGTTTCCAGTGCTCTTATACAAACTGCTGTTGCACCAAGCAACACCTCACCTGTTCACAGTAGTCTTCTTTAGCGTGGTGTTTATGAATCCAACAAGTTAAGCAAGAAGACAAGAGGGAAGACCTGGGTTCTGGTCTTGACTCTTTCACTGATGCACTGTATGGGCAAGACCCATTGCCTCCCTGTGCTTCAGTTTCCCCTCTATAAAATGAAGGTAACAATACTTTCCCATTTCACAAGGACGTTGGGAGACTATGCTATTTAATTAATGTTTTAAAGCCCTTTGGGTTTATCTGACAAAAGATGCTATTGTAAGTACAAAAGTATTAGTACAGTACTGTGTGTAGTAATTGGACACTACTGTTGTGAGTATGAAATTGCTGACAAATAATCACGTAGCACCAAAAAGCACTGTAAGCTGTTTAAGAAGGAAAGACTAACACCCAATAAGCCAGGAGCCTGGTGAGAAATAACTACATCCATCTGGTGAGTAATTAGCCATGAGGCCAAGCGTCAAGTGTCTCTAGGCACTGGTGCTGGAACTAGGAGTGTTGGAGGTGCTGCTGCACCCCCGGGCTTGAACTGGTTTCCATCATATACTGGGTTTACAGTTTGGTCCAATGGCTCTCACCACTGCCACTCTACAAATTGTTCCAGCGCCCCTGTGTGTAGGTCCTGATTAGTACAGTTATCTCACAGTGATAACCTCACTCCCTGGAATATGTCACATAAACAGTGGCATTTGGAAGGAAAAATTCAGACATGCTCAAACATTCCAAACCATTTGGCTGCAGTCCAATAATCCCACTGGTCCTCAATAGCCAATGAGGATACTTTCTTTGTTATTTAAATTGTTAAATTGCTTTCTCCAGATATTTGAAATGTGTCACATTCTGTAGCCTGGCAAGCTCAGTCATGAGTGCTTCCCAAATGTAGAGATGGCCAAGGAGTGATGGCTCGTCTCATTTTTATTAGTTTTATTGAAAAGGGAGCTGGTACAGTGGTGATGGTCAGTCAACATTTGCCAACAGTTATCATGCTGTGATGTCAGAGCCACTGCAATAATTGGTATTCTAAGGATGGGGGAATATATGATATCTTAGAGACCGCTGGGTAAGTAAGCATTAGTGAATGATAGCTTTTTAAATGGTGACAACAATAGACTTGATCTTCATTTACCGTAGGGTCTTTTTACGCTGCCAAAATGGTGTAAAGGGGCCAATGCATAAATGATAATAAGAAACTTTATGCTCATTCAAATTGGTGCAACCCCGTAGTATGGAGAATGGCCATGCTGACTGAGTGGGTGACATTTCCTTGTTGAATGTGTCTTTTCCAGGCAATGGTTGTAGGGTTGGTATCCATATCATGGCATGTATAAATATTAAACAAATATGGAAATTTCACCTTTGCTACCTTTGGGCTTGTAGTGGGGCCAGTCCTTATTAGTTTAGCGACCACATGTATGATGGAATTCTAATGCTGCTTTATGCCTGAGACACAATGAACCAAATTCAGCCCTGAACTAAACAGATGTATAAACAGATGGTGTCCAAATCCCACTCTTAACACAAAACACAAATGGATATTGTCCAAACTTCTCCTTTCCTCCCTTTTTTAGGATCTGCCTTTATTCTTAATTCAAGTAACAAACCCTAAAGCAGGAAACAAACATAAACCTTAGCTTCCAAACTCCATTTGGAGCTGCTTATCCTGAGGTCTTCTTGAACCGTCTTTTGACTCTCTCTTGCCTCAGAGAGACACTTAGCCTTTTACATTCTTGATTGGAGCTCATGAGACAGAGAGAGGGTTACAGCTATTCTGCTATTATACCCCAATTAAACTTCCTTCAGCCTGTATCAAGATCAGCTTCCACTGAAAACCCTGGGAGTAGCTCTCACTTATGCCAGGGTGGAATTTAGCCCACACATTTCTAGCAATATATGTTTTATCTGGAGCTTAGTGAAATGCGGCTTTTTTGCGGAGTGGAATTTGGGGAGTGGCAAATTACAGCTGGCTGACATTTTTTCTTTAGGACATTTGTTTCCATGAAAAATGATTTTCTGACCAAAATGAACTTGTTCAATTTTGTCAACATTTTCTGATTTTTTTAAATGAAAAAAATGGAATTTGAAAATGTTTCAGTAAAAATGTTCAGTTTTCTGTAAAAATGTATTTGTTTGTTTTTTCAATGTTTTTAACCAAAAATAGTTGTCAAAAATTAAAGAATTTTAGGTTTGGGGTGTTTTTTTTTTTTTTTATCAGAAACAAAAATTTTCTAGAGAAATTTTGGATAAAATACCCAATTTTTGCTTTTCCAAAATTTCCTGCTGAAATCAAATTTACGTTTTTTCTACCAGCTTGCCATAGAATACACCATTAAGATCCACCACTGCTGCAGGCTTCAGGCACTTGGTTTGAACAAAAGAAAATGAGCAAAAGTAGTAAGGTGGAGAAGTGGGCTGGGGGCCAGGGCCTGTGGGTACATTAGTAGAGAGGCTATTTTTACACATTTTACCAAAAATGTTACCTCATGTTTGGTTCAATTTGGGGATGGGAGAAAGCTCCAACTGGGTCTTAAACTGATTTGAATGATTTGGCCTGATTTATCCATTTATAGAAACCATCAGGTGTGTCTAGGGCAAAGAAATTGAAAATGGAGGGTATGTAAGCTGAGAAGCCAGTTATTGCTGTAAGATGCAACTTGGACTGTGATTTACTCAAAGTGCCTGAAGCCCTGCACAAGACGTACTGAGTATCCGGAAAATTTAAGAACAAGGAGATCTAACAGACTGTTAAATAGGCTCCCAGGGACTAGATGACCTAACAGGACTTTTCCATCTCTCCTTTCCATCGTTCTGTGATACTGAGCTGGAATGGACCTACATGATCTGCACAGTTTCCTACTACCCCAGAATGTTACTAAATTCCCATTTGTCCAAAAATCTTGACAATGCTTTGAAACTTGTCTTGTTTTCTCTAATTCCATCCAGGAAACATTCATATTAGTACCAGCAGATACTGCCCACACACACATCCAAAAAATTAGAGGGTACTGCAAAAATGAGTGTTTCTAGTGGTCAGATTAGCTGCGGATGGAAGTAATTCAAGATGCATTAAAATCTAACAGACTGTGATTGTCTAGGGGCATTATCTTGCAATATAGCACTTCACTTTAGTTCTTCAGAGATACTTCTTGGAATCTTTTCAATCGCTCTTCTGTTTAAAATATGTGCGAACTTTCAGACATTTCTATCCCATGTCAAAAGAGAATGAGCTAAAAGTTCGTCAATAGCCTGTGGCAATGTCTTGATGGAGAAAGCTGAAGTCATTTCTTAAAGCCATTACTTACTAACTATCATTATTGTGTAAATGTTCAGAGAGTGCAAGAGAGCAAAGATCTGCTCTTAATTAATATGAACCTGGGTTTCTAATTGGCCAACAGTTAAATCTACCAAGTTGCCCCATTCCTTTAAATATACAGAAGCCTGGCTTCCTCCAGTCTTGTCAAAGTTCTAGTAAGTATTACTGTGCCCTCTTAACTCACCACCAGCTTTCCTAGTTAGTTGGTCAGTTACATTTTCTATTTAAAAATAAGTTCTTTCTCCCCCTCCTGCAATCTGGTTATAATTACTGGTTACTGCCACCCGCAGACTGATAAACTTATAACAGCTGCACTGCAGGAAATCACCTCCAATTCAACCCTGATGTTGTATGGATGTCTTTAGTTAACGTAAATAGGCTTTTAACATTCATTTTTGTTTTTGTGCAAAACACCTATCATTAATTTTGACTTGAGAGATCAAACAGTTAACAATGTGTTGATCCTCACTTACTTTCAAGTGATGTATTGTATCATTTCTGAGAGTTATGAGGGGTTGATACTTTCTTTTACTAATGCATCAAAGTTGATAAGTGAGCGGGGTAAACCGCGTCCTGGGAAAGGAAGCTATTAACAGCTATACTCTGAAGGTTCTGAGGGCCACATTGCATCATAGCTCTTGGGTTTATTGAACGTGAACTTTTTTTTTTTTAACCAAAGGAAATGAGTTTCTATAATCCTCTGCTTTGAGCTACATCCTCAGTGGGGTAATGAAAAATGACCTACGCCATTAGATAGCACACTGCTTTACACAACATCGATCTTCACAAGACTGAATGCAATTTAATTTGCGCTTTTTCTTTTCCTTAATGGTGAACTGCAGGCATCCACAATGAATTTATTTATCACAAATCTACAAGGCACTAGGACAGAATGGGGAAAAGCTCCAGTTTAACTCAGCACAGTAAGAAAGCAATCCCAGAGAAAATGACCAACATTGAAATCAGGGAGAGCAGAACATTTTTATAAGGAAGATCTTGAAATGGTGGTTTCATACATACATTGCAAGCAAGGCAAATGGGTTCCAAGAACAAGGCATCTGCTTCCTTAAAAACTTTTTTTTTGGGGGGTGGGGGTGGGGGATTTGTATGTGAATTGGGCATGTTGAGTGATTTATGGAACCATTAAACATACACTAAATCAATCTCAATCTCTATTAGGGGGGCAAAAAAGCAATGTACTTTAAAAAAGGCCCCCAAGCTAAATTTCTGAACCCAAGGTCTGACATTGCAAGGCAAATGCCCTTGGTACTTTGGGGGATGTAATGTGAACTCAGTCAATTTGGATGTGATCGTTTTTAACGTTCCATGAATCTAGCAAAATGTGTATCCAATTAACTACCACGAACGGACCGTATTTATAAAATAATACTTATGCGGTCAGGCTGCACTTTTCCCAATCATGTCTGCACTCAGTTCAGGTTGCAGATTGCGTGTGTGTGTCTGAGATTAAATAAAGACAAACATCAGTTTTACGCTAGCCTGTACTGGCACATTAGAGTGTTTAGGCGGTAGGATTGTGAAAATTAAATACTTTCTATTTTGCTTGGTGGACCTATCATATTCTGACACAGGAGCTTGTCCTTTAATTAAGGTTGCTCGCTAAGTTCAGACACAAGTGATGCAAAGTATGCACTTGGAAGTCATAATTTCTTAATGCTGCTTTGGATCTGAAGAACATTGTAAAAATTGTCTGATGTATTTAAAGGAAATATGCACAATTTATACGTGGTAACAACCATCCCAACTGCTTTCTCTTTCTTTTGCTAGTTCATTTTTAAGCCCTGTACTGGGAGGTCCTTCTCGAGTGCAGCCAGAAAGAAGTTTTATGAGCTGCAGGCCTGCATGCTTGATGCCTTGCCTATGCAAAACGAGGATGAAATTCACAAGGAAAGAGGCCAACTGCATTTTATTAACCTAGCTGTTTTCTTCTTGTCATGGTAAGCATTGGAAACTCCGTAGCAAGAAAATTGTAAAACTATAGTTTGCTACAGTACATTCTCCCAGCTATGTGTGTGTGACTGACACTGATAACTTCCGTTAACACGAACGGACAGGTGTGGGGACAGCCTGAGAGCTGGTGGAGAAATAAGAACATTGCTGCAGAATGTTTTGCAAACGCAAGAGCATTTTCCATCCCACCACATTTGGTAACTGCCTTTTTCGTTTTCCAAATATTCTGCAGAATAATAAAAAAACCCAAATATTTCAATTTCAAAAATCAAATAAAAATCAGAATCATTGTTCTGATTTCAAAACAAATCTGAAATCTGCCAATTTCATAATTGAAAAAAAAATCAATTTTCAAAACAGAAGTGGAAATGCTACAGCAACCATTTAAAAAATCCTGTCCCCACTGATGTCACCCTCTAGTGGCAGTGATGGGAAAGGAAGGAGAGAGGGGAAATAGATTATATTAGAAAGCACAGATAGAACAGATAGGCTAGCTGAAATGAGCCAAGGGTCAGATGGCATTAGCCCAGTGAATACCTAACACATGGGAGGAGTTTTGCCTTCATGAATATTCATTAAACCCCACCAATTGGAGGAGGGGACACCCCAGAGTTCTAAGCCCCCTGACTCATGCAGTAGAATGTTCATATTCAAAGAGACATGGAAAGAAACAGACATTAAATGCAGGAGGAGTGTGTGACTCTTCTCTGGCTTCCTAAGTAAAGCCACTTTCTCACCAAAAGGAAACCATGGGAACACCCTGCAGGAGAGCCTTGCACAGAAAATGGCCAATTCACCTCCCATCCAGTCATGTGTGGTAGGTGTTTGGGATGTAGAGGCTTTGTATGGAATAGTGGCAAGTTCATGACACTTTGGGACAGAAAGCACAGTTTTGATTCCCTCCAATGCATGGTTGGGGTCCAAGCAGAGGAACAGGATTTTGGGGACAAGTGAGGGTAAAGGAGAAGGAAGAAGTCTGGGGTTGAATGCATTTGAATTCTGCATTCTCCTTCCCCACTCAGGAAAATTTGGCCTCTGAGGGGCAGGGCTGGGATTTTTCATTCAGGGCAGAACATGTAGGAGTGAGTCCTGATGTCCAGGAGAATGGGAATCCCAAGAGGGGCACAGTGGGGAATGGTGTTCCACTGGGGGACTGGCATGTGTAGAGGGATAAAGACCAGCCATGAAGGAGCTCTCAGCTACTCCAGTCCGAGCATCTCCTAGTAAGAGGTGCTGTAGGGAATGGTGCAGAAGAGCCAGCCATGGAAGAGCTAGTTGTGCCAGTCTCTCTCAGTAAGGAGGTACTGTAGGGAAAAGTACAGCAGTGCTGGCTCTGATGTGCTTCATTTCCAGCCACGCCCAGTAACAAGTGGTACAGGGGCACTCACTACCTGTGGAGGAGCTTGTACTTGCTACAGTCCCAGTTTCTTCTAGTAGGAAACACTCTATGGGACTATGAATGAATGATTCCTCCACAGGGATGGCTCATTGGGAACACTGTGGCTGAAGAACCTGGAACTGAGTTCCTATGGTTCTTTTATGAAAGTACAATGGCTGTGCAATACCTGTGAGCCAGAGCAGAAACTCCACTTCCCCTCAAGATGGGATGTGTACTATCAGGCATGAGGTCAATGAAGAAATTTGAGGAGGTATGACAGCATGAGGCTCCGGGGAATCCTCAGACTGGTTTTGTTTTGTGGTTTTTTTTTTTTTTTTTTTTTTTTTTTTTTTTAAAGGGGGGTGTTACATGCAGGGGAGGATTGAATGCATGTAACTCCCAGTTTGAGAGACTTGGCAGGAACTTAGGGAGGTTGCAGAGAAAGGAGTTTCAGCAGTTAAGGCAAGAGGAGAGAGCCTGGAGGAGGATTGGAGAGGGGTAGATCCAAGACAGTGAAAGTGGGGACAGTGGATTTGCTGATAAGGAAGATACAGGAGCAGAATTAAGGTTGATGGCAAGGTTACGGGCCGTGGATACAATTGGGAACTCCAAGCAGGAGCAGAAGGGATGGGTGTAGTTGTGCATCTCCCACTAAACAATGCCCGTGAACAAGCTTAGGGTTCTCACTGGGGCGCAGTGTGTGCTGGGGAAGGAGGAACAGTACTGGGCTCAGAACTGAATTAATACAAAAACTGAATTCTCTCTCACACTGAGAAAAAGGGGTTTTCCTCTCAGGCCAGGTTGTTGTCCCACTGGACAACAGCACATGCATGGCTACATGTGAGGGGTGCAGTTGGCTTTCCTCTATAAAAAATCCTCACTGGGTGTCTCTCTCTGGTCTCAGCCAATCTCCCACCAAATCCAGACTGCCTTTGAGACAGGTGAGAGAGCTGCCTGTACCAACACCAGGGAAAACGCTTCACAGTGCATCCCAGATATCTGAAGCAATGGGATGAAGAGACAGGGAAGAAGTACCCTCTCCAGTGTTGGCCTGCCTTCCACTCACCTGTTTTCATGGCCCCGCCTCTTACGTAAATGACTCAATGGTGACAGTTTGACCAACAATCTAATCAGCATTTGGAGAGAATCACTGTGCTCCCTCATTCTCTCCTTAGGATGCTGCTGAGGGACACGGACAGAAATCTCTGCCCTCACATGGCAGGATCCTGTTGAGGGGCACTGCAGCCCATACCCTGCTGACTGGATCCAGGTGGTGGGACCCACCTATGCAGGACGTGAGGTGGTACCATCAGAAGCTGCATACCATGGTATCCAGGCCCTCTTTCACGTCACGATGCTGGAGGATGACGTGCTGCTGATGACGACTTACAGTATCTGTGGGGAAAAATACAGCAGGTCAGCAAATGAGCAGGCCTTCTAGCAGTGGGGCAGGAGGCCAGCCTGGGAGCCTGAGGAGAAGTGGGTAAAAGTTATGGGCTGAAATTTTTGCAAGTTTATGTCAAAATGGTTTGTGTCAAATGGTTCATGTCAAACTCTTTACCCCTGAAAAAAATCAATGTTTCCATCTTTCAATTTGAAACACCTACCTGTTCATTGCAATATTTCCTATAATTTTATTTTCAAAAATTTACATTTTTTCCAAAACGTTCCTAAACAAAACCTTTAGTTTAACCCAAAATGATTTCTTTTTTACTTTTTGATATTCCAAAAATTGCATTTTCAGTCTGACCCAAAATAATTTTTTTCTGACATTCTGAAATTGCCAACGACCCAAAAAAATCTGTGAGGGGAAGTCTTGGTGTCAATACACTGAAGTGGAATCCTGGCCTCAGGCAATAGAATGAGTCTCCAGCTCTGCTCAGAGCCTGATCTTGCAGCTAAATTCTCACTGATTTCAGGAGTAGGATCTGTGGGCTTGGGCCGATAGAGTCTGAATCCAAGCACAGGGGGTAGGATTCTGGACATAATGACACAGGGGTGTGAAACATGCTGTGCTCAGTTATTGGGAACTTGACTCCTGGTTTTTATGGCCCTCTGGTGTAGCTGGGAGTGTGAATTCCATTACTACTATCCTGGGCTGTAGATCGCGCTGCACTGAGAGACTTGGTATATGAATCCTATAGCTAGTGCCCTAGTGGCAGACCCATTCTCATGCGTCAGCGTCATGCTTGGGTGATAAGAGGAAGCTTTGCTGAGACACATGTTGGGGAACAAGTGCTATCAGAGACCATAGCCTGGGCATCCCTCCAGCATGGGCTCTGTGGGCCTCAGAAGGCTGTCCTTGTCCAGCCAGAGTTCTGGCAGCAGCACTATGGAGAAGCCATGTTTTTTAGGAAATGTGTTGTGATAAGTGTTCTCACTGTAAGGAAAAGGGCTAGAAAATTTCCCCTGTTAAAATAGAAGCTGAGATTAATAAAGAGTTCTCTGTCCGCCCCACACAAGATACATAGAGTATTACTCACTGTGTGTTGGTGGGTGATTCCTTGTGCATAGTGATGGCTGGATCCTTATGTGTAGAACAGAGCTATTAGTGCACATTGGTGGGTGAGGTCCTTGTTTCCTCTAAGGGCTGGAGTTCTCAGTCCAAACTCCTTGGAAATTAAAGCTGGCTCCTGCACAAACTGAAGCGAATAGCAGAATTTTAATCCAATTTGGTGGGAGCTAGTTGGGACCCTAGGATGTTGCTTTCAGTGCATTAAGTAAGGGGAAGATGGAAAGGGGCAGTTATGGGTCTAGGCCTCAACTTCCCTGTAGCACCTCAGCAAAACCCATCTAAAGGAGTACAGATAGTCTGAAAATGGATTTCCTGTTGTCAAGGTTCCTTCCCCACTCTGAACTCTAGGGTACAGATATGGGGACCTGCATGAAAACCCCCTAAGCTTATTTTTACCAGCTTAGGTTAAAACTTCCCCAAAGTACAAACTATTTTACCTTTTGCCCTTGGACTTTATTGCTGCCACCACCAAGCGTCTAACAAATATATAACAGGGAAAGAGCCCGCTTGGAAACGTCTTTCCCCCCCCAAATCCTCCCAAACCCTACACCCCCTTTCCTGGGGAAGGCTTGATAAAAATCCTCACCATGAACACAGACCCAAACCCTTGGATCTTGAGAACAATGAAAAAGCAATCAGGTTCTTAAAAGAAGAATTTTAATTGAAGAAAAAGTAAAAGAATCACCTCTGTAAAATCAGGATAGTAAATACCTTACAGGGTAATCAGATTCAAAACATAGAGAATCCCTCTAGGGAAAATCTTAAGTTACCAAAAAGACACAAAAACAGGAATATACATTCCATTCAGCACAGCTTTTTATCAGCCATTTAAACAAAACAGAATCTAATGCATATCTAACTAGGTTACTTACTAAGTTCTAAGACTCTGTTCCTTTTCTGTTCCTGGCAAAAGCATCACACAGCCTTTGTTTCTCCCCCACTCCAGCTTTGAAAGTATCTTGTCTCCTCATTGGTCATTTTGGTCAGGTGCCAGCTAGCTTCTTAACCCTTTACAGGTGAAAGGGTTTTTCCTCTGGCCAGGAGGGATTTTAAAGGTGTTTACCCTTCCCTTTATATTTATGACACCTGTGCTACAAAAAGTCTTGAGATTTTTTGGGGAAAAAAAATCTCAAAATGGGAAAATCTCAAATTCAAAATTGTTTGCAAAATGAAATAAAAAACCATTAATTTGTTTTGAATCAAAATGTTTTGTTTTTGATCATTTAAAAATTTTTTTTAATCCAATAAACTTCAAAACCAAAAGTCATTTTGAAACAAAACATTGAAACTTGTCATTCGGAAACTGGCAAAGTGGAACCTCTTTCCATTTTCCAAACATTTTTTCCCCCAAATTTCTTTTTCTAAACAAAATTTCATCTGACTCCAGATGGTTTTGTGAGAAAATGCCAGTGCTATTGAATTGGCGCTTTCCAGCGGCATACTGATTGAATGCAAATTTCCCAACCAGCTCTACAAAGGAATTTAGAGCTATGGCTGTTTCTCCTTTGCCCCCACTTCAGACAGAAAATCATGTCCCGAGGACTCCCAGAGGAGGAGAAACAGCAGCTGTAGCAGTGTCTCTTCCATGCCTTCTCAGCCGAAGTCTGCTGGATGAACTTTGACCCACACCTCTTGGATCAGCAGGGCTCTGAGTTTTGCCAGGGCAGCTATTTCTTAGTGGATGCCACTGATTCTCACACCTTCACAGCTAGTAGCAAGGGTGGAGCGCGCTACATGTTCCTGGCTAATGTCTTGGTGGGTGAGTCAGTGTGTGGGAAGGAACACTACCATCAGGTAGGCCCCAGAACAGGCTCCTGGCAGGCCACACTATGACTCATGCCACAACGGGAAACCCTGTTCGCAACCCAAAAGCCATCTGAGCATCTACGTGACCTTCCACAGTATCAGTGCTATCCATATTTCCTGATCTACTACAGAATGCTCTCAGATCCCGTGAGATGGCTGACAGCACTGGAGGAGTGACCATGTCATACATAAGAGGAACCCCGTCCAGTTCTTAGCAGCTTTGCTGATCAGAGGTCCTGCCCCCAGGGAGGGTCTGCTTTCTGTCTTTCCACTCTTCACACCACTGTAAATACTCCTGACATCCCACGCATATGCACCAAGTGTGTGCGTCCCCTGTTCTGTTGCATGCAAAAACCATCCCAGCTCATTCTCAGAGAGTCCCATCCTCCACCTCCCTTCTTACTGTTGTTGCTTCCATTGGCATCATGGGTGGACACCTGTAGAATCCCGCAAGGGTGGGCCCCCAAACCCAGGTAGATGCTGTTCCCTTAGACAGTCAGAAGGGGGCACTGTTCAGTAAGAAGTGTCATCCATTCCTCTTTCCTGATCTCTCATGGGTTTTAAGGAACGTGGTGAAATTTCCATTTGTGGTCCCAAATACTACTCTCATAAAATATTATTCTTCCCTCCTCATCTCTACATCCTTTCTCACTCTGCATAAGATATGTTTATGCATAGGTCTTTGACATGGGATGTTATTAGAGCTCCTGTTTGTTACATTGATTGTTAAGTCAAATTTTACAGATCCATTTACTGCTGTTCTTTGTTGTTACCTCTTTTGCTATGCTTACTTTGGTTCAAATTCATTTGCAATCATTGTTATTGTTCTGATCCTTGCTCATCTGGACAATTTTCTGGCCTTTAATATAATTATGAAATGGGCTGAAAGAATGAGTGTCTTTATTATCCAGGACCAGTTAATTTGATCCTCCATTAAATCTACTCAAATCCTTGCACACAAATAATTTCCATTAAAAACAACAGCTCACGTGATTCACTATCCTGGTGCAAGGGACATATTTCCAATCTCCAATCTGTGCTAGCCTCCTGATTCATCTTCCTGTCTAAAACCGAACCTCACCCCCATCTTGCTTTCCCTTGTCACAATGCCACTAGAGACCATGCCCAATCCCAGACCTGCATTGCATATGGGCCAATTTACCTCTAATCTCCAAACTGCCCCTGCCTGGCCTATGTCAGAAACGAGCACTGTGTCTCAACCTCTACCTCTCCTGCCTCCTCTCTGTCATAACAAACCCTAAACCCTATCATGAGATTTCAGTTCATCAACGTTCTATGCATGAGGACATTATACAATTTACCCTTTTAAAAATAGAGGCTCCTTCTCTAAAGTTCCCACCTGGGCAGGATTCTCACTTGCGGGATTTGCGTTCCCCAGTGTGTGTGAGACAGAACTACACAAACTCTAAGGTTTTTGATCCCTAATGACACTGGTGGTAGCTGGCTGGGAAAGAAAGACAGACACTTCGTGCACTTGCTTTATTTCTGTATATTCTAGTAGCCTGTAAACCTAACAGGAAAAGTTGAGGAGAAACAAACACTTTTGGGGTCACAGTAAGGGGAGCTCCTTGGATTTGGCTGTGTCATTAAAATCTTCAGGGAGTCCCACTCAGATAGCTCTGTAAAAACAAATACAATATTTACTCTGACCTGAACCTTCATGAAAACTGTCCATAAAAGGCCATTTTGTAGAGGGAAAAAACTTGATTTCAGATGGGAGAGAGAGAAAGAGAGACTATCATACCTCCATGGGCAGAGGAACTAGAAGAGTGTGTAAACTCTGAACCTATCCTATCTGGCAGTGGCTAACTGCTATTATGTATATTGAAGCAGATCGTGTAGCTAGCTACCTATGGTTTTTCAAACTGCTGCTTTCCGCAACCCAACAAGCTTCAGAAATGAAAATGGACCTGGCCAACTCTCCTTCAGTGTGGCACTGAACTGAACTGGAACTCTGAGCCATTGGACCTTCTTCCATCCTGATTCTATCCATCACCTCCTAATCTTCTAGTCTAGGATCTAACTCAACTCTCTCTATGGACCTGATTCTGCCACCTTTGCTCACATTCATTAGCATTTTACTTTAGATGTCATCTCACTGAAATCAATCAGTGGGACTGTCTGTGTAGTAAAGGACTACCCTGTGTAAGGATTGCAGATTCTGGCCCTGTATTTCTGTGCAACACCAGAGAATGAAGGGATGCATGTAATGGACTCCTTAGGGTTACATTGTGCAGCCCTTTCTCACACTCAGTGGAAATGCTTGTGTAAGATAATGCCCATCAGCCTGAGTGAAGGCTGCACATTTTGCTCCATAGCAAGTCCCCTCAGTTGAACGAGCATTAAAGATAACAGAAGAGGAGATGCTTATTTGAAGACTGTTTTTTGTTAAGGAGGGGCTGAATCTGAAACTCTGGGTTCATTCACCCAAGCTTTGGTGAGATTCTGAGTCAGATCTGATCTACTTTTCTTGCTTTTGCTCATCTCTGGTTTTGGTCACTTCCCCGCATTGCTCCACCTCAAAGTAGCCCAGTCTAGAGTATCCAAAATTTGCCATTGACAATCCCATATGTTTTCAATCCAGCATGCATTTTTCTTGTTTTCTCTTTTGTAGCTGAGAAATAACACCCTTCCACTCCCCACCAACAAAATAAGAAATCCACCTGGGAGGTAGAATGCTCTTTCTAATTTTATTGACAGTGCTGGTGATATATAGGGTAATTTTATCTTAACAACCTGTAACAAAGGATAAGACAGTAGTTGACTTACATTCCAGACAGTAGGAGATGTTTACTCATTCTCCCAGCAGACTCTCTCATCATTCATCTCGACTTTATTAGGATGCCAGGAAACAGTAAACCTATAATTTAAGAAATGTATCACACAGGGAAGCTTTTTTTGTTTGGTAAATAAAAGGTAGCTGGAGATCTGAGATAAATTCTCTCTCTCTCTTTATTTTCCATATAACTTCTTTTTCCCCCCTCCATGGTGAATTAAAAACTCCCCAAGGTGTGAAATAACAGGCGGATGCAGATGGACACCTCCACTGAGGCCAGAAGGTGCTCTGCTAATATGTGAATTTGGCAAACCACATTACTCTCTTTAGTGTGTTTCAGTTCATACTGATCTGGCACCTGGTTAAACTCGCTGTAAATCCATCACAGTTCATTTCTGGCTACTGTCATGCTGCTCTGTAGGTTACACTGAACATAACGAGGTGCCATGTCACAAACATGTTTGCTTTCCTTGCCGTGGTAAAAGAATGTCCATTGTGACTGCAGAGACCTCTGGTTTTACTCTTTTTAACAATCACTAATGAAGGACACCTGATCCAGTTTTTCCCTCCCTCTCTTTTCCCCCCTGAGATGAGTGAAGTAAAAAGAAAAAAAAAAGTGATTTATCAATATTTTTGTTGGTGGTTTGGTCTAAATACAGGTCTTTACCCAACCAAAGCCCAAGTTAGGAAACTGGCAGGACCCAGAATCAAACTTAACCAATATAAAATGGAGCACATTGCAGCCATCCTCATCTTAAAACAGAGCTGCCACTCATTAAAAGTACAGTTCCTAGCCTCCAGTACTTCGTCTGGAGCAAAGCAAAGAGCACTGGAGCACTGTATGCTGGCAGGGGTAGTTTGTGTGGGCTGCACCTCCATATTAAAGAGGAGAGTGGCCATGGGCCATGGTTTAAAAATCGACAGGCAGCATTAGACTCAGGCACCCTGCCTCTCATTTAAGACAAGGGATCAGCCTTTTGTAGAGTTTTATTTCCAATATGGTGCAATTATTTCCACTGTTCCTGCAAATCACTTAGATGTGCCAGTCCTGTCTTTTGATTGTTAACCTATCCCCTCTGCACAAGGGATCATTTTGTGGCTGGCCTCATGCAAGGAGGGTAGAAAGCTCCTTGCGTTCTTCCAAACCTCTTGAGCACCCAGTCAGGAAAAGCTCCTAAAGCAGCAATGATATAAAGGCATTTTCCCACATTGCATGAATACTGCCTTCACTTTTTACCTACAACCTAAATAGAGACACAGCACTTTTGTTTAGCACACAGCTAAGCAAACTGGTCATGGGCATTGTGCCAAATTGAAAACTGAATTTTGATTTGAGCTTGTTCATTTTCTGTGAACATTCCAGGGCTTGAGCTTTGCGGCTACAAGTACTGGTGAAAAGTTGAATTTTGATCTTGAATTCTCGAATATTCCCCGGCAGCAAATGTCAAATTGTTCATTTCGGTGTTTCTCAGCCTTGTTAGGTTGGCGATCTCTTATTCAAAGTCAAAAATGTTCATAAGTCCCTGCCTTACCTTTATGATCAAAGTAAAAAATGTCTCTGATAACAATGATACCTGTACACAATGTGTGTGTGTGTTTCGAGACGTTAACAGAGAATACCCTGGAAGGGTTAGACGGCCTGGGGAGTGAGATTTTCTTCGCTTTACCTTATAACATTTTCAGCGCCACACGAGCCCTCTGGGGGGTGTCACAGCCTGACAGCTGAGACACACTGGACTATTTGGTTTGTAAAACCAAGAATCATTTGCCGATGAAAATCACGATTCCATTTCAAATAATGGGTACGTCTGAAAACTTCACAATCTGTTTGTGACCGTTTCTCCCTCTCCCCTTCCATCCCTTGTTCCCAGACGCATTTTCCCTTGGTTGGAAATGGTTGATCTTGGAACTGCAGCAAGCTCTACCTCCTCTGGGTGCTGCCTGCCGAAGCCTGTTCAGAGCGGCATGTCATTTCAAACAGTGTAGCGTTGTCTGATATTGTTTCCTCTCCTACGCCTGAAGCATCTTGATCAACAAATAGCTCTTTCTTCTGCCCCTCCCACAGGGCAGTATAATTAATAACATGACATTAATCTACAGCAGGATGGAACAGAATTTTGGTGACTGACAGTGGAGAAGGCCCAATATTGTTTCTCTTCTTTACACACAAGCAGAGACCTTGGTAACTGGATTTTGAGACAGAATTGTAACTGCAGTTATAGTGATTGTATATGCTAACTAGGGAGTTCTGCACACAAGTGTGTCTATTTAGATAATCACACATGGAACTACTGGATTTGTACATTCAGTTGTATTGCCATTGTTTTTGAGTAGTTTGCATCTAGATTCAGCTACTGATCTGAGTGTAAATACTTATTAACTAAAGCTCACAACAATCCCGAGAGGTAGGTGTTATATTGCACAATTTCACTGATGTGGACGCTGAGGGACAAGCTGTTAGACTAAGTAGGCCAACTCTCCACTGAAGTCAATAGAACTATGGCCACTTACACCAGTGGCCAATTAGATCCAGTGAATTTGAAGATCACCTTTTCAGAAGGTTGGCCTCCCTAATTTGCACTCACAAATCTGAGTACTTACAACTCCACCTGCCTGAATGTGCATGCAAATCTGGTGGGCAAAAGGACAAACACTCAGATACATATGCAGATCATTTATTTATTGTAGATGCAGAAGTGCAGATCCAAATTGTGCCACACTAAAGAGTAGATTGCAGTGGAGATGTTTAAGTACCTAACATCCACTGAGATTTTACACTATTTTTGTCTTTCAAAATCTCCTTCCCCATTTACAGCACCAGCAGTACAAATGCAGTGCCATGTATGAATCCCACCAAATAGGCAATGTTACTATGGTTTAGTTTTTTAACATAATGTCTGAATTGTACAGAAGAAATTGTTATTCAACTGCCTGTCACTATTTTGTCCCTACAAGTTCTACATTTCTGTGAACTTCAGGTATCTTCAGACTAACAACATGACCTGGTGGGTTAGTACATGACCGCTGGTGTAAGCAGAACTGGGTTCCACTCCTGTCTCTGTCACAGATTTGTAGTGTGACCTTGGACAATTCAGTTAACTCCTCTGTCCCCAAGTCTGAATGCCTATAAAAAGAATTTAATAATAAATACCTTTCTTGCAGGGATGCTGCGATGCTTTCTTGCAGTTTGAGGTCCTCAGATGAAAAGTAGCTATAAGAAAGAAAAGCAGCATTAATAACTGTCACTGATATAGCACTTGAATCACACCAGAGAGATAAGTATTATTATCCCCATTTTACCAATGGGAGAGTGAGGCATAGAGCACTGAAGTGATTTGCCCAAGGCTGAGGAAATAGTGAGTGTAAGAATGGGGATTTAAATTCAGTTAAGCCCATGTTGAGACCATCATCTCTTTCTGCAAAACGTCCAGCTTAATTTTCACTCTCCTGAAGTTCAGAATAATTTGGATAGAAACTTCAGAGGTGGATGTGAGCTCCTGGCTGCCTATCTGAATTGAAGCTCCAAACCTGGGGAGGTTGAACCACTCCTAAACTCCCCAATGCCCAAATGGAGTCTAAGAGAAAGAACCTACTTCAATAGACAAAAGGGAATTCTAGGGTTTGTTTATTTGTCCTTCCTCAGGGTTCATATCCTTCTTTCCCTTTGTCTTTGTTGTTATTCTGGACTACATGACACATCTAAACTATACACAGCTGAAGTGCAAGGCTTTAAGAGAACAAAAGCAAATTGAAAGTGGCAAGCATATTTAGAGCTTCTGCTTCCCTAGCAAGCTTCACTTAAGCCTTTATACTCCTGTTTACAGAGCTCTACATGAATGCCTGGCTTTGATTTGAGGGCAAACTGCTCCATAAACCCATAAATATCTGAATTTAACCTTCACCTTTCCTCTTTAACCTTCACTCCTGCCTTTCCCTTCATGCGTGGTGACATTCTCACAGCCCTATAATAAAATATGTGCTACTGAGAGTGAACTGGAATTTGAATGTGGACCCCAGAGGAGCGATTTGTGATGTTGCCATAACATTGGGTCCTCTTGTATATAATGCATGGGCTACACAATGCTTTCCGAAATTGGATTCCCACATCATATATAACCCCCAGATCTGTGCACACCCAGTTATTGGGTAGCTTTGGGTCCAAGCTGAGTCTGAGTGTCACAGCTGGGACCAGCTCTGTAATGATCTGAACCACATGCCTAAATTCCAACAACCGAGTTTGGATCCAGAACTGAACTTTCCATCTTGGACTGTTTATATGACTAAGACTCCCTCATGCTTTCAGTTTCTAACCTCAGGCATCTCCTTCCCTGACAACTATCCCTTGTTCTTTAACATAAACACCGTCCCTAGTATGGTTCTGGAAGGATTTCCCTGACCAACTATGACAAGGATTTCTTTCCTCTAAGAATCATGTAATAAAGTCATGCTATAGACTCTGTGGGTTTTTCTAGAGCCTCATTTGGCCATCACGGTTCTCAGAAAAAGTCCCATACACAGAACTCTTTTTTGGGGGGAGGGGAACAGGGAATGATAACTGGACTCCAAGGAACACACTTTTCAACATTAAGGGCCAGATTCTCAATCCCAGCTCCACACCTGCCTTGGCTACAATGGAGCTATGTTGATTTATACTAGCCAAGGAAATGGCCTGTCAATTCTAACTCTCTGCTATGATTCTACAAGGCCCGAGTCCTATCCAGTCCCTGCCATTCCACGACTGACCTTTTTCTCTAGGAGGGATACAGTCTGTTTGAACTGACCTTCTGCCATAGACTGCCAGTGGGTCAACCAATAAATGACTTCCAGTGCCATCACTGTGGGGATTCCTCTCCCCATCAAACATCCATGTTGTCCCCTCAAGCTAATGTACAGCAGGCACAGCCTGAAAGGAACCAGCCATTGGCTTTGGATCTTCATCAAAGGAACATTTCTGCTTGAAGTTTCGCTTCCATCTCCCCACCCTGAAAACTTCAGCCAGGAGTGTGGCTTTCTCTGGTATGCATCTGACAGCTGCCACGGCAGCTGCATGGGCTGCCCAGGCTTACCATACTCTAACATTTGGCCAAGTGGTTTTGACGCTTCACGCCGTAAGGCAGCGCTCCCAAAGAGCGTGGTTTGTCATCCTCCAAGCAGTCATTAAAACTAAGGTTAAACTTGAGGTCATATTGAGCCACAAACCTTTGAAGACCTCCTTTGCATGTTAGAGACAAGCAAATCAAAGGGCCAATGATATGAAATGTATAGTAGGACAAATTCATACTTGCTGTAACTCCACCTATTCCAGTGGAGTTAAAGCAGAGATGAATTTGGTCTGCTGTCTGATTATTAAATATGGGCAAAATCCTTTCACCTAATTTTGGACCTAGCTGAACACAGAAGCTCAAAAATTTGGCTCAAGCTTTGGGGGAAAATGGAGAGGAAAAAAAAAAATCTAATGACAAACTAGATACAGACCCTGTCACTTGTACTAGCCTACTATGCAGGGACTCTTTGATCCTAGTATTGGCCCTTTGGCTAAAACAACATTTTTTTAAACTGCATCATCCTTAGCAAAAAAGAAGCTTTAAATTACAGGAGAAGAGAGAGTTGTGAGCTCAGAGTAGTGAGACCTGCAAACCCAGGAGAGATTTCCCAAGGTTCCACAAAGCTTCAAACTTCACAAGGTTTGCCCAACCCCTTCTTATGACAAGCTTCTATTTTCTATGGTACCTTGCAGGATAATTTCATATGGAGTATTTGATCTGGTTAGAGCTTATAGTAACCACTAATTAGAGATGGGGCAAAACCAGAACTGAGGCCCTCCTCCTAGCCCCCAACTTTAGAGATAGTTGCATTGTAATTAAGATGTTTATATTTCTGTCTCAATTAAAAATTATTGGTCTTGATAGTGTTTGCTTACATAGTAGAAAAGATAGGTTTCAGAGTCGCAGCCGTGTTAGTCTGTATCCACAAAAAGAAAAGGAATACTTGTGGCACCTTAGAGACTAACCAATTTATTTGAGCACAAGCTTTTCGTGATGCATCCGACGAAGTGAGCTGTAGCTAGAGTAGAGAAGACTAATTCCCTCCAGTGCAGGGTGAAATTCTATGGTATGTGTGATGTGGGTCAGGTTAGATGATCTAGTAGTTCCTCCAAGCCTCCTATAAATCCAAACTCTGTGGCTTAGACCTGCCTCCATAATATGTGCTGGGAATGCTGCATTTTGGGTCCAACTTTAGGTGTTGTGCACGTCAGTGCTGTTAATTATTTTAGATATGGTTAACTCCCTTTACCTTTCTTTTACCAAAGCTAAATTTACACACCACTCCTTCTATTGCACGTCCATTACCAATATCATTAGTTTAAATGACCACTAACAAGGTGCTGCTCTCAACCATAACCACTAACTCTGCCTGCTCATTTCTGAAGCTTTCCTTCTTTCCTTCTTTCCATAGGTCTACCTTGTTACTGAGCATACATTGACATCATACATATCCCTCCTTTCTAGCAACAGCCATCAGTCTTGTCTTCTTTCTACACTCAGCAAGCTCTGGCCTCATGATGATAGCTACCCCATTCATTTCTTTTCCCTTTAGACTGAAAAATTTTAAATCTATCTTTCAAGATTTTACTTTTGCCTCCACACCACCTGCAGACCTGGCATACAGATTTTCCTTTTAGCTATTGCCTCAACCACCTCTCCTGACCTACCTGTAAGTAAACCTACGTTCCAGGTTACAATTCCCAAGTCTTTACCAATTTGTTGCTGTTGCCCAAAAGGAATGCAGTAGTATGTTCTAAATGGCTCAAGTGCAAAAAATCCACACTACACAAAGAATTTGGGAGCTAAGTAGGGTACTGGAGCTGTCCCACTTTGCTGCCCCTATAGCAGTTTTCATTTGGTGTTTACCCTTTCCTATGTCAGTTCTCATCGAAAGCTTCCACGGTTGATCCACCTGAATTTGAGAGCCATTTCCTGCTCTCAGGAAGCTGCCCTGTTAACCATTGGCACTTTTTGGGGTCAACCACTCATACTGGCAAACACTCCACCCCCAGATTTGTATTTGCTTCTGTCAGTCAGTATTACCACCCTCTACCATGTGGGCATTATGGTTGGGATTTTCCCTTTATGGGAGCTGAGGCAATAGTGGCATTACTCAAACTCCTCCAATACTTTTAGGAGCATCATCCTGTTAAGTCAGCCTCTTAAAGTCCTTGAGAGGGTTTTGGAGGCTCGGTTGAGGTGCAAGCTGGAGGAAAATATAGCAGAGGAGCAACATGGCTGTAGAAAGGAAAGGAGTACCATAGGGGCAATACTTGCAATGAGACAAAAGTTTTAATGAGGATGATAAATGGAGGGTGTAACTGCTATGTAATATTTTCCGATTTTGAGAAAGCAAATGACGTAATTCTATGGGAGTTTGTGTTTGGCGTATTGAGATGGATGGAAGGGGGACTGTAGGAAATGGAGATGATAAAGGAGTTGTGTTGACAGTCAAGAGCTAAGGTGGCAACAACACATGGCATTCTGAGGTGACCATGAGACAATGCGGTGTGCTGAGTCCACTTCTTTTCATCCTAGTTATGGGTTAGTTTGTAGAAGAACCAAGCCTGTGGAGACACAGAAAAAACTAATGGATGCTGATGGCCTGGCCCTTTTGGCTGACAGCAAAGAGGAATTGCCGGTATCCAAGTGGGCATCTGTGTCTGAAGATCATGGTTGAAGGTAAACACAAAAAACCCTGAAGTTATGCAAGTAGATCAGGTGATAGAAGAGCTATTGATTAAAATACCAGGAAAGAAGCTGAATCAGAAGAAATGTGTGTGTATTTGGGAAATACGCCTAGTGCTATCAGAGAGAGATCTGGAGAACTAGAAAGAACTACTCAATGTGCACGGGTGGCAGTGAAAAAGGTGACCAGAGTACCATGGGATTGGCAATTAAGTAACATACTGAAAGGAAAAGGGTATATTTTGTATGTTTGTCTCTGCCTGCTCTGTGGTTTGGAAACAATGGGCCATATGGATAGGAAGGAAAAGTAGATACAGGTAAGTAGAAAATAATATACTGAGGAGAATGGCAGGCAAGTGAGGGTGGACAGATTGTGCATGGAAGAAATAATGGGGAAGACGAACTTGGGACTTTCAGTGATAGGCTGGAAAGCACACATTTGAAGTGGGCTGGACCTATGATAAGAATGGGAGAAGAACAAACAGCAGAGAAAGCATGGGAGGAAGAAGACAATAAGAAAGGACGTGGAAGACCCAGGATACAATGGAAAGACTCCGTTAAGAGAAGTCTGAAGAGAAAAGCATTGAAACACCAAGAGCTACAAACCCATGCCATGACCTGGAAGTCCTGGCAAAGAATTAGGAGCACCTCCAACTCAACGTAAACAGGAAAAGAAGTTGAGAAGTGAAGTGAATGGTTAACTCCTATGTACACCAGATGAAGCCCATTCCAGTTACCCAAAGTCATTCCCAGTTTATGTCTATTTGGAGGCGAATGTAAAATGAGTTGGTCAATTTCAGTTTGGTTCTCTGCATCCACATCACAAAAGCTAAACTATAAGTTGTCCCCCAGTAGGGAATCTCAGCAGAAAGGAATTCAGTCTCCCTGGCCTATCTCACCACTACAGATAAGGACTGAGGCATATTGTCAAGACTCTATATAGGGCAGCTTGCTCCACTGCAGTCCAGTTTTGTGGATAGACTGCCTTCTCCAGAGCAGTCACTCTGTTACCTTTCACCAGCACCACGCTTCCTGAAGAATCTCATGCATTTCTTTGAATATCATCAGCTTGCACACAACTGCAGACAGCTTACCCTGATAAATAGTGCTGTCCAGCCACTGAGTGTCTTAACACTTCCACCACAAACCCTAATTATAAGGGGATTACTGCTGCGCTGGAAAAGTGGCTGTTTTTCTATATTAAACAGTATTATTATCTATCTTCTCTGATGGATGTGTGTGCAGAGTGCTGAGTGTGGGCATTTTCTCCCGTGGAAGCCACATTTACTTTTTCTCTTATCTACCCACAAAGCTAATATTCCATTAGGACAATGGGCCAGGACCAGATCATCAGGCTGCACCTGTCATTGATATTCTACGTTATGATTACAGAGTGAAGTCTTTATTATTCACAGAGCTCACGATAACCAGCATTGCATTGGGTACATTGCAGAGCTTTGAAACAACCGGGGAAAATGGAGTTTCACTATAAACTTGACTCAGGAGGATGGGTGCTTATGCGCACGGTTAAGTCCCGCTGAGGTCAATGCTTAATGTCAAGCATATGCTCAAGTGCTTTTCAGAATCAGAGTTACATGTCATGGACCTGGTTTTCTAACTGACCTGTGATTTGTGTGCCTGGATATAAATTGCAGGTGCATTTCATAGCACTTGGGCGGCTCAGTACCCAACTTTGCCCACAAAGTAGACACTAAGACATCTGAGGCATATAAAAGGCACCCATAATAATTTACAGGTGAAGAGATGCAGGAGTAAAATCACAGGCCATTTCTGAAAACCAGGCTACCCCATCATGTGGGGTTTTCCATATTTATAGTATTGGATCCAGTTTTACAAACCTTCTATAGCAGTTACTCACATGAGGCCTTGTGTACACTGGCAAGTTTCTGTGCAGTAAAGCAGCTTTCTGCGTTGTAACTCCCGAGGTGTACACACTGCCAAGCCACTTAGTGCGCAGAAACCATGCAGTTGCAGAGCTGTAAAAAAAAAATCCCGATAAGAGGCGTAGAGCTTTCTGTGCAAGGGCACCAGGCAATCCCCGGCTTGGAGCAATGCCGAGCTGCTGGACCTCATCAGCATTTGGGGAGAGGAGGCTGTCCAGTCCCAGCTGCGCTCCAGCCATAGGAATTATGATACCTATGTTTCTTGCCCCATTAAGGGTAACTTTCCTGCACCACTTTGCTGTCACGGGGGGAGGGGGTGGGGGGAGATCATTGCTGCACACAGGTGAGCTGCATAAGGGCCAGGGCATAAGCCGCAGTCTTGGAGAAGATCCTCCCTTGATTCCCTGCTCACTCTCAGCAGCGAGATATCTTCCATAATGAACACAACCTGTAAAATGTCGGGACAGTAATGATTATAAGCTCTCCCCGCCCCCTAAAGTACTGGCTCTCCCCAAGAGCCATGTGCCCAGTGTATAGTATGATCCTGGAACACTGATTTCCCCGGCCCCTGAGGTTACTCACCATTTTGGGGGTCTTGTGGCTCATGTGTGCTTGCCTGGGGTCAAACAGTTACTGACAGGTATGTGAATTCTGGCTGTGTTTTAAATCACTGAATCAGTGGTCTGTGCGTTGCAAACAATACTGCTTCTGTAAAATGTTGCGTTTTGGCTTCACAGAGATGACCTTGGGATCCCCGCCTCCCGCATTGTTAACGCCGGCTGAACAGCAGCACAGAATTAGAAAGGACAAGGTTGGATATGATCCCTGGACATTCACAAATATTTAACCATCCTGGGACCCCACCTCCTCCTGGGACCCTCCCTTCCCCCATCCCCCACAGTGCTGATGTGTTTTTTGTTTGTCTCTCTCCTCCGGTTGTTGTTTTTTAATAAAAGAATTGTTTTGGTTTGAAAGCCATCGTTATTCCATTCATTGAAAGCAAACAGAGCCCTGCAAAGAAACAGGCAATTTTCTTAAACCTTCACAGTGCATCGTCTGCACCAACCACCATCACCTCCTGGCATGACAAGCCCTGCACTCCCCAGCATAGCAACAAATGTTAGTGGATTTCAGCTGCAAACTGCTGCCTCAAGGCATCCCTGATCCTTATGGCCCCACGCTGCAACCCTCTAATACCCCCGGTCTCTGGCTGTTCAAATTCAGCCTCCAGGTGCTGAGCCTCAGCGGTCCAGCCCTGAGTGAAGCTTTCACCCTTCCCTTCACAAATACTATGGAGTATACAGCACATGGCTATAATCATAGGAATATTGTTGTTATCGGCCACGTCCAGCCTCCCAGATAGCACCCATAAAGCGCCAGCAGGCCTTTAAATGGCCAAAAGCACACTCAGTCATTCTGCACTTGCTCAGCCTGTTGTTGAACTGCTTCTTGCTGCTGTCAAGGTGCCCCGTGTATGGCTTCATAAGCCACGGCATTAAGGGGTAGGCAGGGTCTCCCAGGATCACAGTGGGCATTTCGACCTCCCCTACGGTGATCTTCTGGTCCGGGAAGAAAGTCCCTGCTTGCAGCTTCCTGAACAGGCCAGTGTTCTGAAAGATGCATGCGTCATGCACCTTTCTGGACCAGCTTGCGTTAATGTCCATGAAATGCCTACGGTGATCCACAAGCACCTGGAGAATCTTAGAGAAATACCCCTTGCAATTAATGTACTCGGTGGCTCGGTGGTCTAGTGCCAGAATTGGAATATACGTGCCCTCTATCGCCCCACTGCAGTTAGGGAAGCCCATTTGTGCAAAGCCATCCATAATGTCACGCACGTTGCCCAGAGTCACGGTCTTTCAGAGCAGGATATGATTAATGGCCCTATGCACCTCCGTGAACATGAGTCCAATGATCGACTTTTCCACTCCAAACTGGAAAGTGACCGATCGGTAGTAGTCTGGAGTAGCCAGCTTCCACAGTGCAATCAACATGCGCTTCTCCAACAACAGGGCAGCTCTCATTCTCGTGTCCTTGCGCCACAGGGCGGGGGCGAGCTCATCACGCAGTCCCATGACGATGGGATCCCACCACTCAGTGCTTCTTTCCCGAGCCCAGAAGCGGCGTTGCACTGTGGTCAGCACCTCCGTGAATGCCACAAGCAATCATGTCATAGCTACTACGCGTGGCGAGATCAATGTTGAACTCTTCTTGCCTTTGTAGTTTAGGAAATAACTCCACTGCCACTCGTGACGTGTTAATGAGAGCGAGCGGCATATTGGTCAACAGTGCGGGATCCATTCCTGCAGACCGAAGAGGCCGAGCGCGCAGTGCTCAAACCGTTGAAAGAGGGTGCCAAATGCGGACAGAAGCACAGGGGTTGCTGAAATGTGAAGCAATGCATCATGGGGCACTGGGTCAGGACCCAGGATGCCCCGCAACCCCTTCTGCCTTCCACGAGTCTTAGCGGCAGAAGAGGAAGAGATGCTCTGTGGGATAGCTGCCCAGAGCGTACTGCTCCAAATATCACTGCAAATGCCGCAAGTGTGAACGTGCTATTGTGCAGACAGCTGACAGCGTGAACGCACAACAGCGGTTTCCCTCCATCACTCTGAGTGGCGCTGTCACTCTGCCAGTGTAGACAGACCCTGAGTAACTCTGTTTATGTCATTAAGACCTTTTGCATAGTACTAACCAGTGCGATAAAGGATGCATAATCAAAGCTCTCATTTTTATCCATGTTGGGTAGTTGTGGGGCATGAGACTCCGCTCCAAGAATCAAGAGGAAGGAAAAGCAAATCATTACAGCTAATAAGCTTCCTGCCCCTAGAGAGAACATGTAAAAGATACTGACAACAACTATACTTCTTGACACTGTAGGAAGACACATTGCACCAGCACAGGGAACTTGGAACAGGTATGAGCCCGTTCCTACAACCCTCACAGTCCTGCCAAAACAGGAGATCTCAGGGGAAGTGACAAAACTGCACTCAGAGAATCTAAGAAGCCCAGAAATGTCTGATAAACAGATCCCTATGTAACCACAGTGTATTGTTTGTCATCATGGGCTTTTATCACAGCGATGTCCGCTCCTGGGTTTCCTCCACTGGTCGGCAGCTCTCCAGCCTGGGCAATTTAGCAAGGGGAGCATTTTTATTCCCCTGTTGGAAAGGATATTCGCCTTCTTTTTTTTATCTGACAGGAAATATCTCTTTAAAAGTATATGATGCCACCTAAACCTGAGACATGCTGCAGGTTTCTCTGAGTAATCTAACCAGTGTTGGACCTTCCTGTTGGCAAGATATGCCTCACTTAGCATTTGCCAGCAACAAAAATGTCCCTGAATAATCCAGGATTTACTGCTGCAGAGACTTCTGGTATCACCTTTCTCCCCTTTTATAGCTCAGCAATAATCTTAAATTCGGCTGAAAACAAAGAGCTACCTGTTGACAGCTAATCCTAAAAGACCGAGCTTTGTGTGAAACTAAAAAAAAAAAGGAAAAAAAAAAATCAACCCCCAAACCTGTCATTGAACAGTTTTGGCAGGAAACACAAATATTTTTGGTTTCAGAGTAGCAGCAGTGTTGTTTGGCTAATTTTTGCTAGTATTTTTCAGTCCAGTTAAGAGCCGCATCGAATTTTTCCTTCTTTGCACTGGCCCATGTTTGCACGAAGGGGATATGCCAGAAAACAGATAATTTAAACAAAAAAAGTGCTACAGAAGGTATTTATCTGAGCTCTTTTCAAAGCCAGGTGCAGGGAGTTGAAACCTGAAGCTCAGGGACCTTGACAACATAGTTGGATTCACTCATTAAGCACATTGGTCAGGGGATGGGGGAAGGGAACACAGCTATAGGACAAAGGGTCAGATGTTGGAGAAAAGGCTTTCATTTCCTCCATGCAGGGATTATCCAATAAGTCAGCAGTGAAATGAGGGTCTGACAGTAATAAAATAATGATCAAAACTACACAGCAAAAGTGTCCTGTAGTAACCCACATTTAAAAATCCTGCTAGATGCTAGGTTTGTATTTGCTCTGGTAAAATGAGCAGCCTGGATTATTTCAAAGCCACATCTACGGTTTGAAGGCCCAGGCCTGCAACGGGTTGACTTTGCTAGTGCTGTCAATGGGAGCTGAGGGGTCTAGTGCTCTGGGTGATCTGGACCTTGGATTGCGATTTGTACAGGGTCAAATCCTACTCTCGTTTACACCAGTGTGATCTAACACACTGCATGCATCCGATGAAGTGAGCTGTAGCTCACGAAAGCTTATGCTCAAATAAATTGGTTAGTCTCTAAGGTGCCCCAAGTCCTCCTTTTCTTTTTGCGGATACAGACTAACACGGCTGCTACTCTGAAACCTGACATCAGTGGAGTAACTGTGCATTAACAGCAGTACAAATTAAAATTCTTAAAAGATGCCTGCCACTTTCTGCCTGTGCCCGGCGGCTCCGTTAAAAAGTGCTGTCACCAGATATGAGTGCAATGACAGACCGGCATCTGGAGACAGGTGGTGGAGGGCAGTCAGTCTTTTACAGTCCCCAGTTTCAGATTTTCCACAGAGTATTTAATCAGGCTCTAGCACGAGTTGAAACATGTTTCCTGAACTCCCCAGATACCTCCAAACAAATGTGTGTGCAGAGAGCCAGCTGTGTGGGTCAGGTGGTCTGCCACGTTAATTCTGTTCCATTACCTCTGGGTCTATCTATGCGGCATTCCCAGGGTGTGACCGCAGCTTTTTCACAGACCCAAGTTAGGTTTAATCTAGCTAGCTCAGGTCCCAGAACAGGGAAGCTGCAGTAGCCTGGGTTTCAGCATAGGCTAGTCCAGGAGGATTTGTACACCTGCACTGAAGGTTATGCGGACGCGGGGACGCGGCTTTGCTACTCAGCTCAGGTATGTCTGCTCAAGCCACAGTCACACCCAGTGATTGCAGAATAGACATAGCCACAGTTTCTTAAAGCCCCCACTTCCATCAGCTGAGATTTGGAAGGAGTCATATAGATTTATGGGACTTGACACACACTTGTATTCCCCACGCTGACCAACATTTCAAAAGCCTGGCCGCCTCCATGTGCACTGTTAGCATTTGCACCCACTGAACCCACTCGTGCGACTTGCTTGCTCGCAACAGTAGGCTAAACTTGTAACTCTTGTGCATGCAGACACATATGCGGGAATGCCATTTTGTGTACACAGATATGAAAATGTATCCACAAAAAACACACTCTTTGGTCTGTGCTGTTTAACACTGGCATGGAACCACTTGTTGCTTTAGATGGCAAGCTCTTTGAGATCCAGGCCTGGACCTTATTCTGTTATGCTGTTTACATTTACAGTACCATGTACAAAATAAATAATAGATAGGCTGATATCCACACCTTTTGCTATTACACAAAAAGTGCTACATGACTTTGGTTGTGGTGCCTATTCCAGAATGCACCACAGAGCTAAATTTTGCAATCAGAGAGTTGAACAGAAGAGGTTGGTTGGTCAATAGGGCTAGGACCAGGACCAGGATACATGGGACCGATCCTAGGCTGTGATAATATATTAGTCAATATATTTCAGTTGTTTGAGGTCTTCAGATGGAAGGTATAAAGAGGGGGAAATTATTAGCATTTGTTAGTAATAAATAGAGATAGGCCTGAGTGACAAGTTCAGATCCAGCCTAAAAGTAACCCAGTGTTTGTGGCTGTTTGGACCTTGGGTTTCATTTAGATCTTTCTCTATTGTTACATTTTATATAATAGCAGACGAAAGAGTAAATCTAATGTGTTGAAGATGGTTATGTTTTCTATACAGAAAAACAACCTTTATTTTCTATTAGAGACCACTCAAATAATAAAAGTCGCCATGAAAGAGCATAGCGTATGTATTTCCTGTAGAACAAGCTGAATTCAACAAACTCTCAAATGAACTGCCTACAGAATCTTAGACTAGAAAGGTGCAGTACACAGAAAACAAGTCAAAACAGATACAAACTACCTACACCACTAAGGAAGGTCCTTCTATCTTTTCCTTCAGGTTTCCATCAGTTACTAATTGGCTTATTTCTTACTATAAAGATAAAATATAAGAGAAATGGAAATGGGAACTGAGGTGTATTACAGATGCTGAGAATCTGACAGAATTGATCACTACATTTTCACTCAGTGGATGGAAGAGGGCTCCCACTCGATTAGTATCAAGTATGTACGTGTAACAAGGAAAGGCACAGTCTTTCAAATAGACTGGGAACCTCCCACCTAGAAAAACGCCCTGTGTAATCAGCCTCCTGGATACCAGAGAAACTTACAAACATGTTCTAGGATGACCTCAAACTTCTTTTGATGCTTTGAGCTCAATTCTGCAATCAATACCCCGGACAGCTTGTGAAACAAAATAAGAGGGATGATCAGACTTTTATTGTCAGCCTTTCTACTTACCGCAAACTCCAGGACATAGGTTTACAATCTGTGCCTCTTTGATATATGACACATGTTGCAGTGTGTGTACTTACTCACTAAAATTGTTCTGGTTTGTCCTTGTTTTTTTCTTGTCTATGTTTGTTTTCTGTCTCTGTATATGTGCTAATCTCTGCTGGCATTTTTTAAGCAGACAAACTGTTCCTCCCCCCCGCCAACGTATTTTCAGTATATGATTTTTTATTGGTATCTCACAATGAACAGCATTAATATTTACAGCTGAAATAATGTTCATTGCATCCTAACTAAATTCTTATTCCATTAGGGCCTGTGTGTGCAAGACAGAGCGAGTAAGTACACTTATGTTATTCCATGGATATGCAGCTCTACACTCACTACCCTGTTACTTCCCATTTTAACTAGCAACGGGAACATAAAAATAAATACTAAGCATTTATATAGCAATGTTCATCTAAGTATTTCAAATGTAAATATTAGATTATAAACTCTTTGGAGCAGGGTTTAGGTCTTTAATAACATTCAATCAATAATCACAACAACAACATTAACTCTTACAACAACCCTGTGAAGAAGGGAAGACTTAATATCCTCATGGTAAAGATAAGAATGCGACCAGATTCTCAGCATGTAAATCAGCAGAAGTCAGAGCTATGCTGGTTCACACCAACTAAGAATCTGGCTCACATATGATAAGAGACTTGGCCAAGTTTACAGAAACTGACGGAACCAGGAAGGGAAGTTAAGTTCTGTTCTTGTGCATATTTCCTCAATTGATCTGAACACTAGGTTTCACTAAGAACCAGAAATCTGTCTGCTTAGCCAAGTTGTCTGAATTTCTCTTAGAGAGACAGTGTGTGAGGTAATATCTTTTATTAGACCAACTTCTGTTGGTGAGCCTTGTGTTGCTTGAAAGCTTGCCTTTTTCACTGACAGAATTTGGTCCAATTAATAGCTATTGCCTCACCTACCTTGTCTCTCTAATATCCTGGGACCAACACAGCTACAACTACATTGCAAACAACAATTAATTTCTCTTGAGATTTGCAGTGCTTCCTGCTTCCAGCTGGCATGGAACTGGGAAGTGCACAGGTAACACAAGTGACTCGGCATGGAGAATTCTAGAGATGAGCCTGAAGTAAAACCTCAGGTCTAGACACCCTGAACTTTGAAGACATGTGGATGCAGATCCAAACTTCATGGATGGACCATACCTCTTTAATGACCCCCAAACCTCAGACTTTGGGGAAGTCCAGATGCAGATCCCAATCCAGGTCTGAACCACAAAGCTTGGGCCCGTCTCTGGCAGGTTTTCACTTTCAACGTGGGATGGAACTTTCCATGGCTCTGAGCTCTTCAGAACAGGGATTGTCTAGTATGTTACGTCTGCACAGTGCTCAGCACTAGGACTGAGTGAATAATTGATTTTTCGGTTCAACTACAAAACCAAAGCAAAAAAACAAAACAAGAATTAAAAAAAAAACAGAAAAATTTAAAATTTATATTTAATTTAAAAAAAAAAACCCATAGAGTTATTTGATCTAAAACAAAACATTTCCAGACATTTTTAAAAAAGCTAAGGAAATAAAGGCCTAGATTAAAAAAAAAAAAAACAGGGAAGAAGGTGATGGTGGGTATTTGCTCTGCCCCCACCCCCTTTTGATCCAGTAGACTGGAGGAGTTAGGGCGTTTACCAGCTATAGAATCATTTGGACTCTCTTTCTCTCTCTCTCTGGCCCAATGGCTAGTTAAGTATTTCAGCACAAAATGGAACAGCTTCAACAGGAGAGACTGAGAGACCCCCAGCCCAGAAATCTCAATAGTCAGCAGGTTAGATCACTCACCTGGAAGAGGAAAGACCTAGGTTTAAGTTGCTACTCCAGAGTCATGATCTGACCCTTGGTCTCCCACATCCCAGGTGAGTGCCCAAACCCCGGGGCTGTTGGCACCTACGTTTCCTAGTGAATCTAGCCTCCCCCCCCCCCTTTTTTTTAAAAACCAAAACTATTTGGTGAATTTGTGCTGAATTCATGAATAGTTTTGGCTGACCCCAAACTGCATTTTTTGGCTAATAAACTATTTCACCCATCTCTACTCAGTGCGATGATGCGTGGATCTTAGCTAGGCTTCTAGGCACCACTGAAATAAATAATAGTAATGGTTCTTTGCCACATGCCCTGTACTCAGAGTTCATAGCTGCTGCAAATTAAATTGGGGACACAAGGTGAAGGGTAAGGAGGGAAGAAAGGACAGAGGGTGGAGGAGAGTGAGAAGACTTCTGGATCACAAACTTCTCCCCCAAACACGGAAATGCTTTGATGGGGAGTGGGGACCCTTTCCACTAGCTGGTGAACCAGATATTTTCAGAAGCTTTTAAAAAGAGAGAGAGAGAGAGAGACTGCTGTGGAAACGTCTTTGGAAGGAGACAGAGTGATAGGGGAATGCAGTCCCTCTGTGTCATTTTGGGATTTAATAAGAGCTGCCAGAAGCTTTGAGGGTATTTAATCTCCTCAAATGGATAATAGCTGTCAGAAATTTTAGAGGGACATTTCTCTAGCTCTTCTAATGAAAGTAACATATCAATGCACTGTTTTGTGGTGTTTTAGAAGGGGAACAGCAAGGAAAAGCCTATTGAGATTGGGACAATTGTTGGGTTATGTGTTAATTACATATTCTCCCCCGCTGTGGATACACCTAGATGAAACAGAAAACAGCCTTCCCTCCCCCTCCCCCACAAAGAGCACCAAATCCATGGACTATAGACAGTGGACAAAATGACTATATAAATCTCTAACCACACCCTCACACCTGGAGAGCCATGACTTCATTAGCTACCAGATTGGATCACCCCATGTGCTCTTTGTGGGTCCTCACTACCTCAGCCTCGTTCTCCTTTTAAAAGAAATAAGCATTAAAAGAACAGGTCAGTTTGAAAGGAGATGACCAGTTTAAAGCATATTAGTTGCCTCAGAACAGGCCATACATAAATAAACCTGGTGCTAGTGCCTCAGGTGCAGAATGGAAAAAGATAAGGGACTTAGCAAGAAAGGAGCAGCCAGGCTGCTGAAGAAGTGATGACTGTGATGCTAATGACCTGCTGATAGCCCTGATCTTGCTAGCAAAAGACAGAATGGAATGCCGCCCTAGGCACTGGGAAGCATATTAGAAGCAATGGACATTGCCCACGCCCATTATTTCATTCTGTCTTTAAACATTTGAAGATTCTTATTTAAAATAATTACATTAGATAGAGAAGTTAGGTTTTCAATCAATTTAGGCCTGCAACCGTGTGAGTAATTTGCATGTGCATTTACTGCAATAATGTGCAATAATATGCATAAAGTGTTCACTTAGCTACTTGTGTGTACAATTAGCTGATCTGCATGCACTGTCATGACAAATGTGCATGCAAATTAGTCATGCAGTTGTGTGCACATAGTGTGTGACTAACTTGCTTGAGAGCCTACATAAGAACGGCCATACTGTGTCAGACCAAAGGTCCATCTAGCCCAGTATCCTGTCTTCTGACTGTGGCCAATGCCAGGTGCCCAGAGGGAATGAACAGGTAATCATCAAGTGATCCATTCCTTGTCGCTCATTCCCAGCTTCTGGCAAACAGAGGCTAGGGACACCATCCCTGCCCATCCTGGCTAATAGCCATTGATGGACCTATCCTCCATGAATGTATCTAGTTCTTTTTTGAACCCTGGCCCAGAACTTAGCCCTCTACTTTCCTTATTCAAGCAAAACTTCCATGACTTCAGTGACAGACCTGTCTGAACAACAACTTCAGGATTTGGGTCAACTGCGGTAAAAACTAAATAGTCTTTTTCATGTTGTACTACCCAAAGTTTCCTTTCATTTTGCTTCCAGTTTCAAAATGAAATTTTGCCATTGTAATTTTACCAGTAAAAAAGAAGTTACATTTTCCCCTTTCAAGGAGAATTCCAGTTTCATAGGATGTCAGTGACAAACCAGTATTAGAAATCAGGAGCTCTTGCCTTCTATGGTAAGTACTGTTTGTCCCTAAGAGTTTGTCTACAAGGGGACAATCACAAAGATTTAATATGCATTAATTAAAGGTGTGAATTTAACATGGATTAGTTGAACCACATTAAATCCTCCTACCAGCAGGAGAGTGGGGTGGGAGGAGGTATTGTTTCATGGTCTCTGTGTGTATATAATGTCTTCTGCAGTTTCCACAGTATGCATCCGATGAAGTGAGCTGTAGCTCACAAAAGCTCATGCTCAAATAAATTGGTTAGTCTCTAAGGTGCCACAAGTACTCCTTTTCTTTTTGCGAATACAGACTAACACGGCTGTTACTCTGAAACCTGTCATTTTTGGTTGGAAAACTGTTCCACTGAAAATTTTTCTACCCGCTCTAATGTTTAGTTAAAGCACAACCCTAAAGCCCCTTTGGTACTGCTCTCACTATGCGCACCTATCCTCAGTTAGCTCTAGGTTAGATCTGATGTATACATTCTACGCTGTCTTGATATTTTCACAATGTTCATCACTGTAATTTCTGAGCACCTGCAATGGGAAAGCAGGTGCTTGGTTCTAATGCCTGAATATTGGGTGAAAGAAGAGCCTATCACCTTGATCCTATATTAAAATATGCTATAAAACATTATGTGAAAACTGTGGACCAGATCCTTAACAGTCCAGGCCCTCATCAGTAAAATAGATTATAGTCAATGGAGCAACAAGAAAAGGAGATTTACACCAGTTGATGATCTGCCCCTATATATTTTCCTCTTCAACATTACTTTAAACATCCCTGTGAAGATTTCTGCTTTCCCACAAAACAGACTTTCCTTATAAATAACTATGTGGAGATGTTCAGATGTCTTAGTTGCTTTCTTTCTAGTCCAGTGAAATACCGGAACCTGGATTATTTCATTCTCAGATCATTCTCATTTGGTTGCTTATTCACTTTACTCTATAGATGTCCTAGAGCTGCTTTCTGATATATTGGAGGTGAGCTTGCTGACCTCTGCTGGCAGAGAGAAGATTGGCCCATTACTGATATTGCATTCTCTAGGGAGCCAAATCAATGACAGACATCACTTTTTTCCATTTAAACGTTGCTGACAGTTTTTAAAGAACAAAATGATGCCAGAAAAAACAAGATAATAGACAAACAGTAGACAAAATGCCAATCACTTCTTACATAGTTTCAGCATCTCTACTCTAAGTTCCAATACTGGGTTCTGTTACTCCCTCAGGAAGAATAATCATCATTCGTAAGGTGGTTGGTTTTTTTTAAGTTGGGAAAAATCTGTTAAAAATGTTCTGGCCTATAAGCACAAAGTCAGAATTCACATTCTTTATTCCTCAACTAGGCATTCACAGCTGGATTCTCCTCTCTCTTAAACCAGTGTGGCACATTGATTTCAGTATATGATTTACACCAGAATAAAGAATTTGGGATCAAGGCAAGAGTCTGAAGATCAGCGTGCCAGGAGAATTATTTTGGTTAGTTCCACGTCTCCCAAAGAGCAAAGGGCTTTATCCTACAAAGACTTACATTCTAAATGGACATAAAATACTCCTGCACAAAGACTCACATATGTATCGAGTACTACAGATTGTGGCCAGTTGCACCACTCCTAGTGAGCATTCCATCACTGAGTCTAAACTAAGAGTGTAACTTCACTTTAATAGTCTCATTAAGGTGGCCCCCTATTGCTTTTCTTACAAATTGAGAAACTGCAATTTCCAAGAGGCTTTTTATTAATGGTTATAAGATATCCTGAGAAATGAGAGGCAACACTGGTATGTGATCAATAAAATATACTGTAACTATGATGTGTAATGATGAATGAAGACTGATTCAGAAAGCAGCTAGAACTGAATGAGCCTCTGGTGTTTTGAATGGAATAGGTCCAAGTTCTTGTTCTGAGTAAAAATGTCAAAGACACGGGTATAAAGCCAGCCTGGATTTAGTTGTGCATTTTGGAAGCCTCCTAAGCTAGGAATTGGGAGGGAGCAGAAAGTGTGAGAAAGAACAAATGAGAGCATCCCATGTAAGTGAAGTGAGAAAGGGAGAAAACCAGGGTCCAGAGAAAAAGAGATCAAGGCCAGTACCACCATCGAATTCAAAGCCAGGAGATCCTTCCAGCCCCGTTGATTCCTGGTTTTGGGGAAGGCATGACAACTTGTGCAGGAGTATTTTATGTCTATTTCAGTTAGAACAGAACCTGCCTTTATTGTGCACAGAGTTATTTCCCTTTACAAATAAGGAACTAGCTCCTCAGTCAATGTCAATGGAGCTAGGTCGTACAATACCAGCTGAGGATTTGGCCCATTGTTTTTCACAACAATCCAGCACAATATTTCTGTCTTAGAGAAAAGTTGTGACAAACCTGAGCCTTGGAGTAAATCAATGGAATTTCAACACTATATTTGCCACTCTTTATCCAATTTTTAAGACACTTTCATGTCACTTTTCAAATGTTACCATCATTCCAAGATGACTTCTTGAACTAGTATAGTTAAAAATAAATACAAATGAGTAATTTAAATTACTGGGGCAGAGCAGATGGTCGACAAGACCAATGAACAGTTCAGCAGCTGGCAATCGATGCTTCTTAAAGTTAAATCAAGCACCTTTTTCAGAACATGGGCTTAGTTGCATTTCTTGCAGTACTGACATACGCAAGATGGACTAGAAAAGAGAAATACCCACATTATTGATGGAAACCTGCAACAACAACATTTTCTATTATATGACACCATTTATCCTGATTGATCTTGAACTGTTTGACAAATCATATACCTATAACAACATAGAAATTCAGTTACATTTGGGATGGGGGCCATTAGAGAGCACATGGTAGTCTACACTATATTAGGTAGGGAAGGGGAAATTTGGCCACAAAAAGGTAGGAACCCCCCATTCTTAAGACAATCACTGTAAGATCATTAATGGCTGATACCCTGGTCCTCTGCCCACACTTCAAAGGTGCAAACATGTCCATCCACAAGTTAAAGATTCTAACATCTGCAGGTGCACAAGAATTTGCACAACAAACTATTATAAGGCAACAAAGTAAAGTGAAGTCTGCCAGCGGTAGTGGGACAGTGGAGGGAGGGAATTCAGAATCTGCATTAATTCAGGTCTATCAAATGTTCATGACCTGGGCTGACACACCAGGCCACTGCAAGCTGCTTAGCACCTTATTCACTTAACCCATCATGGATGTGCAACCATCTCTGAGATGGAGTTGTTTAATGGCAGTACCATGGGGGCAAGTTAGGGCAGGATTTTTTCTTATTTTAAGTTTATAAAGCCAAATCCCTCTTAAGAATTCCTCAGATAGCCTCAGGAAAGAACCTGGATAAGAAATGCTAGATCTATAAAAAAAAAAAAAAATAATGGGGGATTTCAACTATGCCCATATTGACTGCATACATGTCACTTAGGGATGTGATGCAGAAATAAAGTTTCTAGACACCATTAATGGCTGCTTCTTGGAGCAGCTAGTCCTGGAACCCATAAGGGGAGAGGCAATTCTTAAGATATCTCAGCTATTTAGCTAAGCATGTTTGATAGGGTCCTTATAATAATTTTTTCCAGCTCTTTCTGTTTGGCAGCACAATGCAGGTTCTGTGATATTTCTACATCAACACACACCACTGGAGTGGACACTATTACTCAGTTTCTTAACTGGAATGGAATTATGGGTTCCAGTCACACTATGCGCTGACTTTAGGTTGAATTTGGTGTACACTGGGTATCATGCAAAAGAGAAGTATTAGCCAGAACCAGTGATTAAACTACTGGATAACATGGCTGGCTACTTTTAAAATGTGGCTGTTTCATCAAAAAAAGAAAAAAATATACATCACTATCTGCAGAATTCCCATGTAGTTCCCTCTATTTACAATAGGAAATACCTTGAATACTTCAAATACTGAGCTGCTGGTTTCATTAGTTTTCTAGTAGACAAATGTCGACATGTTTATGCTTGTTACCACTCTTGTTGGCATTTCAACATGGAGGTGTGGACTGACTGAGCAAGGGAAGCGTAGTCCCCTCGCATCTAGCGAGCAAAGCTAAAGCACATTGGAAGGCTAGATACAAAAGCAATTGATGATGTCCATATATGCTGTGAAGGGAGGATTCTGTTTCTGGGGCTGTCCCTCTGGCACTGTTCAGGAGCACCTAATTAAAATGCACACTCTTAAAACATTAAGCCGGTGGCCTAAATTTTCAAGTTATTTTTGGGTGCCCAACTTGGGACACCTTAAAGAAGCCTGATTTTCCTGGGCCAGCTGGCTCAGCATTTTCTGAAAATCAGACCTGTGTAAGGTATTGCAAGTTGGGCACCCAGAATCATTAGTCACTTAGGACCATTTAGGCCAGTGGTTCTCAAAGTTTTATATTGGTGACCCCTTTCACATATCAATGCGGCCCCCTGTATACCTTAAAAACTTTTTTTTTATATTTAACACTAAATTATAAATGCTGGAGGTGAAGCGGGGTTTGGGGTGGAGGCTGACAGCTTGCGACCCCCATGTATAACCTCATGACCCTCTGAGGGGGTCACAACCCCCAATTTGAGAACCCCTGATTTAGGCTGCTCTATTTATAATGTACTTCGTGGACTATTGAATGGCTTTTTCACAGTATAGCCTCTTGGGAATCAGATCAACAGGCTGTTCACAGTTGTAATATTAACAGAATATTGTTTCTCAGGCAGAACAGAAGAGTCAGTAGTTAGGCTCTGATTTGGCAAAGACTTCTTCACTGGGCAATGCTGTGTGAGTAAACTGTTCAGGAAAAAGGAGAAACGAATCAGAAAAATCCAAGGATTTTCTTTTTCTGACAACTGCATGCAGGGGGAGCTCATGCTTCATTGTCAAAGTTTGTTCCTTGATTCTCCTTTAATCATCAGTACTCAGCATATGAAGTGCCACACTGTTTTTGGTTAATTCCTAACACTAAAGCATGCCCCGTTTTTGGCAACAGAAATAATAACATCTATTGATATCGCTCCAATAATATTGGACAGCTACAAGGAGAAACTACAAATAACTGCATGTAAGTTAGGAGCAGACATGGGCCAGTCTTAAGGCAGGCCTGTGTCATATGATCAGTGCCCATATTAGTTATGATGTGCATTACAGTAGCACCTGACAGAGTCAGAAGAGTACCCAGAAGTTACCTACTACAGGACAGGCCCAACAAAGAAAATAACAGAGCACCACTAGCCATCACCTTCAGCCCCCAACTAAAACCTCTCCAATGCATCATCAAGGATCTACAACCTATCCTGAAGGACAACCCATCACTCTCACAGATCTTGGGAGACAGGCAAGTCCTTGCTTACAGACAGCCCCCCAACCTGAAGCAAATACTCACCAGCATCCACACAACAGAACCACTAACCCAGGAACCTATCCTTGCAACAAAGCCCGTTGCCAACTGTGTCCACATATCTATTCCGGGGACACCATCATAGGGCCTAATCACATCACCCACACTATCAGAGGCTCGTTCACCTGCACATCTACCAATGTGATATATGCCATCATGTGCCAGCAATGCCCCCCTGCCGTGTACATTGGCCAAACTGGACAGTCTCTACGTAAAAGAATAAATGGACACAAATCAGACGTCAAGAATTATAACATTCAAAAACCAGTCGGAGAACACTTCAATCTCTCTGGTCACTCGATTACAGACCTAAAAGTGGCAATTCTTCAACAAAAAAAAATTCAAAAACAGACTCCAACGAGAGACTGCTGAATTGGAATTAATTTGCAAACTGGATACAATTAACTTAGGCTTGAATAAAGACTGGCAGTGAATGGGTCATTACACAAAGTAAAACTATTTCCCCATGTTTATTCCCCCTCCCGCCCCCCCCCCCCCAGACCGTTCCTCACACGTTCTTGTCAACTGCTGGAAATGGCCCACCTTGATTATCGCTACAAAAGGTTCCCCCCCCCCCCCCCCCCCCCCGCTCCCCTGCTGGTAATGGCTCCTTACCTGATCACTCTTGTTACAGTGTGTATGGTAACACCCATTGTTTCATGTTCTCTGTGTATATAAATCTCCCCACTGTATTTTCCACTGAATGCATCCAATGAAGTGAGCTGTAGCTCACGAAAGCTTATGCTCAGATAAATTTGTTAGTCTCTAAGGTGCCACAAGTCCTCCTTTTTTTAGTAGCACCTAGAGTCTCAGTTCAGATTGTGGCCCCATTGTATTAGGTAATGAAGAAACACAGAGTAAAAGAAAGTACCTTGGTTATTAGTACAGTTTATTGGCATATAGAATGCAATCATCTGCTTGTCAAATGTTCTATGACAGATTTTACACAGTACTAGCTGGCTCTCCATATTCTAACCATCCTCTTTAAAGGGTCAGTAGAGATTTCACATGAGTCTAAATTGCAGTGGATCATCCACTTTTTTTTTTTTTTGCTTGTTTCATATTTCAGAATAAAATGAAAAGCAATTTAAATTCAAAAGGAAAAGCAATTTGAACAATAATTCCGCAAACAGGAAGGAACATCCCTCATGTTAACTCTGGCTCCTGGCCACCTCAGCTGGGACTATAACAGGATGTTCTGCATTCTCTCCCAAACAATAATTCCTTTCACCTCCCTTACATGTGTAGGCTGGTTAGCTCAGTCTCTGAAAGTAACATGGCATTGTTCACTCAAGAATTATTCAGTATGATTGGAAGAGTGTATCAAGTAAAATTTATACCCAATCTTAAAAGTTACACTACTAGAGAGATTAAAATAATGGCAACAAAAATATCACACGCAACCCATTTCCTTTGGAAGAACAAAAAGCTACAACCCTGACCTGGCATCTCCCAAATATTAACATGTATATTTTAGCAACACAGATGCTCAACTGATGAACAAGTATCAACAAAGAGTTTCAGTTATGAAATTATCTCACACAGGATTTTTATTTTATTTTATTGCCCTCATCTTGCAAAAGTACATTGACTACCACTACAAAGTTACCCTTTGCAACACTTAACATGCAGTGCAATCTGAGATATCGTACAGAGTATTGGTCTGAAACTGAATAGGACATAACTGCAGTATCTCACTGTATGATAATGCTTGATAAATGTTCACTCTTTACTGGTGACCATCTCAGAGACATCGTGAGCCAAATTCTGCTTCAACTCATCTGTGTAATACTACTGCCTTCAATGGAATGACCTGGGTGGGAGAATGGATCTGGTTCTACACTGGCCAGTCAGGAAATGAACTTTTCCCATATCCACACAACAAGGAATTCCTTTGATATGCTCATTTCCAATTCTGACTGCAGAAACTTCCTCATCACCACCTTCCCGTATTCCCATCTGTGCCCTTCAGTCTAACCAAAACCCAGCCACTGAGGTAGTCTTCCTTCCCTACCACTCTCACTGGGTCTTTCCTCTTCATGGATCTCTGCACTGGCTTTCCTTCTTTACGTATTAAGTTCAGGCTACTCCTTCTCCTGGCTTACTTTCTCCCTTGACTACTCCCCTGTTGTCTTCTTCCCCCATTCCATACATCACCCAGTTTTCACATTGCCCAAATTGCTTAGAATAACTGTCCTATGAATGTACAACAAGCTGCCTCGGTCTCCTTCAAAAACCATCTGAATACTGCAGAATAGTAAAGAAAAGATCCACATACAAACATGCTGGAATCAGTGAACCACATTTTGTTCTCATTTGCATCCATGGAAGTCAACAGGATGGCATGTGCGTAACTGAGAGCAGAATTTGGCCCTCTACTTCCAAGAGCCAATGTTAGAATGGATTGAGGACAAAAGCCCAAGAAACCAAATCCAGTGCTAACATGAAGTTCCAGGCCTAATCCTGCCAGGCATCACAGATGAGCAGGAAGCAAAGTGAAGCTGTGCAAAGCCGGTCACATTCTTGTCGCCTGCTGTTAATATTAGTGGGTGGTTTAATAAGGTGTGTGGTTGGATGTATCAATTTTAGTCAAATTATGTTTTTGGGTGTGAAAGATGCCATATGAAAAGGATTATTGTAATTACGTGAACCTGTGTGAGTAATGGTATACGGCTCAGCAACCCAGCTTTACTGAAGATACGCAGATAGGTAAGTATTTAAAAAAGCAGCTACTAATTTTGGGCACGTCAGGCTTTGGTTGCCCAACTTGAGATACCTTACAGATGCTTGACTTTCAGAGCAGGGGGTTCTTACATGTCATTTTACGGTTTTTATTCAGTGACTTTCTATGCCTAAAACAGCATCTTTCGCCATGATATTGGTATGAGTTGGGTTAAACCTAATTGAAACTGGTGGGTGTAATAGCCACCCTGCATACAGGATAAATGCAAGATAAATTAAGCTCCTTTATGGAGCCAGATAGCTGAAAGGATAGGAACCTCCACCCCAAACACAGAGAAGTCACTGCCCAAAACAAAGGCATGTATAAGGCCACTGAGGGATCTGAAGTATGTGGGTAGAGGGGTTTATGATGGGTATTGATTGGTGGGGTTGAGTTTGTCTGTGTGAGTGTGAAAAGCAGTGGAAAGAACCACCACAGAAGGAGAGAGAGAAATGGCAGAAAGCAAAGGACATAGCCAGAACAAGCACTGCAAATATGGCCCTGAGAAAAGCCTAGGGAGTGAGTTTTGGGCTAAACACTGGTTGGAAAAGGGTTTTCAGCTGTGAGCAAAGAAACTGTCTCCTGCTAGACCTTGAATGTTGGTCAACAGCTTGGCTAAAAAGGGGTAAATTAAACCTTGATTCAGTTATGGTACTTAAGCACATGCACTAATGTTAAGTGCCTGTGTAGCCCCCCTTAACACCTGCCTAATTTTAATCACATAAGAAGTCGAATACCATGCTGAATCAGGGCCTTATTTACCAGTTATGTGATAGATTCTCAAACCCAACTTTCCAGAAAACACCCTGCGGTTTTAGAATCCAAAATTATCTCAACAACAATTTGGGCCACATCTGATTACAGCACTTAAGACATAACTCAGCTGACTACAGGGCACACGCCAATGAGCTGATGAAAGTAAGTGGGAAGGCAATGCCGGATTTGCCCCTACATGATATTTATGATACCCCTTTGGGTTCCAGAAAAGTAATGGCAAGGCTGATGCTCCTTGGATTTCCATTGTGGATAATTTCACTCAATATCTCTTGTGAATCTTTCTACATATAAAGGGGAGGGGGAGCTCAGTAATGTAAAATCTGTCCCCAAAATTTGCCACTACTGAATTTGACAGGATGGCTCCTGACCTGCCCTTCTTGAGATATAGGAAAACTTCCCTGGAAGTGAATAGGAGTATTGAGTACATGAGGGGAATGGAGAGGGCCCTATCGGGTAGTCATTTGAAAGGCACTTAGACCCCATAATGAAGCAGGATCGCTAACCCAAAATGTTCAACACACATGAGTCAGGTCCTGCAAAATCATGAGATTCTCTTACAAATCATGAGATTTTATTTTTAACTAATAATTTGCCGTATGGTTTTTGAGCCTTAAGTTTTTCTCTTCAACCATGAGGGCTGAAAACTATTTTTTATTACAAAAATGGAAGCTGAGATTTCACATGAAATCACTAGATTCCAGGACCTGGGGTTTTAGTAGAACATCCACTATCAAGAGACTGCTGATAAAAATCACAAGAACTGGCAACACCAGAGAGGAGCAGGATATTAGCTAACTATGCATCACAACAATTCCTTCGTATTTAAATTAAAATAGCTTAATTTGTTCATGATGGCTAGGCCATACCTCTAATAGTCATGGATCTCTGCACTTCTGTTTGAATAGTGCTGAAGTGCTATGAGAAAGTCCAGCCAGACAAATGCTGCACATGAACTTATTTGCATGCCCCCAAACCTGAAATTTTGTGCACAAATAGCAACTGTGCATGCAAATTAAATAGTTAACTGCCAAACTACCTGATCTGCACATTTGTGCATACAGTGGACATAACTGAACATGAAAAATTGTCCAGGCAAATTTATAGGCCTGACTGAGATCCCATGATCTGTCTTCTGACCTCATCTTCAGAACCAAAATGTATGTGCAATGGACATGCAATTGCTGCAACTGTGTTTGCCATCACCATAAATGCACATGAAAATAACCAGATGCCTACCTAAGTTTTACATTTGTGTCACAGGACAGATGTTGACTAGCACTTGAAAACAATGGTAACAATAATGGGCAACGAGGGAATGAATAACAACTGACCAATTATTATATGTGACCCCATGCAGCAGAAGTAGCAATTGTCTGCTTAGACACTTATTGCTATGGCACATTGCCATGCTTCAAATTGGCCATACTACTCCTACTACTAACAATGACCACCACCTAAGCAATGACTTAAGTGGGATTGAAAACAAGTGCCATTTCTATTGGGATTCACTGTACAAATCTGACAAGTGAGATGCAGTACCTTAAATCTGGTTCTTGTTACTTCTCTGAAACTAACATGGTTTCCGTGTAGCAGCTAAAACAGAACAAATTAGAACTGAAGATTTATCTTAAGTAAATAGTTGATGCAATTCGTAACTTACAAAATACAGTACTATATGAGATGTTTCACTTTCTTGCTCCCTAGTGTAATCTCCTAATTAGTGTAGGTTTTGATTTTTTTTTTTAAAGTAGAGCTGCTAGTTACGGCCCTAGTCTACAGGAAACCTTCCTTAAACTTCCTGTTTAGATCTAAGATAATAATAATGGGCTTCACAAACTTTATCTGTAGTCATTTCAATCCTAGCTGTGGGGAGAGCATAGAGTGGCAGTCAGCAATTTCTGAATTCTAATCATGGTTCTGCCAATAATTTGCCATATTGCCTTAAGCAAATCATTAGGCCACATCTATCAAAAGTGGTCCCTGCTTCTGGGTGCTCCAGCTTGGTAAAATCCTGGTCCCACTGAAATAAATGAAACATTTGCTGTTGACTTCAGTGGAATCAGGATTTACCCACTGGAGTCTAAATTTCAGATGTTCTGAGCACCCACAATTCTCCATGGATGCACCCTGGACCCCGCCCCTGAAAAACATATTCAAGGTGTCTCAAGTCAGGCTGCTGGAATCAGGATGTATTTGAAAATTGATCTTTAGTTTCGCTCAGCATCAATTTCTCCATCTAAAAATGAGGCTGGTATTTACCTACCCCTGCTGGGAGGGTTAATATTGTAAAGAGCTTTAAATATGTAAGGTTAATATTGTTAGATTTAAAATAACCACAACTGGTTGCAATTTATCAAAATATTCTTTTGATTTGCAAAAAAAAATTTTTTTTCAAAACCAAAATTGTTCACAGAATAATTTTCATTTTGGTCAAAGTTTTGAAATTTTTAATGAAAATGTTTGAAATTTTTCATTTAGTCTTGGTAGGAAAAATCCCATTTGGTCTCACTTTTAACACTGCCTCCGGCCCCCTCCCTCTTTTCCCCACTCTCCAAGTACTCAAAAACAGTTGAACGGATTTTCCTAAAATGCCTAACAAATATTCGCTGCTGGGCTAGGACCAAGCCTGGAAAGCTTCAAATCCTAAGAAGTTTTTAGAATGTTCTGAAAAAAGGGGAGTTATGATGGAAGTCGTGTTGTACCTTCATATCACTCACTGCCAACTGCTATCATCGAATTGATCAGCGGAGAATGCTGCATTAGCAAACAGCTAATTCCTTTTATCCTGATCTTGGAAAACAGGTATATCACCTACACAGTGTATTGCGTAATAGTTACTATCATTAGATACTCTGAACTGGGGGGTAAGGGAATTACCTGACACAGTCAGTGTGACAATGATTTAACTTGTAATCAGATATAGAGAAAAGCCCCCACAAAGGACCTGTAATGTGACATCAGAATAGCAAATGAGCACCTGAAAGATTAGGCCTAAACACCCTGACAGCTCCACAGAGAGACTTGACAATATATAACCCAGTCCCTTTCCCGCATCCAAGACCATGCGGCAAATAGGACACGTTTAAGGAGAAAATAAAAGACAGGAAACATCAAACATCTCTTTGCCTCTGACAATTAATGGAGAAGAAAAGCTCATAATCAGTTGCAGATTTGTCTCTGTTTAGCTAGCGTGACTCCACTCAATTATCACACTGTAGTCTAGAGTTCAGTTCTTTTCTTTCTCTTACATGAGTGAGATGGGGGGAGGGCGGGAGATACAGCTGAGAGGTCAAAGGTGACACAGGGCGGTCACCAAGGGCATTACTCTTTGCACAGTCAATAATAGAAACCATCATAGACTTTCCCTAATAGTTATGCTTTAAATTCACACAAAGGAAGGACACATTGAGACCCTAACAGTGCATCTGAATAATTCATATGGGATGCTCATACACTAAATGCTCTTGCCCTAAACCTATCTTGCAGGAGATCTGAGTATAAATAGTTGGGGCCAGATTCCAATTGGAAGGAGGAACAGGTACAGAGAGCCCTTTCAACTCCCTTGTAAATATCTACAGACGCAGCTGGTGCTTGTGCGCCCTGAGTGCAAGATACAGAGTGTTGTCCTAGCAGAAGTATTAGCCCCTTTACGGAGCGGGTGCATAAGCATAACACTGCCCCCTCTTCTTGTACTAGCTTACAGGGAAGACCAGCACTGTGGGAAGCACTGGTCTCCTTTTTGAAGGTGTAGCATTTGCTGTATTTAAGCCTGAACCCGGAGACGTATGGCCTTTCTCTGTCCTCAGGGAAAATTCTTCCTGCAACTACCACCCCAGCAACCCTTAAGGCTGCAGTGCCTTTAAAAGTACAATGCAACCCGTAAGGAAAATCTTAAAATTATGGTCAGAGAAAGTTAAATTGCACCAGTTCTCCTCCTGCTAATTAGCAAAACAATTCCCTCCCTCTCCCATACAGCCTCATTGTACTTCCCTACTAACATTTCACAGCAGAGAGGTAAAGTGAAGCCTTGCATCAATCAGTCCATGCTCTTTTTACACTGGAATGTAAAATGGACTGTAGTAGATTAAGTATGATCAGAAATAATTACAGCTCAGCTATACTTGTCCAAAGAAATGAATTAAGCAGTGCTATACAGCTAAATATTTGAGTTTGTTTGCTTACTTGCATGTCCCCAAATTTACTCCTGGGGTAGTCATTTGAAAGGCACTTAGACCCCATAGTGAAGCAGGATCGCTAACCCAAAATGTTCAAAACACATGAGTCAGGTCCTGCAAAATCATGAGATTCTCTTACAAATCATGAGATTTTATTTTTAACTAATAATTTGCCTTATGTTTTTTGAGCCTTAAGGGTACATTCAAGTCATACTTTCAAGTTTTTCTCTACAACCATGAGGGCTGGAAACTTTATTTTTTATTACAAAAAATGAAAGCTGAGATTTCACATGAAATCACTAGATTCCAAGACCTGGGGTTTTAGTAAAACATCCACTATCAAGAGACTGCTGATAAAAATCACAAGAATTGGCAACACCAGAGAGGAGCAGGATATTAGCTAACTATGCATCACAACAATTCCTTCATATTCAAGGAATGAATAAGATCTGAAATGGGGCTCCCAGGCACTCCTGCGAGTGATGAGGTTTTTGCTGTACGTATGACCGCTTTGGATCTGAGCCTGAAGTGTGATGAAGTCAATGGGAACTGAGGGTCCTAAGCCCCTTACAGGACAGATTCTAAAAAGCCATTGCTGAATCCTGACTAAAGTGAAATACCTCAGGTGTAGTCTGCGCACTCTGAAGTCCTAGCCATCCATTCAGTGTTCACGTTGGATTTTCGGTCCCAAGAAACCTAGCCTTTAAATATAAGCATGCAGATGTGCTAATCCTTTAGGACAGCACATGCATAAAAGTAAGTGTTTATATAAATGATCCCTCTCACTTCAGACCCAATTTAATCATCAAAGAGGAAAAAACACATTTTGTTTGGTCTTTTACTAGTAAAAAATGGCTGGTATTTAATAAGCCCTGGAGCCAGCTCTCAGTAGGACAAGCTTTTTATGGGCCAGAGGCACCTACCATACGCTTCCCTTCTGCATACAGCCACTGACCTGTGTCCAGCTGATTTGAATTTATTTCCTAAAGCTGATGCTTCATCCATTTAAATCAAAACAAAGAGAGAAACGTGGCATTTCTAGACCGCAGTTCTTGGTGTCACTACACATTACTGATAATTCAGGAATGTTACAGAACATCTCAAGTTTAAAGTACTTTCATGGTTCCAAAAGGAGAACTAAAACAGATGGGATTTCAGTGTGACCTTTTGACCTCCGATACATTGTTGACCCACATTATAGTTCAACAAAGTTACTCTTGGATTCATATTACATTTTGGGAAAAACAAGAGGGTTATAATTAGAATTGGGACATACTCTTCAGAGGCAGTTAGAATGGCTTCTTGGCCGTTGTAGAAGCTGGTTGGAAAATAACATGGATGTATCAATTCCTACAGAAAATCTCTGTGTGTCAAAGTTTTCCTGTTGGGTGCTCAATGTTCGGACACAGCACATGTTCTCTGTTATATTTATTATAAAAGTAAAAGCCTTTCTGGGAAAAGCATAAAATTCAGCATCAGATTGCACAGGGGTCAAGTTCTGGTACCAAAAAGAACAGGTCCAGGTTTAAAACTCTTCTTTTTGTAGTGCAGGCCTTGCATTAGAAGGCAGGGGTTATAGAAATTTCAGAAATAGCTGTATCAAAATGTTGATGTATTTCACCCCAAAAGTGGCTGCATTTCAGTAGTGGGTGAAGTGATTCCTCTATTAAGACTCTGATCCCTCAGTGGAATCCAGACAGGCAGAACCTTACACCCAGAGTCCCATTAAAGTTAACTGAGCTCCATGCAGAATGAGTGATCTGATTTTGTGGAGCCAATCAGATTGGGACCATAAGCTGCTAAGCACTTTGGCATCCTATTGAAAGATAAAAAAGGCTCTGTCAATGTGCTATTATTTAAAAAATTCCAGCTTTGCCTTCCCAGTGTATGTTAGCATGGGTTAACGTTTGCAGGAGTGATGAAGATGTGCAGTGCTCCAGAAATACTAAAATGAGATCTGAGCAATAGTCAAACTGAAAAGCAAAAACCCTTGAAAATAGGGTTCGTTACATTTCATTATGACCTCAAACATTCATTTACATAGAATATTTTGCTAAAATATTGGATTTTTTATTTGAAAGTGGGCTTTCCATCAAAACTATGAAAAAAAAATCTCAGGCATATCACGACCTAGCGGCAGCCATTTCATCTACCTCTTACACAGCAGTGCAATTTAGGAAAGGTTTATGATATCCCAGGAAACGAACATTTTCAATTTCATGGCATATTTACAAAATGCGGTCATAATTCCAAAGAGCTTGTTAAATTCTCTTGAATTCCTTCACCACCTACAGTATAACCTTAATGATCCAAACCTTAATCTCCCCTCCCTCACTCACAAACAAAATCCAAACATTGTCATGTCTTCCAAAAGGTATGTTAAAAGTTACCATGATCACCCCAAACCACAGATTATCCCAATGTGTCTTCTGGGATGTCCCCCAATGATTTTCTAACTGTGATGTTTGTATCGCATTTTAAAAACATGCATTTTAGAACACGTCCTTAACCCTAGTCAATCTGTTCCCATTTTCCTTTCACTAAGAGCTTGATCTTTCACTATAGAGGTTAACGAGAACGTTGCCACTGTGTGAACTGACCACAGAATGAGACCGTGGTGGTAGAGGTCTCACTCCTATCCCTGCCTCTGGGTGAGGTGTAGCAGTCAGTGCAGTGGTTGGGCATTTGGTACATGATGGGGAATTTCCCAATGTGTCACACTAGGATTATTTGATGCTGAACAAGTATGAGCCTATTACCAGGTCACACTCTCCAGTAACTGAAATAGGATGAAGTTTTGGTGGTTTGCCAACATTTTGTGTTGCATAATATTAGTTATATATGTTACAGATTATACAATATGATAAGAAAGCTGCAGTATTTTAATGGGTAATTGAGTTGACAAAACACTTCTCACGTTGTGCAATGCAAGTGCTGGGCTAGACTTTGCTATTTTACAACACCTTTCATCCCAGGATTTCAAAGTACTTTACCAACATTAATTAAGTTTCTAAGCTGCATCGTGTGTCATGTGATCCCTTCCTTACTAGATGATGAAATTGTGGCAGAGAGAGGTTAAGTAACTTTTCCAGAGACAGACACACACTGAAAGAATGGCAAAGATGGGATTAGAATCCAGGTGTCCCACCTCCCAGGTCCTCATCCTAACTAATAGGCATCTGTGAACATGACTTTGAGTGGTAGAACAACACGATTCAAGGTGTATGACAAAAACCCATAGGACTGGCTCTGCTTTCTAACCTGTAGTAGTAAATTTGTATGCTTTTGCAGTATTACAGTCTAGAATATCATACAAACAGCTTTGCTCCAAAGCCGCTTCTGCCAGTAAATGGGGGTGGCCTGTAGATGTTACAAAGAGAGGATCCACAGATGCTGGTCATCCTAAATATGTGCAGGCACTTTCCTCCCACTGTTGGAGACAAGGCCATGTGACCTAGTGGTACAGCATGGCGTGGGACTCAGGAAACATAGGTTCTATTCATGGCCAGCTGGGTGACATTAGGCAACACATGCATGCCTCAGTTTCCCCATCTGTTAAACATGAATAATTATATGGACGTACTCTGTAAAGTGCTTTGAAATCTACTCATGAAAAGTGCTAAGAGCTAGGTATTATTATTATTTTAAATTACCTTACTTACAAATCTCTTGTTTTAACAGATTCAAAAAAAATCTCATTTTTCTTGCATTTGGTACCCCAGATTTTAGGTTTTGGAGCTGAATTTAGGCAAAGAGTGGCCGAAGCGCTCCTGGGCTATGAAGAAAAGCTGATACACTTATTCAGCACAAGATGGTGGCGGGAGCTACACATATGTCTTCCTAATAGAAACAGATGGACGTCTATTATGCACTTAAGGGATGAGATGTTCATGTATATTCAAGTTATTCTCCCAACTCATCACACATTGCAGCAATCCTGTTCAGATCCAGGTAGTAACAATTACAGTGCGGTTCTGTAGTCTTGGCAGATAATTTGAACCAGGGAGTGGGTCACCTACGTGGAGTGGGGTAAATTTCTGGTAACAAGCAGTGAGGTTTTTTAGCACCCACCTCTGCTTATGAATAATGGGCCACTTCTTCGGCTGCTGTAACTGACGTCATTCCACTGAAGTCTACGAAGCCACGCCAACATACAGCAGGTGAGGATCTCACCCAATGCCTTTAAAATAAATGTGTGTTTTGTTCACTTTGTTCCCACGAATGTTTTACACTATTACAGGGTATGGATAAAGACCATTACATCAAATGGAAACAGCACCATCTCCCACCTCTTTTCATTCTTAGCCATAATTGGTACATGGCTGGAAAATAGCTGGCTAAAGACAAATCCTGGGCAAGGCTGACGTGATGCTGCTGGGGGTGGGGGAAGCACTTGGAAGAACTCTAACTCCACCTCATGCCATCACCTTGAGGAATCCTGCCTTTCCTCATGCGGAGACAATGAATGTCAGCCCCAAACCCTGAACATTGGAGACGTCTGCACAAACTTCATCCCAGCTAAATGGAGAGATTGATTCTTGCTTCTAACTAGAGACTGAAATCCTTTTAATGCCTGTGATTTCCTTTGATGGAAATCAAATTGACCCTGCTTTGGTGGTAAAATTTGTGGGAGTTATGCTTGACTCCACTTTATCCTCTAAAAAGCATATAAAACTCTTAAGACATCCTTTTATCGTCTGAAGGACATTGGTAGGCTGCCTTCCTTCCTGCTCCCCCGCCCCTTTGCTCCTGAATGGGTTATCCATGCTTTTTACTACTTCAAGGCTGGATTACCGTACTTTATGATTTGTTGTGGTCACCTGATAATTTTTCTTTAAACAGAAGCTTCAGACTGATCAGCATATGCCCTCCCAAGCCCCTTGTTTATTAAAAAACAGGTCTGATCATCTTTACCACAACTACCAACAAACAAATTTGGTTTGAGATTGCTTGATGGGCCTATAGCATAAGTTACCAGGCTCAGATTCCCAATACCTGTCATGCTCCTTCTTGCTTGGGGCTCCTCAAATCAAGGCACTAAGGCTATATATTGAGGTCCATCAGTCCTATCTTCATAGTTCAGATCAATACTGTATGAATACAGCGTGGATTAAAGTCCTGATCCAACATGCACTGGACTTGGTGTAAGATTCTGGATGAATTCTTTGGAGAGAGTCTTCCATCTCGTTGTTCTAAAATCCTGGTCAGGTATATAGAGTGGATTCTCCCAGGACATTATAATACCCATGATCTGTGCAAGGGCTTCATAACATGTTTAGAACAAAAGTATTATCTTGTGATCTCTCCTCAGTAACAAGTGAGTTTAAAAAAATCCAATTTCTCTGTGTGTGCGAGTGAGAGAGAGATATTTAACTAGGGGTCACAAACTAAAAACCCGGTGTGATACAGGTACCCTTCACAAGTGGTCATTCACTTTGGATTAATCAGTTTTGCCCAATTATCATTGGGATTACATCCCTGAAATGACAGACTGTGGAACTCTCTAGCACTGGAGATTAGGTTAAGTGTATATGGGCTAGATTCACAAAAGTACTTAACATACCTAAATCTCAGTTTTGGCTCCACTGCAATCTACCAAACTCCTGCTGAACCCTGCAGGCATCTAAACTCACTCATCCCTAAATTTCCAGAGTAAAGGTTCCCTGAGCATCTATGTTTCTGTCTCTGGGCATGCACACTGCTGTTTCCCCGTAGGTGTCCAGATACCTATCTCCTGCCTAAGTCCCAAAGCAATTCATGAACTGGGGAGGACAGGCGTTTGTCCACCTAAGTCATATGGACAGCCTGATCTGATAGGCATGCTCAGTTGCACAATGGACGCCTCTCAGATAGGGTCCAATTAAAGATCTGTCTGGAGGAGGCAGCCACCACTTTATAACTTTAGCCCAGTGGTTACAGCACTCACTTTGTATGTGGGAGACTCAGGTTTGATTACCCTTTCTGCCAGAGGGGGAGAAAGGATTTGAACAGGGTCTCCCACCTCTCAGGAAAGCAGCAGGACCAGACTGGATTCTGCATCTCCCAACTGAATGGCCTAACCACTGGACTACAGGCATTCCCTCTCTCCCCCTTTTCTCTCCCTCCACCAAATGGCTGCTCCACTGTGGATAAATACTTAATTACTGGGCGAGAGAGAGAGAGAGCGAGCGCGCATGCACACAAACACAAGAGTGCATGTGAATGACTATGGCTCAGTGCTTAGGGCAAGCAGATTGGAAGTGAGACCCTGGGTTCAGTCCCCCTGCTCCAATTATTCTTTCATTATTTATCCATAGTGGAACAGCTTCAGCTGGAGAGACTGAGGAGTCCCATAACAGAATACCCTATAGATCAGTGGTTAAAGCATTCATCTGGGAGATGGGGATTGAACCTGGGTCTCCCAATCCGAGGTGAGTGCTCTGACTACTGGGCTAAAAGTTATAAGGTGGGCACCACCACCTCCTCTGGCTATTTTGTGTGGGCCAGCACCTAACCTATTCCCATAATAAACAGTTTCGGTGCCTAAGCCATCTGACTCCAGGCAGTGGGTTCCTTTTCTGGCGCCACCCTGGATCAATAATCAGAGAAATACATTTGCCATCTTAAACTACTGCATTTTGGTTAAATGGTACAAATATGCTTCTGATTAATAACTAAACATGGAAGAGGGAGGAAAAGCATTTTACGATCTATGCCACTGGGATGAAATATTACTACTGTCAAAGAATGTCATGTAATTTCAGCAAGATGGCCTCTGACATCAGAAATACCTCTCTCAACAGCTTGATTTATAAATGCAATTCACAATTGTTCTATACTGTAATTAATACAAAGCAAGAACAAAGCAGTTGTGCAATCTCACCAATGAGAGGACTGTAATCCAAAATCACGTTAGCATAGCAATATTTAGGAGTATGCTACAACATGGTGGTTCTCAGACAATTGTTAGTTGGCTACTTATGGGCTGCAGAGCACTTCCAGAACGTTTGCAAAGGAGCTTCTGTCATAATAGTGCGGTATCCATGAGACTTCATGATATCCGTAGCCCTTTTTTGACCAATTAAATTCACAAACAACCCCCTTGCTGCAGCCTCTGTGGCTTCTTTGTGTCTTTGTTCAGCATTCCGTTTGCATACATTCAGCCGTGATCAAACTGCAGAGGACATCAACACTGGAGAAGCAAACGCACAGGAGTGTAGCACAGATTATGTCCTGCGCTCCTGCAACATCATTCTGCAACACCACCAGGAGAGGTTAGAGCAACTGGGGCTGAGCACAAAGACAGGAGATTCAAAACTAATAATAATGGTAAAATTCTAAATAGCAGAGACAAAACATGGTAGGACATAACTGAGCATCTACCTATATCACAGGATATCCAGTTAATTTACACCTTGTCTTCATAATTCTGACAATATGATCTTTCCATACAACCAGGCACTATAACTGGTGTGGACTTGGGGGTGGGCATCCACAAGCAGGTTAAGTGGCCTACAATACGGTGCTCTAGCATCATCAACTAAACACCAAGGAAACTCCACCAAGGAATTTGCAGACAAGTCACCTTCTATATATGGGTTCTTCCCTTAGCATAAATCACAGAATTCTATTGGTATGGAAGTACATTAACCATGAGAAAAGAGCTAACACAATGGCTAACAATAAATGTCTTTCATCAATTCACATAGCACGTCTTCGGGAACATTGCATTGATGCCTCTGGATGCTACCATGTACTTTTCTACTCTCCAGAATTCAGCTGCTGCTTGACATTACTCCAGACAACAAATTAACACTTCTGAAAGCTTTTAGTGATCAAAGCTTACCCTTCACAAGTTTGTTAATAACAAGAACATGCCAGAGCTGTCTGGCTCCAGTTGGAAAAATAGTTTAGATCAGTGCTACTCAAAGTGATGGTCTGCGGACCGGTGCCAGTCCGCGAGCCATTGGCTGCCGGTCTGCGCACACATTGGGAAAAAAAAATTGTAGGTCCCCCACATCAGATAGCTTGAGAAGCAAGGTTTAGAGGACACTCAAAGCTACTGTGGGAAGATGAGGAAGTTGGGGGAGTGGGATGTAAGTTGGCTTGAGAGCAGCAAAGCTCTTCTTTTTGAATGAGAACATTTGAAATGAAACTAACATTTTCATTTAGTTTAAGTCTCTAAATATAAGTAATGACAGCCTGGATTAGAACTGATCAAAACACAGACATCTTCCTGTGAAAAAATTCGAAGTGTCTTTGTGGGAAAAAGTAATAAAGTGAGAGTAAGTGTTTGTGCAAAGTTCTTTACGTTCTCCCTTCCTCTCCCATTTTATCTCTTTCCTTTTACCTTTTCCCACAAATATATTTCATTCAAGATTCATTCATGGGGGAAATGTCCATGTTCTGAGCTGCTCTAAGAAAAGGAGTACTTGTGGCACCTTAGAGACTAACCAATTTATTTGAGCATAAGCTTTCATGAGCTACAGCTCACTTCATCGGATGCAGTGAGCTGTAGCTCATGAAAGCTTATGCTCAAATAAATTGGTTAATCTCTAAGGTGCCACAAGTCCTCCTTTTCTTTTTGCGAATACAGACTAACACGGCTGTTACTCTGAAACCTGAGCTGCTCTAGTGATGTTATTACCTATAGCTGTTGCTTTACTGCCTTCTAGTGGTGAGGGTTCAGAAATAAGTAGGGGGAGGCTTTTTTTAGCAAAAAAAAAAAAAAAAAAAATACAAACACTAAACCAACCAAACCAAGAAAAAACAAAAACAAAACAACAAAACAACAACAAAACCCACAGTTAAGGGAGTTAGGTCCCCATCTTCCATTGACTTTTCAATCAGAACTGGGAGTAAAACTTTCAAAAGCACCTAAGTGCCTTAGAAACCTAAGTGCCTTAGAAACCTAAGTGCCATTGACTCTCAATGAGGGCCCTAAGGCGTAGATTCAAAAAGGTGTTGTGATGCTCAGCAAAGGGAGAGAGAGAGGTATTTTAGAATACAATCCATAAAGCTAGCACACTAGACTGGCAGTCCGTTAAGCCAGCCAACGGGAGATGGAGAAAATGCTAAGCCCTGCCCTTTCGAGATAGGCTAAATCCAGGCTACAGGGAGGTGCCTAGCTCTGCTAGTGATCCACAAACCAGGGAAATATAGATGCACCTCCACCTAAATTGCATGCGGGGTCCAATCTGGTAAGAATACTCAGAGACCACCTAACTCCACACAAGACAGCTGGAGGAGGAGACCCTCTCTTATAATCTTTAGCCTAGTGGTTAGTGTATTCACCCAGGATGCAGGAGATCCCCAGTTCAAGTCCCTCCCTCTGCCTGATGAGAAGGGACCTGAACAGGGCACTTGCACCTTTCAGGGGAGTACTTTAATCACGGGGTTGAAATATACTGATGTGGGGCTCCCTCAAGCTCTCCTACTGAAGTTGTTCCACTTTAATTGAATAGTTAAATATTAATTGGTAATGGAAAAAGACTTACACTGACTAGAGCCTAGTGGTTAGGACACTCACCTGAGCAGTGTTCAAATCCCTTTCCCCTCCGCCCCCCATCAGCCATAGGGAGGACCTGAATTGGGGGTTTCCCACGTACCAGGTCAGTACCCTAATCATTGGACTAACTGTTATAAGGGAGGATGAGGGCCTATTTTCTTTCAATTCATGGATCGCACTGGGGCTTGGGCAGGAGATAGGCACCCAGACACCTGGAGCGAGGCAGCAATATGCAATGCATAGAGGCCGAAATATAGGCACCGAGTGAGTTTAGGTGCCTACAATGTTAGGTGACAGCCGAGGAGTTTTGTGGAGCACAGGGGAGCCTAAAAAAATGGGACTTTGGCGCCAAAGTAGCTTTGTGGATCCCGTCCTAAGTCACTTGGACACCCGTAACAACAATTGCAACAGTGCCTAACTTCGCTAGGCACGACAGAAAATTCCACCCTTATTGAAGATGGCTGACTAAACAGAAGTCTCTGCACTCATGTCATAAATATTTCAAAACATGCCAGTTGAGTCAGCGAAGTGTGTGGTTGCCTCTTATTGTACATGCATTCACAGAAAACCTCACAGCATGTTGCCACTTGGAATTACTTGTGAGCAAGACAAATGACAATTTATTTATTTTTTTAAACATTTTGATACATTGCAAAGTGGTTTTTCTTTTAATTTTACACCACATCGTTTGAGATGACATCAAACAACATAATTTGTCATGACAAGAGATATAAAGAAATTAAAAAGGGATTAAAAGAAAACCCAGTTTTGAGAGTTGGCTAGTTGGAAAAGGCTGTAATTTAAAGCAGAAAGGCCTGCGTTGGATTATTCTGACAAATTGAAAAGAGGCAAAAATTTGCCACATGTCTGTGAGGAGGATATGAAATTGAGGGGATACAGTGTTTTCTGATGAGCAAGTACTAGAAGCCAAGAGATTCAGCTTTCTAAACCCAGCTCTGCTAATAGGGCTAATTAATGGAAAAGGCCCAGCTGCATTAAAAACTACCCGAATAGTTACACTTCTCTGGGACAATGCAGGTCACAAAGCTAATGAGAGTAGGGGACAAAGCATTCTTGACTGAGGGGATCCGGCTAGGTAACAAACTCCCAGAAGAGATTAGGCAAATCTGGGGCTTGATCATTTTCAGGAAATGTACAAAATTTTCCTCTTGGAAAAAGTGTTTTCACTACAGCAAAAATGACACTCAGTGTCATAACATTGACTCCCCCTCTACCTACTCCCCACCCCACCACAAAAATACAAAACAGTTACATGAACAAATCAACCAACCAAAACCAAACTACACCAAGCAGAGTTTTTACCCCAAAAAGGAAGAAGTGACAGATTCCATAATGCCCACTAGGGACTTTGCTATTGATTTTACGCAGAAGGCACTCAGATACTGTGGTGATAGGCAGCAGAATAAAACCCTAAGACAGATAAACTCTGTGGATGACAAGGCTTATTTACCCTCCCTCAGAGGAGGACCAGAGGGGATGGAGCAAATGTTTGTACGGACGTTTGAAAAGAATGCTATTGTTAAAAATACCAACACACCTCTCATTTAAATAATTAAGATAATGAAACTAAAATAAATGATATTTTAGGTTACTGCTGCTCCTTTCATCCCAAAGGATCCTCCATTTCTTCATTAACAATAAAAACAAAAAGGTCACTGAAGTACAGCCAGAGTTCAGCAAACAACTGGCTATCAGCAAGCAGCACACAGCACCATGTAGAACGTGAAGGGGGAATTTTGGGACACAAGAACAAGCCCTTAATCTTACATGGGAATTTTAAGGGCCAATTTTTCAAAATAGCACCTTCCTTACACAAGCACAATCTATGACTGCAATCAAATTGCAGGCAGAAATCTGGGTACTTGCACCTTAAACTACTGATTCAGAGTACAAATCAGGTACAGTGGTCAGAGATGCAATCATTCGGACGTACACCCATCAAATTTTGTGGAAACAAATTTTGCCTGTCAAAAAGGGAGGGTTTTAAAAAATGTACCCCTACATGTCCACATGGAGCAGACAGAACTTCTGTTTCTAAGGACTCATTTGAGGGCCATCCATACAGCGTTCATGGAAGTTAATTTACCTTTCTCAGGTGGATAGACAGATGAACCCAGCCTGCCAGGATATTAACCTTAGTTCCAGAGAGTCTGTGTATGCCAATCTTAAAACCTAGACCCACCTATGCTTCAGGTCAAGAAATGTATAATTTTGAGACTGACTCATGGACAAATTCCACTTGGAGATATTCAGGATTTCCAAATGGATATTCGCTTTTGGCCTGTGTATGTTGCAGGACAATTTTGTTTCCACCAATCCTTGCCATCTCAACGCACGTTACACCATGTTATGTTTTGCCTGAATTTGGGCCAGATTTTTAAAAGCACAAATCAGTGTCCAAAGCCAGTCTTGCATATAAACGAGGCGAACACGTTTAATGACCTAGCCTCTGGCCTCATGAAATGATACATCAGAACAAAACACATGAGAAATGGAGCCCCAATTAACACACTAACTGCAAATTGATGCTCTTGGTTCATGGTAACTGCTTTCAATCTGGGTGTTGCATATTGGATTATATTCCTCATGATTCGAAAGGCAGAACAAACTGAGAAGAGGCTGTGGAGCCGACAGAAAGACACATAATCCTACTCAGCACCAGCCACTCATAGTAACTTTATATCAAGGGCTAGTAATTATCATAAAGGAGAACAATAGGAACCAAGTGTAATTGGAAGTCTGGTTATGATTAAAGATGAGTCAAACTGGTTTGGAATATGAACATAGAACTGTTTGGAAGTCCATTAATTACATAAAATGGATATAGATGTAAGGAGGGATTTTCAAAAGCACTCAGCTTTGGACTAAGTCTGCTCTCAGTGAAGTCAACGGAGTTTTATTGTTAGGTTTAATGGGAGCAGAGTAGAATTTTGAAAATCCTGCCCATATGGTTCATTTGGGGGATAACTCTGCTGCCATTTCTTTGCTGTCACTTTCCAGTGACCTTTTATTACTAAGGTGGCTCTGCTGCATAAGGGATAGTGTCAGGATCTGAGGGTTTTCCAGGGAGTGTTCACCCCCTACATGGCAGTAAGCATGTATATGTGGGGCAGGGACATAAGATCCACTGCTGTGAAGATCTTCCAGTCTTCTTCCGTGTGGCAGGGCAGAATAGACGAAGGCTGAAGTATCCTCCCTATAATGGCACCATAGTCTGGAGGAAGATTCATCTCAAGGATTCATCTTCTCCATGCTGCTTAGACTAGGAGCTGAAGCGAGGCTTTGGCCATTAACGTTTGTGCTAATACAGCTCTGTGGTACTTCCTGGAATAACGCAGCAATCTGGGCTGGGTGGATGGCATAGAGATCTCATTTCAAACATTTTGTTGCAGTTTAACATCACAGGGGAGTTGTATTAGGGCTACATCTGAGAGATGGTTAGGAAATATCAGCAAGTGGTCACTACTTTCCGTCTAATAATGACAGTCTTTTATTCCCACAGAAGAGGTAAAGCACAGGCAATAGGGATACAAGTTTATCTGTCTTGCTCTATGTGACACGCTGTATTAACACCCTACACACTACTGTAATGATCTTTGTACAAAATATGCCTTGTGAGGTATCATTTGAAAACTAAACTCGATGATCATTAATTTTCTTGTCCAGGGAGCTGTTAAACCAGCCTATCCTAAACAAAGGAATGTGTGTTTACCTCAATTTACACATAAGCAGTAGACTGGACCATCAAGACAGCAGGGGAGGAGATGGCAGGAAACAGAACTATTTGCATTTCAGAAAATAGAAGTGGGGGGAAGAAAAAACAGAGCTTCCTTTACCACCAGGCTCCATGATACTTTCCTCACTGCTTAAATAAACTTTACTTTGCAGGGTAAACCTCAGAAGAATCCATTTCAAAGGTGTGCTGGTCTACAAAGACAGAGGTTCTGAACCTTTAGTGATAAGCAATTGAATCAACTGATTGTTCACCAGGTTACTATATTATAAAAGTGTATCTAGTGAGGTCTTTTCTGAAAGCCAATGACACACTGGTGATTAATGTCATTGTGAAATGTATATATTAACAGTATATGAGGAAATATGGAAAATAAATGATATTATATTTTAAAGTCTATGGCAAAAGAGAGAAATAGTTTCCCTCCCAGATGGAAGAGAAGGCAGCTATTTACTTGTTTCCTATGTAAATTAAGGCTGGTGGAATCAAAACAGTGGAAGCCTCATTTACATACAAGGGGATGGGAAGCCTACAGGAAGGGAAGAACAGCATGAGATCATCTTGCCTCTTAAAACAAAGTCATAGAACTTTGGGCGATATAAGCAAACACAGAAGCCATCTTTGGCATCCACCACTAGACAAAGAAACAGAGCTCTTGCAAGCTGAGAAAGATGGGTCCTTCAATCAAAGGTGGATTGAAGTCTTTGGAAACAGAATGTAGGTGAGCAATCTGCTTAGGCAAAGCCTATATTTTGCTAGATCATGTTTCAGACTTTTAGATGTGTGTTTTCACTTTTATTTGCTTGTAACCATTGCTAACTTTATATCTTATATTTGAACTCACTTAAAATCCTATTTTCTTTGTTAATAAACATGTTTTACTATTAATCTAAACCAACAGTGCTGCATTTGAACTAAAGTGAATGTTAACTCCAGTTAATGTGCAAGCTGGTGGGTTATGTGTCTTTAGAGGAATAATCGGACCCTACTAGTTCTCTGAACGGTTCAGGAGTGGGCTAGACATTACAGACGTCACAATTTGGGGGAAATTTGAGATTGAGAATATGTTGGGGTCACCTTGATGGCTATAACTAAGGCTGGTGTAAGAAAGAGTTGGGTTGTGGAGCTGTAGACAAGCTGCTAGGATCAGATCTGCTGAACCAAGGCTATCTAAAGGCACAGACACTTCAGAGCATGACCAGCACGCTGGTAGGCTAGTTGTGATCATCCTAGGTTGGGAGCTACAGCAGCAAAGCATTGTGACACACTCTGGGGTTGCAGGGCAAGTGGTGACAACCTCTCACTGATCTGGATTGCACCCCAAAATGCCATCACACCCTACCACTGGCTGACACCAACTCTGTTCCGGAGGAAACAGCTCTAAGGCTGGCATATCTCCCCTCTGATACTGTGAAAAGGGTGCTCATCAGTGTTAATTGTAAGGTTAATTTTTGTGGCATAGATACCTTTTCACTGGGAACTGAACACATGCAAAGCAGTAGTCTTTAGACAATAGCTTTTGACACTGTGGAACTGGGCTGTAATAGCAATCCCAAAGCGCAAGGCAAGTTATGCTATTAGCAAAATCCATCATCAGCTCCACCGCCCTTCAAAAACAATGAGTCTAAAACCAATTGTATCATTTCCCTTTATGTGACTCTGCTCTAAAGACTTGCCAACTAACTTTGATGGATTTACACAAGGGAAAAATTTGGCCCACTGTACATAAAACACCAGCATAGTTGAAAACATGCTCTGAAAGGCTGAACTGAAATTAAAACTTCTCTTCCACTAATAACAGCTTAAGATCTTCATTTTTGGTTCATGATGACTTAAAAAAAAATCAATCATTCTGTTTTATAATCCCCTTGAAAGTGATACCCTCTGAATCATCTTAATGTTTTTCATCTGAAGGAAGAAAGGTAAGACAGCGCTACGTTGCATTTTCTTTCTATTTGGGGTGGGATGGGGGAGCTGGAAATAATCTGGAGAAAAGTTTATTTCCAACTTTCCAGCCCTTTTATATAATTAACAGGATGTAAGAGCCTTAGACATAACAAATAGAGGTTGGAGAAAACCACAAACTCTCCATATGGGGTTTAGTTCCTGTTTACTAGTATCCTGTTTACAACATGGGCTTTGATGGTCAGATCATCAGGCCTCTCATGTTCCCAGCAAGGCTGCGCTTATTCTCTACTTATTTATGACTGGGAAGAATTTTTAATAAAAAAAATGTAGGGGAAACAAAGCAGAAAGAGATTATAACAATATGTATCATTACAGAAATGCCAGGATCATTGTTACAGGCTCACACATTGTCTGTGTGAAGATGATAAGGGGACGTAAATTAGCCGCCAGAATAGCAACATGGAACAAATGCTAGCTTTCCCTCCCATGTCAAAGTCTGGGCTGCATGACCCATCTGGCAAAGCAACGGGGACTCACTGCCCCAGATTTTTGATTCACAGTTTTTAAAAGAGATTTTGACTTAATGCCCTAATTCAGGATGGGAATTTTTCTTCTAAATCTTAAAAATTCTTACTGGATGAAAAGCCATTTCCCACCCAGCTCTAATTATGGTGAACAGGGCTGCAGTTGTATCATATGTAATATGCCAATGAAAAACAAAATCTACTTTAATAATTATAGGATATATTTAAAAATTCAACAATAAAGGCCAGATTCTGATCTGAGTTATGTGGATTTAAATATAAAAACACTCAGCTTCATTGGAGTTATTTGATATTTATGTCAGTGTAACTAAGCTTGGAATCTGCCCCATAACATTAAATTCTTGTACATGAACAGCAAGAAAAATCAATAGAGGGCACTTATATTAGAGCATAACTACAGTGCAGTCAATGTAGCAATAATTATTTACATCATCTGAAGATCCAGTCTTCTGAGTCTATCACTGGAAGTTACCTTTCCAGATGGCAGGATGCCTGTTCTTGGATTTATGACACATGTCTGTAATCCACTCGTTTTGTAGCCCTAATGCACTCACATGAAATGCCAAACAAGAATGTGGATGATATGTTTTTAGTATAAATTGCTCTGAGCACATAACTATATCAAGATAATTTTTCCTCTCTTGCAATTAATGCCAAAACTTCCACTAACTCTGGTGCGATAGAACTGGGCACTTTATACCTGCCTTGGCTTAATAACAAAAACAAGATGTTTCCTGATAAATCTAATACATGAAGCTTGATTCTTGTTTCATGCTGGTTTACAACCCTTTGCCTGCAGTAGTTCACTCTCATTTGCATCGGCATACATTAAACTAGAAAAAGCACCTTGATCCTTTATTTCCCTTACAGTATTTAAATTAAGAGAATGCAAGTATGAGTGAAAGATGGAACATCCACCAGCTTCAACTCTGTGGCCTGTGCCAACCTATGTCCCAATCTTTGGTCCTGAAAGCTCCTGAGAACTGCTGTTCTGACAGCATTTCCGCTGCACCCAAAATGGAACTGGAAAATAGGCCACTCTTGGACAAGGATCTGACTCACAATCAAAACCACTGAAACAAGATTCAAACCCAAACTCCTTCCTACTCCCAAATTCAATGGGGTTCAGATTAGAGGCACCAGTTTTTGACTCATCTCCAACCTATAGATTATAAATTGCACCTTAGGTTAGGGTAGCAGGTTTTTTTATTTTGTTTTTGGTTTTAACTTTTTTATCCTGTAGTGAATTATCAGACATCAGCAGGCAGGGGTTCGCAATGGAACAGCTGTCACAATCTTAAAACTCCAGGGGCCTTAACTGTGATACTATCACACGTGCAAATGTGCTGCATCTGTAGCAAATCTTAAACAAAATATAGCATTATCTCCTCAGTAGCCATGTTACTGCATTAAAGTTGCTTATTAGTTTCCTAATTAAATTTCCACAAACTTTATAGCTGTGACAGATTCTTGGTAATCTTTTCTGCAGTAATTTAGATGGGACGCCGGAGGGAAAGGGTGGGGCAGCCCGTCTCATTTCATGCCAAGAGTCTGTGCTACCAGTTACACTCGTCAATCTCTTGCTTAAGCATTTAGCAGTTATAAAGAACTCATTAAAAAGGCTCAGATTTATTAGAAGCACCTCAAGCTCATTAAGAATTCAGAAAAAATGTGAAGCCCTTGCATCCACATGCTCTTTATGAAGCTGTCAGCTACAGTTGACTGAAAAGTGCAAAAAAGTTGATGTTCTATTTTATTTCAGAGTAACAGCCGTGTTAGTCTGTATTCGCAAAAAGAAAAGGAGTACTTGTGGCACCTTAGAGACTAACCAATTTATTTGAGCATGAGCTTTCGTGAGCTGTACAGCTGTAGCTCACGAAAGCTCATGCTCAAATAAATTGGTTAGTCTCTAAGGTGCCACAAGTACTCCTTCTATTTTATTAAAATTTTGCATTGAGGGGTTTTTGTTTGTTTGTTTTTAAATTTGCCAATTTTTCAGTGGGGAAAAAAAAAGTTCCACTTTTGTTTTTTCCCCTTTTCTCTCCCCCGTCCCCTTGTTTTCCAACAGCAAAATGGATAAAGTGGGAAAGAGAGGAAAAGTTGAGGAGGAAAGGTGGGGGAAGGAATGGAGGGGAAAGGGAAAAAAAGAATCATAGAACTGGAAGGGACCTCGAGAGGTCATCTAGTCCAGTCCCCTGCACTCGTGGCAGGACTAATTAGACCATTCCTGACAGGTGTTTGTCTAACCTGCTCTTTAAAATCTCCAGTGATGCAGATTCCACAACTCCCTAGGCAATTTATTCCAGTGCCTAACCACCCTGACAGTTAGGAAGTTTTTCCTAATGTCCAACCTAAACCTCCCTTGCTGCAATTTAAGACCATTGCTTCTTGTCCTATCCTCATAGGTTAAGAAAAACAATTTTTCTTCCTCCTCCTTGTAACAAACTTTTGCATACTTGAAAACTGTCATATCTCCCCTCAGTCTTCTCTTTTCCAGACTAAACAACCCCAATTTTTTCAATCTCCCCTCATAGGTCATGTTTTCTAGACCTTTAATCATTTTTGTTGCTCTTCTCTGGACTCTCTCCAATTTGTTCACATCCTTCCTGAAATGTGGTGCCCAGAACTGGACACAATACTCCAGCTGAGGCCTAATCAGTGCGGAGAAGAGCGGAAGAATTACTTCTCGTGTCTTGCTTTCAACACTCCTGCTAATACATCCCAGAATGATTTTTGCTTTTTTTGCAACAGCGTTACACTGTTGACTCAGATTTAGCTTCTGGTCCACTATGATCCCCAGATACCTTTCTGCAGTCCTCCTTCCTAGGCAGTCATTTCCCATTTTGTATGTGTGCAACTGATCGTTCCTTCCTAAATGGAGTACTTTGCATTTGTCCTTATTTAATTTCATTTTATTTACTTCAGAGCATTTCTCCAGTTTGTCCAGATCATTTTGAATTTTAATCTTATCCTCCAAAGCATTTACAACCCTGCCCAGCTTGGTATCGTCCACAAACTTTATAAGTGTACTCTCTATGCCATTATCTAAATCATTGATAAAGATATTGAACAGAACCAGACCCAGAAATGATCCTTCATTATGCCCTTCCAGCATGATTGTGAACCACTGATAATTACTGTCTGGGAATGGTTTTCCAACCAGTTTTGCACCCACCTCATAGTAGCTCCATCTAGGTTGCATTTCCCTAGTTTGTTTATGAGAAGGTCATGCGAGAGAGTATCAAAAGCTTGACTAAAGTCAAGATATATCACATCTACCACTTGCCCCCCAATGTAAGGGGAGGGGATCAAAAGTCAGAAACTTGAATAAAAAAATCACTTTGGGTTTTTTGTTGTTGAAAAATATTTAAACTTTGAATACAAATAAATTCTGTGAATATTTTCCATTTTTGAAAAAAAAACCCACCTATTTTTCATCAAAAAAGGTTTCAAACAAAAAAATTCAGTCACCTCTACTCAACCAAATTACTGTCTTTAATTACAACTAAATGGATTTTTGGGGGTGGAAAAGGTCAAATATCTAAAGCTCTATTGTAATACAATAGTAATAGGTTAAATTCAATTAAAAAAATAAACTGGCACAAACGTGGCCACGCCCAGATACACTGATTCTTTTACAACTTGCACAAACTTTGGTCTTGATCCAGCAGGGTGCTGAGGGCCCACAATACTAAAGAAGTCATGATATCAGTGACATCTGAAGTCAATGAGACTAGTGGGGTCTCAGCATTTTGCAAGCGATGCTCAGCACTTTGCAGGATAGGGCTCCTTGCTTGAATGAAGATGAAAACCAGCCCTGTAATACTAACAGGAAGTTTGCCAGAATGTCAGCAAGAAACCCCTTGCTTCATAAAACAAATATGCTTTACAAAACTGGAGTACACCGGCAGACACAAAGGTACAATCCTGGCTCCACTGAAGTAAATGGCAAAACTCCTTTTGACTTCAGCAAGGCCAGGATGTCATCCATGGAAGAATGCATTGGCTTCAGTAATGCTGGTCAGAAAATGGCTTTTTTTTTCCTGGGGGGAAAACAATTCTAATCTTCACTGAAAAAAAAACAAACAGAATTTTCATCGAAAAGCTTCTGAACAATGAACATTTTGGTTTCCAGATGAAAATTTTTGCTTTCAGTTTTCCAGTGGAAATATATATAAGCAGACACTTTGTGCCAATATTTGCATTTAGCGAAAACTCTATTGGTCAAAAATAAGCGGTGATGGAAAATTTTCTCTCAGCACTAATTGCTGTGTATCTTTGCAATGTAGTGCCATGTATGACCTTCACTCAGGATTCAGAGCTCCACTGGACTCAGCATACCACATAGGCTTCTGCCCTTGGGCACATTAAGCAGATTGGTGTCTGACAGATTCAGTATTAAACACCTTTTTTCCTGGATATGGTGTTGTAAAATCAGTTGATAGTGAAAGAGGGTGGGGAAGGAAGCCAAGCCATTGTTTCATTTCGCCTCCTGTAAACTGCTGAAGGGGCTTCATGGTGAGCCATGCCCTCTTCTGGTCTGCCAGGGGGAAAGGCTGGGCTGAGTTGCACTGGGCCTTGAGCAGCTGTTTGATTTGCTTGTGCTTCTATGTTGCCCAAGTCACAAGAGCACGCAAACTTTTAAGTGCTTATTGGAAGTGAAGTAGAACTTCGAACCTTTCAATCCACACTAATCTGTGGATCTTCCCCTTAAGGTATCCTGCCCACTAGTTCAATACATACATCTTTAAAGGCCTTTTAAAAAAACATTTGCCTGCAAGTTACAGCTGTGCTTACTCATGGAAGTAGGTAAGTGCCTTTGGTTTTGCATTCATATTTAGTAATATTAACAAATCGGGTGAAATACATGATATGCCAGAGTGAAACAATTATACAACAGTCCATTGCAAAGGGTTGAGAAACTCAACTCAGCTTTGCAAGAGAGAACAAAAAAAAAGATTAAGGGCAGCTTTTTAATGCGGGAGACTCCCATGGTATTTTGAAGAACAATGCTTGCCAACTTCAAGGCCACCAAGCCAGCAGGTAAAAATACAGTCATGTGAACACTTATTAGAACAAGTCTTTTTCTTTTCCCCGTGATATCTATGCTTATTCAAAATGTGCAGCAATAAATCAAATTAGATCAGATGCAACTGTCTGAAAGGAAACCACATGATAATCAGCTTTAAAGTTTTCCCATCCAAAAGAAAAAACAAAAAAGGGAAAAAAAATCAGTACAGCACTAGAGTAAGATAATATGTGCATCTAACCCATTATACCTGGCTTGAAACTATAGAAAATAATATGTGATAGTAGCATGTAAAGACAGGCTCTTATTAAACATAATCACTCAGGATCTATCCTGAATCAGTTAATCCATCTTGTAACTGACAGACAGACAATTTGACTAGTACTCCCTGACTTTGAAATTAATGGGAATATTAATAAATGTTACTATTGTACCTACTTATATTTGGATTATTTTCATGAACTACAGTAAACACACGGGAAATATGATTACATTAATGAATGGTTTGTCACTTTTTTTTAATTGCTTGGTTACATCAATTCATTATCTTCTTCTGGTTACAACATTCATTACTGCTGATGGGCCACATTTTCAGCCGAATGTCCAATTTTGCATGCCTGTTTTTTGTGTACAATTGATTGTATGTGCAAAAGTGGTGCACACTTATTTTGTGCACACAGTCATTTCCAGGCAGGCTTGCCAACAGGGGGCGGTAAAGGGAGTAATTGCCTAGGGGTCTGGGTGATTTAAAAGGGCCTTAAGGTTCTAGGCACGCGTGGGGTGGTACCGGTGGCGACAAAGGCAGCTGGGCGGACATGTGGAAGCCCTGGCCATGCCGGAAGAGTGCCCATTGACTGTTCTGCCCTGGGACCCAGAAATGCTGTCAGCAGGCCTGTTTCCAGGCTCTGACTAGGCAGTTGGGAGCCCAGATTTGCACATATGGCGGTTAAGTGCATGAAAAATGGGTTCATGCTTATTGGTGTAGTGAAATGCAGATGCAAAACTGGAAGTTATTTCAAGAATAGTTGAAAATTGTCCCAGCATTTCTGGGCTTTCATACGATTTTACTATGCTTTTACAAGAGTAATATGTATGTACTATATCATAGCTATTGATACAGTTTTTAGTACATGCTGTTAGTACTAAAACATATCTCCGGTGTTACATGACAAGCCCATTCTTAAAACTCAACATTTAATTTAAAAACAAGTAAGAAATCTGTCTCTGGGAGCTCCCCACATTGATTGAATCTCTGGTTTTACATTTTCAGAGGACACTCAAAGATGTTCTTCCAAAATTTCAGGAGCATCTATTTATGTGGAAAGGAGCATTAGTTGCATATGAAAATTGCATATGTGGGAACTTGTGCAGTCAGTGGATTCAGTAAATGCAACTGTTGTAAAATTTGGTCCTAATCAGCCTAATCTAATTTAAGTTTAAAGTGTTCCCCCTCTCTACCTGCCACCCTCTCTTCCCACCCACTACAAAAACAAACAAATACATAAAAATAAAATCAACACTATAGAAATGGAATTTGCACAGTCCCTGCAGTTTCCTCTGTCTTAGTCACCCAATATAATTTCAGCTTCTTTAGGGATCTTTTGACCCCCCCATAGTGTTATACCTTAGTTGAACTCTAATAGGTTAATGAAACAGGTAGAACCCCCACTACCCTACTGTATTTGTTTGTTCTGGGTGAAGTTACACCTAGTTTTAAACTGCCACTGTAGGAGAGTCCCAACTTGTTTCACTATCAGTTGATTTTGATAATCTGCCAAGCAGCTAATCCTGCCTGACATGCAACTCACATGATATAACTCACCTGCACTTCATCAAAGCAGTTAATCTGCCTTTAGTTTTAAAAGAAATAAGTGTCATCCTGCCAACAGTTGTTGCAGGCGCCTGGAAAACATGTTTGCAAATGATTCTGCTTGGTTTATCATCATCACTAGCATTTTGACCTTCATTGTAACGGCACAGGGCCTTCTTCTTTTATGGAAATGATGCATGAGGAAACAGGTGCATGCTGTCCATGCGATTCCAAAAGGAATGGTTCCCTGCTAACACAAGTGCATCATTTCCATCTCTTGGCCATGTGATTACACTCTTCCACAGGATTTTGCCTTGTTCTCTTAGTTGAAGGATACCTACAGTTGCAATAGCAATATATTGTTTGCCTGTAGCATGGCTTTCTTCCCCCATCAAGTGTTAATGAACTTCCTGTCCTTGTTCCTGAAGTAATTGTAAAGGTATGTTGGAGAATATACTGCCCACACTTTATTAAAACCTAACAATCTTATCCTGCACTCCCTGCTCAGGAAAATATACCTCTGATTTCATTTGGGGTTAATTTCCACATGTAAGGATCATACACTTGGATTTAATCGCCAAGAGCTTGATTTAAAGACTCCCATTTACTTCAGTGGGCTTTGGATCAAGCCCTAACTTCCTTTCTAAATTTCATAGACACAAGGAGATAAACAGAAATCAAACAGACATAAAGAGGGATCTTTTACACAAGCAGAGATTGGCTGCTGACCAAAGAAGCGAGGTAACCTTTACTTAATTAAATGTTGCTTCCCATGTTCATCAAAATGTGGCATTTAATTTGAAATGACAGAAAAGAGCATCTATGCCGCAGTGCCATGGAAAACTGGTTAAAAATATTAACCCCATATGTGTGATTAGAATGCCTGTGCACGATTCTGCTAATGATAATGGCGTTGCCATCTCTATGAACTGATTGGATTAATAGTTTTAGCTTGAAATAAGAGAAGAGCAGATGTGGGAAAAGGCATTTTTCTATTATTTCCAACACAATGTGCCCAGTTATAGCACGTCATGCTGTTTCATGTTTTATTGCAGCCCATTTCCCCTTGACTTTCTGGCTGAGGATCTGATCATGTGAAGTGCTGAGTACTGCCTGGGAGTTGCCCACTGCACTCAGTTCCTACTGTCTTCCAGTGGAAATGGAAGTCATTCAGCATCTCTCAGGAAGCTCTCAGCATGATGTAGAATTGGGCCCTTAATTAGCTACTGTGGAGTTTCAAAGCAATGCACACAAATCCTGTGTGGCCGAGCTCCGACCTTGTCCCCATAGGTCCCACGGTTCCAGGTGGTTTATGCTAGCTTCAGAGGCTCACTTCAACCCTCCACATAGCCCTTCTCTCTCTAGGGCCAGGGATACAGTCTACTGAGCCCTTTTCATCATAAGCCAGCAATGGAGGTTGGTGAGAGATGTCTCTGTTGCTTCTACAGCCTCATGCCAAAACAGTTTAGCCTCCTGTCCTGACAGGGGCCTGTTTTCCCCTCCCAGGAGGTGTTTCTGTAGTGGTGGGTTGGGGGGAAGCCTAGGCCCACCCTCTACTCTGGGTTTCAGCCCAGGGACCCTAATGGTAGCAGCTGTTGGCAGCCAACCTTTTACTGCCAGAGTTGCTACATTTCCCTGGGCCACTTCCCCATAGCTCTCCTGCTTCTCCCTTCTTCACCCTTACCTTAGGGCTCCCTTACCAATGACTTGAGGGTCTCTTCATTAACCAGCCCTTCAGCCACACTTCCTCTCCCCTGGCTCCTCTCTGCCTGACTGGAGTGAACCCTTTTATATTATCAGAGGGGCCTTAATTAGAGTCAGGTGGTCACATTAGCTCAATGGCCTCACCTGACTCTTTGCAGGTTAATTGGAGTCAGGTGTTCTCATTAGCCTGGAGCAGCCCCTGCTCTGGTCAGTCAGGGAACAGAAAACTGTTAATCCAGTGGCCAGTATATCGGCTAGCACGGCCCCTGCGCAAGGATGACACGCAAATTCGTGAAGCGTTCCATATTTTTGTCCGGGGTCCTCTGCTCGGTGTCCCCGTCCAGTTCCCTTCGTTTGACCCTTTGACCGCATTCCCGTCCCTGTTGTTCATTAGTTGTCCCCCGTAATTAATTGGTTTTCCAGGTCCTGTGGACCCCCCCCTTCAGGTGGGGGGGGATCCTTTAGCAGTGGGCGGGCTTTTTATATCATTTTTATATTCGAAGTTATGAATATTGGCTGTGTACTTGCTTGATTTTTAAGTAGCCCTAATAAAGTATTTTGGTCAGCTTCTTGAGAAATGAATGTGCAAATTAAGTGCCCAGTCAAGAAGCACTTAACGGACAATGGATCTTGGAAGGCGCCAATCCACATAAGAAGTCTACACGAGGACGTTCAAGGTAGCATGTGAACCATGGCTGCTACCTGTAAATTCTGAGTCATGCATGGACATGTGACTTGCCCATGTGACTCCAAAACTCCATCTTGTAGCTGGAATTCTACACAGGGGGATGGAGGGGTATCCACCCACAAGAGAAAATCTATTTAAACCCCTGGGAGACCCGTCCATTTTGTCTTCAGCTGGCTCAAGAGATAGCCTCTCCAGCCCCAAGGATACCTGAGAGAAACTGGAACAAAGGACAGTAACTACAGGGGGTGTGAGTGATTGCTGGACCCAGATTAGAAGGAGACTAGTCTGTAAGAGGAAGCTTACTGGAACTCCTCTGAGGGTGAGGTTTTACTCTGTATTCAGTTTTCTTACTGTATATAGACAAAGACTTGTGTGTTCTATTTTATTTTGCTTGTTGATTCATTTTGTTCTGTCTGTTACTACTTGGAACCACTTAAATCCTACTTTCTGTATTTAATAAAACCACTTCTTACTTATTATTTAACCCAGAGTATGTATTAATACCTGGGGGGACAGGTGTGCATATCTCTCTATCAGTGTTATAGAGGTCAAACAATTTATGAGTTTACCCTGTATAAGCTTTATACAGGGTAAAACTGATTTATTTGGGGTTTGGATCCCATTGGGAGTTGAGCATCTGAGTGTTAAAGACAGGAACACTTCTTAACCTGCTTTCAATTAAGCCTACAGCTGTTAGGGGACATGGTTGAGACCTGGGTCTAGGTTTGCAGCAGGCTAGCGGGTCTGGCTCAAACCAGGCAGGGCACTGAATTCCCAGGCTGGGAGGGCAGGGAAAGCAGGGGCAGAAGTAGTCTTGGCACATCAGTTGGCAGCCCCAAGAGGGTTTCTGTGATCCAACCCGTCACACGTGAATTCTGCAGTTGAACTGAAGGGGTCCGCTCCTGCACAGGACAGCATATGTCTCTATCTGTGGTAGCAAGCATGGGAGTGTTCATGTAGACAGGCTCCCAGATGTTGCAACAACTCTGGCCTGTAATCCTGCTCTGAACAAATCTAGATGGCATGATGGTCAAAACACTGGTGGCCACTCAAACCAGATCTTCAGTAGCACTCCCTCTGTTGCTATCTCTCATGGAGCAGCACAAGTGTCGGCAATGGTGGGAAGTTTTAGCAATAAAAGGCTAGTGAAGAAAAAGCTAGAAGAAGACGGAAAGGAAAGGAAAGGAATGGGAAGGAAACAGGATCTGACCCAAAGAAAATATTAATAATAAAATGTTCCAAACTCTTTTTATCTGTAGGTCTCAAAGTACTTTACAGATGGAGAAACTCAGACACAGAGAGGTGAAGTGAATTGCCCAAGTTCACCCAAAAATCCTGTGGCAGAGCCACAAATAGAACGCAGGTCTCCTAGGTCCTAGTCCCATCCTCAAGCCACTAAGCCACAGTACCTCTGCACTGAGTTTGTCTCAGGTTTACATACCCACTTCTCACTAACCTCCACTGATTCAGTTTATTTTACACACAGACCCAGACTTTAAAGCCAGAAGGGACCATCATTATCATCTAGACTGACCTCCTGCCAAAGGCGCTGATTCCATGGGTACTCCAGGGTGCCATGGAAAAAAAAAAACAGCGGGTCTCTGCACCCACTGGTAGCCACGCAGGTCAGCATCTCCCACTCCCCCACAGCGTTTCCCACCTTCCAGTGGCCCGCCGATCGGCTTCTCCCCTCCCTCCCAGCGCCTTCCCCTGCCGCAGATCAGCTGTTCCAGGGCATGCAGGAGGCGCTGGGCAGTGGGGTGGGGAAGGAGTGGGGGCAGGAAGAAGCAGGGTGGGGCTGGGGCACAGTGGGGGTGGATCACCCCCCGGCAACTCGGTAAGTCAACACCTTGCCTCCTGCACATCACAGGCCATGGAACCTCAACCATTCACTCCTTTACCAGACCTTTTATCTTTTGCTGAGTTACTGAAGTCCTCAAGTGTTGATTTAAAAACTTTAAGTTACACAGAATTCACCATTTATTCTAGATTAAACCAGCTAGTGACCCATGCACCACACTTCAGAGGAAGGCCCAAAAAACCCCCAAGGTCTCTGCCAGACTGACCGGGGGAAAAATTCCTTCCAACCCAAATATGGAGATCAGTTAGACCCTGAGCATGTGGGTGAGACCCACCAGCCAGACAGGTGGGAAAGAATTCTCTGGAGTAATTCAGCGTTCTCCTCATCTAGTGTCCCATCTTCAGCCATTGGAGACATTTGTTACTAGCTGTTGCAGCTTGGCCATATGCCTTTGTAGGCAACTTCGTCATATCATCCTCTCCATAATCTTATCAAACTCAGTCTTAAAACAAGTTAGGTTTTTGTCCCTGCTGCTCCCCTTGTAAGGTATAAGATATAGATTGCTACTTATAAGAAGTAGGACAAGCCAAATCAGATATATTATTTCTGGAGATGGATGCTGAAAGGGGTAATTAACCATCGAACTATTACGGATAGGGGAAAAACGATTCTCCTGATTAAAATGAGAAGGAGAGAAACTTACTTCAGGTGAGAGATGCAAGGTGCAGAGTAAAAATGAGAGCCCTTGGCGGGGAAAGGAAAAGGATGTACAATGTGCACAAAAGACTTAACAGCCTCTCATATTTAGCTATTAGTTTTCAAATAACACGTGGAATTTTCTTAAATCTCCCTGGATAACAACACTCATTTTCTGAAAGAAAGATAATTAAAGATGTGTGCCCATTTCTGGGTGTGACTAAACCCTTTTTAAAAAAATGGCCAGGGTGCAGAGTGTCATTCAAAAGTGTCACAGCAGAAGGCTGCCCGAATTTTTCTCAGGCAGAAAGTGATTTATCTCAGCTGGGTTTCCTGGTTAAATGCAAGGTTAGATAAATATTTGACTCAACTACTTCTTTCAGCAAGGGTAGGATTAAGGAGAGAGGCCTGTACTTATGCTGACAGCTCTACATGAATCCAAATTGATTTCATCTTGAAGTAAAGATTAGCCACTTCTATTTTGGGTGAACTAAAACAAGGGGCAGATTCACCCATTATTTATGTTAGAAAGGTCATCAGGAAGGAGCATGAGGACCAAATGCCAACAGCTTCCCCTTTGTCTGGGAGTCTACAAGTGCCAAAAAAGCTTTTGGCTCTGGCTGTCAAAGGGATGTAGCCAGAGAATGCAAAGGCCCAACACATCCCCAGATCAGCATCAACTGGCATGATTATTATGGAGACCCTGGCAGAAACGAAAGCAGCTCTTCCACGATGCAGCGTCCAAGACAGCCTGGTGGTGATAGAACTGAGTGAAGCTGCAATGCTTTCCTTCTTGTTTCCTTTCAGTCCCTGTCTGCCTGACAATCTTTCTTCTAGCTGGGTATAAGAGAGCATAATCACTAGTTGAAGTTACTCATAGATTAGCCAACACAGGGCACCCATAGACTAATATGGCTGTCACATTTTAGCTCTTGTTGAGGTGAAGGTTGTCTCTTCCATGAAGTATCCGATTTCTTGTCTCCTACCACAGCACCATAGATTCTAGAAATCAGCTGTTGCAATGTCCTTCCTCCAACCCAGGCTGGATATAAGACTGCCTTTTTACAAAACTTTGGGCAATATCTGCTTTCAAATCTCTGCTCTCACATCCTACTATGGCAGGATGTTACTGAGGAATGAGGAAAGGTTACTGTTACTAGCTGGCTATCTTTGCTAAGTGGAACCAGAAAGATTTATCCTATGTTTTCCTTCGCATCCTATGCTTTCCTTTGCATGTTTTCCTTTGCATTCCTTAGCTGGGAATGCAAAAATATACAGGTTGCAAGAGTTTGGTATTGTTCGTAATTCACTTTGCATAGATCTCCAGTGGGAAATAGTTTTGCAAAAGGAGAAGCAAATTATTGTTAAGTAGAGTTATTGTGGCTACAGCAGGGAGTACTGAGAGTCAGGAACCCTTGGTTTTCCACCAAGCTTTATTGCCACTGAGCTACATAACTAGCTTGAGCAAGTCACTTCATCTCTCCATGCATTGGTTTACTCAGCCATAAATCATAGATAGTAGTACCTATCACAAAGAATGGCTTGAGGAATGAATGAATTCATGTCTGTAAAACAACTTGAGGTCCTCGGATGGAAGATTCCATAGAAGAGCATAATATTATTTATTGTTGCTCTCAAATTCCAAGAATCTAGTAACTTATGTTTTGTAGCACTGATCACTGGAGACAGAAGATATGTCTACACTGCAGCTGCAAGCAAGCCTCCCTTCCTGAGTAGACAGACTCCCATTAGCTCCACTTGAGCTAGCATACTAAAAATAGCAATGTGGTTGTTGTACCCCAAGTAGCAGCTCGACCCCCTAGGGCTGAACTGGTGGCCAAACCACAACATATGCATTGCTATTTGTAGCGTGCTAGCTCAAGCATCCAGGCTGAGAGGCTTGCTCCCACCTGCAGTGTAGACATACCTTAATGGCCTGGGAATCAGGACTCCAGGGTTCTATTCCCAGCTCTTAATTCAGGTTTCTACAGTACCATGTGATTCTACTGGAATAGAGAGCATGGAATTGCATGTTGCAGGTCACTTTGGTCTTGTTTGAAGAACAGTCTGAGATTGGCACATTTCCCTTGTTTATATGGCTGGATTTATAGGAAATGGCATTGTAGCTTCAGCATATTTGGGAATTGTTTTGACTTCAGTAAATGGGAATTCTGATAATGGAACGGCCACAGAATTAGGCTGAGTTCAAGTGTAAAAATGACCATCCATAAGGGAAAACATTCCCGTAAAAACAGAAGAGGCAACACTCTTCTTCCACCCTGCATCTACCTCAGATTCCTTTTGGAAAAGATTAATATTCTTGGCTGTTATTTTGAAAGCTCAGACAGATCACATAGTCCTAGTGCCAACTACTGAACTCACTGGAGCCACATGAAGGGCTAGGTGATGAACAGCTTTGAAGAGTGAAACATCAAACCAGCCTCAACCTGAATTTAAGAAGCATCCTAAACCAAAGCCAAACACAGGCTGAGTGAATGATACAGGGGATTGGTGCGACCCTCTTTATTTCCTACGTAATGGCAGGAAATCAACTAACTATCCCTTCTATTTGGTTTCAGGGTCCTCCACACCCTCCCAGATTTCATAGATTCATAGATTGTAAGGCCAGAAAGTTCCTTTATGATCATCTAGTTCAGTGACTAGCTACTCAGCTTTCCAGACACACAGATAGGTACTATCCTTGTTTTCCATACTGTTTGTAAGTCTGTTTATCTTCTGCCTGCCTGTTGCTTCATCTACCTAGCTCAGACACAATCCCATCAGCTGGAAATTCAGGATTTAACTCTATGGTATATTTGCTGGTGCTTTGCCAGCTCCAGTTTTAAATGACTCAGATGATGGGACTTCCACCATTTACCTTTGTGCTGACTTCAGAAAATGTTACTAATGCAACAGTCAGTGACCTTACTAAGAAAAACAAAATCACCAAGTCTTAAACCACAGAAGGTGGTCTATGGGATCAGCAGAGCACTTCATTCTCCTTGCTCCAAGCCGAGTTACTCAAAGCCAATGGGAAGGAGAGATGTCACAAAGAGAAAGAGAAGAAAGCGTGATTAACTTTTTCATAGAAGGGCAGGGCACTCATCACCACACTAGATGCCGCTGAGCTGAACATACACAGGTGCTTGCTAATGTTACTTTTCCAGGTAAGCAATTGCTAACTCTGTCATGGGGTTGTTATGCAATCCCCGGTGAGAGGGGATTGGCTTGAGGAACTGCAGTTGTAGGGGAAGCGTCCAGGAGACCATGCCATTTTAAGATGTGCCTGCACAGTACGACCATGGTTGAGAACTTCCGATTAACACATAAATAATGGCAGTCACATACATCTAGCACAAATCATTTTAGTGGAACCCAAACCAGTTTATAAGCGCAGAGCACAGGCCCGTTCACTCAGTTTAAAACCACATTCTCGGCAGAGATGGGAAACTCTTAACAAGGAGCTTGAATTTGACTTCAACATTTCATGTCTTCAAAAAATAGAAATGCAAGCTGTATGTTTGCACTCCATTGTCAGAAACTTTCTTACTTTGCAGACTGATTTATTAAAAAATTAACATGTTGTGATTCCACTGTGAAAAGTCTCGAGATAATTGTTACAGCTACAGTCCTGGGGCTGAAGAATTGTGGTTCCAAAATGTTTTTATAGACTACAAATTGGATGCTTTTCATACAGGTTATCTAATTTTAATTAAAAATTCCCCTCCGGCACTCCTTTCATTCCTTTGAAGTTACTGCAGTTTTGTCATTTTTGAGTAGTGAGCAGTTTCACACTGTCATTGTGTCCGATTTTATGTCCATAGAAATAGTGTTTCAACAGTTCTTTCACATTACACAAGTTTTTATCTACAAGAGTTTATTTCAGGTTGGAATGAAAAGAAAGAGAGATCAACTTTATGTAAAGGATCCTATGTCTGTAACATAAAAAAGAATCCACTCTACATCTCTATATTAATGAATACAATCAACAGCAATTGGCCACAGAGGCACAATTTTAGAACACAAAAATATGACATTTATTTTCAAATAGCTGTTTGCCATTTTCCACCAGTATTTTTCTGTTTGTGTCAAGCTTTCATGAATCACACAAAAGACTATAGTAACAATGTGCATTGTGGGGTGTTAATGGAACACTAAAATACATCAACTTTATATATAAATTGTCCCAACCACAGCATAATATCTGCCCACAAATAGGTGAACTCACAGATGTTTAACCTTTCCATACCCTGACATTTAAAAATAAACCTTACAACACGTCCCTTAGCATTAGCATTAGAAAATGTGTTTTGACCATTGGATTTGACAGTGAATGCATTTCACGTGACTAAATGTTTTAAGACACTGCTTTTGTCAGGCACAGGCATAAAAGCAATCCTCTCTCAACTGCTTCATATATATGCAGCCCATATAGAACATGTAAGCTCTTGTACCTTATTGCCAAGGCATTTGTTGATGTTTCTACAAACGAAAAAAGGATTTAGAACGTAAGCATCTCATAAGAAAGGGCTGGTTTGTTTGCATTTTAAGCCTTAGGCACTAGGTCTAGGGGACAGGATATTAAACCCCAAGTGTATAAGCTGGATTTATTTCAATGATTTTCCTAGACATTTTCTTAAAGAAACCATTTGGGTTTGAACAGCAAATAGTAACAATGATTGTATACTGCTCTGAGCAACCTCTACCATGCAGTATAACCTGTCATATGTTCAGTTCTGTTACAAGTCATGCTTCAATGAAATGCCAAAAACTTAGGAAAACTTGAATTGATTTGGATAAAATTAGACCCTTACCCCCAAATGTTTTTAAATCATTAGGGGACATGAGCCAATAGCTAGTGAAGATAAAAACCAAGGTGTCAAAGCATAAAAAGTTTGCTGATCAGCCAGGAAAGAGAGCAAAAGAGAGTGGGGGAGGGAAAGACTTTCATAGGTGGTAGTCTTCTTTTTTTCTTCTTCTATTGTCTGTGGCATCCCTCCGGTAACAAAGCCAAATAATGAGACATGGGATTTTGTCCTTGTGGTTCACAAGTCGTAACGAAAAGTGACTATGAAGAAAAACTCATTTGTATAGCATCTAATCTTTGAGACTTCAATAGGAATTTTGGCTGAACTGCATGGACAGAGGAATTAGGTTTATCAATTTGGGGACAAATGTATCAATTGGCCTTAAAAAAAAGAAAGTATTCACCTGCAATCATTCATAGGAACATCGGTCTGCATCTACCGAAAATCTAGCCCTGTTACCATCTCCTATCTTTTCAAATGAAGCTGATTTTTGCCTGGAGTTGTGCAACAAAAAAACCAAAGCTAAACAAATAGCCCTTCCCTTCCCCCAATAGCTTAATTTACGCCTTCTCTACATAGGAAACTTTTACTAGTTATAGTCTAAAATGATATCAGTATAACCTCCTGTGTGGACACACTTATTCCAGCAGAAGAGTGGATTTTTGTTGTTGTTGTGGTTTAAACCCCTTTCCAAGCAACACAAGGTAATCTGAAAAGACACTCTGATACTAAAAAGAAAAGGAGTACTTGTGGCACCTTAGAGACTAAGTCCTCCTTTTCTTTTTGCGGATACAGACTAACAAGGCTGCTACTCTGAAACCTGATACTAAAGTAAGTGTTCACACAGGGATTTATACTGCTATAACTCTATTAAAAATCACACTCAAGGTTATACTAAAAATGCTTTCTTGTGTAGACAAGGTCATAGGTTAGGTCCTGTCTATGTGGGCTGAAAAAGGGCTTTTTTCATCAAGTTAGCTGAATTGAGTTAGCTTGAATCAATTAAAATAATCCTGTAACACACATGTTAGATGCAGTTTAACGCTTTTGAGCTAGTTGTGTTACAGCCTCAAACCTGGGTGTTAAGTATGGTTTTCAATCAAGTTAAATACTCTTTTTGCCCAAATACACAGGGTCTATGTTCTTCCTCAAACTCTGCTCCACGATTGACTATTGATCCTCAGTGCCCTTCCTGTTGTTTCATTCTATAGACCAACAATTAAAGAATTAGTATTTGTTTTCCGGGCGCACAGGCAGCTTCGGTGAGAAGATCTTTGTCTTATAAAATGCTTCAAAGGAAGAAAGTTGAGGAACCACTAGCTTAAAAGATTTCCTGGAATTTCTGGAGAGGGGGGAGAAAGAAATTTGGTCTGGGCTATAAACCCGAATTATCATAGTTCTCCCAGTGTGAAATGGATGAGGTTTCCAAACTCAGTCAGAGATATAATATGTATAAATAAGGGCAACTATATCAAATACTTAACTTGCTGATAAGTATTACTTCAAAATGCTTAGAGCAAACTGACCCCTGCACCCACAGCCCCACTGATTTCAACAGGAGTCTGTCTGCTGGAGCTCACTGCAGGATCAGAGCCTCTGCTTGATGTTTCTGGTGTCATTAAATGGTATTTGGCAATATGAATTTCGAATGCCAAAGATCCCAAGTCAGCAGATTCCATTTGTTTATAACCAATTTGCTAAGGAGTTTCAAAAACACACTCCGTACTCCAGTCTCAGCATTTTGCTATGACAACCTACCCCAATATATTGCGAACAACAAAGAAAGCAACGAAGGGAAAAGCAGACATATGTGCCAGTTTACCCTGCAGCAAGGGAACCACATGAATCGCATCCAAATTCAGATTGTTTACTATTTCTTTCCAACATGGCACCAGCCACCAGCATCCAAATAAGGCAGAATTCAGCCACATGAGATCAAAATAAGGAAAATACCGAAAACATAAAGAGAACAAAACACGGGATTTCCTCCAATTCTTAATAATGGGCAGGGGAGCAAACAAGCTATCTGATGGTCTCAGCACAAATCTCACATGTGGGAGAAGCTTGCAGAATAAGTCTGATTTTAACAGGCTTTCACACTACACTAAAGACAAGTGGACTTGGGTTTCATTTGCACTGGTGTAATTTCAGGTAACTCCATTGAAATCAATGGAACTATTCAAGTTTCAGACCAGTTTGGCTGAGTTCAGAATCAGCCTGTGGTTTCCATTGAAAAGGACAAGTGTGAGAGTGAGGGGCTGCATGAAGACACAAGTTTTGGGGAGATTCTTTGATAAACTGTAAATGCAAAGCAACAGGCTATAATGATATTAGGACTAGAACCGGCAAAATACCTTGCTGTGAGATGTGGAGCAAATTTTGTCATTTCCCCCCCTAGTCAATAATTATCTATATAAGAGGATTCCATAAATGTGTATCACTCTGATGCTTAAGATGTCTGTTGAGTCAGTGTGAAGCGATGGGAGCAGTAACAGCCATGGCTGAGAGCTCTTTTTTTTCAGAATATCACCAGGCTGAATTGTCATTAGTTTTTGTGGTCTGTTACCATCCAATTTTAAAATGCTCAGCTATTTTGACTAGGGTCCTAGGCCACTGTGATACCAGAGGTAACTCAACCAATCACCACCTTTGCTCTACAGTTAATTTGATTGCAACCATCACATTGGTTGTATGAAGGGGACTTCACAGATAGGGGATTATTTGGCCACTGCCACACCCATGGGCCAAACTGCCATCTTCACAAAATCAACACAAAACTCCCAGATCAACCCCCTAGACACAAATTAAACACAACCACCCATTTAAGATCACAATCAGCAAAAAGAATAAGCCCCAAAAGCCCTCTGAAGCCTAGAATGTCTGTTGAGTCAGTGTGAAGCAACAGAAACAGCTATAAGCATAGCTGAGAGCTCTTTTTGTTTAGAATATAATCAGATTCAATCCATTTTAAGTTCTCAGCTATTTTTGCCTTTTTTAAAAACACACAACTTTATGAATTATACCCATACAACAGCACAGTCTTTCATCTACTAGTTATGAATACATTTCTCCATTATTTGCCTAATAATGTTGCACAGGGGTGGGTTTCCCTTAAAGCACTGTTGTAGGCTTATGGACAGGAGAAGGGACGACAGCGCTAGCTTGATATAAACTTTCCAAAGGGAGCTTAGCACTTTTACACTTCAAAGCAGAGATCACTTTTAAAATGTTTCAAGACATCAAACCATATATAATTCCTAATGAGGATTTAAAAGGCAAAAATGACAGCCCTTGATTCTTTAAAGCATTACTCTGCATGTTTGACCACAGTGTCCTTTCCTTAACCCATTCCTCTTACCCTACTTCCCTTAATAAACTAGGCAGACATCCAACTGATACACAGTTTAATTAACTACAGGTAGGCCTCTCAGAGAAGGTCCCATTCTCTACCCCTGTGCATCTGAGTGAGGCAGAAGGGACAATTGCCCCCTCAGTCTAATGTATTTTTTCAGTGGAGAAGGTCCCCCACAAAAGTATGTCCCCTCATCTTCTGTTTTAAGAGTGGTTGGGTAGGGGGGAGGGATAGCTCAGTGGTTTGAGCATTGGCCTGCTAAACCCAGGGTTGTGAGTTCAGTTCAATCCTTGAGGGGGCCATTTAAGGATCTGGGGTAAAAATTGGGGATTGATCCTGCTTTGAGCAGGAGGTTGGACTAGATGATCTCCTGAGGTCCCTTCCAACCCTGATATTCTATGACTAAGTTTCTATGGCCCTTCCTCTTCCCCTCCCCACACCCTTTTCTACCCTCAGTCTGCTAGATTCTGGATGGAGGTGGAAGATAGTCTCTGGCCCCCACCTCTGATGCTTCTCCCATCCCTGAGGAGGGTGTATCTGCTTGGCCTGACAGATATTTTTCAGAGGGGGACTCCTTACACCTCTTCATTGTTTCTTCATACTCTAGTGGGAGAAGGTTCCCTCTTCCCCCAACAATCACACCCCTCCTGCCTCACAAACATACATACACCAATGGTGCACCTTATTAATAGTGGTATGTCCAGACTTAAAACACTACACTGGCACTACCACATTCATTAGAGTGTTGGGAGGGGTTCTCCTGTGGTTGTAGTTAATCCACCTCCCCAAGAGGCAGCAGCTAGGTTGACAGAATTGTTTCATCAATCCAGCACTGTCAACACCAGGGGGTAGGTAGGGAAAGCTACTTTTCTCAGGGCGTGTGGATTCTTCACACTCCTCAGAGACGTAGCTATGCCAATGTACGTTTTTCATGTAAATTTCTTAGGGCCTTTTCTTGCCTCAGTGAAAGGCTCCAGCAGTGGGGAATTGCTGAATGCTTTTTGCTGCCTCACCAGTGCCAGACCCTTTCACTGACACATGTAGCTTCACACTGCAGTGTGGACAACGCTTGCGTTTCACTGTAGTGCCTAGCGAAACATCCTCCACATGCTGCTGAAAGCGGTGTGTAGTGCAGACGTAGTCAAAGAAAAAGAACTGTACCCTGTGACCAGCCACTGAGCAGTGATCCTCAGAACATAGTTTGAGAACAACTGTTTTCGATATTCTGAATCTACTAGCAATCTGTCATCCAAATATAACAGATTAAGACAAGTCAAATTAAAAGGGCGATATCAGCCCTTGCTAGTGTACCACCGGTAGGATACTCAGCGATGAGCTAAATAAAGCACATAGAGCAAACTAAGTTTCTGATACTGTTGCTCAGTTTAGATTTGATAGGCTACATTGCCACCTGACCTCTTTAATTGTTCCTGAAATACTGATGTTCCCATCATTTTTGCAAAGGGTAAAGATGTATGATAAAAAAAATTCATGACACCTCATCTAATAATTAAGGAAAATAATAAGAACATTCTTTTTCTTTTTCTTTTCTGGCCTTAGTTTTGTTCCGACTACCGCATGTGCTGTTCCTGATTTTGCTACAGAAATAATTGAGAGGAAACCCTGCCCCCAGGAGCACTAATTTGCATTCACTTTGCAATAGGTAGGAAGAATCAGGCATATGCAATGCATTGATTAAAACAAAAACGAACCACCATGCAAATGTTGCTAGTTTATAATGTTCAAATGTCAAACTTCTTCAACAAAAGTGGTATTAAAATTTAAATCGAAAACAAGGTGAAAAGCATGAAACAGAGACAATGGGCTTGATTCAAAGCCCACTGACTTCAGTGGGAGCCTTTCCATTGACTTCAGTGAGCTTTGGATCAGACCCAGTATTGCCACAAGCTATCTTGGGTTCCATACAGTTTACTGAGTCAAACTCTGGTCTGCGCACCCATATAGTTCAGTGCAGTTGAATGGTTGTAACTGAGGGCAGAGTTTGGTCTGCTGTGTTTCTGAAAATGGGTTTGAAACCACTACAATTGTGGCTTCCAATAGGAGCTATTTTGAACTTGAACTTCTTTTTTTTTTTTTAATATGTTTGCCCTTTCCACAGTATAATGGGCTCTGGACTTTTTACAATATAACATTTTCAGTCACTTCCAAAACCACCTTTTGTTTAAACGGGGGGGTTTGGTTTGGTTTTACAATAGTCATTTCTACTATTTTGACTAATATTTTTCATGCAGTTGCTTGCCCTTTACACACTGTACATGTTCATTGACCTCTGACATGTACATGTCAAGTGAGCCCCCCTCTGACATCAAAACATTACTCAAGAAAATTCCTTCCAACAGCAGGTACGTACTGACCTAGATTAAGTCGTCTGAGACGTCAAAGCCCTGGAAAAAAAAAAAAGGGTAAAATTGACCTAAATGACTTCAGGCATAAAATCTGACCAAAGGAATTATGTCAGACACTATAAACAGAGAGAAAAGCATGTAGCAAATATGAAGGATCAAAGGGAACTCAAGCTATTGTGATTTTTGTTTTCCTCCTTCTAGAATAAATATTCCTAAACTTACTGGTGTGGAAAGAAAAAGCATGTGTTGGCTGCCACATTTTTAAATGCAATTTAGAGACAGATTTTTTTAAAAGAATACATTTTTTAAAAAGAGAAGTGTAGGAATTACTAGATGTGATTCTGTGCTCTATATTACTGCCTTTCTTCATCCTGAAGTCTGAAAACAATGGGATTTATATAGCTAATTAGAACAGGTACTTTGAGAGTGTTGGGAAGAAGGATATTCTGATCCTGATCTTTGCATGTAGAACTCCCTTTGATATCAAAGTGAGTCCTGGGCATGGAACAAGGATTGAATGACCATAAGCATGATCTAATAATTATTAGACTGCAGCCCGCTGAAATCAATGGAAAGGCTCTGTTGACTTCAGGAACTTCTCCTCCTGGTTCTGACAAAGTGTGCCCTTGTGAAAGCAATTTTGTGACTCAATTTGGGCATCTGTTGAATGGGTATAATGCTATTTATTTATCTACCTACACTACTTATTTATCTACCTACCTATCTCTCAGTGGTCTTGTGAGGCTTAGTCAATGCTCGCAAAGCACTCAGGGATCATATATAAGTGCAAATAGTTAGCAATTCTGAGAGATGGTATCTGCTTTTCGTGGAGGGGACTGTGTCATGTCTATTCCATAATGGCGTCTAATATTTCAGTACAGAAGATCAATGAGTAGTTTGTGTACCAGTAGTACCAATTAGTGCCAGTATTTGTATTACATGATTTGTGGGAAACCAAACACTGGGTGCTTGATTTATATGTCTGAGCCAATCAAAAAAAAAAAATCTACCAGGCCTAATTCTTTCCTCACTTTCACTGGTAGGACTACTGCTGAAGTCAGCAGGAGGCTTGTTTCAAAGCAGAATAAGGCTCTGTGCCTTCTTTTTCCAGTATTTGGGATTCAAATTAAGCTGTACATTTATTAGCTATATATGGTACCATTTTATAAGGAGATAAGCCTTCTAAGAATCTGTTCTGCTTTGTAGATCTGCCTATGCCAAATGGTCAAACTTCAGTGCCTAAAACTAGGCACCTATTTAAGCACCAAAATAAATGGCTTGATTTTGAGAGGGGCTGGTCACTGAAGTCAGTGAGAGCTGCCCATGCTCAGCACCTCTGCGAATTAGCTCTGGTCTATGCTACGAACTTATATCAGTATAACTGCGTTGCTCAGGGGGTGGATTTCACCCTGAGCAACGCGGTTATACTGACCGAACTCCCGGTGTAGACAGAGCTACGTCGACGGGAGAGCATCTCACGTTAACACAGCGACTGCCTTTCGGGGGGGTGAAGTAGCTACGCCGATAGCAGAAGCTCTCCCACTGGCACAGGTAGTGTCTTCACGAAGCACAGTGGCGCTGCTGCAGCTCTGTAAGCGTAGACAAGCTCTGAGTCCCTTGAGTTTGAAAGTGTTGGAGCGCGCGGCCTGTTTACAAAGGCCTGCACTCCACTCGGCTCCTGTCCTGTGTAATCTCTCCCTTTATCCAACCAGGTAAATGATTTATTTTCCCTGTGCGGGAGATTCTAAATCAGCCCTGAGAAAGGTCAGCGTTTTCTTCTGTTCTGTGGTGGCCTTAGAGGTACAGCACACAGAAAGCAGCAGTCACAAAGGTGGTTGTACATTCATAAAGGAAAAGGGCAGAGTAGGAGGTTCCTGTCGTGGGTGTATGCTGGCTCCATTAATGGAAATGAAGGAGAAAGGATTTCACGTGGGTGTCAGCGTCTGGAATAGCATAAGTGTTATGAACGAAAAGCTTTGCAAAACCTGAAACTTGTGAATTGTATTTATCCAGTACATCACACTGGACAGTCACTATTTGCTATTATCCTGTTTCTATCACCTAGTCAAGGGGCAGGATGCTCTCACTTTGCTGACCAGCCACAGACCGTAAACAATGACTGCTCAAGTGAGCAAGTTGCAAACAACCTCTCCAAATATTCCCACTGCCTTCTCATGCAGTAAGGTGCTATTCAGTGAGAGTAACGGCACCCAAATCTGGCCAGACCAAAAATTATTTGTCCAAATTATAAATAGTTTGGAATAATGAAGCCATTCAAGAAGAATTGTGATCAGGTTATAAAAAAGGTATAGGAACTATAGCTGGGCAGGAAACTTTGAGGTGTCAAACATTTTCCTATTTCACATTGGGACAAAAATGAGAAGTTTCAACGTTTTTTGTGAAAAATGAGAGGGCAGGGGGAGAAAGAGAGAGAGACACTCACCTCAGGATAGCCTGGTGGTCAGGACACACTCCCTGGGATGTGGGAGATTCTCTGTTTCTATCTGGCACACCAGTGATTTTGCTTTTTTGGCTGCCATCCCCATGGGAATTGTGTGTAAGCAGGGATGCTGGAACAACCTGTATAGTGGGGGTGCTGAGAGACATTGAACCAAACTGTGAACCCTGTATATAATGGAAACCACTTCAAGCCCGGGGATGTGGCAGGACCCCCAGCACCCCTAGTTTCAGCACCTATGTGTGTAAGGGTATGTTTACTTATATTTTACACGTATATTAGAGATGATTAAGTCTAAAACTTCCATAGCCTGGTTCAAACTTAGAAATATTATGCACCAAGCTTCTTAAACAAATATAAGTAAAGCGTAGGGAAAATCATTTTTCCAATGGAGATTTAATGAACATTGACAGTTATTTGTATAATCTGAGTTCTCTGACATCGCTAAGATTTTTCTGCTGGTGAAGATTAAATAAAAGTGTTTTGACAGCTGTCACTGAAGGGATGATATTCAATATAGAACAGTTTGTAAAACAATATCAGGTCCTGAAAATACCTTTTGCTTTAGTCATGACAACTGCCAGCTCTGGGGTGAAAAAAACAACAACCCTGTACTTTCTATTTACACCAAGTCAACTTGTGAAGGGGAGAAACAAAACAAAAACAAAACAAAACAATCCTACTATTCAATTATATGTGGAGGCAAAATGATATTTAGACATTCATTTCCATGAGTTGCATAGACTGAAATCCTGAAAAAATGGGTTTTCTGCAGGAGAGAGTGAAAACTGATATTAAATGCCAAGGTCCAAACACCGCTGACCTTTTGGATGTTTGGATTCCAATTTTGCATCCCAGGCCTGTTACGTTTTTCTGTATACAATGAACTATCTTGGAGTTGTCAGTCCAAAAGACTTAACGGTACTTAGCGTTAGCAAAGCAACAAACAAGAAATAACAAAACTCAAAATCTCCACTTGAATATGACACTATGGGGCGTGGTGGACTCCATACATTTCCTTTTCCTTCCTTCAGGGCTGGAGGTTTCTCTGGATAGACAGTCACCTCCCCAAGATTAATAATCAAATCCAAATGATAACTATAACGAAAGTACTGTATGCTTGAGAAGCAATGAGAAGGAAAACATGAGACAGTAAAGCATTTATTTATTCTTGTCTAGTCAAAGACTCACTAGAACAGGCTAGGACACTTATAAAGAGTACAGATCACATGCCAACGTTTGTTCTCTTCGCCAAGTCCACAGCTGCTCCTTCATACCCCTAATCTACTTCCCGGGTCCTTTTAACAATCCATGTGTTTCTTTCTTCCACGAAAAGTCTCTCCTTTCTCAGTAAAACCAAGATCTGAGGATTTCCAAGGCTCTTAGGGGATTTAGATACGCAACTCCAATTAATTTAATTGGAAATTTGCATGTCTAAATTAGTTTGTTTTTCTCCCCGAAGCAACCTTTGGAAGAAAACATTTTTTATTTTTGTCAAAAAATGAAAACTTAAAAACTAAAAATGTTCAGGCTAAAACTGCAAAAAACTGAAAATATTTTTTATTTTCAGCTCCAAGAAGAAAAATCAAAAGTTTTCAAGGAAAACAGAAACTTTCCACAAAATTTTTCATTTAGTCAAAACCCAATTCTCTGCCAATAAAAAGTAGTGATGGTAAATTTTTGTCTAGCCCTAGTCTCAGTCTTTCAGGAAGAAAATCTCAGTCTAGTTCTTTCTTCTTTCCTAAGGCCTTCTGCCTTTCTGGTCACTCAAGATGTTACCTGAATCCATGACCCAGAGAGCATAAGCAGATTTACGCCTTCTACCTATAAGGGAGGCTTCTGAAAACTTCAACTTTTTGCCTAAATTAATAGGACTGGAAATGTTATGGGAATAAGAGTCCATAAAGTAGCACTCCTCAGTTGGGCACATTTATTTGCCACAATGCCACGTGGACATCTAGTCAAGCTGAAGAATCATCATGCTTTTCTCAAAACTTCTATACAGAACATTAAAGTGACATTAAAAAGCAAAGGGCTTAAGATAAAATACTGCAAAAAGAACACTTGCATTAGCAAATTTCTGAGAGATCAGGTGATGACAACACAGAATTCTAAAACGTTAATAACTCCAGGCTTGTTTCAATAGACTTCAGCTACATCTTACAGAATTTGGGGGAGGGGAGCTGGGGGGAGGAATACCAGTAAGTAAAGCTCAGAAAAAGTATAAATTTGTCATTGGGGAGCTACTTTTCAACTTCAAAGCATCTTAATTCTCTTAAAAGGATTTACATTTGAGCTGAAGGGAATTTAGGTAATAGGCAACTCTGAGAGACATAGCCTCTAGCACAGTTTTCACATACCACACAGCTATAGAAACAAACCCTATCGAGTTTCACTTGATGATTTATTATCTCTGCAACATTTCATGCTTCCCATTGTCTCTTTAGCATGCATGGCGCACTTGCTGAAATCTCTAAAATTGTACAACTGAGAAACAGTTTCCCATGGAAATCGCATTTTGCACTGCTAAAGCCTCTTCCATCTCTTTACAAACACAAATGAATTAAGCCTCGGTAACACTAATCTACCTCAGTGGGGCGTCATCCACACTTTACAGGTGTGGAAACTGAGGCACAGAGTAGTGAAGTGAATTGATCAAGTTTACACAGCAGCCTCAGTGCAAAGACTGGAGTATAATCAAGGACAACAACGTGCACATGCTTAACTTTAAATACACACTTAGGTGCTTCTGTAAGGGGGAGGCCTGAACCATGGCCAAGATCTCCTTACTTCCAGTTCTGTGCTGTTGGTTAATGTTACCAATCTCACAGCTGAGAACAAGCGAAGCAATGGCTTAAAACAGCTTTACTTCTTAGTACTAGGAAAAAATATTCAAGAGAGTCCCAGAACCCTGGGTGTGGATATACCCAAATGTTAAAAGATGTTCAGAATCCAAACACTGGTCTGGGTCAAAATTTTGGAATTGGCCCACTTCATTATTATAATTTTTAATAGGCCAAACCAAAACTTCAGATCTGAACTCCATAGCTCCTGGATTTTAAACACCCACATCCATATCTGAATTTTCCAGCTTGAGTTAAATGCTACATGGTATGGAAAGATGCATCCACAAGACTGAACTTGTATACTAGGGTAATTATGCTTTCAAACAATTTTTTTAGTTTTGGAAGGAGGACTTCTGTCTACTAGTTAAGGTAGAGAAGGTGAGGAAGTAGGACTCCTAGGTTCTATTCTACGCTCTTGGCCAGACACTGACCTCACTTTCACTGGTGTAAATTCAGAGTACTTTCCTTAAATCAATGTTGTACTCCAGTAAAAATGAGATCAGAGTCTGTGTGGATTTGGGCAAATCATTTGATCTCTGTGTGCATCTCCTTTCCCATTTGTAAAATGAATATAAATACCACTCTTCAGCAGTTTGGTGATCTTCAGATAACAGTTGCTCCATAAATGAATAAAAAACAAAAATGTATTACCCATACAGGAATATAAATAGAACCAGTTGAAATTTTTTTTGATCAAAACTTTTGTCTAAAACAGAACTTTTGTTTTTTGACTGAACAAAAAATTACACGATAAAGTTTCTGATTTCCTTGAAAGTTTTGTGTGTGTGTTTTGTCAAAAAACAACTGAAAATTTCTGCCAAAAATGTGCTTTTTTCTCAATTCTTGCATTTGTTCTATGCATTTAAACCCGTATTCAAGTCAGTGGGACTTATATGTGGAAAGATTGTCAGGGTTCAGCCCACCAGAATGCCAAATACATTCTCTGAAAGGGATGGAGAATGTTTGGACCGACAACATTTGAAAACCTTTCCCTCATTTCCCCACAACAGTTGGTACTAACTTCCTAACATGCCCTTCCCCAACCCTGACTTAAATAATTTCGATCTTTTAAGCAGTTCTGAGGGAAGTTTGGGGGCAGAAGGGATGTGTCCCTTAGGATTTAGATATCAAATATCTCAGCTAAACACCAGAGTCAGTTCACTCCCAACCCATCTGGTTTAACCATTGCAGGAAACACCAAAATGCAGCCACTTCTGAGGTGAAACATAGCCTCTGTTTAGGTCAAGAAAAGGAGAAAAGCACTGTATCCAAGTGAAATAAGAGAATGAATCCGTTCACCTAATTGAATTATAAGCATTAGAAAGTAACTGAATCACAATCAAAACTTGGGACAGGAGGATCTGCACACACTGTAATCAGCTGTTTTGGCCAATTATTGTCGAACAGGAAAACAATTTGACAAGGTAGTATAGAGAGATACCAGATAGGATTTTCAAAAGCACCTAAGTAAATTAAGTGCCTAATTCCCAATGGCTTTCAATAGGGATTTGGCACTTACCCTGGTTAGATGCTTTTGAGAATCCAATCCATTGTTGTTATTATTTCTATTATTGTATCGCCTAGGATCCATAGTCATGGACCAGGACCCCACTGTTGACAGAGCAACTGAGACCCCATTTGACACTGTGTGCAATGGCACTAGAACTCATCCCATTTCTCCCCCTTTCACTATCTCAGAGTTTGTTTGGTCAGAAAGAAAGGAGTAGTGGCTGTGAATGCTCAGGGCTTGTCTACACTAGAAAGTTGTGCTGCTTTATCGACACCAGGGCAGTTGAAATGTACTTTACCGTATAGATAAAATAGGTATGTTAGTGCAGAGATGCTTTATACCATTATAGCTATTTCTGAATGAGAAGGGGACTAATTATACCAGTAAAAGGCACCTTTATACTGGTATAACTGCATCCACATTAGAGCTTTTACCAGTATAATTATTCTGGTAAAAAAAACACAGCTCTCACCAAAATAATTATACTGGTAAAATGTTACGTGTAGAGCAGACCTAAGATGTGGAAGAATTTTTAGACGGGAGAGTATTAACAAGGTATAATTATGCAAAAGAAAAAAAGCCATTACATGTTGCTTAGACAGCAGCTGGAGAAGACTCCTGCTGCAGATGCTGAAATCCCAGCGAGTCACGGACATCGTTATCTGAATTCCAAATATCTTTCCTATCGCTGGTTCAGGGGAGAACATTTATCAAGTTTCAACCCTGATTTTGCGCACACTTTTGTGAACCATCTTGATTTTGCACATAGTCATATAATGCCAACCTAACTACCACTACAGGTGCCAAATGCACCAAACCTGGGCCTGGAAATATGGCACAGAACATAGGTGCACCTTCCAAAACGTGCCGGCATTTGAACGCCTAATATTGATGTGCAGTTGCTGTGACTGTGAATGGAGTAGCTTTGACTGTGAATGGAGTAGGTTTATGTGCAAATTAGATATTCATCTAGGATTGCATGAACCATTGTGATACTAGAACCTGCCTAAATACACAAAGAATACATGCACATTTGCATGGATGATAGTCAGAAAAAGTGAGCCTCAATGTTACTTTAATACTTAAACATTGTTTCAGTACTGTGGATTAATACTTGTGGTTTAATACAAGATTAAAATAGATACTTTATACTGTTGCTTGCTGCCTGCAGATAGCACTTAAGAAAACATACTTTCCCAGCGGCCCTTTAGCCTTTTTGCAACTAAGGATTCCCTCTTCCTTTTTACCTTTCAGGCAAATCTAAGTGACAATGTGAAATACCTGCACAGAAATTGGCATCTCTGTACTCACTAAACTGTGGATTAAGCTTTAGGGCAAAACGGAGCCGCATGTGTAATGCAAAGCTGTTTGGCACAGCGTTTGACATTTCAAACCCTTTGCATTGTGTGATGATAGCTATTGATTTGCACACAAGGAAAATTAACTCTCTAAACTCCAAGATGACATTTTGCCAGCGAATTGGGACACTAATCCCATCTTTATAAATGAGAGGTTTTGTTTTTAGGTTTTAAACACTTGATGACAGAAAGCCAGCCATTTGAAATTTCCTTCTGGCTCCTGGTATTCTGGAAAATGGTGGGCCACTTCTGCAAACACTTACAGACATTATTTAACTCTTAGAGAGAAGTCGAAGGAAGTTTAAAGGCAGTTGGATTTGTGGTCTAAATTTACGTTATTCAGATGACCTCTCTATTGGTATCAGAACGTGCCTTCTGGCTGTAGCTGTGCTTCCTGAGGCTGTGATCCATTAGATCTCACACATGAAGCAAAGGTTTTCATTGAAATTTCAAATTTTTCTGACCTGCTCCAGTTATGCATAGCTATATCAGTGTATGTGCATATATATTACATACATTCATATACATATTTGAATATTTGAATATTAATTTAATATTGGAATTGGAAAAGGTTCAGAAAAGGGCAACAAAAATGATTATTGGTATGGAACAGCTGCCATATGAGGAACGATTAGTAAGACTAGGACTTTTCAGCTTGGAAAAGAGATGACTAAGGGGGGATATGATAGAGGTCTATAAAATCATGGCTGGTGTAGAGAAAGTAAATAAAGAAGTGTTATTTACTCCTTCTCATAACACAAGAACTAGGGGTCACCAAATGACATTAATAGGCAGTAGGTTTAAAACAAACAAAAGGAAGTATTTCTTTACACAATGCACAGTCAAACTGTGGAACTCCTTGCCAGAGAATATTGTGAAGGCCAAGACTATAACAGGATTCAAAAAGAGAACTAGATAAGTTCATGAACGATAATGGCTCTTAGCCAGGATGGACAGGGATGGTATCCCTAGCCTCTGTTTGCCAGAAGCTGGGAATGAGTGACAGGTGATGGATCATTTGATGAATATAGCTAGATCTTGAGCTCGTTAATGAGTTTTCACTCAAGCACTGAAGCCAGGTGGGTGATGGCCTGGGTAAAAACAATAACTGGTCAACACTCAAAATTTTTTTTGCAATGTTTCAATTGAAATGCTAAAATGTCCATTTCAATTTTTCATTGAAATAAAAAAAGATTAAACCTCCCGTGGAAGCTTATTCCAAAACTTCATTAGCTTATAACCAGAAAGTTTTTCCTAATATCTAACCTAAATCTCTCTTGCTGTAGATTAAGCCCAATGCTTATTGTCCTACCTCCAGTGGTTGCGAAGAACAACTGAAGAGGAGTGGAGAAGTAAAGGCAACTTAGGAGAACACAGTCCTCTTTTTAACAGCCCTTAACATAATTGAAAACTGTTATCAGATCCTTCCTCGGTCTTCATTTCTCAAGACTAGACATAGGTCAATTTGTGATCCACTATAACCCAGATCCTTTTCAGCAGTACCACTGCCTCTCCTGGTGTTCCTCATTTTGTAGCTGTGCACTGGATTTTTTCTTCGTAAGTGCAGTACTTTGCACTTGCCTTTATCAAATTTCATCTCATTGATCTCGGACCAATGTGCCAGTTTGTCAAGGTCATTTTGAATTCTAATCCCATTCTCCTGGCAACCCCTCCCAGTTTGGTGTCATTCGGAAATTTTATAAGCACATTCACCACTCCATCATCCAAGTCATTAATGAAAATATTGTATAGTATTAAACCCAGCACTGAGCCCTTTGGGACCCCAGTACATACACCCTCTCAGTTTAATAACAAACCATTTATAACTACTCTGAGTATGGTCTTTCAACCAGTTGTGCAATCACCTTATAGTAATTTCATCTAAACTACATTTCCCTAATTTGCTTATGAGAACGTCACGTGGGACTGTATTAAAGGCCTTACTAAAGTCAAGATGTATCATGTCTATTGTTTCCCCCGTTCACTGGGCTAGTAACCCTGTCAAAGAAGGAAATTAGATTGGCACAGAATTTCTTTTGAATGTTCATAAGGATACCACTAGAAATTGAAAATTCATTTTCACGAGAATGGCAGTGGTTAGTTCTGTTCTGCTAATCATAACTTAAATATACCCAACAGTATGTGTCATTTATTTACGGGTTTGACTGGCACTTTAGGAAACTGCCATTGGTTATTTGAAGAGTGTGTTTATTTAGTGTTACAGTCTTGGGTCATTTCCCCACAAAAGAAACCTCAGACATATACAATGGCAAACTTGACAAATCATGTTAACACTTGGAATTGGACACTGCCTCCCATTAACTCTTAGGTAAACTAAATATATCTGGCAGAGATATTTTTGCTAAGTGAATGGCAACATTTGTAGTCTAACAAGTCATTTTGATTGCCATCTTATATGCACCTTAGATTGCTTTGCAATCTAACAGTCAATAAAAATAGTACCACAGAAATGCTTTGGAATGCCAAGGAAATTCATTTTCATTGACTTAACTCTATAATATCATCCATTATTCAATGGGATGGGTTTGTTGGGAATATTATGTGTGAGGATCAAAAAATGTTTCTTATTGGGTTTAGGAGCCTACGGCACCCATCTTGCAAAGCACTTAACAATGTGCTTATCTTAAAACGCAGGCCTACCTGCTTTGCTAGATCAGGGCCTATGTGGATGAAGAGGGTATAGAGTGATAGAAGGGTCTCCAACTAGTGAGATCATCACCACCACCTTTAATGGTACTGAACAGGAACTTTCAGCACAGGCTGTGTGGGGTGCCAATTAGGGAGTAATGTGGGCGGAAGCATGAAGCCCCTACCCAAGGTTTTTGCACTTGGTCAAAGTTCCATAGTCTGTGGAGCTGGGGGGACCATGGTCTGACCACTTTTAAGCACTGGTCCCGTACTAAATCAGTATGGGTGCCACCGGAGTGTTACTTCAGCTGCATAGTCATGCCACCACTGAAGTTTGATCTAGACACCCTTCTGTCCAGACTTTCAGTGTGTGGCATTGTGACCTGGAGCACAGGAGTGCAATGCCACTCAAATTTGGCCCCTTCCATCCTGATGGACGGGTAGCCAGTGCCACAACCTGGGGCACGAGGCATCTGTTCCTATATGGCGGAGTCCTCCGAGAACTCAACTCCTGGCAGCACTGGCTCATGCACTGTGTGAGTAAGAGAAAGGGGAGACTCCCTGGCTGAGGAAGACCTAGGTGGCTCTTCCCCGTCACGCCCTGAGGGTGGAGGTGAAAGAGCATAGACTGGAATGGGGTCCCTGCCAGGTGGTGGCGAGAGGGCAGGAATCAGAATTTGACTCCCCCCAAGAGATATTTGAATTGGGACCCATGTTTTAAATGGGCTCACCCCACTCAGTAATACTGCAGGTATATTTTGCATCAGATAGAGCTTCTGGCTGGACTACATGGGTAGCCGTAAGTAGAACATATTGCAGTAGTCTAGCATGGAGGTGATGAAAGCTTGGATGACCAGTGTGAGGTAAAGCAAGAGAGGAGTGGTTGAAGCTGCCCAGTCCATTATGGATGAGGAAAACCACAATGGGCTACTACTAAAAATCCAAATTCTATGGGCTACCTGAAACTCCAGGTGCAACAGTGGATCCAATAAGGCACTGTGGCTGTGACCCATTTTGGCAAAGGGGGACATACGCAGAAGATGGTGCATGCAATGCCTCTGCTTTTTCATCTAACTGCCTCCCTGCTATCTCATCTGAGTTAAGCATCAGCCTCCAGATGCTTTTCTGACAGCAGAAGAGTAATGAGAGTTTAGAATTTGGTTTTAATGGAGAGCAACGCAGAGCCGAAAATATGTGTGTGACGGGTTGGACGCATTTGGAAGCCACCTGATGTTCTGAGATACCACTGAGTCTACTTGTTCTGCCAGCATAGGCCCCCTTTAACCTGTCTTGCTAAGCCAGGCTCTTAAAACCTCCTCTAACACACACAAAGGCAGGGCCACACCCAGCAGGAGATCAGCTCTGGGAAGACTCAGCTTCAGGGACTTGCTCCAGCACTCAGATGTCCACCTCCCTTGGAGTGCAGACCCAAAGATATATTATGAAATTCGCCCCCTCCCTCAATTGGGAGAGAGTTGTGCATACTTCTTCCCTCTCCCACCTCCCCACCCCCCGTTAGAAATTACAGAAACCTGGTTTAATAATAAACAAAACAAATTTTATTAACTATAAAAGGCAGATTGTAAGTGGTAAAAGGGGTAACAAACAGAATAAAACCAATTACTAAGCCAATGCAATGAAACACGCAAACTAAGTTAGTTTCACTAAAGAAATTGGTTACAAATAATATTTCTCACCCTAGATATTGTTGCATGCAGATTGCAAAGTTTCTGTGGTTCAGAGTTCCAGTTATGTTCCTTTTCAGACTAGACCCCTGTCTCAGTCTGCACTCCCCCCTTGCCTTCCCTTCAGGTGGCTTTTGCAGACTTTCTTCTTGGGCAGACAGCCATGGAGAGGAGGAGTCCTGTTTGCCTTTCTCCCCACCCTTAAATAGGATTTACATAAGGTGGAAATCCCTTTTTTCCCAAACTTGAGCCCCCCTACCCTTACAGTGGAAAGTTACAAAAAGTCCCAGGTAATGTTTTAGTATCAGGTGACAAGACCACCTGACTCTGCAGGATCACAGCGTTCATGAGTCAGTGGCAGTGTAAAGTGTCCACAGGAAGGCCAAGCTTTTCACAGTCCATTGTCCTTGCTGATGGGCCATCAGCCCTGTCTGGCTTTTCCATTGTTGTACCTGAAGTGCCAGCAGTGGGCATCATCCAAAGTAGCATCGTTGAAATACAGATATACAATATTCCTAACTTCAGATACAGAAATGATACAGGCATACAGATTGGATAATCACACTCAGTAAATCATAACCTTTCCAATAATATCTCACATGAGCCATTTGGCATAACGTACATCTCAGTTATGTCATATTCATACCATATGCATGTTTTCATAAAGAATACGGAATGACACGTCACAATGCGATATTCCGAGATGTTTTTGTTTGTTATCTGTAACTATGGGAGCATGTTTATCTTTTATATAACATGCCAGCCAGGCTGCCAGTCTTTAATGTCCAGGTAATGAAACTTCCAGACGCACTGGGGAATTATGGGCATCCCCCTCCTGCAATTTTTGCTGATGCCAGTAAAATCCTAGCTTTTACGTAAAACCTTTAGCTTGTGAGGAAATTGGACTCCCAACTGCCCTGAGAATGCAAAAAAACCCATCTTCAGCCAAATGAGAGTAGCAGCACAGATGCAAACGATACCTTCTTCTCCACCTCACTAAGGTGTACACTTCCAAGCTTGGAACAGGACCCTTTAAATGCTAACCATATTAATCACACTCATCGAAGAGAAACATCCAACTGTAATTGAGACACTTTAAAAATAAACACACAAGCAAACTTTTGAAAATGCCCAGCTCCCACCAGCAAGATGGACTTTTGAAAATCTGGCTACTTCCTTTAGGGCTTGTCTATACGAATACTTACTACTTCCATTTCAAAGCAGGGTAGATTAAAGTGCACTAGGAAACATTTAGTGTGAGGCAGCAAGGTCCACACAGACATTGAGTGCACAGCAGGCTAGTGTGGAGTAGACTTACACCCTAGCTTGCCACAAGCTAATTGTTCATATTTCATAGATTCCAAGCCCAGAAGGAACCACTGTAATCAGCTAGTCTGACCTCCTCTATCACATAGGCCATAAAATTTCCCCCAAATAATTCCCAGAGCAGATCTTTTAGAAAAAAACCTTGCATCTTGATTTAAAAATTGTCAGTGATGGAGAAGCCACCATGACCTGTGGTAAATTGTTCCAATGGTTAATTACCCTCACTGTCAAAAGTTTATGCCTTATTTCCAGTCTAAATTTGCCAACCTTCAACTTCCAGCCATTGGATTGTGTTGAATCTTTCTCTGCTAGATTGAAGAGCCCATTGTTGAATATTTGTTCCCCATATAGATAGTTATAGATGGGAGTCAGGTCATCGCTTAGCCTTCTCTTTGTTAAGCTAAATAGACTGAGCTCTGTGAGATAATCATTACAGTAGACTCGGACAGACAACCCCCCATATACCTAATTGGGAGCTGTGTTGAAAATCTGGCCCTTGGTGTGCAAGTGTAGAATCTGGCCCCAGACTTTAGTTAGATGCCAACCACTTGTGAAAATCTGGCCCCCTATAACTGCCTGATTTTAGTTGTATTGATCAGATGTTAATCTGAGCAGAATTTTGCCCGCAGTCTCCTCCCCACCTTATTTTTCCAAGATCAGATATTTTCCCACCTGCTCTCCAAAGCAGAAATTTCCTGTTTCTCTACCTCTGCTGCAAGGCGAGGCTGGCTCTCCCAGACCCTTAGCCCCAAATTGTCACAGATATTTAGGCACCTAATTCCCACTGATTTCAGCAGGAGTTAGGTGCCGAAGAAACTTTGAGGATCTGAGACTTAGTCCTTAGCAGTTGCTAGTTATCCCTTTTCTTCTTATGGTGCACTTATTTCATGACACCTTTTCACCAGCCCACAGGATGAGCAATTACATAAATCTCTGCAAAATTTAACAAATATTTGTGTAGAGTATATTTAAAAGTATTATATAAACACATACATAGATAACGATCAGCCATTGACGAGTCTAAAAAATTAGTTAAATAGTATTCAAGGTAAAAGAATCCCCAAACGGTTCTGAAAAAATGGGGGGAAATCCTCCAGATTACTTTTTTGTGAAATTATTATTATTTCATTTGCATTATGGTAATGCCTAGGAACCACAGCTGAAATCAAGCCCCCATTGTGTCATGCACTGTACATACAGTGTGAGAACAAGGGACAGTCCCTACCCCAGAAAGCTTGCAGTATAAATAGACAAGACAGGCAGATGATGGAGAAAGTAAATATCCCCATTTTGAGGAACTGAGGCAGAGAGAGATAAACGGTCAGATTTTGAAAGGTATTTAGGTACTTATAGATGCAGATAGGGGCCTTGGGGGGAAAGCACCTAAGTTCCATTGATGTCAATGGGAGTTTGGTGCCTAACCTGATTAGGTGTTTTGAAAATCCTACGAAGCCTCTAACTGCGTCTTTAGGCACCTAAATACCTTTCAAAACCTGGCCCTAAGTGACTTACCCAGGGTCACACTGGAAGTCTGTGGCAGAACTGGGAATTGAACTCAGAAAACCCAAGTCACAGTCCAGTGCCTTAACCACAAACTGATCTTCCTCCCTGAAATGAACATTCAGATTATTGAACACATGCCTTGGGTTGGTTAAGTCACCACATGACCACAAAAGGCCAACATTCTGGATAATTCTCACCAAATGATAGGTCAATACGAACCTGATAGTCAGCATGGGCTTGATGCAAAAACCACTGAAGTCAATGGGAGTCTTTCCATCGATAAGGATGGGCTTTGGACTGAGCCCTAAATGACCTGACAAAACAGCATTGCCCTTCAAGCCATTCATCCTTGTAGCATTCAAAGTTGCAAATAAGCCATTTGGAATATGTATTTCATTCAGCAAAAACAACCCTTCTCCCACAGGACACATTATAAATAACTGGGAGAATTTTAGAGAAGTTGGGACATTCAATAAGCATCCAATGTTGGGATGCTGAGTCAAACCTAATATCAATTTATCTAGAAATCTAGGCTGGAGATTTCACAAGAAAAGTCTCTTGTGAGATTCCCAGACTCCACCTGACTCAGAGACAGCATGACAACAGCCTCTCACAGAATTTAGGTACTTTCCACTTCTGGCCCAAATGAGGAAGCTCAAGCCAACTAAAGAAAAATGAACTAACTGAACTTTTTCAAACCCTAAAAAAAAATCAAGTTCAGTTTGAAGGTTGGATTGGTTCTTATTTTATTCAAACTGATTCAACCAGTCTCCCTGGTTATAACAACAGTAATGACCTTGGGCCCCATCGTTTCCTGGAAAATAAATTATGGGAGGGGGATTGGGGTGGGGAGTAGGGGGTTAGAGACTTAAGTTTACCCTGGGCCATCAGATCTCCTGGCTTGTCACTAATACTCAGGAAATACCCCTCCAGCTTTGATCATTATTGCCTAATAATACCATATTCCAGTATTTTCTAGGATCTATTTTTCTTTGCATTTGGGGGGATTCCAGCAAGAGACTTGAATTAAAATGCAGGCAGCCTCTAGAATCAAGTTCAGCTAAATGAAGAAAGCAATGGTTTGCTGGTGTTCTCAGGATGCCCTCCAAGCAATTGCTAAGAGGTAGCTATTTATAGATGGTTTACCCTGTGCCTCTGAATGGACCTAATAAGAGAGGATGCTTTTTTATTACGTGTTTATTAAATGGCTCACACATCCAGACACACATTGTTGCGTGTATCTGTGTAACTTGCCAATATGCAGCACCCTTATAGAGCCAGGTAGAGTGAGGCATGTACTATACATCTCCCTCCAGCCATCCAGCTCTGCTAACATACCTCCCTCCAAAACTGCAATCTCTAGCACTGGGCCTCCACACAACTCTGCCTGCCAATGTACCTCTGTCCTGATAGGCTGGTTGTATTTTGCTTTTGAGGCCTGGTCTACACTGCGGGGTATGTGTGTGGGGGCGGGGGGAATAACGTAGCTGAAGTTGACGTACTTAGATCTAGTTAGCGCCGTGTCTTCACTGCGGTAAGTCGACGGCGGACACTCTCCTGTCGACTCCACCTGCGCCTCTCGCCCTGGTGGAGTACCGGAGTTGACAGGAGAGCACTTGGCAGTCGATTTATCGTGTCTAGACTAGACGCGATAAATCAACCCCCCCTGGATCGATCGCTGCCCGTCGATCCAGCGGGTAATGTAGACAAGCCCTATGTCTTCCCTGATCAGGGGCTACTAGTTGGGATGAACTGAATCAAAGTACCAATGTGCTCAAGTTCCATGTCCAAGGTACTGATTTCAATAGGCCAGGGCAGGATCAGACATTTCCACATTTCACACACTCTCCAACCCTTTAAGGTTTTACTTTCCAAGAGTACTTATTCTGCTGGTATAACATCACTGGTGCTCAACAAGGGTGAGAAGAAACAGTGTCATTGTCCAGTGCTTTCACCTGATGCAGATGAAAAAGGCATTTCCCGACAAACAAGCTCATTTTTGCCCTAATCTGTACAATCACCTAAAGCTGCCCCACAGATTTTGCTACACAAAACAGCAATTGGGCAATTTCAGATGTCAAATTAAGAGCCTGATCTCACAACTCTCAAATTAATGGGGTTACTTGCATGAATACACAGTCTGCAAGGATGCAAACTAGGCGGCTGAAATAAATTCCATGAGGAAACTCCCAAACACATTAATATTTCATTCTCAATTATAAAGGCCTTTCACTGACAAAGGGCTTTAAAATGTAGTTAAACTGGTCAGACTGACTTGTAAATGGGTGCAGAACAAAACTGATCATGATACCCTCATAATACTTTATTGCCCTACGCCACTAATGCAAGTGCCATCCCAGCTGGTGAGAGGCTCCATAATCTAGTTAGGTTCATTTTTGTAAAATGTGTTATTGATGTTGTAAATAACGTAACTACCTAGGGAGAAAGCAAATACACACAAATATAGAGAAAAAGATGTACCTATACCTAGGAGAAACCTGGAAGAGGATGAAACAGAAACTGATAAGACAGGAAATTACAGATCAAAAACAGAGATGGCTAGGACATACATGGAGGAAAGACCCGAATAACGTAACAAGACAGACATTTGACTGGAACCCCCAGGGATAACACAGAAACACACAACAGAAGCATAGTAGAAAGCTATCAGAATGACCCAGGAAGAAGCTACGACTGCAGCAGGAGACCAGCAAAGGTGAAAGGCTGTGGTGAAGGCCCTATATTCCGCAAGCAATAAACAGACATAAGAGAAAGCAAGAGATAGAGTATCCACCTGAGCCAGTTCTTCTGGTCCTACTGCGTAGCACATGCTTCCCTTTAGCAAGGGAAAGTTGGTTTTAAAGTTTATATATAATTGTTGGGGGGTGGGGAGAGAAAGAGGTTTAAAATTATAGGAAAAAAGGGTTAATGAAAAGCTAGTTTTCCAAAAAACCCCAAATACTTTGGGAGTTTATTTCACAAAGCATGAAACTCCATTAACACACTAATCAAAACTTTCAAATGGGCCCTAAAAATTACATCTGCAGATTTTATGCACGTGCCTAGTTGCACATGCAAAACAAGAAAAGAACAGATATAATCAAGCATTTACCCATAACAATTATTGTTTATTTTTGGTAGTGCCAATAATGTGCTAAGCACTTTTCAGACAGATAAGACCTACAAACTCTCAATCTTATAATGGACAGACAAATAAATGGAGGTTATGGGGGGGAATATCTGATGGGATTTTCAAAAGCATTAAAGTCACTTAGGAGCACAAGTCCCACTAAAAGTCAGTGGAACTTCTGTTCCTGGGTAACTTAAGATGGTGTTTTTGTAAAAGCCTGTAAGTGACGTAGGAGCAGCAGTACCATTGACTTTCAGTGGGACTGGTGCTTCTGAGTGATTTAGGTGTTTTTGAAAATCCCACCTATTATATATAGAGTGGCCAAGGAGGTACTTGAGAAGCTAGGGAACCATGCACATAACTGTCTGGTTTACATACACAAATACCTATTTGTATGTGCAAATACAGATTTTGATCATGCAAAAGGGGATATGCCCAAAAATTTGCAGGATAAGACTTAGACCTGGGCTACACAGTTTCTGTTCTTGTTTTTTAATTGCTAAAACTATTACAGTGAGGACGTGATTTTTTTAACTGATGTATTTATACGGGTACAAATCCTAGTCTCGATACAGTGATACTGGTGCCTGAAACCAGTATAGTTTATGCTTCTTCCCATATGGGGATGATACACCACTACAAGCATCTTTATATCATAACTGCATCCACATTAGAGGGGTTGTGGCATTTTAACTAGATCAAGATAATTAAAGTGATACAATTTTTGTGCATAGACAAGGCCTTACAGACCCATTTGAAAATGTGCATCAATATTTAAAACAATCAGCAAACTAGTCCTGAAACCATGTCATTAGGAAGAGCTTAGTGTTACTTAATTACTAGCAAAAGTGGTTCACAAGCAGCCAGTTTGCATACAGCACAAACATGATGTGAGCAACCTACTCTTCTATGGAAGGCCTCAGAGAAAGTATATATCACTTCAATATGAATAATGCAGAGACGTTATGCACTGTTGACACAGAATTCCATACTGATTCAAAGTGATACTCTCTCTCAAAGAGTGATTCCAATGTGATTTTAACTGATTGATGATGGCAAAATAAACCATGCTACTAATAAAAGGGGATTTATGGTCCTGGAGTTATTTAAAAACAGAAAGGAGGTCAGGAAGAAAGATCACATTGTAAAAGGAAAGCTATTCTGACTCAGTGAATAGAGAGGAGACATTTTGGCCACCTCCTAGGGAGTTCTGATCATGACCACTCAGCAACCTCCCGAGGTGGTGGTTAAAACATCTTGTTTCTATTCATTAGCTCCGGAGCGTTTTCCTTCCACAATAGCTGAGCTTATGAATCCCTCTCCTCCTGCCCCCTGTCACATGCCTGCTTTTCAGATATATTATCTACAAGGAAAAATTCTGAAATCACAGATCAACCAGAAAGAAAATTCCCTAGTTACGTTTTTTCCTCCCTAGCAAAGCTGCTATTGGGGAAATGCAGCTGAACTCTGCAGAAGCCAGGAGAACTGATACCGAACTGGGGGGAGGAAAGGTTTACAGGCTGTCTCTCTGGTTTCAGGAGCGTGCATGTTCAAAATGCCTGGGCTTTTCCTGGTAAGAGTTGTAATTCAGGGATAGGACAATACAGCTCATTTGTAACTGCCAACTTTTCCAACACTGCCAATACCCATCTTAGAATGATTGTGTGTACTATATAGACTTGATTCAGGAAAGCACTGAAAGTTAACCACGTGCTTATGTATTATACTGAGCAGGAATGCGTTCCTGAATTAGGAGCTACATTTATCACCAAGACACACACACAGAAACCCATGTGATACATGTTTTAGGACTATTATTTTATAAAAATGTGAACTGATACGGTATTTTCTAATGGCTCTCAAAGTGCTTTACAATGGTTGATATTTTTATTCTTATTCTACTGACAGAGTCTAAGGGCCAGATTTTCAAAGGTGTTTGGGTGCCTAAAGATGCAGATAGGCACCTGGTGGGAATGCCCCTGTGCTTAACTGTCATTGATTTCATGGGAGTTGCACATACAGACACTTGTGAAAATCCCACTAATCACCTAGATACCGCTTTAGGTGCCTAAATACCTTTGCAAATATGGCCCTAAGAGACTTACCTGAAGTCTCCCAGTGGGCCAGGGGCAAAACCAGAAACAGAATCTAAAGCTTCTTCACTGCCAATCCTATGCACTAACCTCTAGATTATGGGCCTTCCTATAAACTCACATGCACATTATCTATTTAAGCAGGAGTGGGCAAACTATGGCCCGCAGGCCAGATTCGGCCCACAAGCCATTTTAAGCCAGCTTGCAAGCTCCCGCTGGGGAGCGGGGTCTGGGGCCGCACCACACTGCTCCCGGAAGTCGCAGCATGGCCCCGCTCCAGCTCCTATGCACACCAATGGCTGCCTCCTGTGCTCCAATGGGAGCTGCAGGGGGGTGCCTGCGGACGGGGCAGCCTGCAGACGGGGCAGTGTGCAGAGCCACCTGGCTGCACCTCCATGTAGGAGCTGGAGAAGGGACATGCTGCGGCTTCCGGGAGCTGCTTGAGGTAAGTGCCGCTGGGAGCCTGCACCCCATAGTCTCTCCCCATGCCCCAACTCCCTGCCCCAGCCCTGATCCCCCTCCCGCCCTCCAAACCCCTCGATCCCAGCCCAGAGCCCCCTCCTACATCCCAAACTCCTCATCCCTCATTTAACTGGGACTTGGTCCTGCTTCGAGCAGGGGGTTGGACTAGATGACCTTCTGGGGTCCCTTCCAACCCTGATATTCTATGATTCTATGATCCCCAGCCCCACCCCAGAGCCTGCACCCCCGAGCCAGAGCCCTCCCACCCCACTCCCCCACCTCAGCCTGGAGCCCCCTCCCACACCCTGAACTCCTCATTTCTGGCCCCATCCTGGAGCCCACACCCCCAACCAGATCTCTCATCCCCTCCCACACCCCAACCCCAATTTTGTGAGTATTCATGGCCTGCCATACAATTTCTATTCCCAGATGTGGCCCTCGGGCCAAAAAGTTTGCCCACCCCTGTATTTAAGCGTACTTTTATGGTGAAAATACACACGTGCTTCAAACATGCTGTATAAATTATGCAATCATGTTGTCAATGCTCTAAAATGCATTCAGTGGGTACATTTAAAAATGTCTACTGGTTAGACAGGTATTACCAGTTCTAGCGTTATTTCCCACCCCCCACCACACACACACATTTCAAATGCAAATCTCTCTCAAATGAGGAGGAGGAAACAATCAGTTCAATTCTGATCACTGAAACTGTATTTCAACAGGGTTACAAGCTATGGCTGCTTGTAGTACCATAAACCATTCCCTGGCTGCTATGGAAAAGGAATGATTATGTTGTTTTGGGATGTTTGCTATTATAGGAATGAGCCCATTTGCGTGAATTTTCAATCTGATCTGCCATATGCCATATGATTTGTAATAAATGAGAGGGAAGTCCTGACATTTACATATTTGTACTCGTTAGTCTGCTCTTTAGTATAGATGTCAGATTTTCTAGAGCAAGGTTACTAGCAATGCTGTCATCTGCCTAGCACACTCCTTACATAAAGACAAGGCACGAAAAAGCACAGGGTACGTATGCCTAGGACATCACTGTTAAGCAAAAAAGACTTTGCACTTGTCTTTCAGAAAAATACAATAGCAGACAAAATGCTATTGCTTTTAAAGCTGTCATTCCTGTTTGTTTCAGAGCAGCAGCCGTGTTAGTCTATATCCGCAAAAAGAACAGGAGTACTTGTGGCACCTTAGAGACTAACCGATTTATTTGAGCATAAGCTTTTGTGAGCTACAGCTCACTAAAATCACTGTCAGTCAGATCTCTTCATATCAACACTGTTTTCATTAATAGACTACTGAAAGCATAGTGGAAAATTTCAATTGAAATATATCTGTGGATTAGAAATGCTTGGGTCATTGTGCAAGCTGACGGAGCAGCCATATATGCAGATATTTCACCACATATACAGTACAGATCCAACAGAGGGCACCAGTGCATATCCATGAACCAGTCCATGACAATATACACACAGAGCATGGGAGTTTGAAAAGCACTCGGCTTCCACTGAATTCAGAGAGTGGTAAAAAGCCCAGTGGGAGCAGAGCTAGGCCAACGCTGCCTGAACTCTTGCGAAAATGTCACCCTTAAAGTAAAGCTGTATGCATATGAAATGGAAAAAAAGCAGCTCTCATGTAGCACAATTGAAAAATAAAGTCACAAACCATCAGGAAATGCAATACTGTAATTCAGATTGCAACAGCACCACTGTCTCAGTCACTCAGCACCCTGTATGTTTTGTGAAGTACAGTTTAGGACATAAACTTACATAATCAACAAGAAAAAGAAAATGCTAAGTGTGCACCAGGTTAACTCTGCAGCACTGCTCTCAGAAACTCAGCTTTTGCATTCATGACCTTAGCTCTGGTGTCAAAGCAGAGCCCCACTCAAGCCAACAGGGGCCCTGAGTGGGTGTAGAACTCCATCAGTACCACCGCTGGCCTGGCCCATCCCGAGTGGGGGCGTGAAGGGGCAGCAACGTTAAAGCGCTGCCGCTGCAAAGGACCCTGCAGCACTTTAATATCCCTGCCCCTTTTGCCCCCCCTCGGCAGCCGACAGGCTTGGGAGGGCAAAGAGATCAGCTGCCCAGGGGCTGGTGATTTAAAAGGGCCTGGGGCTCCGGACACCGCGGCTGCGGTCCAGAGCCCCGGGCCCTTTAAATCGCCATGGGAGCTCTGGGAGGCGCGGGCCAGGCGGCCTGGAAGGACTGGCTGGGGGATGCTGACCCGCCAGCCCCGCCCTTTTCACCCGAGGCCATGGCCCTTTGGCGCCATACCGGTAATTGTCCTGAGTTATTTTCACCCCTGATCAGTACACATTTCATTGTAGGATCAGAGCTTTTGGTAGTGTAACTGTGTGGCCAGCCTGGATCAGAACCAGAAAATGCACCAAGAAAAAACAGCATTGACATTTTCCTGACATCCAGCTAGTGAAGGGAAGAAGCAGCACCAGAAATCACAGGCGAAGGCCTGTACCTATGTATTTCCAGCCCAGCTTTGCGGATACAGGAGGTTCTAAAATATTGGAGACGCTCCAGAGAAGGATGTCAGCATTTGGGTGCTTTATTCAAATTGAACATTTCCAGCTTTCTTCAGAGATCAAGAAAGAGAAGCTATTTCCGGAGTTACAAAGGCTTCTGGTTGTAAAGATGATCTGATAAGTAAGATTTGGAGAATTCAACCAGCAGTTATTCCTATGGCTGTGCCTTGCTCTGTAACTTGACCATCTTTCCCTGGGCAAATCCTTTCTTATCAAGGGCTTTGCTGTTTTTCAAGTTTTTCTGCTGCTTAGTTAGGGCCCAAGATAGACAACACCTGACTATGGGCTAAGCTGCTGTGTGAAAGCTATGGAAGGTCATGGGTCTGTATTCCACACCCTTCTCAGCTATTCAGCAGTAAACTCAGACAGGCAAAGGAATCAGAAACCTCTGGACCTGTGTATCATTCTCTAGTCCCACAACTTGCCATCAGTTGCGCTGTCTGCTTCTTGACCATGCTGCTGAACCGCACTCACTGATGCTCAGACTCTCTCCTCCCATGAGAAATTCTTCCTGGGGAGTTTGGTGGGTTCTGGGTTTGCCCCAGGTGAGCAATGATTCTGCTAAGCCATAGCACTAAGGCAGATGTTACTTACCAGGGACAGTACCAAGCACTAGTCCCAGGATACTTACCTCATCTGTTCCCCTCCCCCAAATCACATCCTTAGTTCTAGAGTCTTGGGTCCTGATTTTATAAACATTTAGCTCCATGAATGGTCTTTACTCATGTAAGCAGGCCTGTTGCACTGTGTAATCAAACGGACTGCATGCATGAAAAAGGGTTGGCAGGATCAAGCGTTTGTTGAGCACACAAATAAATAGACTCAATGCACACAATGGTTTTATGGAATTTTTGCACTCATACCCATCCATTAGGGTGGTATGGAACCACTCAAAACTGATTTGCCAGTTTCAAAACAGCATTATGCAAAGACAAAGCATGGTTAAGAAAGCAATGTCAAATCAAGTTCGCTATGAAGGATTATGTCTCTTGATGTTTGTAGGTATTATACCATCACAAAACATTCAATATTTCTTGTATCTCTTCTTCCTGTTTGAAAGGGGGAGTTGGATTTGTCCAAGACTCCAAGGAAACAGGTAAAAGGTGTTCCTGGAAACATTTACAGCATCACCTATAGGCCTGATGAATGCAGAATTAGTAAACGGAGAAAAGGATCAATCCTCTTAGCGACAGGTTTCAGAGTAACAGCTGTGTTAGTCTGTATTCGCAAAAAGAAAAGGAGTATTTGTGGCACCTTAGAGACTAACACAAAGCATGAAAAAATACCTCCCCCATACCAGCAGGAGAGTGGGGTGGGGGGAGGTATTTTTTCATGCTTTGTGTGTATAAAAAGATCTTCTACACTTTCCACAGTATGCATCCGATGAAGTGAGCTGTAGCTCACGAAAGCTTATGCTCAAATAAATTGGTTAGTCTCTAAGGTGCCACAAGTCCTCCTTTTCTTTTTGCGAATCCTCTTAGCCACATATTAGCTCCAATTAATATTAATTTTAACATGTGTGTGCAACTCACTAGTATTAGGCTTTGTGGACAGCCCACGGAGATTAAATTTCATATAGGCATATCTTCTCTGAGGTCCTTTCCATGTCAATAACAAATTATCCCATCCAACATAACAGTGTGCTCTACACAGCCCTCCAGTCCTTGTGTAGGGCATGAAATAAACCATCAAAGTGCACCACTAAGAAATAGTTGCTTTCTCATCCTCCATTCGCCTCCCCTCCCCACTGATGCTTTCTTTGACGTGACCGGTGGATATATCCAATTCTTTAATTGAAAGAAATACAGCTGAACTTCTGCTGGAAATGTGCCAGAGGCTACATCATATGCAACGTCAAAGAATATTGGAAATAATATAGACCTCTGACATTTGTGTTTAATGATTTGGCGTGCCCAAAGGGGGGTTGTTTGGAATCAGAATTTGTCACTGCTGTGAGGAGATAGTCTGCAGTGGCTGGGGCCTTAAGGGTTACTGCAAAGAGATATTAATAAAGCTATGTTTAAACATGTCACTGGAATGTTTTGCTTTAATCTCCTCTGATTCTTTGCACAGCCATGTCCAGAAGGATTCCGTAAGAGATTTCTCAATTTGAGACATAGCAGAGCGAGTAAAGCAATACTCCTGAGGTAGCAACAGGACCCTTTCTCAGAACATCTTGCAAGCGAGCAGAGAAGAACTAAAACGTAACACCATGGTTTATTAACCACAGTTTAGGTTCAATTCTCCCAGCCACTGCCCAGACACACAGGATGACTATTAGCTCCTGCCAAGGAAATTAAAATAAATAAGTTTTTAGTTATATAAATAAGATGAGAATAAGGAAGTTGTGGATGGAAAGGAGATTAAAGATGATCTAAGTATGGCCCCAAAATGAAATGAATCCTGTGTCTTGTTTTCAATAAGGATGGTAATATTGAACACGGGCAGAATGGCTAATGGAAATGAGTGAATAGAAATGGAAATTACCACATCTGAGGTGGAAGAAAAACTTGAAGAGTTTAATGTGCTCAAACTGGGGGGTCTTGGATAATCTCCATCCATCCATCCAGAAGGAACTAGTCCACTAGCAAGGATTTTTAATAAATCTATCTATCTATTCAGGGGTAGACTGGATATGACTGGAGAATAGTTAATGTTGTGCCTATATTTAAAAAAGGAGGAAAAAGTGATACTGGCAATTACAAATCAGTTAAACTGGCCTCAGAAGTATACAAGGCTTTAGAATAAACTGTGAAGGAAATAATAATTAAATTCATGGAGGTGAACAGTAAAGGGGATATAATGAAACATGGGTTTGCCAAAGGTAGATCATGCCAGACTTACCTGATTTCCTTCTTTGACAAAATAACTGCATTTTTTAAATAAGGGAAATGCAGTATATCTAATACACTTGGACTTGAGTACAATTTTTAATACAGTAGCCCATGCAAATTTATTGTTAAATTAGAGAAGGTGGGGATTAGCACAAGAACTGTATAGTGTATAAGGCAAGGTGTTGTGCTGAAAGGTGAACTATCAGACTGGAGGGAGGTTGCAAGTGGAGTTCTCCAGGATCAGTCTTGGGACCAATCTTACTCAACAGTTTTATTAATGACCTTGACATTAAAAGTAGCAGTGCACCAATGAAATTTGCTGATGATGCAAAGTTGAGAGGTATCATCAATATATAGGAGGACCGGAATATTATACCAGAAGATCTGAATGACCTTGAAGACTGGAACAACAGAAGTGGGATGAAACTCAATAGTACAAACTGCAAGATCATGCACTTAGGATCTACTTAGAATTTCTGGTACTAGCTGGGGGCTCATCAGTTGGAAGTGACAGAGGGAGAGAGAGAGACCTGGTTGTGTGGGTTGATCACATGATGACTATGAGCCTCACATGTGATGCTAAGATGCATCAGGCAAGGCATTTCTGTGTTTCTCCTAGAAGTATTAATGCCACTGTACAAGGCAATGGTAGGATCTCATTTGGAATACCGTGTACAATTCTGGTCACCCATGTGTTCAAAAGAAATGAATTCAAACTCGAACAGATGCAGAGAAGAGTTACTAGGATGATCAGGGGAAAGGAGGGCCCATCTTACAAGAAGAGACTGGAGGAGATTAGCTTAGCAAAAAGAAAGTGGAGGGGATGTGATTGCTCTCTGTAAATACATTGCAGGGGGGAAACACCAGGGAGGGCAAAGAGCTATTTAAGCCTAAGGACCATGTTGGCAGAAGAACAAATAGACAAACTGTTGGGATTGCTTGTGAAGAGAGAGGGTATGGCTCAATAACATTGAGGCTCACTTACAGTTGCATTCTATTTTCCTAAAAGCTCATGCTTCCAGATTTCAGCTGGCCACCTCTAATGGTCAGGAAGGGATTCCCCTCAGCCCCAATGTATTCTGGGAGGGAGGTTGGTCTCTTTCCTCTGAAGCATCAGATATAGCCACGGCTGGAGATGGGACACTGGACAGCGTGGTCCAGTGCTCTAAGATGGCATTAAGCAATCTCACAAGTGCTTAGTTGGCTGGTTCTTATTCACATGCTCAGGGTCCAACTGATCACCATGTGTGGGGTTGGGAAGGAATATCTCCCCAGGTCAGATTGGCAGTGAGCTTGGAGTTATTTTTTCCATCTTCCTCTGCAGCAAGTGGTCATTTGCTATTACAGGGGCCTCAAGCATTCGTGGGCCTCGGTCCCTCCTATTTTCTCCCTGTGGCACAGAATAGTCAAGTTTCTTGCAGGCATGGACGGCGGGTATAATAGGCCAGGGCAGGCTTAGCTTTCCCTGGCACTGCCGCCAACCCACCGCCAGACACCTGGGCCACGGTGGACCCGCCCCTTCTCTGAGACCCCCACCGCCTCCTTCACTCTACCCCGCCCCTCAGGTCCCTGCTTCTTGCCACATCCCCCCTCCTTGAGACAGGGAGAGCCAGCAGAGTGAGAAGGCTCAGCCGGGTGCTCTGGGGCTGGTGACTCAGCAGGGGATGGGGAGGCCTTCAGGGCCAGGAGGGGCTGGTGGCTCAGGGGGCTTTCATTTTCCAAAAGACGAGGTCTTGGATCAATGTAAAATGGTGATAACCAGTCTGATGTTTTCCACATTAAAAAAAAAAAGAAGAAAAAATTTACAATGTTGATGATTTTCCCATTAAAATGTTTTTTTTTTTTAAAAAAAAAAAACATTTGATTAAATCCTTTGAAAAATTTCCAACCCTTCTAATTGCCTGAAGTGTTTTTGCAGCACACCTTTCAAAAGTAGACAATGGTGGAACTGACCAGAAACTAAACACTGACATTATCACAGATGGTCCAGTTTGTCCCTGAGATCTGCCCTGACATTTCACAAAGGTGCATTCTGAAGCTACAACAAGTATCCTTAAAATGAAGAAACGTGGCAGTTGTTAAGGTTTCAGCCACACACAAAAGTTGTACCATTTTAATAATACTGCTACAGTTAATGCAGCACGACTCCCCTAGCATGGCTGGAGTTACAGCAGTGTAATGTGCGTCTATCGATTTTCCTTATTCCTTTGGGTAATAAGGTGTAAGGCACCTTTACACAGGTATAACCACATCCACACTAGAAGATGTTCTGATCAAATATAGTCAGTAAAGGAAAGAAAACTCACCCCACTAACCTAGTTATTATACCAGTATAAAAACCTGTGTGTAGAGCAGGCCTCCAGGTACGTCTACACTACAAGTGCTACAGCAACACAGCTGCAGCTATACCACTTCCTATAGTGATGGGAGGGTTTTTATCATTGCTGTATTAATCCTCGTCAGGACAGGCTGTAGGTAGGCTGATGGAAGAATTCTTCTGTTGACATACCTGCATCTACAGTGGGGGTTAAGTCAACCTAACTACCGTAACCTCACGCAGGGCATGAATTTGGTGAGAGATGTAGTTAGGTCAACCTAAGTTTTAGGTGTAGACAAGGCCTCAGAAAACCATTTGGGATGAATTTCATCACCTAGAGGAGATGCCCTGAAAAGGCCCTTTATATTACAATTAAGCCACCTAGGAAGACTATTGAGCTTGGGCTTGCGCAGATGCAGTGGCTGGGAAGCCTTTGTGAAGGAGGAGTGTGGAGGAGCAGTACCCCATATAGTCCATCTTACATGCAGGAAAGGGGCAACACTACGGCCCTGTAGACTGCAGGTAGGTTTTGAAGTTGAAGTCCATTCCCTGGATGACAGTCTGCTCCCCACTCAATACCTGCTTCCTTGAGCTTTGTACAGTGAATGGTCAATTGCACCCTTGATCAATAAGGAGACTTGGCATTTTGGTCACAGGAGGTTGGCGCTCTAGCTCTGCAGAGGCACATCTACGGCCAGAGCTAAGTTACCCTTTATCCTTAATCAAGTCTGAAATGTGGGTTTAACGGAGATGTGCCTGAGAACGACATCTGAAGGGAAATGAGCCACCGACGCGCTCTCATGTACATTTACAAGGACAGAAATCCATTTGTCTGAAAACTACAAAGTTTGTTGAAAATCTGTGCCTTGCTGTAGTAGCATTTATAGCTCAGGAATGAAGGACCGCACGCACACACACACATACATTTTCTTTCAGTGTCTGCTTTTTTGTCTGCTACTAATACCAGTTGGGTGTGGCAAGGAAGAGACCTGTCTGAGATAGGGATAGGATTACAAGAGGCAGACAACACTATTAACTCTTTACTGTCTGAACGCACTAAAATAAAAATGGTGGTATTTGTTTCACTCCAGACAACATATTTTAAAAACAAACAGAAACTGGGGGTTGGTGTGACCATTTTTTAGCTTTCAAAAATGAGAGCAATGTGTCCTGTTGCTGAAGGGGGAAACTCAAGAATCTACAGTAACAAGATCAATAAACAGGTTTCAGAGTAGCAGCCGTGTTAGTCTGTATTTGCAAAAAGAAAAGGAGGACTTGTGGCACCTTAGAGACTAATAAATTTATTTGATCATAAGCTTTCGTGAGCTACAGCTCACTTCATCGGATGCATTCAGATCAATAAAGGAGCCACAGTTTTCTATCCTTAATCTTTTTTCCAGGCTCTAAAGGGCATCTTTAAAAGAGTCACTAACAGACACGTTAATTGATTTATAAGTTGATCTGATTTATTTTTGTACATTTAATTGATTTATTGAGTTACCGCTCTTCTTTTGCATTTCAAGTGCTTCTTACATGCAATATATCATGGCAGCTTTGCACATACTTCACTTGAATCCAAGGGGGATTTTGCAATATGAACTGACAACAGTACATGCCCAGGTAATAGAAACTGTTGCTGACTTGCCCTTCCCAGCCCAAACAGGTTAAGCATCTGTGACAAATCCATCTTTTCCAATAGAATTCTGCGGAGGAGGGGGACGATGTTATGGGAAATATGGAGTAAAAATTTTGAAGGGACTGGAGAGGAAGTTGCATTACTAACCTCAGTATCTGCATATTGATCTGAAAGGGTTAAATATCAACAGCAAATGAGCAGGTGAAATCATAAGATCTCACCACCATTGATTCAGAGTCTGAGCCTTGGTCTACACTAGGCGTTTAGGTCGAATTTAGCAGCGTTAAATCGATGTAAACTGCACCCGTCCACACGATGAAGCCCTTTATTTCGACTTAAAGGGCTCTTAAAATCGATTTCCTTAATCCACCTCTGACAAGTGGATTAGCGCTTAAATCGGCCTTGCCAGGTCGAATTTGGGGTACTGTGGACGCAATTAGACAGTATTGGCCTCTGGGAGCTATCCCAGAGTGCTCTATTGTGACCGCTCTGGACAGCACTCTCAACTTAGATGCACTGGCCAGGTAGACAGGAAAAGGCCCGCGAACTTTTGAATGTCAATTTCCTGTTTGCATGGTCACCTGCAGCTTGCCACGCTGGCCAGAGCTCATCAGCAGAGGTGACCATGCAGAGCTCATCAGCAGAGGTGACCATGATGGAGTCCCAGAATCGCAAAAGAGCTCCAGCATGGACCGAACGGGAGGTACGGGATCTGATCGCTGTATGGGGAGAGGAATCCGTGCTATCAGAACTCCGTTCCAGTTTTCGAAATGCCAAAACATTTGTCAAAATCTCCCAGGGCATGAAGGACAGAGGCCATAACAGGGACCCGAAGCAATGCCGCGTGAAACTTAAGGAGCTGAGGCAAGCCTACCAGAAAACCAGAGAGGCAAACGGCCGCTCCGGGTCAGAGCCCCAAACATGCCACTTCTATGATTTGCTGCATGCCATTTTAGGGGGTTCAGCCACCACAACCCTGCCGTGTTGTTTGACTCCTTCAATGGAGATGGAGGCAATACGGAAGCAGGTTTTGGGGACGAGGAAGATGATGATCATGAAGTTATAGATAGCTCACAGCAAGCAAGTGGAGAAACCGGTTTTCCCGACAGCCAGGAACTGTTTCTCACCCTGTACCTGGATGCAGTCCCCCCCCCAGACCCACCCAAGGCTGCCTCCCGGACCCGCCAGGCGGAGAAGGGACCTCTGGTGAGTGTACCTTTTAAAATACTATACATGGTTTAAAAGCAAGCATGTTTAATGATTAATTTGCCCTGGCATTTGCAGCTCTCCCGGATGTACTCCCAAAGCCTTTGCAAAAGGTTTCTGGGGAGGGCAGCCTTATTCCACCCACCATGGTAGGACACTTTACCACACCAGGCCAGTAGCACATACTCGGGAATCATTGTAGAACAAAGCATTGCAGTGTATGTTTGCTGGCGTTCAAACAACATCCGTTCTTTATCTCTCTGTGTTATCCTCAGGGGAGCGATATCATTCATGGTCACCTGGTTGAAATAGGGTGCTTTTCTTAAGGGGACATGCAGAGGTGCCCGTTCCTGCTGGGCTGTTTGCCTGTGGCTGAACAGAAATGTTCCCCGCTGTTAGCCGAGGGGGAAGGGGGGGTGAGGGGCTAGCCATGTGGTGGGGGGAGGCAAAATGTGACCTTGGAACGAAAGCACATGTGCTGTGTATGTAATGTTAACAGCAAGGTTTCCCATGAAAGAGTGTACCCATTGTTCTAGAAAATGTGTCTTTTTAAATACCACTGCCTCTTTTTTTTTCTCCACCAGCTACATGTGTTTCAATGATCACAGGATCTTCTCCTTCCCAGAGGCTAGTGAAGATTAGAAGGCGAAAAAAACACACTCATGATGAAATGTTCTCTGAGCTCATGGTGTCCTCCCACACTGACATAGCACAGACGACTGCGTGGAGGCGGACAATGTCAGAGTGCAGGAAAGCACAATATGACCGGGAAGAGTGGTGGTGGGCTGAAGAGACTAAGTGGCGGGCTGAAGAGAGTAAGTGGCGGGCTGAAGAGAGGGCTGAAGCTCAAATGTGGTGGCAGCGTGATGAAAGGAGGCAGGATTCAATGCTGAGGCTGCTGGAGGATCAAACCAATATGCTCCAGCGTATGGTTGAGCGGCAGGAAAGGCAGCAGGAGCACAGACCGCCGCTACAGCCCCTGTGTAACCAACCGCCCTCCTCCCCAGGTTCCATAGCCTCCTCACCCAGACGCCCAAGAACGCCCAATCCACCCCAGAGGATTGCCCAAGCAACAGAAGGCTGGCATTCAATAAGTTTTAAAGTTTTAAACTTTTAAAGTGCTGTGTGGCCTTGTCCTTCCCTCCTCCACCACCCCTCCTGGTGCTTCTCTCCTCCACCACCCCTCCTGGGCTACCTTGGTAGTTATCCCCCTATTTGTGTGACGAATAAATAAAGAATGCATGAATGTGAAGCAACAATGACTTTATTGCTTCTGACAGTAGTGATTGAAGGGAGGAGGGGAAGGTGGTTAGCTTACAGGGAAGTAGAGTGAATCAAGGAGCGGTGGGTTTCATCATGCAGAAACAAACAGAACTTTCACACCATAGCCTGTCCAGTCATGAAACTGGTTTTCAAAGCTTCTCTGATGCGCACCGCGCCCTCCTGTGCTCTTCTAACAGCCCTGGTGTCTGGCTGTGCAAAACCAGCAGCCAGGCGATTTGCCTCAACCTCCCACCCCGCCATAAACGTCTCCCCCTTACTCTCACAGATATTATGGAGCGCACAGCAAGCAGTAATAACAGTGGGAATATTGGTTTCACTGAGGTCTAACCAAGTCAGTAAACTGCGCCAGCGCGCTTTTAAATGTCCAAATGCACATTCTACCACCATTCTGCACTTGCTCAGCCTGTAGTTGAACAGCTCCTGACTACTGTCCAAGCTGCCAGTGTATGGCTTCATGAGCCATGGCATTAGGCTGCGTCCCCAAGGATACATATAGGCATTTCAACGTCCCCAACTGTTATTTTCTGGTCTGAGAATAAAGTCCCTTCTTGCAGCTTTTGAAACAGACCAGAGTTCCTGAAGATGCGAGCACCATGTACCTTTCCCGGCCATCCCACGTTGATGTTGTGAAATGTCCCTTGTGATCCACCAGTGCTTGTAGCACTATTGAAAAGTACCCCGTGCGGTTTATGTACTCGCTGGCTTGGTGCTCCGGTGCCAACATAGGGATATGGGTTCCATCTATGGCCCCACCACAGTTAGGGAATCCCATTGCAGCAAAGCCATCCACTATGACCTGCACATTTCCCAGGGTCACTACCCTTGATATCAGCAGATCTTTGATTGTGTTGGCTACTTGCATCACAGCAGCCCCCACAGTAGATTTGCCCACTCCAAATTGATTCCCGACTGACCAGTAGCTGTCTGGTGTTGCAAGCTTCCACAGGGCTATTGCCACTCGCTTCTCAACTGTGAGGGCTGCTCTCATCTTGGTATTCTTGCGTCTCAGGGCAGGGGAAAGCAAGTCACAAAGTTCCATAAAAGTGCCCTTATGCATGAGAAAGTTTCGCAACCACTGGGAATCGTCCCAGACCTGCAACACTATGCGGTCCCACCAGTCTGTGCTTGTTTCCTGAGCCCAGAATTGGCATTCCACTGCATGAACCTGGCCCATTAGCACCATGACGCCCACATTGCCAGGGCCCCTGCTTTGAGAGAAGTCTGTGTCCATGTCCTCATCACTCACGTTACCGCGCTGACATCGCCTATTCGCCCGGTATCGCTTTGCCAGGTTCCGGTGCTGCATATACTGCTGGATAATGTGTGTGGTATTTAATGTGCTCCTAATTGCCAAAGTGATCTGAGCGGGCTCCATGCTTGCCCTGGTATGGTGTCTGCACAGAAAAAAGGTGCGGAACGATTGTCTGCCGTTGCCCTGACGGAGGGAGGGGCAACTGACGACATGGCTTACAGGGTTGGCTTACAGGGAATTAAAATAAAAAAAGGGGGTGGCTTTGCGAGAAACTGAATGGCCCCTCAAGGATAGAACTCAACACCTCAAGGATAGAACTCAAAACTGGGTTTGGCAGGCCGTTGATTTCACAGAGGGAAGGAGGAGAAAATGAATACAGAACAAATCTGGTCTATTTCTTGTTTTGAGCCACTTCATCTATCTTTATAGATCTTGCTGGCAGCAGACTGTGCAGTACGACCGCTAGCCATCATCATCTCCTGGGTGCTCGGTGGAAGACGGTGCAGTATGATGACTAGCCATCGTCTTCTGCTGGCTGGAGGTTAAAAGACAGTGCACTGCTGGTAGGACTGAATCGCCACGAGACGAAACTTAAAAGTGAAATGACCTGGCTGAGTCACTCCCATGTTTGCCCAGGCGCCCGATTAAAAGAGCACCCAGGACTACGTCGATGACGGCTACCAGTCATACTGCACTGTCTGCTGCCAAAGGGCAATTAACTGCTGCTGTGTAGCAATGCAGTACCACGTCTGCCAGCACCCAGGAGACATACGGTGACGGTTTGCTGAGTGGGCTCCATGCTTGCCGTAGTATGGCGTCTGCACAGGTAACTCAAGAAAAAAGGAGCAAAACGATTGTCTGCCCTTGCTTTCACGGAGGGAGGGAGGGAACGGGGGCCTGACGATATGTACCCAGAACCACCCGCGACAATGTTTTAGCCCCATCAGGCACTGGGATTTCTACCCAGAATTCAGATGGGCGGCGGAGACTGCAGGAACTGTGGGATAGCCACCCACAGTGCAACGCTCCGGAAGTCAATGGTTGCTTCGGTACTGTGGACACACTCCGCCGACTACATGCACTTAGAGCACTTTTGTGGGGACACACACAATCAACTGTATAAAACCGCTTTCTACAAAACCGACTTCTATAAATTCGACCTAATTAGACATACCCTAAATCTTAGCCCTGATTCAACCTCAAAGCCAAACCTTACCTTAAACCTAATCCAGATCCTGATCTGAGCACCTGCTAGGTTCATCACTGCTCTAACAAAGGCTACATCTTCACTGCCAAAAAGAGTGTTCTTACAGAGAGAGCTCGTTTGAGTTAGATCTCTCATTGTAAAATCCTAACCGAGACAGGAAGTTTTTTTACCTTTGTATAGCTAGTCCAAGTCAACCACATGGATTTACCTTGACTAGTTACACTGAGCTGCAAATTACAGTGCCTTGTATCCACGAGGAATTTACAGCAAGGTGGCTAACTCAAGTCTATTGGCTTCAGTGGAGTAACCCAACTTCAGTGGAGTTACACATGAGATGAACTTGGCTCGAGGTTGGCTATAGCAAGTCCGTAAAGGGTTTAAAAACCTGCACAGGACCATTTTCAACTGGATCCTGATATGACTGGGAATGTGTGATAGTATCCCAGGATACTGCAGCACCTTAAAATTAGAGAGACGATGGGTGTGATGTGCTCCAACTTGCTTGAACATGTAAGAAGCCTAGCCCCTGGGAGCTGGAACCGGGGGAAACCAGAGAGAAGGGCGGTAAAGGAGTCAGGGAAAGAATTCTGAAAGTTATTCTTATTTTGCAGTGCATCTTCACTTCTCCCTGATGCTGGGAATAACTGAAGGTGAATATCTTTAATCCTATGGAACAAACACACACAAACAAAACCATACGACTGTTCTGAGCCCCAGCTTATTCCAGTTCTGGTCTCTTGCCCTTCCCAAGTACAGTCACAGTCCCATTACCTTTAAACCAAGATATCCCCAGGACCCCAAATCTTGATCTCTGGCCTTGTCCATTGTAATACTCCTCATGCAGCAAACGCAGCCTTATGGTTCAAGCCTTGCGGCAGGGCAGCACCAAGCGCGGAGGACAGCTTGGTGACAAGGATAGCAGTGGACAGGGGCAGCGGCTGTGCCCAAGGGACAGCTCAATTTAAAAGATAAAAATCTACAGCTTATGCTTGAGATCACCGCAGCAGCATCTGGCAGCATGAAGAGCCACGTTGTTGCTTTTCCTATAAATAATTTAGGCAACTGATTAACAAGCGTGGATGAAACATAAATATCCAGGTTGGGATTGTTGTAAGTGATGGGTTAGTCACTTCACAAAATAAAAGCCGGTCTCACTCTTGATCCAAAATTCTGATTCTACCCTCCCCCCTCCCCACACACTTAATTCAACTCCTGAATCCTGCACAATCCCAGATCCAAGTACCCACAAGCTTTGGGGAAGTTCCAATCCAAACACTGCAGCTCAGATCTCTATCTCAATCATTTTTAAATTGCAAATATATCCTGCGACTGGAAGCAAAAAACCCCCCGCAATGAAAGTTGCTGCCGGGGAGCCACTTAGCTGACCTGAAGCAGGTGTGAGAAATCTCAGCAGACGGCCTGCTTTTACAAGACTGGGAGGCCAATTCTGCAGGTCTCAATAGTTTGGATAAGGAGACAAACTTCTGGGCACCCAGCCAAGTCCAAAGCTTTACAGAATCTCCCACCACTAATCAGGACACCATTCTACTACTTCAATACAGAACCCATGGAAGAAATTGGGGTAGGTTACAATTGTGTTTTAGTATGTTTGGAGGAATTTCACAGGGAACATTCACTATTATTCACTTCAACCCAATACAAAAATGGAGCCCCACAAGCACTGTGAGTTGAAGTCATTCAGAAGAATTCTAGAGCAGCAAATGGATCTCTCTTTTCTCTACACTGACTGCTAAGTTGGCCTTAGAAATCCAGCTAATACAGGAGAAGAGGCCAAAAGAGCAGCTCTTCATTACACAAGCTCAGGTTAAAAAAAATCTCAGCACTAGAATGGCCACATAATGGCATAATCACAAACACCACAACCCTGACTCTGCATGAATACAACACATTTAAAGTAGAAGTGGCAAAGTGCTTTACGAACTGGGGCTATGTTTACACTTGGAGCTAGGGGCGCGACTCCCAGCTCGCACAGACCTAGTCACACTAGCTCTCACTGAGCTAGCACGCTAAAATACCATATAGTGTAGCCATGGTGGCTCACGCAGTGACACTGGCTAGTCGCCCTGAGTACGTACCCAGAGCATCCAGGCAGGTTTGTACACAGGTCAGCTGACCTGCACTGCTGCCCATGCTACCGCAGCTACACGACTATTTTTGGTGCTCAATGAGAGCCAGTGTGAGTATGCTATGCAAGCTGGGAATCACACCCCGGCCCCAGTGGTAGACACAGCTATAAAGAGCTACCCCCTTTATACAGATGTGTGAATGGAGACACAGGGTGGCTAATCAACTCGTTCAAGGTTACATAGCAAGTCAGCAACAGAATCAAAAATCAATCCCTGGTTTTCTTACCCTGAATAACTTGCTTTAATCACCAGAATGATTGCTCCCCTTACTAGGAAGTTACCTTTCATATGGGCTTATTCATATCTAGGTATTGTAAGTGTCATGTCTTTTGCTGTTACGCAACAAAATCAAGGTGGGGAAACCATATGCACACAATTAGGTCCCAAATAACTGTGCTTAGTACATACACACCGACATACAAGGTCCAGCTGTGGTGCTCTGGCTGGCTGGTTTCTGGCAGCTTCTAAAAGATAGAACGTGGTGAGCATCACTAGATGGCTCAAACAATTTAAATGGATACTATCCAGTTGCTATACAGTTCATTAAGTCTGTTCATCTACCTGCTAGCCCTGCCTCCCCTAACAGAAATCCAGAGCAATAATACAATAACTGTTTCTTTGCCCTTTTCCCCAGTGTTAACTTTAGTTCTTCAAAACCAATTTTTGGAAAGAAACAGGGCTCAAATTTTCATTTGTATCGAAGTCCCCTTCTGTGGGTATCCAGCTACCCATGCAAATCCATGATGCGTGCACCGAGGACTGTGTTTCCACATGCCTAGATGTGCATGAGTAACTTATACTCAGACATGGAAGACAGAGCTGGTCAGGGGAACAAATGTTTTGCAAAGTAATTCAAAAGAATTGAACTAGGTCTACAGTTGGTCAAAAAACAAGAGAAATTTCAACAAACATTTTTCAAATTTGATTTAAAAATTTCAAACGGCTTTACTGGGGTGGGTTGCAACTAAATCAGGTATAGTCAATAGATGCATGCATGTTGCAAAATTTGTATTCAAGTGTCTAACTTCTATTACTGAGAATAATATTGCAGATATATTTATACACATGCATCCACCCTACCCACACTATGGCAGGTTTATTTTAAAGTATGGTGCTTTGTTTGTATTTATTTATTTATTAATTAAACCACTTGTTTACTAATAGAGGCTACTATAGGGGAATGTAAAACTAGCAGGATGCTAGAGACTAACAGAATTTCAAGGTGTTCAAAACCTGGCAGGATCAGGCCACGTATACCTAATTGTCAAATCCTTTTAATGTGAGAAATGAAAGCAGGATCTGATAAATGGCATTTTATAATTGAAGTGCACTGATAATCACAGAAGTGTAGGGCTAGAAGGGACCTCAAGAAGTCATCAAGTATGCTGAAGCAGGACCAAGTAAACCTAGACCATTCCTGACAGGTGTTTGTCCAACCTGTGCTTTAAAACCCTCCAAGGGTGAGGAATCCCCACTCCCCACTCCCTGGAAGCCTATAATGAAACCTTAACTATTGTCCCACCACAGCAATATAGGAAAGTTAAGCATTTTAAATGAGAGAATAATGTTTATATTAGTACAGCGGTCACACCAATATCAGTGGAAGTTATGAACAAAAGGTAAACGAATCCCTAACATGACTAAATAAATGTCTAAGAGATACACCTACCATTTGTCTTCATATCTGCCTTGTGAGCTGTAGTTTCTGTTTGTAAGGTTCTATTTAGTTCTCAAATCATCAATTATATAGAATTGCTACTGTCTGTTATCTGAATAGGAAACAATAGCTGGATCTGCAAAGAATTTCTTAAATCATTCTGCTCTCAAGTGGTAGGGGAGGAAAGCCAATTTAAAGATGTGGCTGCACATCAGGGACTTGTTTTCTAATATCAGCATCAATAAGGTCCATTAAGGGACTAATCCCACAGAAGTTAATGGGACTACTCACGTGGGTAAAGGGTTATACAGTAGGTTTCTGGCCCTCTGGTGGTAACTTTTCAGAAAGTGGCACAGTGCTGTTCTCTTTGCTGTTTGAAGCTCTTGTCGTTTGAGAGGGGAGTGGGGTAGAAGGTTTTTCTCTTGCTTGAAATGCTTCCAAAGCAATAAATGAAAGCTCCCCTGAAGTGCCTTCTGCCAAACCATTCCCTGCTTCTCACCCACAAATGTTGCAGATGAGTTTCAGCAGCTCTGAGCCAGCTGTTAAGAAACTCTCTCAGTTTTATGCAGAATGAGAGCCATGAAGCAGTTTAAACCTGAAGCAATCTCAGCTAGTGTTTCCTATTGGCCTAGTGTCCATGTAGATAATACACAGATATTTATTTCATCATACTCCTGAGGCTTAATCTTGCAAGGTGTTGAACACTCAACTCCCATTAAAATCAGTTGAATTTGAGAATGCTCAATGCCTCGAGAGAGAATCTCAGTACCTTGCAGGATTGGGCCCTATCTCTGAAATCAGGTAAGGAAATAGTCCAGTAACATATTTTAATTCTGCCCTGAAGAGTTTTACCGAACCCCCTCCATTCCCTGACCCCTTAAAATGCGTCTCAACATATTGGTGATTTTTCCAGATCTTGTTTTAATTATCTTTAAGTCAAGCTGAAAGGCTTTTGTAATTCCTTTTTGTGGAACACTCTGTACTTGGGGGGCCTCAGCTGGATATCATGGGTTATGCAACCAACAGCTAAAGTTATTGTTTTCAGAAAGAAATTGGATGAATCTCATTAAATACATCCTTGATCAGGATGTCTCTAAAACACTATTTGGATCCAACCCTATTGTCCTAGGAAGGACCGCTTGCCCTCATTTCTGGCTGGGTCTTAAGCCAAACTATTGTTTAGATTTAATTAGTTTCATATTGAGTTGTATCGTCATGTTGAAACTGACATTCTCCTTAAGACGTATTTAAATGTTTGGGTATTTTTTAAACCAGAAGAGGGCAGCAATTTTCCTAACAAGAACAAAAACACAGAACATTGGTTTAACAGGTTTGACAAGGTACAAACAATCCAAATGGCATTAGACTCACAGCAATGCACTCTGGAAATGGGAGTGGGGGGGGGGGGGGGAGAGAGAGGAGCCTACAAACCAAGAAAAAGATTTCTCATTTTTTTAAACAGGCCATTCAAATGGCAGGTGTTTAAATACTTCAGGCTTTCTTGGCCAGTTGGCTGAAGTGAAGTTTAGCATCTGTTATCAGTTTAATACCTGATATATCTTTATCGGGGGATCACAGTCCACATTATTAAGTGGACAGATTTAATAGGTTATTTCTTCCCCCTCCCTGTGATTTACAATTCCAAGTGAAACCGGTACGGGAGGTTATTTCACTTTACCAGACCAATCAACCTTCAGTCAAGATCAACAGACACTGAGGGTATCATTTTTACCTACTATACATCTCCTGATCAGTGACCTGTTAGTGACTGTAAAAAGAAAAGGAGTACTTGTGGCACCTTAGAGACTAACCAATTTATTTGAGCATAAGCTTTCATGAGCTACAGCTCACTTCATCGGATGCATACTTGAATGGTGATCAGAAATGCATGATTGGCCAAGCTGCATTGGTTCGAATTCTAACAACATGAACCAGCCAAAAAATATGGAAAAGGAAGAATATTGTTCTTCGCTGAAAATGTTAGTAAGAGCAGAAGAAGCTGTAGGAAGAGAAAAAGGATTAATTTTAATCACCTAACTAACCTGCCTGTTTTGGTTACTCTGAGTATAGGAACTGCCCAATATCGAACCAATGCAGCTTGGCCAATCATGCATTTCTGATCACCATTCAAGTATGCATCCGATGAAGTGAGCTGTAGCTCACGAAAGCTTATGCTCAAATAAATTGGTTAGTCTCTAAGGTGCCACAAGTCCTCCTTTTCTTTTTGCGAATACAGACTAACACGGCTGTTATTCTGAAATCTGTTAGTGATTGTGTAATTCTCCCACACTGCCCTTGCTGCTATTGTCCTCTCAACACAATTTTCACTAGTGTCTCCTCACAAACAAATAATCTATTGGCAAAAGAAGCTGGTTCACTAGCATTAGAGATCATGAGGGTGACCAAGAAAGAAAGAGAGCAGGGCCACCTGAACTTTACATTTCCCTTGTAGCATCATTGCTTCCTGTTGAAAGGAAGAGGAAAGGTTCATTTCCGAAGTGGCAGGCTGCGTTCATGGTTGCTGAGCTGCACAACTTTTAGTAACAGACCAAGACCCCCATCACTGCTAACCGCCCATTTACATTAGAGACTCCAGAATGAGGACCTGAGATGATCTATAGCAAATCTCTTTACTGATAGCCTTACTTTTTAACCTTTGGCTCCCTGTGAACTGAAACCCATTAATTTGCAGGAAATGGCTGTGCACATCTGTCTTCATCTGCCTGCCCCAATTACTGAGGAAGGCAGGTTCCCTAGCACCATCCTACAATCTCATCAGTTTGATACGCCCAAATATAACAAAGTCACTATCAGGTGGCTGAAGATTATAACGTTGGTGAAAGAAGTTATGGGAATAAGGAAGCAGTACATTTGCTGATTTTGGTGTTCTCCTAAAGCATAATTGACCCCTACATTATTCTGTTCTAGGGTACAACTGACACCATCTCTAAATTTGGTATTACAAGTCATCATTTACCCACAGGAGAAAAGCAAGAATATTTGGAATGATGGACAAAAATTTGCAATGTGCCCGGTGGGCAGAATGTCTGTCCTTTAAGCTTGGAAAAAGAAGACATTAACAAATTCCATTTAAAGATGGGGTATTTCTAGATTCCAAACTGCTCTTTTACTCACAATTTTCTCCCCTTGCCAATGGGGGTAATCATTCTGAGGTTCAATACTAATGTGGCATACTCAGAAGGCCTCAGACTGATACCAAGCCTATTTGTTAGATGCTCAACCATGGCCACCTGGATTCAACACAGTTACCAGAACAGGCGTTTGTTGCTTACAGTGATCCAGAAAGGGTGAAAGATCATCTGATTGACATTTGCTCTTAGGAAAGACTATTTTGCTACTCCTGCTGCAAAATATGACCGGGCTCAAAAAGATTTACTGCAGGGATGGCAGACTGAATTGGGCCACAAGTTTTCCACATTTTTACATTTGTTGAAGAAATCAGTGATAAAGGTGATAATCCATGAGCAGAGATTTTGGCCTCTCCAGTCTAACTATGCACACGCAAATATGATTTAATAAATGCTCACCTTAGTATCACAGATGATAAACCCAGGAGAAAGGAAGAAGGGGCTGACCCACTTGCCACACATCTGCTACAATTCATTCAGCACAGCATAAAATTATTCACAGCTGCACAGGTACAATACTATTGTCCAGTCAAGACTATTTATTGCAAAGAAATTTCATTGCTTCTCACGCAGGTGGACTGCAAGCAGTTGCAGTTCTATATATGCAGATAATGGCCTGTGCTCATAACACTGGTAATATACCATAGGACAGTTCCTTGGCCGGTGCAAACTGGCGCAGCTTCATTGATTTCAAGAGAGGATTTGTCCCTGTAGCCTCCTCTTCCCATGCTCTGAAAAGTCTGGACACTGATTTTTCTAATACAGATGCATGAATCTCTTTCTTTAGCCCCTAGATCCCTTAATCCCATTTGGTTATTGAATTTAACTTCCCATTTGGTCTCTGGATATGACAAATTTATTCTGTGTCTCTATTTGTTTTGAAGAAGTAGTATTATGAATTTATCCCCTTCATTAGTGACTAGTGAACAGTTTGGAAAACAATGCTGATTTCTGCAAATATCCTTATTTATATGTATTCAGTATGTATATTGGTATTCATAATTTGTGTTCTGTGAGGGATCACCTCAGTTAGGTAGCACAGTTGGTGCTTTTGGACTAGATGGCAAACTTCTTAAACGGGGGCCTAATGAATAATGAAATTTCCGAACAAAAATGTTGGATAAATAAATAAATTCTGAAATTTTTATGGATAGTTGCTAACCACATACCTGTAGATTATGGAGACTCTGATCCACATGTAACAGCAAATTGAACTCAGGGCATTTTTATTGATAACAATATTAACCATGTTATTTTTTGTTAATTGTTCCACCAGATCTAATTGCCATTAAAATAAACTTCACATCACCTGTCTCACCTTTCTCCCCCCGAAAGATGCTCAACTATAAGGTAGAGGGTATCACTGAAAAACAAAAATCATCAATGTTTTAAAAAAAAAAATTTATTTCAGCACCACCACCATTTTCCTACCGCCGTTTGAAGCTGTGGGTTTGTTTTCTATTGAAGACTTCAATAGAATGGTTTGAAAAATGTTAACACTTGAAATATTAGATGCACTTTTTTCTTGAAAATGTCACAATTTTTAACCAGCTCTATTACACACTTTTGCATTAGGAGCTGGTTGCAATGTTTCAAAACTTTGGGAAAAAAAAAGAAGATTGACACATTTGACAAAGCCTTCATAAGATTTTCCCCCATTGTTTAATCAGCCATAGAGCTGGGTGAAAAGGTTTCACTTTTTGACATTTTAAAATTCTGAATGTTTAAATTAAATATTTTTAAATATTTTTCCCCACCACCTCTAGTTTGCAGGACCAGAAGGTGAGTTTTAAAATATTGAAATATAGCATTTCTCTTGATCAGATCAATGTAGTAAGGTGCTTCGTGATACATTTGTTAACAGAATAAACAAGTTACAAAGAAATAAGCATTTTACATCAGAAGTGGTAGTGCAACATTCAGCCACTAGGGTTTCACATTGGGATGGGTTAAGATTGTTCTGATACAGACGGATTACTTGGAGAATAAAGATAGCAACCTGTTTTTATAAGCTCTATCACCATGACTTTTGTAGCACACGAAAACCATTTACAGTGCCATAAGAAAAAAACAGAGAAAAGAAAATACAGGTTTGGTCTGGGTTGAAGAATTATGTAATACGACTCCATCAGTGGTGGAAGTCACTGCTGGGTTTAAATACCTAAGCACATGGGTAAGAAAATTAGATGTTCTTCTTAGTCTATTGCCAGCATTTTACATAACAGAATGATGGATCCGGGAATGATCTCCCTTGTTGGACTTTGTTGTTATGAGGGATTGGCAAATTAGTGGTTACAGCAAGAAGCCATCCACAATTTTTCTTCTAACTGGAAGTGAACCCAACAGGGTTTGAGTTCTGAAAAAAATTTGGTTAGATTTAATTAAAAAAAAAATCCACGCTCCGATGACTTTACCGGTTTCCTCCAGGTCATTTCATTCTTCGTGCCACATTGTACCTGCAGGGCTGCCTGTGGCAACTTATATGAGTGGAGACTGAATCTTCGCTCTAAACTCACAAGCAGCAACCAGGCTGTCAGTCACATTCATTTTACCTGCCTCTGGCAAGAAAGCAAGGGTAGCATTCTTTTGAAAACATCAGACAGTACCTTTTAATTAACTGCAGCAGTCACTTTTGGTTTTCTTAAACAAATTAAGTAGGGGAAGGATAGATGATACTGTATTGTTTTCCCCTCAGGGAATGGAGGGTAACTAGAAAGCCTGCCAGGTAGCAAAGACTAGAGGGCCAGCTTTCCCTAGGCGAGCAACTGAAATAGTCACACATTTGCTTTAGGATATAAATCAGCGGGGGTTAAAATCAGAAAAGCAAACTTTGAACAAGAATTTTTTGAAGTGTGGTACAGGCAGCAGTGACCTCACCAAGCAGTAGGTGACTGGCTGCCGGCTAGGGCTCAATTTGGGGAAAGACAGGGCCAGATCATTTAGCTTGTGGAGTCTAAGCAACAATTTAGAAGATCACTCTGCCGGAATGTGAGAAGGTAGTTGAACACATCCAGCATCCTTCAGGAATACAACTGGCAGCCATAGATGTTTGCAGCAGGTGCAGAGAGCATTATACAACTTCAGGATCTGCTGGTTAACCAGAGAATGGTCCTTTTTTCCAAGCATTTTTTTCCTATCATAGTACCTAGGAGCTCCAGTCATGGACCCCCTTGTGCTAGGCACTGTACAAACACAGAATAAAGTAGATGGAAAACTGCTAGGAAGGGACTTATGACTGAGTTGCTTTGTGCTGTGCCTAACTACTGACTGCTACATAGTATTTTCAGTTTCAAAATTATAGGGAAACAGCCAGAAACTGACTTGCTTTCTGTTCAATACTTGCTTAGATACCACAGTGATAGGTGCTTTTAAACATCTAAAATAGAATTTACATAGTTCACGGAATAGAGATAGAAGGAAAATGCATAGTCTGGGCCCTGTTCTCTACCACTGTCATCTGGAAATCTCCCCCGCTGGATTATTTTCCTGAAAATACAGAAAAAGTGTACTAACTGGTGACATGAAACACTTCAAAGTAAAGCAAACAAATATGGGACTCACTGAGGAATCAGAAACATCATGATACTATAATACTAGTGGTTCATTTTTCAGTGCCTCAGGCTTCTTGGCAGAGAGTCACAGTAAAATCATCTAGGCATGCAAGATCAACTGATATCTGTTTCCTTAAAAAGTCCCATCCTCTCATAGTGAAGGCCTTTTACACCTTCATGGGAATGTTGTTCCCCAGTCAATGCTGAATGGGGGAGTTGGAAGGGAACCCCATGAACCTTCCCACCCTTTCATCCAGTGTGGATTACCAGACAGCATCCTAACCGTGCTGGACAAAGTGTGAATGCACCAAAGAACAAAGTCCCTGACACAAAATCTTTTAGTCTAAATGCATGTCAGTATAATACCAAACAATATATGACAGAACAAGGACAGAATGGTCTTATCTAAATAAAATGTATTTATTTAGAGTGAAATTTACCCCTGTGTGCAGAGGGCTAGAACAAGGCCCATGAAGAACTTAAATCCCACTCTAGGGCTCTACATAGGGGCTCGTTTCACCCTTAAATTTTATAGGGTTATTTTATACTCTGGGGAAAATCCTGGTCCCATTGAAGTCATTGGGAAACTCTGATTGCCCTTACTGGGCCATGATTGCACCCTATACGCTTCATAGTAATTAAACTGACAGTAGCTGGAATGCTTCTCGGAACAGGTGAGTTTTGCTGTCCGACATGTTTCATATGTTTACTTAGATTTAACTATGGTGCCTGCTTCCTGAATATAAACAGCAAGCAACATTATCCTATCCATTAGCTTTTGTTTCCAATTGGTTTCCTAACCAGGAAAACAAGTGTGACTTCAGTCTTAGTGGAAACCATTAATATAGGGAAGAGTATGGGAGACAAATTATATCAGTGGAGTTGTCAGTCAGTGGAGAAAAGTAAAACCTTTTGAGGGAAAATTGCTCTAAGTTTAAACACAATAATAAAGGCTGCATTTGAAGCTCACTCTGCTCTCCATGGCCAGCCACTGGACATTTATTAGACTATACCAAGAACTATGTCTATAAAAACTTTCCCCCAAAAGGATATTGAAACCATTTGCATGACTTTAGTCAGCTGGCTGCAAAGCAGTTTTTGAACAGTTATTTAAAACAAAACAAACAAACACACACAAACAAGAGATTGGCTCATTGGAAGGGTTTTGTATTCCCTGAGGAAAACCAGGTCTTGCATCCATTTCAGTGACAGCAGTTTTTCCGTAGGATCCTGAGATTATCAGCTTTAGTGATCACACAAGGCCCATTGCATCTTTGCACGAAACCCACAGCTCGCAAAGCTACATATTTCAAATGCTTAGATGGAACTTTGGAATAAAATTTGGCTCATTCAGATAGAACAATCCTGTTTATACAGTGACTGTTCCAGTGTTTTTGTGTGGTTAAATAAAGTGTTTGCAAGGGTATGATCTTAAGAAGCCCTGAGACCTGTCATCTCCCATTAATTTCAGGCAGAGTTGAGGGCACTTGTCATATTGCAGGCAGTGCTCAGCACCTAAGCCCTAGTAAAATATTTAGATCGAAAAGGACATTAAAACTGAACAATTCCTGACTCCAATTTTCAAAAGGGCTCAGCGCCCACAAATGGTCCCAGGTTTTCTAAAGAGCTCAGCATTGTTCTCAATGGGAGCTTTTGGGTGCTTTGAAAATCTGCCCTAAATTACCCCTTGCATCATTTAAACCCCTGGGATTTGTGTGGGTATGTTTGCTCTTGTGAACAAGGTTTGCATCGCAAAATCCAAGCTATTTCCTCACCTGAGCTGTATTCCAAAAATCAAAATTTAAAATGTGAATTGTACTCATAGCTAGACCACATAACTACATGTCCTCATCAATGTTACCTTTATGATCTTTCCCCAAGTCCCTCTAACATTTGTTACATCCACTTATTATCTATCGTCTTTATTTAGATTGCAAACACCTTTGGTGCAAGCACTGTCTCTTAGTATCTGTTTATACAGCATCTAGCACAATGGGCCTTAATCTGATCAAGGCTTTTGGGCATCGTTGTATGTTTGTATTACAACAACAATGGGATATGGATCATTGTTTCGGTATTATTTTTTATTAAACCAACTTCTGCTGGTGAGAGAGACAAGCCAACAGAAGTTGGTCCAATCAAAGATGCTACCTCACCTACCTTGACTCTCTAATACCCTGGGACCGACACAGCTACACTACACACAATAAATGAAATGATGTCATTTCAGACATAGACACATGGCTATTTATAGACCTTGCTACAAACGGGCCCTATGCTGCGGAACAATAAGCATCTTTACCACCGGTTTGTTTGAGAGCCCCGGGCAGTCAGCATCTCTAAAGAACCAGAGGAAGTAAATTTTAAAATGCATAAAAAGGAGTTGTATGCCCAACTCCCACTGACTTTCAGTGGGAATCAGGTGCCCACCTGCCCTTTGTGCCTTTGAAGATCTCCAGACCACCTAGTTTCCGGTTGGTTTCAAAGTATTGTTTGGGTGTGCGTGCTCGTGTGTATACACACACAATTACCTGATGCTACTATAATTTTCTAAAGGTTACACTGACCTAGTTCCTCTGCATTACATAGTGCACATTAAATATCTACCTACAGAGCAAATGTTGATAGCCACTCTTTATTTTACCCTGACTACAAACAAACCTCTTCATCTCAAGACTGTTTGTTGTTTTAAAATAGAAAAGATTCTAAGTGGTTTGATTTTTCTTTAAAGGACAGCTGGGCCAGATCCTCAGCTGTGGAAGCTGGTATCTCAGCTATTCAAGTCAATGGATCTATGCCAGTTGACCCCAGCTGGCCCACTAGTTCTTTATTTCTACCATGAACATACAGTTCAGAACACCAGGATCTGGCCCACTAGTACTTTATTTCTACCATGAATGTACAGTGCCAGAGGAGCGTTTTAACACAGGTTGTCCTGGGAGCTTAAGAACATTTCTAATCTATGCAACACACCCCCTAGACAGAAAACGGAGCTCAACAACAAGCTTATTTTCCTTTCTCCAAAACATACAGAATCCTTAAGCTACACAGCTTGTAAAAAGCTGTTTGTTTTGTACTGACCTTCTCCTTTTATGTAACGTGATAGGCATGCTTCAGTGAATACTGAATGCAGCTAAACATATGTCGTCAGCTTGTGCGTTGCGGCCCCTTCTATTAAAATGGATTTTGGTAGCATATGTGGAATAGGCTTGCCACAGATACTCAAGGGAAATGAAGGAATACAAGGTAATTAGCAGGAGCAATCCCCAGACCTCTCTGCTAAGCCTCAGTGGGAAGTACAAAGACTTATCTCATGGGCATGGAAACAATTAAGGTCAACAAGTAATCGTGGAAAAGGAAACTTTAAAAAAGAAGAACATAATAAATGACCTAGTAAACACCCCTCACCACCCCCTCCTGACATAGTATGCATTTCATCTGGGGTTCACTTGTACAATCTAGCTGGGTTTTCCCTTCCCAGCCCCCCTCGGATAATGACTTCCCTTTGCAATTTCCTGGAGGAAGTTGTTGAAGTGATCTTTTAGTGATAAAATAAGCCATAGTGATTCTTAATTTTCAGCCAAGGAATTCTCCTGATCTCCTAATTAAGGAACGAATGACAGCAGCGTTCGTTAGAAAGCATCAATGAACAAGTGGCTTTGCAGAAGAATGAAGTTAGTCTGGGAGAAGGAAGCATCTTGTGGATCATTTGGCCAGATTTCTCATATATTATAGGCTGACTGAGTCATTCCTAAAGGTAAGCATACTAACGCACATTTTATTTGGAAAAGAAAGGCTCTTTACAGAGGTTTTTTATTTCAATATTTTTAGGTAATTAGAATCAGAGACAGAGGAGAAATTGGAACATACTGCCTGAGAGTTTTAAAAGCATTAACTAAAGAACAGAATATTGGCAGTTAATATTAATCTATGCTCCATTGTTCCACTTTCTCACTACCATTCCTCTTCCAGTAGGCCAGGAAAGTAAGAGTTTTGATGACACCATTTAACAGTAAACTCTCTTGGGTTTTTTGTGCTTTTTTTTACATTTTACTCATACGGCATATACTGTATTTAATATCCTCTCCATGGGCATTTGATAGAAGGTGCAGCATCCCATCCACCTTAAAGATCTGGTCCACCAGCAAACCAGTAAAACTACTGCTGGAGTCAGAAGCATTTTACCCCTCATACAAACTCACTGGCATATGTAGAACAACACAGGTGCATGTGAGTTGCAATGGCAGCCTTTGGCCCATTCATATTGTAGATTGCCTTGAATGCCAACCCCTTCCCCCCCACCCCCAAATCTCTGGTGTATTCAAATTCATGTATGAACATCACACTGGATCCTATGGCTATAACTGGATGAACAAAACCCTTGCAGGTTCTCTCCATGTTTACAAACTGGCTCTGCCAAACCCTCAGTTTGGAAAAGCCCAGAATTTCAGCATGGTTTGAATCCAGATCCACATTTTGCAGCTAGGGACCACCTCTAATAAGACTCTCTGAGGCTGCCCCTAGGTGGCTTCAGGTCACCTTGATCTTTCCATACTTCTTTCTCTCCTTTCATCCTTTTTATAACTAATAGAAACTTCTATTGCAACTGTTCAAGCTGTAGATAGGAATTAAGGTCACCCTAAGTGAGGCTTGCGGTTTTGCTATACTAGGCAAAAATGACCTTGCACGGCAGGACAATCAAACTCACTTTACTAACAATCCCCACCTCATCTGAAACCAAAGGCCGCATTGAAGAAAAAGGTAGGAAACGGTCTTTGTTCAAGGTATCTTTTGCTTCTTTGTTTCACTCTGCTTACCACATCATAATCGCCATCCTAAAAACTTGTCCATGCAATGTCACAAATATAGCTGAAGTCCTTGTCACTTGTTTCTACTGCAGGGTACTCGCAAGATGCTTTTACAGACAGTACTGAAGCAGTACATAACTGGAGGCTAAATCTAGCATACAGTGAATGTAACACACTCTGACATCTGTCACAGCTCTTCTTGGATAAACCTATAATGATCGCTCTGACCAGAGAAGAAGACATCTGAAGTTAGCAAACTGAATAATGTTAATGATACTTCATATACAGCGGAGCTCAAAAATAATGATGCATTTCTCCTGAGAATGATGTTGGAGAGATGAGAGGGGTCAGGCTGGGAGAAATTTACTTCCATAATTTTTTCTAACTATAAACATCTTTTTGAAGTGCTGCAGGGGTGCTTTCTTTTTATGTATCCCAAACTGCATGACGTACCATAATATCCTGCAGAGAGACATGTCAATATAGATTGTATGTTTGCATCTATATATTTTTGGCATTGGTCTGTACACAGTATTGACCAGGGGGTGGATGATCTTGAGCCCTTCCTGCTTGCTTTTTCTTTTCAGCTTCCTATTAAACTAAACCAATAAATTCATATAGAAAACATCCCAGTAACCCCAAATCAACATGCAGTATTTATCAATTATTACAGAGCAGTTCCATGCCCATGATGATACAAGGGTATCATCTGGTAGCAGCAGTTCAATCTAGCCAGTACCAACAGTAATAATTATTGTTGACTGTCCTCTGTAAGCTCTTTGGAGCAAGGAACATTCCTTACTCTGTTGTTACTTGAATTATGGTAGCACCCAGAGATCCCAGCTGAGAAAACAAACTCATTGTGCTAGGTATGTACAGATACAAAGTAAGAAACAGCTCCTGCCCTGAAAAGCTTGTAGTGAGAGCTGGGAAAAGATTTTTGACTGAAACTTCTCCCCCTGTCCGTCCCCCCCCCGCCCGCCATGGAGATTTGTGTCAACTAAAACATTTCATAAGTTCCTGTAGGATTTGCCAAATTGTTACAGTTGAAAACAATTTTTTAAAATTCCTGAAAATTTTATGTCTGACATTTTCATACCAAAATGTTTCAATTTTTCGATTCAAAACAATGTTTCATTTACAATTTTACTTCAATTTTATTAAACAAGAAACTCAAAAGCCAAACAAAAACATTCCATTTTGGTCCAACAAAATGTTTCATTGGACCCAAAACTAATTCTCACCCCCCACCCAGCCCCTTTTTCAGTTTGGCCAGTGAGTCGAAAAATCCGTCATTTGCTCAGCTCTACTGAAAATCTAAAACCTAAAAGGAAACATTATCTCTGTTTTACAAAACTGAGGCACCAGAGGATGACGTGGCTTCTGCAGGGTCACACAAAAAGCCAGAAATAGAACCCAGATCTCCTGAGTCTCAGTCCAGAGCCTTAACACAAGCCTGTCCTTACAAGGCACTGCACTGCATACACTTATAGCAATATTATTAAAAATCACATATAATATATTATACATGTGTCTCTGTATCTATTTAGAGAGCAAATGTTTGTGCCATAAATTAGTATTTAAAACAGGATGCAGATAAGAGGGCTTTATGAATTTCTAGTCACTATTCCCCATTAGCTATACAAGAACCTCAAAACCGGCCGATGACTGACAATTGTTATACAGGGCAGTGGCCCCTGCGTCAACTTATTCACAACACCTGTCATCACTTCTTGTCAGCAAATCTTGCTCTAGTTATGATTTAATTTATGCCTGGTGTGTCATAAGCCAACACTTAATTTTTTTTCCAAAGCACTGAAATGAACTCTTTTGTTGCTCACCCTCATTTTTTTGACAGATGCTGAAATAAGACTACGTAGCGAGCAGCTCTTACCATTGTGACTGTTCCTGGCAAATAAATACCATACCAGAGCTACTGCTGGCAGCTTCTGACTCCAAGCCTCCGTATATAAAGGCAACAACAATACAAATTCCCTCCAGTAACTAAGGGAAAATCCAACAGCACACAGAGTCCAAGCTAATGTTAAGCTAACGACAAAGAATTTGTGACAATATTAGAGATTTTGAACTGTTGCTGGGTGTTCCTGGGATTACTTTAATTAGGCTGTATTATGAATGTGAGCTTTACTACCATGCTTTGGGCAAGATTCTCGTAGCAAATCATCTTCCTGTGGTGACAAGCACTCACTAATCCACACTCAATACACACTCTGAAATGTCGGTACATAACTCAACTCTGATCATCATCAGCAAGACAAGTAATTTACATTTGCAAAAAGAAAAGGGCATTTAAAAATTAAAACAGGGTTTAATAGTAAAAAGTCATTTAAATGGAAAGTCAGGAACAGTATGCCCGATAACGTCACGGCAAACCTGGTGGCTGAACTTTGTGACTTTGTCCTCACCCACAACTATTTCACATTTGGGGACAATGTATAGCTTCAAGTCAGCGGCACTGCTATGGCTGACTTAGAACAACGCTTCCTTAGCTCCAGTCCCCTAAGGCCCTACTCTACTTGCACTATATTGATGACATCTTCATCATTTGGACCCATGGAAAAAAAGCCCTTGAGGAATTCCACCATGATTTCAACAATTTCCATCCCACCATCAACCTCAGCCTGGACTAGTCCACACAAGAGATCCACTTCCTGGACACTACAGTGCTAATAAGTGATGGTCACATAAACGCCACCCTATCCCGGAAACCTACTGACCGCTATACTTACCTACATGCTTCTAGCTTTCATCCAGACCACACCACATGATCCATTATCTACAGCCAAGCTCTAAGATACAACCGCATTTGCTTCAACCTCTCAGACAGAGACAAACACCTACAAGATCTCTATCAAGCATTCTTACAACTACAATACCCACCTGCTGAAGTGAAGAAACAGACTGACAGAGCCAGAAGAGTACCCAGAAGTCACCTACTACAGGACAGGCCTAACAAAGAAAGTAACAGAACGCCACTAGCCATCACCTTCAGCCCCCAACTAAAACCTCTCCAGCGCATCATCAAGGATCTATAACCAATCCTGAAGGACGATCCCTCACTCTCACAGACCTTGGGAGATAGACCAGTCCTTGCCTACAGACAGCCCCCCAACCTGAAGCAAATACTCACCAGCAACCACACACCAAACACACTAACCCAGGAACCTATCCTTGCAACAAAGCCTGTTGCCAACTCTGTCCACATATCTATTCAGGGGACACCATCATAGGACCTAATCACATCACCCACACTATCAGAGGCTCATTCACCTGCACATCTACCAATGTGATATATGCCATCATGTGCCAGCAATGCCCCTCTGCCATGTACATTGGCCAAACCGGACAGTCTCTACGTAAAAGAATAAATGAACATAAATCAGACGTCAAGAATTGTAACATTCAAAAACTAGTCGGAGAACACTTCAATCTCTCTGGTCCGTCGATTACAGACCTAAAAGTCGCAATACTACAACAAAAAACCCTCAAAAACAGACTCCAGCGAGAAACTGCTGAATTGGAATTAATTTTCAAACTGGACACCATTAAATTAGGCTTGAATAAAGACAGGGAGTGAATGGGTCATTACACAAAGTAAAACTATTTCCCCATGCTTATTTTTCCCCCTACTATTACTCACACCTTCTTGTCAACTGTTGGAAATGGGCCATACTGATTATCACTACAAAAGGGTTTTTTTTTTCTCCTGCTGATAATAGCTCACCTTAACTGATTACTCTTGTTATAGTTGGTATGATAACACCCATTTTTTCATGTTCTCTGTGTATAGCTCTCTCTATCTATATATCTTCCTACTGTATTTTCCATTGCATGCACCAATGAATTGGGTTTTAGCCCACGAAAGCTTATGCTCAAATAAATGTTAGTCTCTAAGGTTCCACAAGCCCTCCTCGTTCTTTTTATTAATAGTAAAGTCCAGCTGAGCACAACTTCTTATCTTCCACTCACAGTGTATTTTTCAGATAATTGCACAAAGCCTGAGAAAGGATCAAACATTTCTAGAGCTGGTCCAAATTTTAAGATTTCAATGGCAAAAAAATAAAAGGACTTTTTTTCAAGAAAACTTCTCTTTAAGAAGACATCCCAACTTGTCTCCTTAAAGAAATGGCCATACGTAAGGGCCATGTATTTAAAAGGTGCTTCATAATTATTACAGTATTGCCTAGAGACCCCAATGAAGAGTGGGGTTCCATAGTGCTAGGAGTTCTACATATACACAGTAGAAAATGATCTTGATCCCAAAGAACTGAAAAACTAAACAAACAAGAATGACAAAAAGTTTTACAGGTGGAAAACTGAAGCACAGAGATTACGGCCCTGACTCAGCAGAGTCCCCCTTGCGGGGTCTGAGAGCCCAGACCCAAACATCTACACTGCAGTTTCATAGCCCCACAGTCAGCTGACACAGGCCTGGTGAGGATGTTTTCTTGCAGTGTAGATAAACCCTGAGGTACAGGACAATTCCCTACTGTACATCCAAATGGCATATACAGAGGGGTATTGGTACACCCAGTGTCAGGAATGTACATGTAATGTCTCAGTTTGGGAGGCTCAAGGGGTGAAAACAGGTGTCCTTCAATTAGTCAACCAAGCCTTTAAAACCAAGTGATTCAGAAAACTGTATGCTCTTTGAGGCTGGGATCATCTCTTGGTTCTGTGTTTCATCTCATAAAACAATGGGGTCCTGGGCCATAACTGAGACTTTTAGGCACAAACGCAATGAAAATAAATAATAAAGACAAATCTGGATGTGAGGAAGGAGAAATTCATAACAAATACTCGTTACATCTTAGCATTTTCAGATTGCCTCTCCAATTGATTTATTTCAGTTTTTAACTTTGGTCCTAGTCTTAGAATAATTGTCATTCGGCAAAAAAACCTGTGTCTAGTTATTGGCAGCCACTCAAGATACCTAAGTCATAGCTGTATCAGTGTCATGGAATGCTCTCTGAATAATGCCAGTGCCACGGATGTCATCATCAGAAGCCAACACATCTCTGCATAAAACAGACCCTTTAAAAAATATATTTGGAAAGCTGCAAAGATCTCAGCGTGACATTTCCACAATCCATAATTATAATATCAAGACCTGCCATTTGCTATTACAGACACTACTGATCCCTCAACACAAGTAAGGGACAAAAACGTTTGCAGGATTGGGTAAACAGGTGGCAATGTTTATTTCCTAAACATTTTATAACTTGACACATTAATTAACAGGTAGAGAACAGGTCTCTAAATTTTAAATAGCAGCGTTTGTATTATATGTCTCAGAGTAACACATGTATTGCCTTTATGCTTATATATGTGTTTCCTGCATGGTACATAATATTTCAGATGGTTTCATTCTGAAAGTATATAGTGGCTAAATGTAAACATTTTCAAAAGTTCATAAGAACATTGTTAATTTCATTTTAAGCGGGTCATTTAGTGGAGCTTGTATAATGGCCTCCCTCTTGGGCCATCAGGTGCTAAAAACAAAAGCTGCTTCTGCTTGACCTAAACGTGTGAATTCTGCAGCCGTAGTAGACAACTTCTTCTGTGGACCAGCCATTAGAGAGGGACAAAGATCTGTACTTTTAGCACGGATGACACGTGCAATTAAATCAATGTAAACAAGTTATGTCAGGTTCTGCTGGCAGAATTTAACTGTTACAGATAGCACTTTCAACACATCTCATATATTTTACTCAAACTGCAGTGACGAGAGACATCAAAGTACCTAGTTAGACAAATATATGTAAAGGAAAATGGACACAAAAATTATTTAATTTTGGATTAAAAATACCCACTTTGGTAAACCATGTGTTCTAATAAAAAAATACCACTTACTGATCTCCATGGGTCAGAGGAGCTGAAATGAAGAGAAAACACCGTTAATTCACACTATTTCACACATAATTTGTAGCACTTTATGTACAACAACATATTAAACGTCATCAGCACGCCAAATGGGCAGACATTATCATTACCAATCCAGGGATGGGAAAGCTGAGGTGCACAGAATTAAGTAACTTATCCAAGGCTTCATAAGTCAGTATCAGAGCCAGATACAGAGTTCCTGGTTCTTAGTCTCATGGCTGAACAATACACCATGTTGCCTTTGCACTACTTATGTGCTACTTGTGCATCCCTTTAAATCACTTAGGAGCCTAAGTCTGATTTCAGAAGTGTCTACATGATTTAGCAGCACAAATCCCATTGAAAGATCAATGGGACTTCCATTCCTAAATCATTTGGGTGCTTTTGAAATTCCCACCTGTGTCTTTATATCTGTTTAGCACCATACACACTAATGGTACAATAAGCCTAATCCAACACCTATTGAGTTTAGCAGGATTCCCATTATATTCAAAAAACAAAATCAAAACAAAAAACAACCACCACCCCCACTACCAAATCCATTAAAAGACCCTTCTGTTGCAGATCTGAAGTACCCAGAATCTTCCGAATAGCTGACCTATGGCTGTCAAAATGCTGAATCAATACAAGCTGCTGTGATGTATAGACAGCACCAAATCCATATGTAAAGTGTCACAAGGATATTGCAGCAACTAGCAATCACGATTCCCTGATTCTGTGACATTATTTGGGAAAGTATCATTTTCAGACAAGATCTCTTCAAGACTGGCACCATCTGAGAGAGCAGCACCCACCAGTTTGAAGGTAAATTGGGTGGGTACGTACAGATATAATCCCTTAGTTACCCTCTGATCTCCATACATGGGAATTGCTTTTTGATACCCCAAGTAGAAATGAGCTCAGATTTCACCACTGGTTCTAAATCTCCTTGAATTTAGTAGTTTGGTCCCCTCCCTATTCCAATGTACAAAGTGGCTCCAATCCTTCAAACACTTATGCACATGCTTAACTTTAAGGACATCAGCAGGTCCATAAAGTCAATGGGACTGCTCAGGACCTAAATGTTAAGCACTCACATAGGTGCTGGCAAGTTCAGGACCCAAGACAGAACAAATGATGATTTCATAATATTTTAACAGTAGTAAGAGGTAATGATACAACAGTTAGAATTAATCTACATCATACAAAATATGTGTAAAGAAGAGGTACTACTCCAACAGTCCTAAGGCAGGCAAAACTCCTATCACCCAAGAACTGTACAAGAACTGAAGGATCAGCTCCATTACTGGGATGAGAGATACATCTTCTGTATGTATGCAAAAGCCATTTTGTTCATGTCAATTAATATTTTCCCAGGAATGTTAGCAGTGCACTAAAATAAACCCCTTCCAGCATTTCCACACATAAGATCTGTGTTTTATTTAGGAACTATTCTTTATAAAACTTGCCTGAGTTTTATAAACACAAGCAAAGGCTTAGATTTCTGTAATGACTGGTGATTAAATAAGATGCCTTGAAAATCTGGGCATGTCTTCAAAAGGAGAGACAAACAACACTGTTGTGTGTTTTTATTCTTTTTTTTCCCCCTCTAATTGCTCTATTTATGCTATTAATCAGTGAGCCAGTTGGGAGAAAGCAAAGTGGGAACTACTAGCGAGTCTGGGTTCATCAAAATCTTATGCAAGGAGTAAATTAGACATCACTTCTAAAATGCACAATAAACATTAGCAAAGATAAATATATACATAAATACATGCAATTGGAACCACTATTTGCAGAACATAAACAGTAATAAAAACTATATATATAGTGACCACATTTATCCCTTTTCCTGAACTACTTCCTTGTTGGGTGAAAGGTCAGACTAATCAGACAAATTAACTACAGCTGTAGAACTCTTTAAAAACTCTTTAAAAAGAAAATGCTTAAAATAATTGCACTGTATTTTCTAAACTGCATTACTGCCATAGTTTCCCTAAGGGGACCAATCAGCATACACTTGAATGCAGCAGAGCAATCAATCAATGAGAAAGCATTCACTAAATTAATCCAAATGCTCACAGATTTATATATATATGTGTGTGTGTGTGTGTGTGTATGTCTGCCTGTGCCTACCTGGGTACAGTATACATGTGACTACTGATTTTGGCCAGTAAATAATCATTTGTAGGTAAGCCATTTCCTCCTTTTTTCAAGTTGCAATAAAAGCAAGAAGCTACTTTCTTGTGTGCAAATAAATCAGAGTTTCTAAGCAAAAAAAACCCAACAACAACAACACATTTCCATCACCACCCACTCGGATAACAATATTGTGATGGTTTCATTTTACCACACTGCATGGTGATGCAAGTTTTTGCCTGTTTGGAAATGTAATATTGAAGCAGCTTATTTTTTTAATTTGAGCAAGCAGATGCTGCCAACAATTTTTGCTGTCAAGCCAAAAATAATTTATTTTACACATTTATTAAGTCATCATCTAGTTAATTACAATCACTTTGTAAATACTGTGATGGAATGAAGACACCATTAGGGCACTGCTGATATGAGACACAACAGACCAAGTCTTTAACTGGTGTAACTCAGTGTAGCTCCATTGACATCTGGGGAGCTTTGCTGGTTTGTATCAACTGAGGAACTGGCCCAGCTGCAATCCCAGTCCTATGGGATTTTATGGGAATGCTTTCAGTTGTTGTGGAAACATTTTAATTAAAACGACTACTAAGCTCTAATAGCATTGTTTTCATCTATGGCTATCAACATGCGCTACAGAAGTAGTTGTAGCAAAATTTAATTTAAGCCAGATCACCTGTGTGTAGAGAAGTCCCAAGACTCGTCAGATTTACTTTGGGTGTTCTTTGTTTGTTTTTGTAACACTCAGAATGAAGCTGAGCATTCTGCCCTAGTCTCCAAATTCCCTGTTCAGGGATGTCTGCAATATTCAGGCACAAGTGGAGGTTGTGGCTCAGGGCCATGGCTACTGAATTATACGTTTAGATAGACGAGAAACTGCAACTGAGGGCTGGGCTTGCCCTGCTTCTCTCAAGTGAAAAGTGTTTCATTAGTTAATCCAAGAGATGGTGCAACCTGGGATAAATTGTTTTACCTGCCAAGCATTAATTGCCGGGTTTGTTAGCTGAAGCTTTTCACTTGTGACAGTCACAAATTCTGGAGTGAAATATTAGGGCTGACACTTGGTTGCTGAGGGGTTGTCACTGATTTCAAAGGGAGCAGGCTTCAAGCTTGAGGCCTGGTTTACACACAGTTTTTGTACTGCTGTAACTATAGTTAGGGGCTTATTTTTTAAAACCTAAAATAGTTATTCCAGTACAACCCATAGTGTGGATGCAGTTATGCCAGTATAGAAGTGCCTTATACCAGTAGAGCTTATCCCCCTTCTCATTTGGGAATAGCTATACTGGTATAAGAACCTTAAAATGGGTATAGCTTTGTCCACACTGCGGGAGTTGCACTGCTTTAACTATACTGATCTAGTGGCATAACTTTGGTGTGTAGACCAGCCCTAAGGCTTAATAAAGTCTAATTACATGCACAGGGCCCAATTCAGTAAAATGTTTCAGCGAGTCTTTAACTTCAATCACCTGCTTAACTTTAAGGGTTAACAAACCACCTTCAGATCTGCCTGAGTCCCGTATCAACTGCTGCTCTCATAACCCTAACCCTTCAACTCTGAAGGTGAGAGGAGGCAGACTTTCTTCCCAGTAAAGGAGTTTCACAGAGCAGTAACACTGCTCAAATAGGAAGTGGCAATGCATAGAGGAAGGAGTATAAAGGAGACCAGGCTGTTTTGTGAGTATTTGGATTCAGAAGATGGTTAAAAGAAAAGGAGTACTTGTGGCACCTTAGAGACTAACAAATTTATTAGAGCATAAGTTTTTGTGAGCTACAGCTCACCTCATCGGATGGTTAGAGATACAAGATCAGGTTCAGTAAGTACTCCTATGATTGCAGGTTCAGATTCCAACACCACTTGAAGAGTCTATGTGAAGCTGAATATCCAAAACTTGCCGCCACTTAGGGTACGCCTACATAGCAATACAATACCAGCAGCTGGCCCATGTCAGCTGACTTGGGCTTGCAGGGGGTTGGGTTGTGGGACTACAAAGTTGCAGGGTAGGTGTTCAGGCTCAGGGTGGGCCTGGGTTCTGGGACCCGGATCCCTGTGAGCCTGAGTCAGCTGACATGAGCCATCTGTGGATATTTTATTGCAGTGTAGACATACCCTTAAAGTCCTATTATTTTTCATTTTAAATCTGTGGTTTTTCCATGTAGGGAGACTGTTAGATGAATGATCTGTTGTTTACACCAATACTAGAATGCTGCCTATTGTAAACTGGAAATTAGGTTTGCAAAGACATTTCAACAAGTGGTAAAACTCCTGACAGCTAATTTGAAATTACATTTTCAGGATTCAGAGCTTCTTACATCATCATCGTCAATGACCCCATTGTCCAAAACGCAATAAGGACATGTCTTGGAAAGAGACAATGATGACATTATTTTGCTCATTTTCTATTGATGGAGATTCCCCCAAAACAGAAGAGTCATTTTAATAGTGATATTTTGGAGGGAAATAATGAATGGATTCTTCTAATTATTCATAAGAGTGCGCTGTTGGGAACATAGTGGTTCATTTGATTTTTTTATTTTTCTTTAATTGCATGCTCTTGAGTGATCATACATGCAATTAGTAGTTTGCTTTCAGAAAATAAACCATGTCATACAAACCCCCTTTTTGTATTATGTGTTTTTGAGATGGGCCAAACCATTATAGAACTGTTTGGGTATCTCAGAGATGAAGAGGACTCATCCACTTCTGAATTGCGGCTGTTTGGGCTACTCATCTGCACCAGGTCTAACCAAATGTCTCATTCTGCCTTGTCTAGAAACAGACTTCTTTCAGATGGTCTCCCCAGGGTTTCCTGTCACTGCTACAGCCACTTTCTGGTGAATAGAGCCAACATTGTCTCTGTGGCACTGGAGTGAAAACACCCCCATTAAAAGCTAGTGAGAAACTTGACCAAAAAAACAAGCTTTGAAAAAGCTGTCTCCACCACTGGCTCCAGTCATCTGGTTCCTGGATACACAGGGGGTGCCTAAGCAGAGAGGAAAAAATAAATAGAGGGAAAACTTACTTTAAAAAAACCCAAACAAACAAAAACTGCTCTCGGGGACCTAATTTGACTGCTCTGACTATACACGGCACAGAACAAAGATCACTTTGGAGCTGTGACAACACCAAACAACCTGGATTATTTCTGTGCATCAGGCAGGGATTTTTTTTAAAAAAAAAATATTGCGATGCATCATTATTTGGAGCTTACTGTAGTGAATTCACAAGAGGAGAATATTTTAACACAAAGAATATGATTTTAAAAATACACATGCTCTCTCTTTGCTATTGCTAGAAGGCATAGTCAGAGTGTGTGTTTGTATATTTTTTTATTGTATCAACATCAAAGTCCCATCATGAACAACAAGGATGAGATTTCCCAGCCTCTACTCGGGGACTATATCTTGTCCTTCCAGAGTGAAGGACTTCATGATCTAATAGATCTTATTCATCTCTAGCTATAGTACTACCATCTTCTGGCCCTTTAGCCTGGCTCAGAGGCCCATGCTACCATTGTGTCATTGTGTTCAAAAGAACATCTCTTGAAGAACTTTATGGACCAAGTTTTCCTCTTCTGGACAAAACCAATTTGGTGGGCTCTGTAGGTGGCTGAGCCAGACTCCACAAAGCCAATGGCTCTCCCAGTGTCCCATAAAAACCTCAAGTATTGACCGGGGGTGGCTGATCTTGAGCCATTATTTCCTTCCTGCTTGCTATTTCCTTACAGTTTCCTATTACAGTCAACAAATATATGTATACAGAAAACATCCCAGTAACCCCAAATTGACATGCAGTATTCATCAGTTATTACAGAGCAGCTCTATGTCTATCACAGTTCCACAGGAAGACCTGCCGAGGTTTGGATTGCTACAGAAGCTGAATACGCATATTGCAAAACTGATATTCCTATTATGTAGGGTTTCCAGAAAAGTGATTTAAAAGTCTGTGGTGACTGCACATGATCTGCAACCTCTTCCCAATTACCCTGGGTCTCTCCTCAGAAAAGTTTCTCAGAAAAAGCCATGACCGTGAGTTTAGTAAGTGGAAAAGAAACAAGTGCTAGAAAGGGGGGCTAATGCATGTATTACTGCTGAGGCCACACAGTGGTCCCATGCTTGATTAAATTTCACTCCCCCAGTACGTATCAGCCAAAATACACTTTCTACCCACCTCCACACACAGTGTCAGAGAACATGAGGCACTAATTTAGAATGTGACACTACTGCTTGATGCATTGAACGTAACATATTCATTGTGATTAAATACAGCAGCTAAAAATAGCTATGCACGTGGATCAGCCTTTCATTTTGTTCATGAGATGAACCACGATATTCAAAATATGACAGATAATAAGGCCCACAAATAATTTCGTCAGCCCATCAAGGCCAGATTAACATTCCCACCAATAAAGAAAGAAAACCATCATCAGGTCAAACAGGAGGTTCCATGTTTTAAATAACATAGAGGATCTGGAACTGCAAAAGCATGACAAGTACATAGCTCTATTGACCAGTACATTATCCTTACAGCAGAGGTGCCTTCACCTCCACGCCCTGGACTTTTGTGGGCAGTTTGGTACAATGGGGGTGACACTAACTACAATTGCTACAGCCATGGTGGCCTGATAAATCATTATTAAACATTTGTCAAAGTGCCTTTTGAAGAGGGGAAAAGTGCTAGGTCTTATGGACTATTCAGATAAGAACAAGAAAACTTTAAATCAGCAATTGATAAGCTCAGTAAGGAACCTATTGCATCTGAAACACAGTACCTCCTCTAGCAGCTAAATAATAACATTGCTGATGATATGTTCTATTTTCAGTTGCAAATATTCTATATCCTATAACCCTAGATGCCGCAAGGGACTGACTGACACCTCTTCCCACTCATTAGAGAGTTTTGGAAATAGAAGCCACTAGATAGTAGAGACAGCGATTGCCTCTAGATAATTTACAGGGTTACAAGAGAGACCAGGGCCCAGATCCAAAACATACTGAAGTCAACTGGATTTGGATTAGGTCTCAGATGCCTCTGTTATGTTGAAATATTTGGCTGGTTCAGGCAGCATTACAAGATCTGTGTGGCATGTCCAGCAGTAAAAGGGCACGTATTTCAGCATCTTGTTTGGAAGAGGTTAGTCAATTTGATGCATTCACACAATGAATGAAGATATAATTTTCCAATAAAATTTCTCCCATTGCTGTAGTAAATCCACCTCCCTGAGAGGTGGTAGCTCGGTTGATGAAAGAAGTCTTCTGTCGACCTACCAATGTCTACACAGGACCTAGATTGGCTTAGCTGCATAAATCAGGGGGGGGTGGGGGTTTGTGGATTTTTCACACCTCTGAGCCACATAGCTGGGTCAATCTAATTTTGTAGTGTACAGCAGCCCTAGGGCTTGGCAGAAAATAGCCACTCATTACACACAGGCCCCTGAATAGCCATCAGATGTTAATAACTTTCGACCATAGCCAGTCAAGGATAGTTCTGAACCAAGAGACGAAGAACTCATTGTCTTTCGTAGAGCTGCTTGAATAACGTTTGACTAATTTTACCATTTGTTTTCAAATTTATTCAAATGCACGCTTTGTTAGAACATTCAACCAGCTCCGTATCATAGCTGACTGAATATCATCTGTCAAGTAAATTATTCAGCAAATAAATGATTAAATTAATATTAGTATTATCTGATATTTAGTATTTGACCAGCTCCGATCCTACCAAGCCCCAGAGTCATTCTGAGCCCCCACCTGAAGTGTAGATTCTTATAAATGTATTTGAATTATACTAGGTAATACCTAGGTCCTATTTTGGGAATCACACGGGTGCACCATTGTCTGCAACAGATCTCCATGGGGGCAGGATTGGCATTTAGGCACCTAAATGACATGCTGTGCATTTATTTTACTGTGTTTTAGTTCTGAATAGGAATACTGTGTTATCTTTGCTTTAGAAAATTAGTTCAAAATAAACATTGTAGGGCCTTGAAATCTTAAATACAGCAAGAATACAGTGGACAGCTTTGGTACAGGCAATATTCCTTTTCCCTATACTTGTTAAAGCCTGGCTAGTGAAATGCCTTAACCCTTCAACTCACAGATCTAACTCAAGCATCTGTAAAGCTCTATAAATACAAACAACCATCTTGAATGAGATTAAACAAAGTTCAGCAGCTGATTTAGATTGTAAGCTCTTTGTGGCAGGGACTGTCTGCTACTCTGTGTCCTGCAGTACTGAGTACATTGGGGGGCCCATTTTTGGCTGGCCCTTAGGCACTATGATAGTAAACATGATCAGTAATGATGGTAAAAAGAAAAGGAGTACTTGTGGCACCTTAGAGACTAACCAATTTATTTGTTAGTCTCTAAGGTGCCACAAGTACTCCTTTTCTTTTTGCGAATACAGACTAACACGGCTGCTACTCTGAAACCGGTAATGATGGTGATGCTTTTGCTTTCCTCTGGGCATTATAGACCATCACAAACTACCTGCAGAGCACTGAGTTCTTCTCCCCCTTCCAAAGGGGAAAGAGAGCAACTGGTAACACATTCAGGGGAGTAAATGTATTTAAAAGTGGAGGGTTACAAAAGTAAATAAAACTTTTAACAATAATGAACGTAATAATGCACTTTCTTTTCGTGTCAGTTTTGCTCTGTTAGTTACATGATGATGTGATGCACTATAAATGGCTTTAAAGAACATTCCTTGTCAGTCACTGCTGCCTGGGGGGTATAATGCAAGCTAGCTCAACCCTCAAAAGTAATTAAAGATAATCAACGAAAAATGCAAGGGGTCTGTTGCACTCCACATTCCAAACTCCACCTTACAACAGGAACATAGCACAAAAATGATTATTTAAATTTAACTCTTTTCCATGGCGAATTGGGGGAGAGGGGAGGAGGCCCAAGGGAAAGGGGTTTGTTTGCAAGCTTAGCATTTCAAGAAGAATGAAACGGATGAAAAAGCAACACAGAGATTCTAATATTGACTGAAAGAGGGAAAGAAAAAAAGTTCCTGCAACTCTGAATTCTTTCTTTTTTGCATTTTTTTGGATGGACTTCTTGCTGCAATATCTGCCTCCAAATTTATTAAAGTAAACCAGCTTCATCCCTTGAAGTCAGTAAAGTTATAGCAGCAATTAATTTGCCTCAGCTAATTTGCTAAGAACAAGTAATAGCACTACTAATAAAATAATAATGCTGATGTATTTATATGGGGCCATATTTTCAAAAGTACTCAGTATCCGATAGCTGTCACTGAAATCTCACTTATCATAAATAACAAAGAGAGCTACTGGCTGCTGAATAGTTTTGAAAATCTGGCTACTTCTTCAAGTGCCTAAGCAGGAGATGTTGAGTAGTCTGGGAAATCTGGCCCATAGTATTGTTCATCTCTAAGACTCTTCACAGTTATTGGAGCCACTCCTGCTATCATAGAAGCATAGAATATCAGGGTTGGAAGGGACCTCAGGAGATCATCTAGTCCAACCTGCTGCTCAAAACAGGCCCATCCCCAATTTTTGCCCCAGATCCCTAAATGGCCCCCTCAAGCATTGAACTCACAACCCTAGGTTTAGCAGGCCAATGCTCAAACCACTGAGCTATCCTTACCCAGGAAAACTTATTGAAGTGACTGGAAGTTTCACCAGAGCAAGGACTATCCAATTAGGTGCATGAGTTCTTTCTTCACCCTAAGTGCAATACACAAAAGGAAGAACAGCAATGTAAAAAAATAGGTCCTGACTTTCAGAAGTGCTGATGTGATGTCCACCCTCTTGGCCAAGACGCAAGGGAGTAATTTGGGGACCTATGGAGCTGAAAGCATAAGATGCTACAGACAAGACTCTGTAGCTGAGGTCTGTAACAACATATATCCTTTATGGATCAGCACAGAGTGAGGCCTGTAACACATACATTCACCAGTGGTTTACACTGAGCAATCTCTGTTCCAGCTGAAGTGAATGGGAGCTATAGGTGCTCAGAAAACAGACCTCATTGTGGGCTGGCTTCCATTGAAGCAGAGGACGAAACTCCCATTGGTTCAATGGGAGCAGGCCCGGTCAAAGGAGGACTAAATTGTTATGTGAAGCAGAAGTTAGAAACTTGTTCAGAGTATTACTTGAAGCTCTGATGCTGACCTAGATTTGACCTTTTCAAGTATCCACAATCTAGCTCTTCTTTCAAAATAAAGAAACATAGCCTGGAGGAATGATTGTGTCATCTTCACAAATGATGAGTGTGGATTCCACGTGACCACAAAAAACAAAGTACTGTACAGGTCTTAATTAAAGTGACCTTATAAAATATCCCATGGATTCCATCAAATTTTGTGCAGACCGCACAATTTAATCCTGGTCCCACTGAAGTCATTGGGAGTTTTACAGTTGACTTCCATGCATCTAGGTTTTGGCCCTCATTAACAGTGCAGTGAACATATAAAACAAACATCATGAGTATGTGTAGAGCGCCTTGAGAAGTGCACACACGGAATGCTAGGGAAAAATCTACAAAACTTTTTTGGAGTGACTTAGTTCAAGAAGGATACTAAAGCACTTGAAAAAGACAAACGTGAGTAAGCCCTGGTCTACACCGGGGGGGGGGGGGGGGGGGGGGGGAAGGGAATCGATCTAAGTTATGCAACTTCATAGTCGACGTACTTAGATCAGCTTACCGTGGTGTCTTCACTGCGGTGAGTCAACTGCTGCTGCTCCCCCGTCGACTCTGCCTGTTCCTCTCACAGCGCTGGAGTACAGGAGTCGACGGGAGAGCGCTTGGGGGTCGATCGCTGGCCGCTGATCTGGCTGGTAGTGAAGTCATATCCTAAGATATTAAATTTAAATCACATGCTACAAAGAAAAAATAAGTAGAGATTTTTATAGAAGTCTGACTATTAATGTAGACATTTTTAGAAGAGCCACAAAAATTGGTCAACTTTACAATATATAATATCGGAATTATGATCATTTGGATTCACGTGGGATACATATTTTAATGACAATATGTCCCATAGACAAAGTCATATATTAATTTAACTCTGAGGGAAAAAAGGGGCATATCGGTAAACAATGCAACTATTTAAATTTAAACATTTTATATAAATAAAGGACAATTGGCCCAGATGTTATTGTCTGAATGGGGATTGAAGGAAGGAATAACTAGATTTAGACATTCCAGTGTAATATACTGTACATAAAGTTGTATGCATGCATTTTAATTCCAGATTTAAACCCAGGTGGAAATAAAACAGTGTAAATGCTTAAAATCTAAAGTGTCTTGGTTTCTTAAAAATGAAATATTTTGAATTTCAGCATCTTAACAGAAGCATAGTATGAAGCACGTATGATGAAGTGCAGACCAATTAAATTGTTAGTACTTTAAAGTCTTAGACAGATGTAACATCTATTTGCTAACTCTGTGTATGCATAGAAAGTGACTAAAGTCCTGCCAAATAGAGTGTGACCTTCAATCTGCCACTCTCATGGTGAAAGACAGGGAAGTAAATTACTTGGCCTTCTTATTCTATTCATGGTGAATACAAAATGGTCGGAGTTGACCTGCCGCCAGTCTTGCAGGCTCCGATTCTGAGTGGCACCCTACAGTTTACACAACCCAGGATGAATACAATGAAAGAGGGGCTCCATTCAGAGGGGCCTGCATGCAAAAGAGACGACCATTAGATCATAGTAATTATTCCATTTACATCACATAGTGACACAGTGGGACATGAAGGACTCATCAAACACTTCTCTTCACCCAGGCCCTGGCTGCTAATGAGGCACATTGGATTTCATTGTGCTTCCCATTTACTCATGTACTATGGCCTGCCTGCCAACAACAGCTCAGTACACCAGACAGGCTGTCCCTTTCAGAACCATTTATTCCTCTCTCAACCTTTGACCCCAAGGGTTATGACATCAGCAGCCCTGATTTGTGATCATTTTTATTGGCGGACATTCAACTCTTGTTTCCTGTGTTTAACTCTGCCTCCCTTTTTTTAGCTAAACTTATTGGTTCTAATAGGCATCTGCCAAAAGACTATAAAGTAAGCCAGAGCTTTCACAAAGAGGCTTCTGATCTTGCTATAAAAAGCCCCATAGCTACTATTTATGCCAATAATAACGAGTAATTCATTATCTAGGTGCACAAAATCTGTTCACCGCTAAAATGTTGAACAATTCAGAGCAGATGTCCAACAATTTTAAGAGTTTTAATTAAAACGTTCTATTTATTTTTATTAATACACTCCAGGGTTTAAATATACAGAGATGTTACATGGATGCACAGTAGTAGTTTGCAAATTATGCCTTTATAGAGGGGATTAAGAGAGGATGATTGGGCTAATCAAATGCTGATTTGGAGCTAATTTTCCCCCAGTTAGGTGTTCATGCAAAAATAAAAAGGAATTAAAATTGAGTTTTAAAAAGATGCTGCTTTCTTGTGTCACAAGACAGCAACATTTGAGGAGTCAGTGAACTTAATGTATGTTCTTCCTATTTGAAATAGAGAAAGGAAAATCGCATTTTGTAGCAAAGTCCTTTATTTCAAAGCTAGTGTTCCAAATGGAAATTAAATATCTTTAGAACAGGTTTTCAAAACACATGGTTTTCATAATGTCATTTGTTTAATCACTGTGATTTACCAGCACAAACAGAATTATATTTACAACTAGCTTTTGGTAATCATACATTCAAAATAGTCATTTGCTAAGAGACTAAAGTTATAAAGTTACATAAGTAAAGAGTCACAAATTAGTTTTTGTTTGTTTGTTTTAAACATTTTTTTTTAAAGGAAACCATTTAAATATTTAAGATGTTGATGTTGAATGTAACATGAAATACTGTAATCCATGCTCTCTCATCTGAGTAATAAGCTTTTGGCCTGAAGTTAAAAGTTAATTAATTTTAAAGGAGGATGGCTTTAGCTCAATTATAATCATAAGTGAATTACCAAAAAGAAAGATCATGTATAACAAATTTTAAACTGTTACAGTCACAGACAACAATTACAGGAAGCGGTTAAGTAATAGGAGACCTTTTTTTAACAACAAAAAGGACTTACTTTAACCAGCTATATGCTGATAATGTTTATATTGAGCTTTTTTAGAGCTAATCTACAAAACAATGGTCAAGATTCTGAGTTGTTGTAAACTGACATAACTCCAGTGAAATCTATGGAGCGACACTTACTTACCACAGCTGAGATTCTGGCCCAATTTCTCTTTTAAATCAAGTAAATTGTTTTACTTAGTACCTTCATTTCTGCAACATTTCATAGTTCTAAGTTTATTTATACAATTTAGGATATGACAAAAGCAGAGCTACCACAAGTTGATAATAATTTATACTCACATGCACTCTAACTAATCATAGGCATTAGGAACGAAAAAGATAATCTTCATTGTCTAGTTGAACATTTTCTAAACTGCGCATAGTACACTTACAATTCACAGAGTTTTGTACATGAATTAGGTAATTGCATGTGCACGTACAAATGACCAGATAAGGGTATCTATACATATAATTACCTGATATATATGTGCAATCACAGTAATTGCATGCTTTCTAAAAAAATATTATTAATTAAAGAAAGCATTGGGCCAGAACCTCAGCTGGTGTAGCTCAGCACTATCTGAGGACCGAGCTTATGCTTCTGGTTTCTAGAATATGGGTGCTTTAAAAATGACATAGATGAGGTAGATTTCATACTGCAAGTCCTATGGAACAACCCTGCATTCGGAAGAGGACGGCCTTTCACAGTATGGCTTTTAGAGCTGTTTCTAGACTTGTTTAAGATATTGGAAATGATGAAGATTCCACCACATCCTTTAGGAAAAAGAATGAGGAGTACTTGTGGCACCTTACAGACTAACAAATTTAGTTAGTCTCTAAGGTGCCACAAGTACTCCTCATTCTTTTTGCTGATACAGACTAACACGGCTACTACTCTGAATCCTTTAGGAAGTGACTCTACTTTAATACATCTTACGGTCAGGAAGATTTTCCAGATATTCAGCCTTCATTTTCCTTTTCTTATCACTTGACTTTTATAACCAGATCCCTCTATGCCACTTTCATTAATGCTTTCCTTTCTTCAGGGCAAAATTATGCCTTGTCACAGAAATGATGCCCAAACAGTCATACATTAGTGATACAAAAGCAATGACATTGTGAATCTTTATTACCTCATCCTTATAGCAACATGGGAAAATCTGTGTGTACATGTGTGTGAGCGACAGTTCTCGGCATTACCTCCTCCAGATAGTTGTGTACCCCAATACAGACACATGTACAATATGGTACAGTATTTGGCTTCTAGCACTTCAGAAATTGAATTTAAATAGCAACAGAAATACTGTTGTGGAGTTCCGGGGGGGGGGGGGGGGGAGGAGGGTCTCTTAAGTAAATGTGAAATCCTGTCTCTGACATCAGTGGAGCCAAGATTTCACCCACAGTATCTCAGTGACTCCATGCAGATTTGCTTTACAAGTAACATTATGTTTTTCTCACCGCCAGCTCTGTATACTCAACCCAGCTTTGAAAGTCAGGCCAGGTTCTTTCCATCTCACACATCACCACCGGCAATCAGAGTTTTGCAGCCCAAACCATGCTCTTCACCATCCGATTGCACAATTATGCACAAACCCATTGTCTTCAAATAAAGCTGTTACACCAGTACAACTCTACTCAGAATAATGGGGGTGAACTGAGAGTATAGTAAAACCTGATGTTGGTACAGAATCCGGAAAGCGTCAGGTTTGACTTTCAAATCCCTGGGTGAGATTGTGAAATGCTGGCTGTAAGAAAATCCCTTGGGTGAAATCCTGGCTCGGCTGACGACAATGGCGAAACTGTCATTGATTTCCCCACTCCTATCTTTTTACTTGTAAATGGAACAATCATGGGCTGGAATTATTGAGACAACACATGGAACTAGAGCTGGGTGGGAAACCTTCTGCATCAGAATGAAGCCATGATTGTACAAAACTTTAAATTTTAAAAAAATGGGAGGGGGAAGAGTACCTGACTCCCACCCCAAGATTGTCCAGAGGTGAGGGTACGCAGCAGGGATGTTAGAGACCCAGGTTCAAGTCCCTGCTAAGCTTAATTCACAGCTGGGATTTGAACCTGTGTTGCCCAAATCCCAGTGCCCTAGCCACTAGTATAGGGTGACCAGACACAGGGAGCAGGGAAGGGAAGAGGTGGTGTGGGGGTGGAGTGGGGTGGGCTGCATCACTTGCTGCTGCTGGCGCTAGGTTCCCTGCTAATTCCTCAGGCCACCCTGGACCCTGAATACCCCTGAAGCGCAGGGCCCCCACAAAGCACGGGGCCCAGGGCGGTTGCCCCACTCTATCCTATGGACAGGGCAGCTCTGCTTGCACCCATTCTGCGCACCACCAAAAACTGTACAAACCTGGCGCCCATGCTCTCACTGTCCTCTCCCTGCTTTGTCCCTTCACCCCCCCCCCCCCCCGCCCGCAGCTCCGTTGCTCCTCAATATCCTCTCCGGCAGGCACATCACACTTCCAGCACTGTGCAGAGAACCAGCCCCTGATCGGAGCCCTCAGCTCACCAACAGCCTCGCCGGCAGGCTCCTTCCTTCCTTCCGCCACTGACTCTGGCTGGGCCACTGCCCCAGGAAAGCCCAAGATCCTCTGGCCCGGGGCACTGGCCAGGAGGAGTTGAGCCCTGCATGTGCCAAAACCTCACACAGCGCTGGCATGGGGAAGCTTCTCCGCCCCTCAGCTAAGCTCTGGAGTGGGAGGGGGGAAACAATTTCCATCCTGTTCCCACCCCAAACCTGCAGGCTCCACAGCAGCCCCCAGGGGACAGGAGGCAGCTGGTTTATGTTGGTGGCCAGCAGCAGCCTGAAGGTGTTAGCTGCCTTTCGACACTGTGTGGGCAGGAAGGGACAAGCTGCTTCCAGCCATGGGAAGGACAGGGAAGGGATGAGCTCTGCAAAGACACGGGGCAGGTCACACACACCCGCCCCCTGCAGCTGGAAAGAGCTCCCGTCCCTTCCCTCTCACACAGTGCTTAAAGGCTGCTGCTGGCCACTTTCTGGTGTGAACCCTGGCAGAAATTGGGGCGGAGGGGCATGTGACCCTGCATGCTCCCTTTTGTCTCTCAAGTGTTGCCTCAGGAAGATGCGGTGCCAGGTACCAGGAGAGGCGGGTCCGTCCTGGGGGCCCAGCCAGGCACGGAGGTTGAAGAGCGCTGGGCAGGGACGGTCGTTGGTCACCCCCGTCACCTCTCCCCATGTGAACCCTAAAGCCAGGGCCATCCCTAGCCATTTTGGTGCCCTACACAGCCCCCCCGGAACAGGGGCTGGAGCAGCATGCAGCTGTGTACGGCACCAGGAAATGTGGTGCCTCAAATTTCCTGGTGCCCTACGCAGCTGCGTACTTTGTGTAAGGGTAGGGATGGCCCTGCCTAAAGCCTTAAAGATATGAAGGTAGTATGCAGTATTTCTTTGTAACAGGGGCTCAGTCATCTTGATGTTAATTTGAATGTTTGTACTGCATAGTTCCAATTGATTGCCATTTAACTTGCTTGAATATGAGTAATTTTACCAGGTGTCCCGTATTCGCCAATGGGAAATGTGGTCACTCTACACAAGTGTATTGGCTAGTCTCACATAGGGCTCACTCTCACTTCTATCCTAGATCTAAGAAACCTTCCCAGTGAAAATTTTATCAAAACCGATACATTTCTGCAAAAAAAGTTTCCATTTTGGCAAAACAATACTTTAAAAAAAAAAAAAAAAGGGTTTTGTTGAAAAATTCCGAACCAGTTTGAGGTGGAACCCCACCATGCCCTTTTTACAGAGTCAGTTTTCAGGACAGATCCACATTTTTAAAACTTGGCCTTATACAAAGCACATGGTTCCAATCTGAACACACATTTCATGCAGCCATTCTAAGAGACTTTAATGGTCCCCTCTGTTCAGAGCACTAATGCTAAAGAAACTTTGGAAATTGAAAGCATGCGAGATTCAATTTATATAAAATGTATATAAAATCCCCAGGCTGCCTATACCTTTTAGGACAGCCCTTGGTAGTGTCAATAATTAGTCACAGGGTCAGCCCACAAGTACAGTAGTACCATATTGTAGGGAGTTTGGAGGTTTAACATCTAAAAATGAAGGGTATTTTAAACTAGGATTTTGAATGGTAGTTTTGCTTCCCTGAGCATTTTCCCTTGTATTAAAGATCAGGATTCATTTTGAAACCCTCCAGCAGATTTCCCTGAGCTGTTTTCAAATAGCTCTTTCCTTTTTAGAGGTGTTTAAATTATGACTGATAAACTGTCTTTGGGAAAAACAACGAAGAGTCCTTGTGGCACCTTAGAGACTAACAAATTTATTTAGGCAAAAGCTTTCGTGGGCATAAGCTTTCAAGGCCCACAAAAGCTTATGCCTAAATAAATGAGTTAGTCTCTAAGGTGCCACAAGGACTGCTCATTGTTTTTGCTGAAACAGACTAACACAGCTCTGAAACCTGTCTTCAGGAACGGCTTTGTGAAATACTGCTGTAGAATAATGAGGAAAAATATTAAGACTAATTCCAAGGGGAAACAATTCATTCAGAGAGGAGGGATGGTCTTGTGATTCTGGCACAGGTCAGAGGACTTGGGTTCAGTTCCTAGCTCTACGACAGACCTGGGGCAAGTCTCTTTTTCTGTGCCTCAATTCCTCATCTGCAAAATGGGGAGAATTATGCTGTGTTTCTCTTTGTGTTTCTCTCATTCCTTGGCTATCTTGTTTATTTATATTTTAAGCTCCCTGGGGCAGGGGCAGTCTCAATGTTTGTACAGCTTAGTTGGGGGTTTCTTGCTCCTATTGTAATACAAACAACCATTAAAGCCTTGACCCTGAATGACTTGCAATGTAGGGACACAAAATAGTTGGGAAGAGCAAGGAACTTACAGGCAACCATATAGGGTTACAAATAAGGCTAGTGCTAGGCAAAGTCCTCCACACAAGTAGCACCCTCAAACACCTGATCACTTACTCACAAAGCAGCTAGTAAATTAAAGGGTGAAAAGAAAAAGTAGGAATCGGATGTGGCTGTGAGACATCGGCTTATGCTCTGCCTTTTTACGAGACGTGAAGCTATGTGCTATCTTCTTGGAACTCATATGGTAGCCATGCAGCATTCTCATTCATGAAGGAGTGAGATCCTCTGAACTCCCTATCCTGTTCATCCCTTTTTACCTTATACACACACAATACTCCAGGGAAGAGCCAGGCTCAAGGCTTTGTAAGGGATATAGCGGGGACAATTTTAAAATGTGATGGCCTAAGTTGTGTCCACAAAATCGTGCATACAGATCTCACGTTTACATGAACAAGTGGGCCACTGGGCATACAATGAATACTTGTGTGCACAGTTCACAGATGCCAGTGTGCCCTATTTTAAAATAGCCACTTTGGGATAGATTCACAAAAGGACTTAGGTGCCTAACTGATATTTTAAGTGCCTAAATCCCAGAATCAGTTCCACTGGGACTCACAACCCCCTGCTGAGCTGCCCCCAAACCCTGTGGGCACCTAAACCCCCTTGGTGCCTATTTTTTGCAGTAAAAGTTCCCTAGGCACTTACATTTTGGCATCTGAGCATGCACATTACTGCCACCTTCTAGGTGTCCAGATGCCTAAGCCCCAGAGAAATGCATGAACCAGGGAAGACAGACATTCCTCTGCCTAACTCACCTGCAGAGCCCAATCTGATGAGCACTTGTGACCCTGAGAGGCAAACTCACACAAAATGGCCAGAGGAGGCACTCCCTTATAACTTTTAGCCCAATGGTAAAAGTACTCAGTGTGGGAGAAGGGGTCTGAATAGGAATCTGCCACCTCTAGGGTGAGACCCCTAACTACCGAGCTATGGAACATTCTGATGCGGGGCCCCTCAGCCTCTTCTGTTGCAGCTGTTCCAATGGGGATAAATAATTTAAAAAACCATCGGAGCTGGGGGAGTGGACCCAGGATCTCTACTTCCTAAATGGGTGCCCTAACCCCAGGGGTTTGGAGTCATGCTTGCTTTCTCTCTCTGGCCTAATGACTCATTATTTATGCACAGTGGAACAGTTTCAACAGGCCTCATATAGAATATCTCATAGCCCAGTGGACAGGGCACTTGTGGGAGGTAGCAGCTCCCACTTCTAATCCCTTCTCAGGCTGAGGGTGGACTTCCACCATGGGTCTGCCTGGGTTAGGGTACTCAAAGGTTATGACAGAGAGGTTCTCCCCCATCTTCTTGTTACAATAGCATAGGCACCAAACACCATGAGAGGGTTTGTAGCTGAGAATCCAAAGAAGAGAGAGGTGCCTTGCCGGTGCCTGCACTTTAGCACCTATCTCCCAGACAGGGGCAGGGCTTAGCACACCCTCTAGCTTAAGCGGGGATACCTCGAGCATGCTGGCTTTTGTGAATCCCATTCCAAGGTCCTCAACTCTCTCCATTCATTGTATAGGGACAGGGCCTAGGTGCTGAACTCAGGCTGCGTGAATAGCAGTGATTTTCTAGGCACCTAAACATGAAGAGTGGTAATGCTCAGTGTCCCCATGCTTTGTAAATCTAGCCTTTTCTGGGATATCTGAAATAAGGAACGGTTGTTTTGATTCCCGCAGATTATAAAACGCTTTTGTTGGATACAAGATATTTTTGATTTTTTGTGTATTTTACAAAATTTCAGCACTGTGAAAAAATAAATATTGATGTTAATTCCAAGAAATCAATTTTTTGTTTCGTTTACTTTTATGCAGAGCAGAACATTTTCAACATAAACTCATCAAGAGGAACACCATGAAGCAAGCTAAATTTTCTTTAACTACAGGAAACCAATGTCTATAAATGTTCCATGCATGTCTGTGAGTGAGTGGAAGTCTTGTGTGTGCTCACACCTGGCTTCCAAATATCAATGGACAAGTCACCTACTTAATTACCAACACCTTTGGTTGCGGCAGCCCTAAAGTCTGGTCTACACATGAAGCTGCATCAGTTTAAATAAACATGTATTTTTAAATTGATTTAGTTAAATCCGTGTTATCCCCTGTGTAGACATTTATATCAATTGGAAAATGGCTTTTATTTGTTCAATTTAAACCTATTCCTAATCCACTGAAACTAAATTAAGAAATTAATTATTTTACTCTTTTATATTGATTTAAGAGTGTCAATGCAATCTTTTGTGCTAGTTTAACTAAATCAATTTAAAGTCACACTTTTAGTTAAGCTAGTGTAATTTTGCATGTTGAGACACGCTTGCAAGTGCAGGCTAAATCAATAAAACCAGGTTAAAATCTGTGTCCACACATGGCTTTGCATCAGTTGAACTGGTATTCAAATTGATTTTAGCAGAATTGATGCAATTTCTGTGTTTAGATATGCTTTAATGGGAGGGAGAGATTTGAGTTTACATTTTGGCCTAATCTCTAATTTCAACATGGGAAAACAATAATCCCCCCACCCCAAGCCCCTAAAACAGGGAGGGGGGAACATCCATATGGGGATGTGCTGCAGGAACAATATCCTACTCTGGGTTTTACTTGCCTAATGGTGTTAGCAAAATTAATTATTTGAAGTGAGTTAACAGACAATGCTAATTCCTCCTTCCCACGTGTACAGATTTTGTTGGCCAATAGTTTAAACCATATGTTAGTTGCTGGCAATTCCTCAGAACAAGAGTTCTGAGTGAATGTGTATGTAGAGTGTGTTGTGGTCTAGACTACTACAAATCGCTTTGCAGCTGATTAGTCTAAACGTGAAAATACAACTCACGCATGTATTTTATGGTAGATCGAGATGGCATCTGTAGGGTGAAGGAGGGTGCAACTGCCAAGTTCCAGGGGAAATGATTGAACCTGGGAGGCTCAAAGGCGATATTAATTGTTTTGCTAGAGTGAGAGAGAGAGAGAGAGAGAGAGAGAGAGAAGATAAGGTTTGAAAAAAAGTCAGGGAATCAGTCAGGTACAGAGAGGAAAGAAGGCTAAAGCAGCCTTCAGTGTACAGATACTATGTCAGAAGTTACATATATATAAGGAAAATACTTAAAATCTGTGTCTAGGGACTGCTCATGAGCAAAGGTGAAAAACAGGTTTTCTGTCAGATGAGATGTTTATCCATCTATCTGTTGACATGTAAATTGAGTGTTGTCTCATTCACAATGGCAGTGGGCAACCATTAGCATTCTAAATCAAATGCTAATGAAGAGCCCGTGGGAACTTCAGAAGGAAACTAATATGGTAGGGGCACGGGAGGGAGAACATATCTTGAGGTGCACATGAAAGGTTTGATCTCATATATTTGTCACCCTTCACTGAGAAGAGTGAGGTTACTTCATGAAAAAGAGGTCTCAACCTGGCTTGGTTGAAAAAGTTAGCAAGAACTCTGGGTGTGGTACATTTTTTTTAGACAGGAGGTTAACCTGTTAGTTTAGCCTCTCCAAAGTGTGTTATGATTTTGCCTGATATGTAACCATTTGTCTCCAGTATTATTACTCGCTATGACTTGAATCTTTATTCTTTGATAATAAACTTATCCTTGTTTTTACTATACATATATCCAAAGGCTGTGTTGTTACGCACAGTGGTTGTCCTGAGCTGAATTTGACAAGCTGCTGTGTACTGTTCCTTTCGGAATAGCAGGTCTGGCCTGGTAATTCTGTGAGTGTTTAGTGGATTAGGGGCTGGACAGGGAAGAGAATGCTCTGAAGACTCGGGGATTAACGTGTACTTATCACTGCTGTACTATAGAGAAAGAGACAAGGCCTGTAGATGCCTGGAAGGTAGTGAATGTGCTAAGGCTGGTGGTTTCAGGAAACTGATCCACAGCAGGCACAGCTAAATCTGCTTCATGCTAAGGACAGGAGGTGCCGCACAACCCTGGGTACCCCGGGGAGCAGCATAGTTGCTGATATTAGTTATCAGCAACAGGCATTTTTTGTAGCGTGGGCAAGACTTGTGAGTGAAATGCACCCCAATGCACAGGGTCCATGAAAAGTATACAAACTCCTTATGCCTTTAACCACCAATGTTACCTAAACTTTAAGTGAGTTGCCCCTGAAGACTGCATTAAGCCTCTCTGTCTGATGAGGGGAGGCATTCTACAGCTATTTGACTGAGTCTCTGAGGAACCAGAAAGCACAACCAGAGAGAACATGGTTTATTTTATCCTACAAAGAGCTTAGCATCTCCATATTTTAATTAGTCATTTCTTCTGCTCAGAAACCAACAAGGGATCTTGCTATCGCCAATAATTAGAGATTCAAAATTTCTAATGGAATTTTTTTTTTTGCAAAAATTCAAAATTTTGGTAACAATTTTTGCTGGTTTTGACCAGCTTATAGAGTGATTTGCTTTTTCAGATATTCAAAATTTTGGTGAGAAATGTTCATTTAAAATGCTGAAATTTTTTCATAAACATTTTTCATCTTTTTTGACCAGCTCTATTAGGCAAACATCTCACAATACATGACAAGAACTATAGGTACCACTGGGCAACATATTACTTGTAAGCAGCTAGCCAGCCCCCAATCACTTGACAAAAACACAAAGTCAGAAGTATTTAGATTTAACCATGCTCCACTCATGTACATGGAGGCTCTCAATGATCTCATGTATGCACCCATACCACATTGTCATGTATTTTACGGAAAAAGAAAGAGAAAGAGAGCTATTTCTCCTTCTCTGTGTTAAGTATGGTAGTTGCAATTAGTTGCAAACTAATCTCACTGATGTTTGTACAGCAGTTAAAAGATGTAAATTTCAAACAGTACAAAATAAAATAAAAGTAATTTCACTATTTTTGCACATTACATTCCAGTGCAATTTGTTTTGCATTTTTAATAAACTTGCAACTCTTATTTCTAATTAAAGTGCTCTTCAGAAAAATTCTGCCTGAAAAAGATTGTCCTCATGAGGCTAAGGAGATTTTTGCTAGACTTTCTGTACTGGGGGCATCGTTTTATTTTATCTTTAAATCTGTGCAAACTCCAGTGACTTGATGATACCTTGATGATAGTAGAACTGATCGAAAAATCTTTAATCCAAGCCCCTTTTTCAACAAAAAATTGCAATTTATACTAACCAAAAAAAATGTGTGAGACCACCTGCTTTCCTTGTAAATTTTTAATTTGTCATCTGAAAACTGGTCAGTTTTCAGCAACAGAAAAAAATTAAATTTTCATCTTTCCAATGAAAATTCATCAAAATTTTCCACAGGAACAAATAAGCATTTCCCAACTAGCTGTAGATTTTAGTCAGTTAGAAAGGGACTTCTTTTTCCAAGGGAGGAGAGAGAGCATGCAGGTATCTTCACATCTAGCCCTGCTCCTGCTCCCATTGACATCAATCAGAAACCTCCCACTGATTTCAGTGGAATCGGGATCAGGGCTTAGGGGCATAGCATTTCCCTGGAAATTCCAGCTTAAATAAGAGCCATTGTCATGAAGTCTGTATTCGCAAAAAGAAAAGGATGAAGTGAGCTGTAGCTCACGAAAGCTTATGCTCAAATAAATTTGTTAGTCTCTAAGGTGCCACAAGTACTCCTTTTCTTATTGTGATGAAGTGAACTCAGTGTACCACAAAATTGCTAGCCTGTTTGTCATGAAAAAACCTTATTTTAAAAACCTTGACCAATTCTTCATCACAACCCATCATCATATATCAAAAAGTACTTATAAATATGTATAAGAAGTATTTCTCTCTCCTTTTTTTCTTTTTTGCAAGGAGAGGTTATCAATGCTTCAATTAATTAGGCTAATTTGCATCACAGACTACACATAATTAATTTGTTTGTTAAAAGCTTTCAACGTTTTTTACAGGAAGTGCAAGAGATCATTGATGAAGTTTGAAGAAGTAATTAACAATAACAGATGCCAATGCACGTAATTGTAAAATGGTAGCAAAGAAGCCACCGACGAAGAGTCCAGTTCCACAATTAGGTTTTCATAAAGTCTTCTCCTTAAAAAGGTGTGCATAGGCAGTTGTCAGTATTTTCTTTTCTTTTCTCAGTGTAAAGCAAATCTTTATCATAGGCCAAGACTTTTATTATTATTTAAATAAATTAAAATTGCAAGATTAAGTCAATCTGCACTTATTTTATGTAGGATCAAATTGTGGCATTTAGCCACTGGCCCCAGTAGTGGGCAGTGCTAAACTACACCCCCCATAGCGAACACCAGGAGAGATTGTGAGTCAGAGAGCAGCAGGCTGGTTTACTTGGGCACTGTGCAAACTGCACCCCTGCCCTAGGATGGGGCAGCCTGTTTCACTCAACGTAGCTGGCCTGTCTCCTCCATACCCTCCCCACAGGGACACACCGTGGGACTGATCCAAAGCGTACTGAGGGGAAAAGATGGTCCAGTGTTTAGGACACTGGGCTAAGACCCATGTTCAGTTCCCTGTTCCACAATGGACTTTGTGCATGACCTTAGGCAAGTCACTGACCCTCTCTGTGCCTCAGGTTCGCCATCTGTAAAATCAGGATGATAATAATGCTTTCCTACCTCACAGTGGTGTTGTGAGGATGAACAGATTGTGAAGTACAAAAAAGTGCTATATAAGAAGGAATAGGCATTATTATTGTTATTACTGAATTCAGTAAGAGTCTTTCCATTAATGTTAACAGGCTTTGAATCAGGCCCTGAGAAAGCACTCCTAGCACTCTCTTGTAACACTTGCACGGGTTGCAGAAGGGGAGGATTCTCTTGCACATGTTCTCTATGTGTTCGCATAAGGACAGCGTTTTAGAGTAATGGGTAACTATAATCATCCCCATTTTAAAGCATGGGAAATTGAGATGAATTGATTTCTCTGAAGATCACACATAAAGAATTCAGTAGCAAGACCCACATGTGACTAAGCTGTGTGAATAGCTGATTTCTCAGTTCAGTGGTCTATCGGAAAAAATTGAAAAAGAAACAATTTTGGATTGCCCCAAAACAATTTCAACATTTTTCAGATAATCAAAAAAGTTGGCAAAAATGTCAGCGTTTGGGGGTTTGCTGCTTTTATTTAACCTTTTTAAAAGTCATTTCAAAAGTGTCAGAATGAAGCATTTAGACTTTTTTTTTTAAATTTTTAAAAAATTCTGTTTAATTTTTGACTGAAACAGTTTGACGAATTCAACATGAGCTGGCAAAACTTTCTGGTTGACCCAAATCTACATTTTTTAGTAAAAGTGTTTTGTCTGAAAAACATCACCCACTTCTACACTACTCCTGTCTGTGGCTGTAATGTCCCTGAACTCCATTGGGAAGTTAAGACACTATGACAATGCAAAACTCAATGTGTTTGCTTCACAGGGGTTCATGTAAATATTATCTTTGGTTCCAATCCACACGTCCCCCACTTCCGGAGTTTCACTTTGAGTTGCAGGGTTTTCACTGACTCAGACATAAAGCAAGACTCAGCTGAATGTGCCAAGTTTCACGGGTTTTCATGTGAGCAATCTCAGTGTTCTAATACAAACCCTTAACTTGGCCCAGATTTAGTACCCTAAACAAACCTTTCAGTGAACCCACCCTGAGTTTCGGATTTATGAGGAAACCTGAAACCAATTGTGTTTCCTCTGTTATTCAGAGTTACTTCAAATATTTTGCACATCTCTAGTAGGTACGTGGGCCAGCTCTGGAGATAGGCTTCTCTTCACATACCTGGCACATCTGGCTGGCATCGAAGTCTGCTGATTAAGTCTCTTTTTAACACAGGATGTCATTCTCACACCTCCTTTTAATATTCCCAAACCACACAGTCCTTTCAACAGTACTCCAACATGGAACAATACACTGCCAGGAGAACAATTTATCTTCTTATTTTATTTTGACATATGCATTTCTGCAATACTTATCATTGTAATATCTGGGTGTGTTTGTTCTTAAGGTGAAAAAAAAAACAACAACCAACAAACACATGTAGAAGCAGCTACACAGAACCACCTTTAAAGGAATCTTCTTCAAAGAAGCAACTATAGTTACATTCAGAACAAGCACAATGTGCAACCTAAAGTGACCAAGATGCCTATTCATGAACTGGCAAGGTGGAGGATAATTATGACCTCTGATAAGCTCTTTTGGAATCCTATATATCAGGCTTATCCTACATTAAAGAGAAGTTTTCCAGTATGAAAAAGGACAGGTGTGTCCCTACAGCAGTGGAGGTCCCACCTTCATTGTCTGAGTGACAGCTTCAGCACAACCATTCATTATCATTTCCCCTTGTACCGAGTAATAACGAGATTAAAGTTTCCTCTTCACTAAGCATATGCTCTTCATTGGTCAGATAGTATTAACATGGCTGGCATTCCATCAAGGTTTAGCAACTCTTTCTAAATGGGATTTTACTAAAGGTCTTTGTCAAGATCATATGACTGGACAGAAAGACGGTGGACAATCGAATTACTGGCATTCAGTACATACTCAGCCCTTCTTGCATTTAGTCAGAGAATATTGATCAGATGCAGGTAAAAGCATGTAAATGAACTGTTAATAGACACCATATGAGTCACATTTTTTGAGAGGGTTCCTTATGGTTCAAACCCAACAATTGTTGAGAGTGGTGAAACACTGGAATGGGTTACCTAAGGAGGTGGTGGAATCTCCTTCCTTAGAAGTTTTTAAGGTCAGGCTTGACAAAGCCCTGGCTGGGATGATTTAGTTTGGGATTGGTCCTGCTTTGAGCAGGGGGTTGGACTAGATGATCTCCTGAGGTCCCTTCCAACCCTGACATTCTATGATTCTATGAATTGTTCTCGTGAATTGTCACATTGTTTAATAATGAATAATTGGCTCTTTACATCTTCACAATGGTATCTGCAAACTAAATCAGTCCTCCCAAAACTCCTGGGAGATAGATTAGCTGGCCCTCAGTTTCCCTGTACTAACCACACTGCCCTGCAGTTTGGGCTACTTGGGTGTGACTAGCAGAGCACACCAAAGGGCTGCGCTGTAACTCCCCCATTTGGATGCTGCTGGCATGAACTGAAAGGTTCCCAGTTTGCGTTAATGTAGTCCTCTTCAAAACAGGGCTACATTAACATGAACCATGAATCTTTTAGTTCGCACCTGCAGCATCCACATGTGGGAGTTTTAGTGCAACCCTTTGGTACACACCGTTGTTCATACTCCCATAGTCCAAACTGCAGGGCAGTGTAGACTAGCCATGAGGCAGAGAGTTCGAGTGACTTGCCCAAGGCCACAAAGAGAGTCAGTGTCAAAGGCAGGATTAGAAATCAGGAGTTCCCAACTCTCACTCTTTTGTTCTAGTCCCTAAACACCCTCTCTCCGCCCCCTGCAATTCAATTGTGGCAACACATGTTTCTGGCATCTCACTTGTGGACTGAGGCAGTTGGCAGGGCAGCTCCTCAGATGAGATGATACCAGGCCTGACTGGGCCATGTGTCAGTAGGCGTTTGCCATCTGCCTAGACCTGCCAGGAGCCCAATATCATGGTTTTGCTGTACTCTTCTAGGATAGCACTGGTTGACATCCTCTTTATCTTTCATGCTAATTTTCATGGAGTTCTGCCAGATCTTAACGTATCATAGAGCTCAACTCCATTCAAAGAGAAGAATTTTATTATCCTCCTTCCCACGCTTTCAAATGTTCTCCAAAGGAAGATAATTCCTTAAGGGAAAAGTATCTTTCAGGCTTCATGCTATGACAGAGGCCTTGGGATTTTGATGATCCCGTATTAGAGCTGCTGTTAGAACGTGGTGCTATCCAGAATCAAAATGCAGCACCAGATGAGAATTTCATGGCTGGCCATTATAAGTCAAACTACCCAGACCTGAACATGCCTAAACTTTGAGGGTTTCAAAATCCAGCTCCAGATTTTTCCTGCTGAGCTCATCTCCAATTCTTACGTGCTGAATGCCTACTTGTCAGTGACACCTGCCCACCACCATACTACTGTAACAGGCCAGACTGTACCCATCTCCCTGACTTGTACCTGGCAGGTGGCATCTACAAATGGATGTCAACCTTCCCACACAGAATGGGGGAAGCATCAGCCACCTCAATGGCACTGCTCTGACCCCCTGGAAAACCCCACAAATGCCAGGATCTGTTTGGAGACTAGGCAGACTAGGAAGGGCATTGGTAGGCCCTCAATGGCCCGCAATGAGAGCAGGGCTGGATAGATGCATATTGTCCACCCTCCAGCACCACAGAATTTCCCTAGGAAAAGTAATTCAGCCTCAGGCTGTGTTGTCTTTTCCATGGCTTCTAGTCATGCAGGAGAACCCTTGTTATGTGAGGATCCAGGAGCAGCAGCTCCCAAGAGAGTCCTTGGCCCCAGGGTTGCATTAGATGTGCACTGCCAGGGAGCAGGGCAGAAGAACCACAGGCTAGTACATAGCCATTGACCTTTGTTTTCTACAGAGGAGACAGACGCACAGCAGGTCACGTGCCCTGTGTTAACTTCTATGCAAAACATTTGAAGTGATATTGGCTGTGTTGTAAACAATACCACTATACCTGGGAGTGTATTTAAGCTGATCTTACATGCAGCCCTTAAATTATTTGTAGTATTTATTATTTGTATTGCAGTAACACCGAAAAGCACCAGTCAGGGGCCAGAACTCCACTGTGCTAGGCACTGTGCAGACAGAATAAAGGGATGGCCTCTGCCCCAAAGAGCTTACAATAAATTGAAACTCACTACTAAATAAACTCTTTGTTTCTGTAAACCATGCAACTCTGGACACTTTACACAAAACCTGCCAAGAAGGCCTCCTGGTAACTCAATTTTATACTGAGAACTTTGTACACAAACATACTAAAAGCATACATAGACAATAGTTCAATGGATTCCAAGAAAGATCCTGAAAACAAGAATCTACTATAACCCACACCTAAGACAATAAATAAAACTGCCTTCCACATCAAACTCAGTGGGAACAAAAAAGTCTTGAACCCCAGCTGGAGGTCTGCCACAGATGTACGTTGCTGTGCACTGAAGAAAAGAAAAATGCATAGTACCAAGATACTCAGATACAAACAGCAGTAAAGCATCTGCTGCTTCCTTCTTTCACCTGCAGGTAGCAGCAACCCACTGCTCACAAGTAAACCACCTCCTGTTGTCTTCTCAAGATTCCTAATTTTAAAGTAAGTTCAACCAACAAACAAAAAATATGTATTTGGCAGTATAGGTCAGTAGGGAGACATTATTAGGGCAAAGATCTTTAAATTTCCTTTCCTAGATTCATGCCACCATCTTAGATAATAAATGAAAAGTTGTATGATTTTCTCTCTCTGGAGAAAGACAGACAGACAGACAGAGTGGATGCGGTAATATCTTTTAATGGGCCAACTTCTGTGGTAAGAGAGACTAGCTTTTTTAGGTTGTTGTTTAAAAGATATTACTTCACCCACCTTGTCTCTCTAAATATCCTGGGACCACCACCACCCCCTTTAAATTGTGCATTTCATTCAAGAACAAGAAAAACAGACTGGCCAATTTTACTGTTTTTCCCATTCATTTTCATATTCTGGTTCTCATTCATGTTTGGGTTACATTCACATTAGGTGAATGCTAATCTGTTTTTCCCTTAATGAAAATGAACAGAAATATTTCTATAGGTTTAAGGTTTAATATTATAGAAAACCTAAATATGGGGCCAAATTTGAGCTTGACAGCATTGCTTTAATTTATTCCTCTTTGTTGTTTGTTCCAAAACAAAGAATACAGATTTGTTTTTGTCTTCATCAGAAGACTCCAAGCCTCTGCTGAGCTTGGGTTCATGAGAATTAAGACTTCATCCACCATCGTTTTATCTGTTGGCCTTGTAAATACGATTAACTTGCTGGCCAACTTTTTAATGCCTTTGATATTCAGTGATCATTTTACAAAGTGAAGGTCTGATCCTAAAATCAATGGGAATTAATGATAGTTAGTACTTTGGAGGATCTGGTCATAATGTGAATTTAATACTGGCAAGACACACAATGTGTCATCAGAAGCATATAGTAACACTGTGTATTAAGAAAAGCTACAGCCCCTACTTGTCCTATTCACAGCCTGCTGCAGAATATGGGGCTAGCAATGGTAACCCATTAAAATTATCTCCTTTACTCTCCTGCTTTCTTCTGTCACCTGCTTTACTTGAAGTGGGAACAACAGGTAGGAGATTGTAAATAACCTGGGACAGGTCAGGTTTGTGGATTCAGTCATAACAAGACAAGGGGCACAACTTTCTTGGTCAAACACTTTCTCCTGAAAAGGGTCCAACAGAATCTGTCTCTAGATGCCTTTGGGGCATGATTCAAATCCCTTTTTTTCAGGCAGGTGTATCCCTAACTGCCTTACACTTAATGGGGTGGCTTGTCTGAGAGCTTCCAGATTTACTGCTTAATCATTCAGTTCAGATTTGCTGTAAGTTAGCTGCTTGCTTCTTTATTTTCATTTCAATAGTTTGCCTAAGTTTTATCGTACAGTGCTTAATAGCTTCTCAGCGAGTGTTTTATAAGGGTAATACATTTAATCAAACCACGTACTTAAACTCCATAGGTTCTTTAAAGTCCACTTACACAATGAAGCAGTACCCTCAGGTTAATTTTCCATCAGATATAAGATATCTCTAATACAGCCATCCCTAGAATTACACTCCAATGAGTCTTAAATCTTGCAAGATCAGAATCAGTGCTCTTCTACTGGAGTCACACGTGCTTCCTAAGCATTACTCTGCCTAATCTAATGTAATCTCTTGCATTTGTATAACATGCACTGCTGTAGAATTTAAAACTTCGCATTTATAACACTTAGACCTACATGTACTTAAATATGACTGAAGTCAGCAAATCTCCTCTTTCTGATTCTCATTTACACTAAGGCCCTTTCACCCCTTCTGCCAGAGTAGTGTAAGGGGCTTTAGTGTTAATGGGATTCAGGCCCAAAGAGGTCTCATTTATTGTGTATCCCCACTGTCATGTTTACAATAATGAAATATTTTCAATCTTGTGGATTTTCCCTTAATAGGATCCAATTAAAGACTTTTTAAATTACATAGATGTTAAAGACTTTTCTATCTTTCAGATTATTTTTTCCCCTTTCCTGACAGCTCTCACCCTCTCAAAATTGCTTCACAAACTCTTTTCCATTAAAAAATGGGAAATTGCACAATTCATCTAATTAGTCAAATTTGAATTGTATGTGACTAGCATGGCCCAATGGTTGAATTTCACACACCATTTGGAAAGATATGGCAGAATGGCATTGCTGATTTGCTTTAACACTTCAGCAGCACTATTCAATTATAAAATGGAATATTGTTGTTTTGTTTTTGGCTGTAGATATTTTATTTTCCAGTATGTTATTAACCTTTCTTGAATTTTGCTTATATGTATAACATTTTATAGATGAGATGTGTTGGTTTTTAAACCGTATTAGGTGGTTAATTTTTTTTTAACCATGAAATTTATAGCATAAATAGAAAATAAACAGAAGATTAATTTTAGATTCAAATGCTACCATATATAGAGAAACAGGAATTGCTATACTGCATCAGACCAGTGGCTCACCACGTCCTGTATCCTATCATCAGCAGTGAGTGGTACCAGATGCTTCAGAGGAAGGTGCAAGATACCATGAATTACATAGTTAGGGGTAAAAAGAAAAGGAGGACTTGTGGCACCTTAGAGACTAACAAATTTATTTGAGCATAAGCTTTCGTGAGCTACAGCTCACTTCATCGGATACATCGAATGAATCCACTGAATGCATCCAATGAAGTGAGCTGTAGCTCACGAAAGCTTATGCTCAAATAAATTTGTTAGTCTCTAAGGTGCCACAAGTCCTTCTTTTCTTTTTGCGGATACAGACTAACATGGCTGTTACTCTGAAACCTGTAGTTAGGGGTGAATTTGTCCCCATGGAAATTTCCTCCGGACCTGCAATAGCTAGAGATTGAAGGCTGAGGGTTTATATCCCTTCCAAAGCACTTTTTTATAAAAAAAAAACAGGTTGGTTTAGCAGCTGACCCTCTTCACTCAACAGCTATATTTGCTCAGCACCTTGTAGGATCGAGCCTTTTCTTTACTGCTAACCATTGACCCATCAGCTTCCTGTACAGAGTGCCAAAAATTTTGTCCTGCATCCTCCTCTCCCTCTCAGAAACAGTCATGAGAAATAGTTAAGGCCTGGTCCAAAGACCACTAAAGTCAATATGAGTCTTTGGATCAGGCCCTAAGAAGAAAAAGATGTTAGTTTCAAATTACAGAGGGAAATTAGTAGCTGATGACATTTGCAAAGCTTGGAACTCCACAAAGTTTGCTGAGCTCTGGTTCTTACAGAGTCCACATATAAGTGATACAAAATTGTTTCTTATATTCAGCAAGATGAAGAAAAAAAAAAAAGAGTTAAGCAACAGAAGTGATTCCATTGCATATGGAATATTCTTTGGGTCTCATCCAGTCTCTGTGCCCTGTAGCTTTACATGTTACTCTAGTGGACTTTTGCAGCTTTTCCCTTTTATTTTGTGAAAGCAAAGGAATGAGATCTGTTTGATGTCAAAAGGCATCAGGCGTGTTCGTAGAGGTTTCCCGATACTGAGGAAATTGTGTTTGGATGCCTAATTCTAAATGTAGTACAGCGACAATTAATTTTTTGAAAGATCCACAAAACTTCCAGGAATATTTCTGCATGCAGTGTTATTGTAGCTGTGTTGGTCCCAGGATATTAAAGAGACAAGGTGGGTGAGGTGATGTGTTTTATTGGACCGACCAACTTCTCTCCGTGAGAGAGACAAGCTTTCAAACTTACACAGAGCTGTTCTTCAGGTCTCCCAGTAGGGAAGTATTATTACTTTTAAATCACAGATAGGAAAACAAAACCTACACCTCAGAATGTCTTATAAGTGACAGCAAAGAACTGGTGGGGCTTAAGGAAGGATAGCACAAAGGATACATATATACTGTGATGTAGGTGCTTAGAGATGTCATAACCCTGCCTGGAAGGTACCAATACATCTATCAATACCGATTTTTTATATGTGATTTTTTTTTCTATCTGAGATCTAACACACCTTTTACTTTTATAGAAAATATTTCAATGTCTATGGTTCTTCGTGAGCCCTGAACCAAACTGCTGAGTGCTTGACATGTGAAACAGCCATCCCACTTCCTCCCACTGAGCTGCCTTGTGAGTCTAATCTATAAAAAGGCTTATCTAGCTGCCCAGAGCAAAGGAACATTTATTACCCCTTTCATATTTATCTAGGATCATCCTGGCAATAGACAAATTCGACTGTCTGGCCCTCTCTCTGCCTAAAAGGCATAAAGAACATGGAGGAATTGTGGGCTTTATCACATGCAAAATTTCTTTTGCAGCACATCATCCTCAGACATGATCTCCTGTGACATGAAATGAAGAAACAGTTTTGTTGCTTTCTTTACCCCCAAGGCAAATGAACGATTTATATTCCACGTGTGGTGAATGCCAATGTTCATAATCATGTATCTTTTTAAGTGTCTGTATTCTCTGACACATTTCAGTCTCTACAGCAGTGCAGCATGTAACCCACTGATAATTTGGTTTTCGGAGGTGTATATTTTGTACCCATTAGGATTCTTTGCTCTTCCGTTACTTTGATTATTATCCCCCTTTTCCCCTTTTGTCTGTCACTCTTGATTTCAGCAGCTGGATGATATGTTTCCTCCGGCTGAAAGAAGAGAGCACAAGCCGGCCTCTGTAGCTACTGTAGCCCAAGCTGTTTATTCATTGTGGATTCTTGGTTAGCCTGCAGGTGGCATTTCTTTCTACTCCCTATCATGACACTGCACACACATCACCTCTGCAATCCACATCATTTGTAGCTTTGTGCTGTCTGTGATCTTTCAGACCAAATTCTCTCCTTTCTTCCTCCCCTCCTCAATGTGGTGTTTTCTTGGATGGAGAAGTGGGATTGGACAAGAGGAAAGTATAGCCAATTTGTGAAGTAACAGGTGACATGTTCTTAAAATGAGATCATTCACTCTTGCTCCACCTGGTTCCTTTCCCACCGATTGGAGTGTGTATTGCTGGGTGCTAGTATGTTAGTGGGTGAGTTAGACTCTCTAGTGTAAACATGGCCTATGTGGGCATGGCTATACCCCCAGTGCAGGTACTGCCTATGCTGACAGGAGCTCTCTTAGTGGCATGTGCACTGGGGTTGCTGCCAGGATAGCTATCCGGAGCAATCACAGAGAGCTATAAGTGAGATATGTCCCATGACAAATGTTCCCCATCGTCATAGCTGCAGGACCCATGCATTTTCATTTCAAAATTAATGAAGCCGTTTGTAAGTAGCTGTGCATACATTTTTGCTGTTTAATTCCTGGTGATTCTTTTAAAATCACTTTTCTGCAAATTGCTGTTTTCACACTGAAAACGTGTAGAACAAGTGAATTTGCGAAGCATTTCAAGAAACAGACTCTGTTTCTTGCACAAATGAGTTCATTTTCACTTGAAAAATTCACTGAAAACATCGCAAATTTTCAGGGAAATGAGACATATGTATTCCTGAGCCAGACAGACCTATGCAGTATATTCATAGGAACAGACATTCAAATTTAGATCTCGATGTTTATATGAATCAAGTGCAAATGGCAACATTACTATACAAGTATCTAAACACTTCAGTTATTTGAGAAAAAACATTCTGCCCAGTATTTTGCTAAGTTTCAGTGTTTCTGTTGTGTTGGTTTTCACCTAGTGAGAAAACACGAAGCAGCAAAAAAATCCAAGCACTTTATCAGGATTGTCTGTAACACAATTTTACAGATTTTAGAAATGAATATCCTAATCCATAGTATATACAGTAGCTATATTGGATGGAGTTATTTACTTCAGATAGATTCCACATTTTCTTCCATATGCCAAATTCTTTAAACTCGGTTGTTTCAATATTGAAATTGATAGTGGACAGCTGATCTAAGACTTTTAAGTTTAATATGTCGTATCACATGATCCTGTCAGATAGCATTATGTCAATGATGTTTATATGTAGTATAATAAAAAGTGAATCAGTCCTATATAGGTTGACTAACGTAGAATAAAGAAAAAAAGAAAGAAAAAAGTAGCTGGTATAACACTAACCAAAACCCCAATTTTTTTTTTTTTTTAAAGAAATAGGAAGAATATATTCCAAACTACTAGCAAAAGATAGAAACCCAGGGTATGTTGTGGTTGACCCATGCCTGCTGGCTCAGGCTCACGGGGCTCAAGCTAATGGGCTGTTTAACTGTGATATAGATGTTTGGGCTCAAGCTGGAGCTTGGACCCTGTGAGGTGGGAACAAGAACATAAGAATATAAGAACGGCCATACTGGGTCAGACCAAAGGTCCACCTAGCCCAGTATCCTGTCTTCCGACAGTAGCCAATGCCAGGTGCCCCAGAGAGAATAAACATCAAGGTAATCATCAAGATTAGCATCAAATCATCAAATAGGTAATCATGAAATGATCCATCCCCTGTTGCCCATTCCCAGCTTCTGGCAAACAGAGGCTAGGGACACCACCCCTGCCCATCCTGGCTCATAGCCATTGATGGACCTATTCTCCATGAATTTATCTAGTTCTTTTTTGATCCCTGTTATAGTCTTGGCCTTCACAACATGCTCTGGCAAGGAGTTCCACAGGTTGACTATGTGTTGTGTGAAAAAATACTTCCTTTTGTTTGTTTTAAACCTGCTGCCTATTAATTTAATTTGGTGGCCCCTAGTTCTTGTGTTATGAGAAGAAGTAAATAACACTTCCTTATTTACTTTCTCCACACCAGTCATGATTTTATAGACCGCAGTCATATCCCCCCTTAGTCGTCTATTTTCCAAGCTGAAAAGTCCCAGTCTTATTAATCTCTCCTCATATGGCAGCCGTTCCATACCCCTAATAATTTTTGTTGCCCTTTTCTGAACCTTTTCCAACTCCAATATATCTTTTTTGAGATGTGGCGACCACATCTGCACGCAGTATTCGAGATGTGGGCCTACCATGGGTTTATATAGAGGCAATATGTTATTTTCTGTCTTATTATCTAGCCCTTTCTTAATGATTTCCTAAAGTTCTGTTCACTTTTTTGACTGCCACTGCACATTGAATGGATATTTTCAGAGAACTATCCACAATGACTCCAAGATCTCTTTCTTGAGTGGTAACAGCTAATTTAGACCCCATCATTTTATATGTATAGTTGGGATTATGTTTTCAAATGTGCATTATTTTGCATTTATCAACACTGAATTTCATCAGCCATTTTGTTGCCCAGTCACCCAGTTCTATGAGATCTTTTTGTAGTTCTTCGCAGCCTGCCTGGGACTTTACTATCTTGAGTAGTTTTGCATCATCTGCAAATTTTGCCACCTCACTGTTTACCCCTTTTCCCAGATCATTTATGAATATGTTAAATAGGAATTGACCTAGTATAGACCCTGGGGGACACTACTATTTACCTCTCTCCATTCTGAAAACTGACCATTTATTCCTACCCTTTATTTTCCTATCTTTTAACCAGTTACCAATCCATGAGAGAACCTTCCCTCTTATCCCATGACTGCTTACTTTGCTTAAGAGCCTTTGGTGAGGGACCTTATCAAAGGCTTTCTGAAAAGCTAAATACACTATATCCACTGGATCCCCCTTGTCCACATGCTTTGTTACCCCGTCAAAGAAATCTAGTAGCTTTGTGAGACATGATTTCCCTTTACAAAAACTATGTTGACTCTTCCCTAACAAATTATGTTAATCTATGCAACTGACAATTTTGTTCTTTAATATAGTTTCAGCTAGTTTGTGCGGTACTGAAGTCAGTCTTACCAGCCTGTAATTGCCAGGGTCTCCTCTGGAGCCCTTTTTAAAAATTGGTGTCACATTAGCTATCCTCCAGTCATTTGATATAGAAGATGATTTAAATGATAGGTTACAGATGACAGTTAGTAGTCCTGCAATTTCACATTTGAGTTCCTTCAGAACTCTTGGGTGAATACCATCTGGTCCTGGTGACTTATTACTGTTTAGTTTATCAATTTGTTCCAAAATCTCCTCCAATGACACCTCAATCCAGGATAGTACCTCAGATTTGTCACCCAAAAAGAATGGCTCAGATCTGGGAATCTCCCTCACATCCTCAACCGTGAAGACCAATGCAAAGAATTCATTTAGTTTCTCCGCAATGGCCTTAAAGGACAAGAACAGCTAACACTGCAAGAGGCGGCGCACTGAGGTCACGCTTAAGTACATGCTTAACTTTAGACACATAAGTAATCATTGACTACAGCGGGAACACACATATGCCTAGAGTTAAGCGTGTGCTTTGCTGGATCAGAACCAAAGCATTCAGCACTTCGCAGGTCTGAACCCTATGTGACTCTCAAGCTCTAAGTGCTCCAAGACCACCATTTGGGAATCACCAGTATTGCTAACAGCTCTGCCAGATCTATGTTAGCTACAGAGCATCAGTCACCACAGTATCTAGGCACTGATACGTAACAAGAAAGCCAGAAGATGCAACCGAAAGCTGACTGCTCTCGCCTACCTTGGGTTTAGTCTGATGTAGTAGCTGTTCAGAAATCAGTCTGTGGAAATGTGTCTCTTCCAGTGCTAACGTTCCATCTCAGGTAATAAGATCTAGATATCATCTTTTACCTGGAGCCTAAGGCAAAATACAGATTGTATGAAGCGATTTGGAATCTTTCATAAACAGCCTGATGATGTGGCAATTCCAAAGCATTGGAACAGGTGGCAGAGGAAATTTGGCAAACAGGCAGGTACTTCTGCTGTTCAGTCACTTGCCCCAGGAAAAGCACAGCAGGAGATTCTGCTCTCACTTACACCTTTATAACTGAATTCAATGAAAGCAGAATTTGGCCCTGTGTATTCAATTTTGTATATGAACTATTGCCATTCCCAAGAGACAAAAGCATACATGTGATTCCGTATGCACCACGACTAGCACTCAGAATCTAACCATAAATCAGGTTAAGTTTCCATTGTTATTAATGTAAACAATATTGTAAAATGGAGCAGAGAGAAAACACAAAACATGAACTGAGTGTGCTATTAAAAATTAATGCCGATTCACCACCAAAACGTTTATTTCATTTTTCAAGACAGGAAAGTATTATGTAAAAAACGCTAGTAACTAGTATAACTCGTAAAAAGCACCATGCTAAAGGTTCTCACACACAGAAAGCGAACACCCACTCAGCTTCTGACAAATCTTTTAAGACATCTCCCTCCTGAAACTTTCATCAGATTAATTCACTCTCTCTGGTGAGGCACATGGTTTTGAATACTGAGTTACATGGTGTCACTTTGGTTTTGATGAGTTGGTTGGTGGTACCATGGAAGGTTTTCCTGGTTTCATAACACAGCACTCCAAAACGCAGTATACAGAGATGAATTAACTTCATCCATTCTACTTTGAGATTCAGCTTTGTCATGAGAAACTAGAACCCAAGACCAAGCTCACAAATTGTGTAAAAATCTCAGATTGCCTCATTGTTGGTGGTTTCAGATTAACACAATTTATCCTTGATCCTGAAGCTCAGTTGAAACATAAAAAGCACCTGCTTTGCAGCCTCTCAGTTTGTTCTCATGTAGAAAACTAACTTAATTAGGACAACTCAGGCAATAGGGAAACCAAAAGAAAGAAAGAAAAAGAAAGCCATTGCAGCCATTTGTGTATGCAAAGAGGGCACCCAGCAACTTGATTCTCATGCACAAAACAGAAAACACACATTTTGAGAGGCACAGTCACTTGTATGCACAACAGCAGGTGAAAAAACTGGGTGTTCAGTTCAAGACTGACTGACTATTTGATCCCTAACTTCATATGTACCAGCACACGAAGACTATAACTTGGCTATGAGAAGTACAGTGCTCTTTGTAGGTGATAGTCAATATATTATGCCATTGCATCCCATTTAATTTTTAATGTGTATGTGTATAATAGGTGAGATTAAACTCTGAAGAAGTTATGATTCTTTCAGCCCCATAAGAAAACAAGTGGGACAAACATAGGCCCCAGTCCTGCAATAGGAGCCACGTGCATGCAGCTATGGTGACCCCAGATTTAGATTAAAAGAAAGAAAGACAATATTGGAGTATAATTTACTTGGCTTTTGAGTTGCAGGGTGTATTTACTCCATTCCCGGAATAGTTAGAGACACGATTGTGTAAGCACTAATAAACAGAGGTCTGTTATTACAAACTTCAATATGCACACACAAGGCTGTTTTATAAGCTGATTTTCATATTCTTAGGAGTGCTGCGTGAAATAAATATGGTTCACTACATGATGTGGAAAGTCTGGGATGTTCAAAAAAAGGGATAGTGAGACAGACCTTTCTACTGCAACTATTTCATTAAGGAAACTCCTTTTATATCCACATAGCCCTGGAAAATCTGAGCTAAACTTCTCTGTAGTCTAGAGAAAACAAAGTGCCACAGAAGACAAATAAAATATTCCAGTTGACAGAGAAAGATGTGTTACATTAGCTTATATTTCTGGAGATGATCTCAGGCCTTAGTTATCTGTTACATCAAATGTCTCAGTTTTCCTTCTGTAATCTAATATCCACTGTCAAGCTTTGGCCTACATTTAAAATGTATACACGTTTTTTCAGATGCTTCCATTTTGCCTCGGGCCTATTGATTGTTTAAAAATCCCAGTAATAATCCACACTGTTTCTTTAAGAAAGTTCATCCATTCACTTTAATTACATTTTCAGCCCTGGTTATTGTCCTGTGCCTGCAAAGAATGTTTCCAGCCATAAAAAACCATTATCTGCCACAATTATGGATAACCAGAGTGTGGCCAGAGGGCAGAAATGCCATGGTGAAAGATTGTACCGCAATTCAGTGCAGAATTTATAACTTTCCTCCAGGCTAACTGTCAGCCTGATCACAATGCTTGACAAAAGATCCAACAAAACAAATGCAGATGCTGCTTCTTGCCTGCACAGTTGCTCTTTTTTTTTTTTTAAAAAGGTGCAGTTTGTTATAAGATATTAAGCTGCAACTACAACAAATGCAATGATACAGAAAAGACACTAAATCTGATTTATTTTGTTGGAACACGGATTTAGACCATACAACTCCAGCTCCATAGCTTCATAATCACATGGTTCTCCGTGCAACTGTACCATTTCAAAAGTGAACAGGAAATACTACCGTTTGTTGGCTCAGACTGCATAAGGTACAGACTCATTTCTGCTATGTTATGCTCTGTTTTGTAGCCACAGAACTCTGGCTGTGAGTTTTTCCATAACCACCCATGCTATTGTTTTAGCAACTCTAATTTCTAAGCCTACTAATGCACAAAAGAATGCTGCACTGGAGAAGGATGGGCTAGATCAAAATAGTAGTTCTAACTAGTCGCTGCTCACGTGAACACGTGGAACAGATATATCAATGTGATTTTATGCACTCCTCCCTCCAACCACCGGGGCATGCTTATTCTAAAGCATGTAACGTTCAGCTTCCTAAAACAGTGGATTTAAATAAGAGAGAGGCAAGAGTATCATTAGGTAAAGGTCTCAACAGGACTAATAATAATTAATTAATTAGCACTTCCATTTCCCTTTTTAGTCATTTCTCAGAACACTTCATAAAGGTGAGTCAGAATCACTTTTTGTTTGTTTTTGGTTCTTGAGATGGGAGAACAGACACAGAGAGTATAAGAGACCCAAGATCACACAGTGACTCAGTAGCACAGTCGGGAATATCAGCCAAGTCTCTCAACACCTAGCCTTTGCCTGCCATTGGACTATCCCAATGACTATCCCAGTGTAGACAAAGGGTGAGATTTTTAAAGGTGTTTAAGTGCCTAAAGATGCAGATAGATGCTTTGGAAAAGCTCACAACGTGCCTAAGTCACTAACATCCAATGTGGAATTTTTAAAATCTCATTAGGTGCCTGTCTGCATCTAAAAACCTTCAAAATATGGCCCTAAAAGTGTTCTCAAACAGGACTAAGAGAATTGTGAATTGGGAGTGCTTTGTTCCAGGTGGGCCTTGAGTGGGCCTGACTGTTATAAAAAGCCAGTCTGCTGCGAACCAGCTGAGCAGCTGACAGTGGAGCGGCTAACAGAGGGAGTTTGCCTGGGAGTTCACCTGGGGAGAACCCACTGAGGGTATGTCTTCACTACTTGCTGGATCGGCAGGCAGCGATCGATCCAGCAGGGATCGATTTATTGCGTCTAATCTAGATGCGATAAATAGACCCCCGAGCGCTCTCCCGTTGACTCCTGTACTCCAGTGCAGCGAGAATCAACGGGAGAGCAGCAGCAGTCGACTCACTGTGGTGAAGACACCACAGTAAATCGATCTAAGTACGTCGACTTCAGCTATGTTATTTACGTAGCTGAAGTTGCGTAACTTAGATCGATTCCCCCTCCCCCCCACTCCGGTGTAGACCAGTCTTTCATCTTGTAGGCTTCACTGAGTAGTTACTGCAACAGCTGAGGAAACTCGTAGAAGGAAGGGAATATGGATGGTGAGCGTTCAGCTGTTGTTACCTGCACAGGATGTGCCATGTTTGTCTTTCTTCCACAGGACAGAAGCGACTTTGTCTGTACAAAGTGCAAGCTGGTCTCCATATTGGAAGAGAAGGTTTAAGGTCTGGAGAAACAAGTATCAACTCTGCGCTGCATAAGAAAAACTGAAGATTTCCTGGACAGACGTCAGGATTTGCTTCTACAGGCACAACATTCTGAAGAATCAGAGCAGGCTGCACAGTGGGGACAGAAGGATGGTGAAGAAATTTGGCAGCATGTGACCTCCAGAAGAAGAAAGAGGACCGTCCATGTACCAGCAATGCAGATACAGGTGAGAAACTGTTTTCATGTTTCTCCACAGGTACTAATGCGGAGAGTGGACTAGATGGTACATCTGATGGAAGGGAACAGACGGAGACTCCACCGATTGGAAGATGCACTGTCCTAGGGATGGGGGTTCCACAACCACCGCTTCCAAGAAAAGGAGGCAGGTGGTGGTGGTCGGGACTTCCTCCTCAGGGGGACTGAGTCATCTATCTGCCGCCCCGACTGGGAAAACCGAGAAGTCTGCTGCTTGCCAGGAGCTAGGATTCACGATGTGACAGAGAGACTGCCGAGACTCATCAAGCCCTTGGATCGCTACCCCTTCCTGCTTCTCCACTTGGGCACCAATGATACTGCCAAGAATGACCCTGAGTGCATCACTGCAGACTACGTGGCTCTGGGAAGAAGGATAAAGGAGTTTGAGGCGCAAGTGGTGTTCTCACCCATCCTCCCTGTTGAAGGAAAACGCCCAGGTAGAGACCATTGTATCATGGAAGTCAACGAATGGCTACGCAGGTGGTGTCGAAGAGAAGGCTTTGGATTCTTTGACCATGGGATGGTGTTCCAAGAAGGAGGAGTGCTAGGCAGAGACGGGCTCCACCTAATGAAGAATGGAAAGAGCATCTTCGCAAGCAGGCTGGCTAACCTAGTGAAGAGGGCTTTACACTAGGTTCACCGGGGGAAGGAGACCAAAGCCCTGAGGTAAGTGGGGGAAGTGGGATACCGGGAGGAAGCACAAGCAGGAGAGCGCAAGAGGGAAGGACTCCTGCCTCATACTGAGAAAGCAGGATGATCACTGAGTTATCTTAAGTGCCTATACACAAATGCAAGAAGCCTGGGAAACAATCAGGGAGAACTGGAAGTCCTGGCACAGTCAAGGAATTATGACGTGATTGGAATAACAGAGATTTGGTGGGATAAGTCACATGACTGGAGTACTATCATGGATGGATATAAACTGTTCAGGAAGGACAGGCAGGGCAGAAAAGGTGGGGGAGTTGCACTGTATGTAAGAGAGCAGTATGACCGCTCAGAGCTCCGGTATGAAACTGCAGAAAAACCTGAGTCTCTGGATTAAGTTTAGAAGTGTGAGCAACAAGGGTGATGTCATGGTGGGAGTCTGCTATAGACCACCAGACCAGGGGGATAAGGTGGACAAGGCTTGCTTCCGGCAACTAACAGAAGTTACTAGATCACAGGCCCTGGTTCTCATGGGAGACTTCAATCACCCTGATATCTGCTGGGAGAGCTATACAGCAGTGCACAGACAATCCAGGAAGTTTTTGGAAAGGGTAGAGGACAATTTCCTGATGCAAGTGTTGGAGGAACCAACTAGGGGCAGAGCTCTTCTTGACCTGCTGCTCACAAACCAGGAAGAATTAGTAGGGGAAGCAAAAGTGGATGGGAACCTGGGAGGCAGTGACCATGAGATGGTGGAGTTCAGGATCCTGACACAAGGAATAAAGGAGAGCAGCAGAATACGGACCCTGGACTTCAGAAAAGCAGACTTTGACTCCCTCAGGGAACTGATGGGCAGGATCCCCTGGGAGAATAACATGAGGGGGAAAAGGAGTCCAGGAGAGCTGGCTGTATTTTAAAGAATTCTTATTGAGGTTGCAGGAACAAACCATCCCGATGTGTAGAAAGAATAGTAAATATGGCAGGCAACCAGCTTGGCTTAACAGTGAAATCCTTGCTGATCTTAAACAGAAAAAAGAAGCTTACAAGTGGAAGACTGGACAAATGACTAGGGAGGAGTATAAAATTATTGCTCAGGCATGCAGGAAATCAGGAAGGCCAAATCACACTTGGAGTTGCAGCTAGCAAGAGATGTTAAGAGTACCAAGAAGGGTTTCTTCATATATATGTTAGTAACAAGAAGAAAGCCAAGAAAAGTGTGGGCCCCTTACTGAATGAAGGAGGGAACCTAGTGACAGAGGATGTGGAAGAAGCTAATGTTCTCAATGCTTTTTTTGCCTCTGTCTTCACGAACAAGGTCAGCTCCCAGACTGCTGCACTGGGCAGCACAGCATGGGGAGGAGGTGACCAGCCCTCTGTGGAGAAAGAAGTGGTTCGGGACTATTTAGAAAAGCTGGACGAGCACAAGTCCATGGGACCGGATGCACTACATCCAAGGGTGCTAAAGGAGTTGGCTGATGTGATTGCAGAACCATTGGCCATTATCTGTGAAAACTCATGGCGATTGGGGGAGGTCCCGGAAGACTGGAAAAAGGCTAATGTAGTGCCCATCTTTAAAAAAGGGAAGGAGGATCATCCAGGGAACTACAGGCCAGTCAGCCTCACCTCAGTCCCTGGAAAAATCATGGAGCAGGTCTTCAAGGAATCAATTCTGAAGCACTTAGAGGAGAGGAAAGTGATCAGGAACAGTCAGCATGGATTCACCAAGGGCAAGTCACGCCTGACTAACCTAATTGCCTTCTATGATGAGATAACTGGCTCTGCGGATGAGGGGGAAACAGTGGATGTGTTATTCCTTGACTTTAGCAAAGCTTTTGATATGGTCTCCCACAGTATTCTTGCCAGCAAGTTAAAGAAGTATGGGCTGGATGAATAGACTATCAGGTGGATAGAAAGCTGGCTAGATTGTCAGGCTCAACAGGTAGTGATCAATGGCTCCATGTGTAGTTGGCAGCCGGTATCAGGCGGAGTGCCCCAAGGGTCAGTCCTGGGGCCGGTTTTGTTCAATATCTTCATTAATGATCTGGAGGATGGTGTGGACTGCACCCTCAGCAAGTTTGCAGATGACACTAAACTGGGTGGAGTGGTAGATATGCTGGAGGGTAGGGATAGGCTACAGAGGGACCTAGACAAATTAGAGGATTGGGCCAAAAGAAATCTGATGAGGTTCAACAAAGACAAGTGCAGAGTCCTACATTTAGGACGGAAGAATCCCATGCACCGCTACAGACTAGGGACCCAACGGCTAGGTCCTTTTCTGCAGAACTGCTGCCGAGGGGTTACGGTGGACGAGAAACTGGATATGAGTCAACAGTGTGCCCTTGTTGCCAAGAAGGCTAACAGCATTTTGGGGTGTATAAGTAGGGGCATTGCCCACAGATCGAGGGACGTGATCATTCCCCTCTATTTGACATTGGTGAGACCTCATCTGGAGTACTGTGTCCAGTTTTGGGCCCCACACTACAAGATGGATGTGGAAAAATTGGAAAGAGTCCAGCAGAAGGCAACAAAAATGATTAGGGATCTGGAGCACATGACTTATGAGGAGAGGCTGAGGGAACTGGGATTCTTTAGTCTGCAGAAGAGAAGAATGAGGGGGGATTTGATAGTTGCTTTCAACTACCTGAAAGGGGGTTCCAAAGAGGAGGGATCTAGACTGTTCTCAGTGGTAGCAGATGACAGAACAAGGAGTAATGGTCTCAAGTTGCAGTGGGGGAGGTTTAGGTTGGATATTAGGAAAAACTTTTTCACTAGGAGGGTGGTGAAGCACTGGAATGGGTTATCTAGGGAGGTGGTGGAATCTCCTTCCTTTGAGGTCAGGCTTAACAAAGCCAAGGCTGGGATGATTTAGTTGGGGATTAAGTCCTGCTTTGAGCAGGGGGTTGGACTAGATGACCTCCTGAGGTCCCTTCCAACCCTGATATTCTATGATTCTATGAACAAAAATGGTTTCACTGAAAAATATCCCAGCCTACTCCTCCCTTAATTTAAATTAAAGGTAGGGTGACCAGCTGTCCCCTTTTTAAAGGGACAGTTCTGTTTTTAAGTCGTCCTGCAGGTGTCCTGACTTTTTCTTTAAAATGGGCAAATTGTCCCATATTTTCTATCTCCCCTTCCCACCCCCATCAGTACTGGTGGGTCCTGCTGCTAGCCAGATCCCTGCTTGCCAGCCACCCTCCCACCAGCAGTGGAGGGGATGTGTCCAGTGGCCGACAATGAGGGTGGGTGTGCAAGGCCAGTGGCAGGGTGAAGATCCTTATCCCCGCCAGTGGGGCGCGTCCTGTTCCCAGTGCTGTTCAGACAACCAACCCCTGGTTCACTGAAGCCCCTGCAGTGAGGTTCCCTGGGCCCTGGTGCACAATGCATCATTAAGGCTTAACCTCTTCCTGCCTGCACTATAGCCATGGGGGGACAGGAGGCAGCTGGGTTATGTTGGTGGCCAGCAGCATCCTGGAGGCGTTAGCTGCCTTTTGACAGGAAAGGACAAGCTGCTTCCAGCCCTTGGGAGAGAGGGGGAGAGAAGAAGACATGAGCTCTGTAAAGACACGGGCCAGGTCATCCCTTTCCCCCTGCTCCACCCCTGCGGCCAGAAGCAGCTCCTGTCCCTTCCCTCCCGCATAGTGCCAAAAGGCTGCTACTGGCTACATTCTGGTGTGAACCCTGAGAGAAATCTGGGGAGGGGGGACATGTGACCCTGCGTGCCCCCCCCCATGTTGCCTTGGGAAGATGTAGCACCAGCTACCGAGAGAGGCAGGTCTGTCCCGGGGCCCCAGCCAGGCATGGAGGGTGGAGAGTGCCAGGCAGGGAGGGTCAGGTGGGTCAGTCACACCCCCCTCCCCCCGCTCCCCATGTGAGAGAGGTGTACAGGAGTGTGTGTGTGTGTGTGTGTGTGTGTGTGTGTCACCTCTCCCTCTGTGGGAGGGTAGTGAGGGGGGGGGTGTCACCTCTCCCTGTGAGAACCCTAAAGCCTTAAAGATAAGAAGGTAAATAAAAAGAATCCAACTACGCATTATTTCTTTTTAACAGAGGCTCAGTCAACTTGATGTCAATCTGAATGTTTGTATGGCATAGTTCTGATTGATTGCCATTGAACTCGCTTGAATACGAGTAAATTTACCAGGTGTCCCATATTCAGCATAGGGAAATATGGTCATCCTAATTACAGGTATCAAAATATACAGAGAAGATAAATGTTAAAAATTTCTGATTGGAAGATTGTGACCTGAAGTTCTAGTTTTTTGCTTCTCTCATTCTTTTGTATATACCAATAGGAGAGACAGACAGATAGATATGAACAAAAGCTAAAACTTCAGATCAGAATCCCTTTGAATTTTGACAGGTTTGGAAGATGTATCATTGGATTTGGACAGATCGCTATATTTTTTGTTCTGGGTAAGATCTAAAACTTAAGTGGCCTCTTTTTCCGGTTCTAATTCAGCTGAAACTGAACATTTTGCAAAATGATTCTCATAGGATTTCATTCCAGGATGGCAGAACTCTCACAAGGACTGCAGATCTTTCAAGATTCCCAACATTCTGAACCCAACTTTTATGAGAACAGCTTAGGATTTTTGGCACCAAACCTGAACCCTAGATTTGATTCAGCCTCGTACCCAAATTCTGCTCTAAACCTAATCCAGAGCAGAACTCCACTTCTTGGCCCATCTTCAATAAAATAGCATTCTGCCTCAACCTCATTAGAGTAAACTATTAAAATAATAAGAGAATAATTTTGTCTCTCTAATCAGATATTCCTGGAGCACATTTCAAATTCTTTTGCACACTATATGTTATAATAATGACTTCACACAGCTCAGATGTAAACAATTCCCCACCCTAGGGAAAATCAGAAGGAAGTGGTTGAGACACACCATATTTTGGGTGCCGTTAATTGAGCAAGAAAACAAATGACTAATTGGGGTGAAATTCATCCTAGGCAGACGGCTTTCCCAAGGCACAGAAACCCCACTTAAGTCTTTTCCAATATACAGTAACTACACTAGGCCCCTCTCTGCCAGTTAAATCCCACTTAATTTATTAATGCAAAGCTGAAGTTGGAATACCAATTATCATTGAAAACAAAACATTTTGATATGAAAATGACCTTTTTGCAAGATTTGGTGAAAAATATTCTTGGTGGTAGAACATCAAAAAGGAAAATGATAATTATTTTCATATGAAAATTGTCTCAGCGCTTTCTTGTGGCTCTAGGCCCCTGTCCAGCAAAGTGCTGAAGTACACACTTAATTTTAAGCACAGGCATAGTTCCCTTGATTTTAATAGAATTGCTCACATGCTTTAAGGTAAACGTGCACCATGCAGCTGTAATGTTCTTCATCCCCTGTAGGGTACTTCTGATTTAAGGCAATGGGGCACAGATTACTTCAACGAGATTCATTACAGGGGTTTCACCTGATATGATTTGTTTATTTTGGGCCACCTCATATTTCTGGCTTTCAAAAACTTTATCTTCCAAGGCCAAATCTCTGTCTTCTCTCTCTCTCTCATACGCAAGTAGTCAGATCCTGCATGTTCATTTGGAATATGCCGAAGATGACCATAATAAGAGTTGTTGCCCAACATGTCTTTCAAGTTCTAAAGCATCTGGTTGTTGTCATTTGCAGATGGAGATGGAGGGACATGATGATCTTTGTTGTCTTTGCAGTGCGCTTGTTTCCTGGGGTATTTAAAATGTGTCATGACTCAGGTCCAAATAGTGTAGGCTAACCTATGCTGATGGACCTATGACCTGAGCAAAGCCCAACTGAAGTCAATGGAGCACTACAATGGAACAGGAGCCTGTCTGTAGGGAACTTGTAGGTTTGGGTCCTAAGGTTGGCTCTTTTAAATTCCTATTTCTATACTTTTAGAAATACTTTTAGCTTAACTCACTAAAGACTAAGTCCTGTACTCCTTACACATGCAAAGTTCCTATTAACTTGATTGAATGACTGCAGGATCAGCCCTCCATATCAGAGCATAATTACAGATGACCAGGGATTAAGTACCATCTTCCTTTTGCATGATCATCTTACTTCTTAGTCAATTAGATTTTTTAAGATGGTTTCAGATTTAATAAGCTAAGGTGGTGCCATGTCTTGGTTAAGAAAGAATATTTTATATTAAACAAACACTTGATTTTTATCTTCATAGAGTCTCTTCAAGAAAACTACTATCACATCAAAATAGTCCCTCCTAGCAAAAAACACAATTACATAATCACCACCCACGCCAAATAAAAATGAAATGCTAGGCTGTGTACATGTTTCTACCGTGTTCTATTATCCAGAGTGAAGACTTTGGGCCAAATTCAGACCTGGTGTAAGTAGGTATAACTTCAGTGATGTAGTTACAGACCAAAGACTTGAGGCTATAATCAGAAACACTAGCAAGAACCCTTGAACCCATGCAGAGCCTCATTGACTCAGGTTCTAAGTTTGATCATATAATTTAGTTTCCATGAAAATCAGTTCATAAAATCAAGCATGTGCCTAACACTGGACTTGGGAGCCTAAGTTTATGCTCTAATGGTTTTAAATCTTGTCTAAATAGATGCATTTAACCCTTTCTGGTTCTCATGCACAGGCACTAAGCTGCCATATTTGACTTGCAAAGTGTGCCCCAAAAATGTGTCCGTGTAAGCCGAAAGGCTGTTCTCAATGAGAGCTACCAAGTGCTTTTGATAATCTGGCTCTTAAATATGTGCCTAAATGGGAGTTGAGCTCTTTTGAAAATATGGCCCTTGATAAATAAAATGCTAAAAAAAAATCCTATTAAGAATAGGTTTGGCAAAATATTTTCCTCACCAAAATGAAAGCATCAAGGCTAACCATCCTAACCACGTCCCTCATAAAGAATGGGGCTAACAACAAAACTCAATATCTCAGGAAATAAAGTAGTTTCTATATTTCTGTGGCTGACCTAACATACAATGATAAATCCACAGCATGAACCCATAAATCCATATATTTCATACATATTTCACTCAATTATTTTCAACACCTACATGTTGCAAGTGGGGAAGGAAAGTCTGCTACTGTGTTTCGGTGGGGTGAGATTTTACTCTGTAGGAATGTTCTACTGTATAAATTAAAGGAGGAACAAATAAAACTACAGACGCTGAGCAGAAGATATCCAGTTTGTTAATAATGCTAATCTATATGATGGTAGCATTCAAAATATAGTTGGGATGGAGGCCCCATAAAGTTATTTTTTATAAATGTATTGTTTACGGTAGATTTCTATTTTGTGTAATCATCTATCACAAAGACATTATACCAATGGGTGATTCCCATTTCCTAACCTGCTTTTATGCCTATGTAATTCTCCGGAGGTACAGAGAGTTATATATGTGTGAAAGTGATGTCACATACAGGAGATTCAGCCCTTCAGTTTCATAGGAAAAACAGTTTAAAAACTGATGTCCCAATATGTTGTTCAAGGGAAACTTTAAAAAAGAAAATGAGAAAGGAAACAAGAGTGCTTTTTCTTTGCATTTACACCAATCCACCTCAATTCACTTCAGTGGAACTATTTCTGATTTATGCCAGGAAGAGAAGAGAATAAGGCCCAGGACTTCTCTAGAAGTGTGCAACTCTGATATTAATTTGTACTCTAGGGTGTCTGATCCATTGACTTCAATGGAGCTACATTGATTTACACTAGCTTAGGATCTAGCTGATAAATCTATTGTCCAGATCATCATTATAAGTTAGGGGTTTGTTACAGGAGTTGGTGGGTGAGATTCCGTGGCCTGCGTTGTGCAGGAGGTCAGACTAGACGATCATAATGGTCCCTTCTGACCTTAAAGTCTACGATTCTATGATTACACTACTACCTGGCTAGAATTCCTGCCTCTAAACAAATCCATTCCCTACTGAGACACTGTCGCTGAAATTAGATCCTATCATTAAGCAGAAAATTAATATAGTCTGAGCTTTGGAAAATCCACCTAGCAGGCTTTTAAAAATATAAATACGAACCTCATGAGCGCAGCGAGAACTTACTTAACTTCAGGGCAGCAAGTCTATCACAGGGCAGCAACCTGAACCCTGGCCCCTCACCCTATTTCATGTTAATTATGCTATGGACATTCTCTCTACTGGCTCTAGCAATTGTCACATCGTGTGTAGTGCAGATGGATCAGCAATGATACCCACACAGCTGTGCAGATATGACTCACAGGTGTTTGAGATATATATATATGCTTTTGCAAAATTAGCCTGCCAGCAGTTTGATTTGTGAGCTGATCACACCCAGTTGCTAGAGACAACAAGAAAGCTGTCCAATGTCCCATATTAATTCATTATCCCTCCTCCTCCACAACTGACTCAATGTTTGAGCCAGGAGAAGTAATCTCACTCTCCCTGCCTCTGAGTCACTGTCAGACGGCGCCATACGTGGAAAAGCACATACAGTCAGCAAAGGTGGCGTGCAGCATCGTGGCTGTATTTTTGGCAAAACCAGTTTAAAAAACAATCCCTTCCTCCCCTCCGCCTCCTGTACACACAAATTATCACTGTGGCTTGTTGGTGTAGGTGTATCTTGGAGAAAAGAAGCCTTTTACTGGGATGAGAGAGCAATTGCCCCCCTGAGTAAAAACTTTGTTAGCCAAAGTCCCTAAGGGTCTGTCTACACTGCAATTAGACATCCCCGGCTGCACATTGCAGGGTCCTAGAGCCCAGGCTCCAGCCCAAGACCGAACATCTACATCACAATTAAACAGCTCCTTAGCCGGGGTGCTGGAAACCAGGGGGAAGGGGAGAAGAGTCATTGTTCCCCCACTTTTGAGGCCTGGGCCCCTCATACTCCGACAGGGGTGGGGTGGGGAGGGAAATCAGCAGAGCCCTTCCCTGCTGGCATGACAGAGAGGAGACCCTGCCAAATCTGAGTGCATAGCATGGTAACCTGGTGCACACAGGTCTCACTGTCACTCAGGTTGGGGCCATTTTGGTTGCTTGCCCCCAACATATGCTTTTGCAGTCCTTCTGGCACCACCGAGTCAAGCATCCAAATCCCATTCAAATACAATGGGAGCTGAACACTGAACTCCTTTATGCACCTTTGGAAATCACAGGATTAAAATGAGGCAATATGGCGTCCTTTTGTGCAGCTTTGCTTCAGAAGCCTTCAGTTCTTTATTGTGTCTTCACAGGACAAAAGGAGCCCAAGGCCTATCACTGGAGAGCAGTGTGCTTACCTCTGGGCTGGGAAGAAGTCATGGATTAAGGCCAGAAGCAGCCATCATGATCGTCTCTTCTTACCTCCTGCACATTGCGGACAACAGAATCCCACCCACCCACTCCTGCAATAGGCCCATAACCTCTGGCTGAGTTACCAAAGTCCTCAATGTTAATTTAAACACTTCAAATTACAGAGAATTTACTATTCTAGTTCAAACCAGTAAGTGACCTGTGCTTCACACTGAAGAGGAAGGTAAAAAAAAAACAAACCCAGGAACTGCCAATCTGAGTTGGGGGAGGGGAATTCCCTCCCAACCCCAGATATGGTGGTCAGTTAGACTCTGAGCATGTGGACCCAGATACCTGGGAACGAATTCTCTGTAATAATTCAGATCCCTCCCCATGTAGTGTCCTATTTCTGGCCGTTGGAGATAATTGCCAATTGCCTACAATGGCAGATGGCCTATCCATGTCTATCTCATCATATCATCCCCTCCATAAACTTATCAAGATCAGTCTTGAAACAAGGTAGGTTTTTTGTCCCCACTACTCCGCTTAGAAGGCTGTCCCAGAACTTCACTCCTCTGCTGGTTAGAAACCTTCATCTCTTTTCAAGACTAAACTTGTTTATATCCAGTTCATATCCATTTATATCCAGTTCATATCCATTTGTGCCAACATTGGCCCTTAACTTAAATAACTCCTCTCAGAGGCGCCTACTTCCCCTGTTCCCGGTGGGCGCTCGACCCCTCCCCCGCCCCTGGCCCACCTCTTCCCGCCCCTGCCCTGCCCTCGCTCCGCCCCCATTCCACCCCCTTCCCTCAAGTCCTGCCCCGCCTCTTCTCTGCCTCCTTTCCTGAGCGCGCCGCGTCCCCGTTCCTCCCCCTCCCTCCCAGAAAGTCCTAAGCGCTGCCAAACAGGTGTTAGGCGGTGGAGGTGTGGGAAGCGCTGGGAGGGACAGGGAGGAGTGGAGACGCAGCACGCTGCGGTGGCGGAGGGAGAAGGAGGCAAGGAGTGGGGAGCTTGGCTGACGGTGGGTGCGGAGCACCCGCTAATTTTTCCCTGTGGGTGCTCCAGTCCTGGAGCACACATGGAGTCGGCACCTATGACTCCTCTCCCTCCCTGGTGTTTATCCCTCTGATGTATTTATAGTGAGCAATCATATCTCCACTCAGCTTTTGTTGCATTAGTTAAACAAGCCAAGCTCCTTAAGTCTCCTCTCCTAAGGCAGGTTTTCCATTCATCTGATCATCCTAGAAACCCTTCTCTGCACCTGCTCCAATTTGAATTCATCTTTCTTAAACATGGGAGACTAGAACTCCAAGTCTCTTTAGGTCACCACACCAATTAACCTTTTTTCATTCCCTGGTTCAAAAGGTGAGGATTTCCCATTTGCCACAGTTGTTGCAGCAATTAGAATGGGATGGGGGGGGGGCAGTAGAAGTTGTTTCCTTCCTCTGGGGAGGCTTAAGGATAAGTTTCTTCTGAGCACTTTCTCTCTCAGTACCTCAGATTTTGGTTTATTGTCTAGTCTTCACAATGATGAGAATTATTCATAACAAATAATTTCTTTGGCCCTCAGTTTGCTTCTGTCTTTGTTCACAAACTACAAAAGTAAGTGACAATTTTTCCCTCAACTTTGTCATTTGAAATTATTTGCCAAATAATTTGCGGTCTGTGAGCAGGTTTTGAACAGTTTGTGTTTTATATCTGCAGTTCAAGCTGTTTTGATTGGGCACAGCATGTTGGATGGTTTGTTTCTCTTTCTTGACTGGATGAGTGAAACTCTTCGCATCAGCTTTCCAGTGAGAATAGTTGTGTGTCATTATTCAAAATTCACCCTCTACAAATATTTCCCAAAGCTTGCTTATACATCACAATTTTGATGAGTGTAACAGTCAGTAAGGTCAAGTGTAGAGCTGGTGAAAAGCTTTTGGACAACAAACTTTAATTGAAAAATAGTGTTTTGACCATTTTTGGGGATTTCTTGGGAGCATGATAAGGAGAATTTAATTTTTGTAAGAAAATTGATTTTGTTTTGCCTCCCACTCTCCACTTTATCTCACTTTACTACCTCTCTCTCTCCCCTTTTTTTCAGTGGAAAAACAGGAAACATTTTTAAAAATAAAAAAGAGACTGTCCCTGCAAAGCTAAACAAAAATTTTTTAAATCAAAATTTTAAAAAAGTGTAATTTTTTTTGTCAAAAGAAAACATTGTGAACAAAATAAAAAATCTTAAAAAGAAATCCATGGAACACCCATAACTTTTTTCAACCACCATTCTTTCATTTGGAAGACTATTCATGTTTACACACAGAATAAACGTAAACACACGCAGAATTACTTCAGTAACACTTCAAACAAACAATTCACTGAAACATTTTTATATTATTTGCCCAGCTCTACTTGCCTGGGCTACAGTCTGAAAACTTATTCTGTTACTACAGGAGACACAATAACAGTTTCACTGACATGTTATACCCTAGTACCATTTCATCCCATTGAACAAAACGGATTTATTGAGAGATTCCATGGCAAATATGAGATTCTATGACCAGCCAAAAGGTCGCTACATCTAACAGCACCTCCAGCACCATGTATAGCTCTTGTCTTTCATGTTGCAAGCTCTTCAGGTCCCTCCCTATTCATCTAGAGCACCCAGAACATTTTGAGTGGTACTACAATATGAATAATAAAAAATAATCTCCTGACAGTTCTCCTTGGTTTTAAGAGTCCACCCCAAAGAGTTCGGGGATAAGCTGGCAAGTCCTTCCCTTTGGGTTGTGTTACAGCATCACTGGAATTGGACCTTGCAGGCTGGATGCCCGACTTCATAACGGTGCAGCACGGATGAGGATAACTGGTCATTGCAGTACATCTTTTCATTGCAAATGCAAGAGTTTCAGGTATTTGCCAAGAAGAGATCAAGTCTAGTAATGGTCTCAATGCTCAGCTACACTGAATTTATGCATATTGAAGTTAAGAATGGCTGGGAAAGGAGGATCTAATCCACTTTCCTTGGCATAACTTGGAACAGCTGGCCAAGGATCATGTAGAGCTTTTTCCATTTGTGCCCCATTTTGAGACCATTCCCGTAAACATTCCGATGGTACTGGTGCCACATTCAAGCCACAATGTAACGTTGTTTACAAGTGAGGATTCACCATGACTGACCAACATGCTGGGGTGCGGTGGGGGTACAGAATGCACAGACACTTCCCCCACAAGAATAAAGGCCAAACATAATGGCATTCCTGCAGGAAATCCTTCCTCTCTGCAACCTATGGAGTGCAAGACATCCAAAGGGAGAAAGCGTCCAGCAGCTAGATTGGTAAGTGAAAATCCGGATTCAGTTCCCTGCTCCGCCATACACTTCCTGTGTGACTTTGGGCAGGACACTTAGTATCTCTGTGCCTTAGTTCCCCATCCATAAAATTGGGATAACAGTACTTCCCTACCTCATGATGATTTTAAGAGAATAAATACATTAAAGAGTCTGGGGTGCTCAGATATTACAGGAATGGAGGCCATATAAGTACTTACGGTAAATAGAAAGGAGAGATATACAGGATTTGGGACCATGGGTCCGTGCCCCTCTCTACACCAACTCACAGAGTGGGTTGCATCATTCTAGCAGGTGATGTAACTTTGCAGCCCATGTAGTCTACTTGCACAGGGAATTCAAACAGATTATTAGCATAGCCATTTTTTTAATATTACTTTCTTCAAACAAAACTAATAAATCAAAGTCATCCAAGATGCATGTTATGCAAAGCTTAATTGGATTTGGCACACATCTTGCTATGAGTAGACTCACCTGACTGTAGATCAGAGGGCTCAGTTTTAATGGGTGGATCCAAATCGTACACTTTGGAGTTGCTAAATCTACTTTTAAATGCAGTATGTGTACGTGTCTTCACTCTGGGAAGTGGAGGAGGTTAGCTTTGTTTGGCTTTTGTGCCATGTGAGCAGGAGAGACTCCAAGAATGGAAAAATATGCATTTATGAAAAACACGGATCTCTATTCTGTGGGGACAAGGGAATCACGTAGTCTGATGCAAACTATTTTGTGGGTCTGCAGGATTCATAGAGATACTTGTGAAATTTTCTTCCTGATTATTAAAGTAATTTTTCTTTTCAAGAACTTTGGGATTTTTTTAGTTTATGTGTATCAAACTCCATACAAAAATATTGAATGTTAACAGAACTTTATTTAAGTTGTAACATCAAGCACTCGACAGGTAGGAAGTGCCAGATTTACATTTACATGTGCACTTTCAATGGCAATGTGGCCAACTCTCATGGTTTTATTGTGACTCTCAAGATATTTGGTATTTTTCTTAAACCTGGAACGCCTCCTTGAGACATGAGATTAGGTGAAAATCTCACCTATGATGCTGCAAAGAGTAAACCGATAATAACTTTCTGAATCCTGATGGCAGTATTCAAATGGCTTTAAAATTAAGCAAAAATGCGCTTTTCCAGCCCACGATAATTTGTTTGGCAAGTAAATATGGAATTTAGATTGCAAAATGTATTTTAATCTTCAGTGATTTAAAGTCTACGTAACAATTACTTGGATTATAAACTCTTTGGGCATCAGCTTTTTGTTCTTTGGACAGTGCCTATCACAAGGGGGTTTGAATATGTAACTGGAGTGTTTAGGTACTACTACAGTACAAATAACAACAAAGTTTGATTGTTGAATTTCATTTTTATCTATTTTCACAGACTGAATCAAGATGATCATTTTGTAGGAAAGATTTCCTGTGTGATACTGTAATGGCATCACATGCCTCACAGACAGGAAATCTCAGAAGGGAGGTGGCAAAGATGGCTTCATGAAAATATAGGACATGCAATGAGCCAGTACATCTTTTCAAGTTTATATTTTTGGACTTAAGTTAAAGTTTGGCTTCCACCATTGTAAGTAGAACACAGATTCCATGCTCTATAAAATAGAGTAATTTTAAAAAACCCACACAAATAAAACAGCACTTTTGCCCAACTCAGCTCAACTTACCAGGCCAATACCACAAAAACCAAATCGTGCCTGCCGTGCTCCTCCCTCAATTCCTCACTCAGAGAGGAGCCTGAGCCTGTGGGTCTGGACTTGAAGTAATGTGCCCTCTTCAAAGGGTGTTCCCTCAACCCTGTGACAGCTCTCCCTTTCCACAGTTTCACTTCCATAGAGTTGAAGGTGGCAGAGAAAGAGAGGGCAGACCAGTGTCTGATTACTTCATCACCCCCACATATGCATGTCAGCGTGCACATGCACACAGACCACAGCAGATTGCATTACTGCTGGAGACATGCTATCCAGGAATTGCAGCGAGCGGTGGTCTGGGCAGTAAAGCAGAGACAGCGCAGATTCTCTTTGCCTCCTGCAGATCCCTGGACTGCTGATGATAGAATTCCAGCCCTCTTCTTTATGTGACTTATTCCAATCTAGGTGAGAAGTTTTTGTAGCAGCCCACATGGAGGAAGCTGGCATTAACTAGCTCAATAACTTAGTTGTTCAAGTTTTTTCTAGAAGATCATCTCAGTTCTGCTGACCAGATAGGCATCAGTTGCTCCCTGAGTCATTAGCTGAGAATCGGGGATAAAAGTTTAACCCTTCTTTTGCCAAACAGAGATCAATGTTATGATGAAAAAACTCTCTTACACTCATGTTCTGAAAACACTGACACATGCTTAACTTTGTATATATGAGACAGTCTTTTCAGAGCCCAGCATAAAGGGGCCCCAGTACATGACTCCAGCTCCTAGGTAGCGCCGTGGAAGTAACTGATTGTTCAGTTAAAGTGGAATGATACATTTCATTCCACCCAAAACAAAATGTTGTAATAATGCTTAAACCTTGAACATGAGACAACATTTTTATCCTAAAATAAAATTGAGGAAAATTCTAAAACAAAAGGTCTTTCCAAAAGAGGAAAAAGTCAAACTGTTTCAACATTTCCAAATAAACCTTTTTCCACCTGAAACAATTAGCTGAAATTGACCTGAATTCGTGAATTATTTCAGTCGACCTGAATCTGCATTTTTCAGTGAAAAAGGTTTTGCACAAAACATTTCACCCATCCCTACTCTATGGCACTTTGGTAATACAATTAATAAATAACAACTTCAATGAGCAAAGACAAGCACATGCATAAGAGTGCACAGGATTGGGTCCTCAGTTTATGACGAGACTGGCAGAAGTGAGCTGATGTACCAGGTCATCTCTAATTATTTTTTCAAACCACAAGTTCATAATCTCTTTGTGCCACAAAAGTGATTATTCTTGTAACTTACTCCCAAACCTTCAACTATTTTAATATTTGGGCAAGATTCTAGTGCTCTGACTCATATTTGCCTAGCAAAAAGAGGCTCACTGATAGCCAATAAAAGTGGTGAGCCTACAATGAAGGTGACAATGCCATACCAGGCTTCCATATTGTGAGCCCACAAAAGATAGGAAGACAATGGGGTAGATGACATCTTGAGATCCTTCCAACATTTCTATGATTCTACAAGTGTACTCATGCTGCACTTTTAAAGCACTTTAGATCCTGGATCACATCCTCAGATCACATATGTGAAATCACCAGAACTTTAGTAGCAAAGTGGCTCACAACCTTTGCATACTGGTGACATGTCAGTTCTTTTTTGACTATCAGATTGATTTAAGAAGAGCCCTTGGTGGATGCCTTACTGTAACTATATATTGCTAATCATAATAATGATTATTTATAGAGCAATGGAAATCCACTCAGCACTTTATAAGCAGCATAAGATGGATTTTCTGCCCTGAAGGGCTAATATGCTTGGTCCCAGCTGTCCACAACCAGTTCCTACTCACTATAAAGAGTGACAACACAGATACAGCTCTGTTAGTGCATTAGCGCCCTATGAAGAACAGGAACTCCTCCACCACCATTTTCTGAAGTAACATGTTTATTTAACCAGGTTGTGTTTTCAAAGATTTAGGTGTACATCACTTAAAGAGGGATGAGGGGGGAAAAACCCCAATGTGGAAATCCTCTGGCCCCTGTGTTTATTTCCTGAAGCAGTAACCCACACAAACTGGACTTTTAAACAGACCTGGGTGACTCTGAACCATTTGCCATGCATATTCATTTCAGTTTAAAAGGAAGATTGTTTAGATGGCATTTGTGTAAGCTACAACATTGGGCCTTTGTCCCTTTCTAGTGGCTGCTTCGCTTAAGAGGACAAACGCATACTACAGAGAGCATTAATGGAATTTCTCCTTTAGCTCAAATGAGAAAGTCTTATATTTCCAGTTTGGAAATTGCCAGACTTCAGCCCTGCTGATGACACAAGCAACAGATTGTTATATTTGTAACCCACACACCCCCTCGGTGTGGTGTTCTGTCCCATCTAGTGGCACCAAGACCTCTTTGAGATTAATGAGTCTGCTCTACAGCCTTCACTAAGAGTCATGTGGCTTTTAGCTCATGCAGTAGAGGCTCATACATTTGGCTCCAGAGGTCCCAGGTTTGATTCCGTCTGCCCCGATGACTGGAATCTGTCAGTGTTACCTATTCACGCCACTTTGAAATTGCTTTCTCTGAAGTCTCTAGCAAGCTGAATTACTGGTGGCTCCTTGAAATAGCAGTCCTGAGAGACTATTCATAAGAAAAAATGGAAAACAGAAGTATTCATGCCAAAGACCCAAATTTAAGAGTTACCCTTATTACATTAAAAAACAAAAACAACCAACAACATTAACCAACACCGGTGAAATTTTGAATATCAAATACCTGCCATAAATTGCTCACACACAGTCTACCAACCAGGATTTATTTATGGAGCTGGGTGATAAATAGTTTTCTAGTCCCATTAGAATTTTCAATATTCCAAAAAAGTTCAGGCATGAAAAGTCAAAATCTCAAAAATCTGTGCAAAAAAATAATTGGATTGGGTCAACTGAAACATTTTGTTCTGAAAATTTTGAAATCTTTTGTTTAGATTTTGACCTTTTTTTAAAAAGGAATTTTAACGATACATAAATTAAAACTAAAACAAAAAGGTAAAACAAAAATTTGATCCCGCAATTGGATTATTTTTTCATTTGACAAAGTAATGGGACATCTAGACAATTTCACAGCTTTTTAACTTTTTTCTTTGAAACAGGAATTTCATCAACACTGCAAATTTGAGCCTTTTCCTCCAAGAGTTTCGGTTTTGATGAATCTGCATTTTTATGATGAAAAAAATATTTTGTTGGAAGATTCCTGACCAGCTCTACTAGGGTGATCAGACAGCAAGTGTGAAAAATCGGAACGGGGTTGGGGGGTAATAGGCACCTACAGAAGAAAATGCCCCAAATATCGGGACTGTCCCTATAAAATAGGGACATCTGGTCACCCTAAGCTCTACTGATTTGCAAAAGACATCATTTAGCAACTAACAATCAAGAAATCATAAGCTGCTTGTGGACCTCTAATAAAACAAGATAAATTCACCAAGTAATTTATTTGCTGTGAACATTCACACAGCTCTACCTTTAAAAATGATGCCAGCGACCATTGCTGAAACCTGGGTGTTAAAATAAACCACCTGAAGTTTTTAGCTCTGTTAGATCAGATCATATTTGCCTTATTCGCAAATACAGAAATGGACTGAAAGAAAGAAAGAAAGAAAGAAAGAAAGAAAGAAAGAAAGAAAGAAAGAAAGAAAGAAAGAAAGAAAGCCAGGTTCACGCTAGACTGCACTATGTATGGAAACTTGCTGCTGACAATGACATTGAAAACCAGTTGTCAGTCTAATGTAATCAAAGAGACAATTGGCTCTCCTGGCAAGAACTGAATTAGTGTTTTCTGTCTGAATCAGTGTCATCTGATAGGGAGCAGTGAAGCTTATGCAATGATAACAAAACTCCCCAGAAGCTGTATTTGTTACTGAAATATGGTGGTGCTTCGGTGCTACGTAACCTCATTCTGTAATACAATATGCCTCATGGCCATGCTACTGTTCTCATGTTTCTTACAATGATACGATACAATTCAGTGACCAAATACCTGATCAAATTAGACAACCATAATATTAAAACTTAAAAAGTCCCTCTTGCAAGAACTAATGTAGCTGCACGTGAAAGATCAGCTTATCTCTCATATACTGTACATGCACACATAGGATGGAACCCAGTCAAAAAGTCTTGTTCTGGGTCCAGTCTAGGATACTCATGCTTCTGGTAGAGGAAGGGGCAGGAAAGGAAGGGAGGAGGAAGGTAGACATGGGGTTTTGTTACAGCTTTACCAGGCATGTATATGAAATTCAGACCCAAGGGTCAGATGTGTGGATCCAGGATTTTATGTTGTACCAATCTCTAATACACACATATGCTTTCCAAAAGGGCAAAAAAATTCAAGTTACCTTATTTATTATGGGTATTGCAATCATGCCTAAAGGACCATCCCTATTTTGCTTGGCACTGCGCAAACAGCAGGGAGACCATCCTTACCCCCAAAGAGTTTACAATCCAAGTTAATCAGGGTGAATTTTCTGCCCTAAAACCTGACCATATGGAAGCTTGGTATGGTACTGCCACCTTCATTGTAGGCTCACCACTTCCACTGGCTATCAGTGAGCCTCTGGGCAGAAGGAGGGTGATATCAGTCTTCCTCAATAGCCAGTGGTTTTAAATATACATCCTTCACCCTTTTGCAACTTATCTTAGGCTCCCATCTTGAAAACCCTTATGCACATGCTTAACTTTAAGCATGTTCTTAAAAGTTTCCAGGTTAGTGCCTTAGTGATGTACCCATGCCCTTCCAGGTTCCAGCCTATGGCTTGAAAGCAGTAATGTCTCCTGCTCATAGTACGCAGAGCTATTGAGGCACAAAATCTGTTGAGCAACAGTATTTTTCAGTCACGCACTACATGTTACAAGCTGTGAGACAGCTGGAGCCTATTTATCTCCACAGCAATCCCACTGGCCTGTTAATGTAAGACATGGATGATCCCCAGTTGGGAATCCTGTCCAGTCTTGCTCAGTCACAAAGATGGCAGCCACAACATGATACCATGAGAATGAAGCACTTAAAGCATGCAGGGATGAGTAAGACTCTCCAAAGAAAGAAACTTGTCTCTTGAGAAAAAATAATTTACCTCATGAAATGTTTAAGACAGTGGTTCTCAACCAGGGGCCCGGGGCTTCCAGGGGAGCTGCGAGCAGGTTTCAGGGGGTCCGCCAAGTGTGGCCAGCATTAGACTCACTAGGGCCCAGGGAAGAAAGCTGAAGCCCCTCTGTGCAGGACTGAAGCCTGGGGCCCCAAGCCCCAACACCGGGACGGAAGCCGAAGCCTGACCAACGTAACCTTGTGGTTCCCCTGAGAGGTGGGGCACCAGATTGCCCTGCTTCCTACACCTTAATGCCTGTCCTGACTTTTATATCAAGAAAAACAGTTGTGGCATAGGGCCAGAGAGTTTTTATGGCATGTTGGGGGGGGGGGGAGGGGCCTCAGAAAGAAAAAGGGTTGAGAACCCCCCGTTTAAGAAATTATATATGTATAAAATAAAAAACATGCGCACACATCCTACACCTAAACATTTACTGAAAGAGTTATATTAGCACAGAAAACAGTTGACAAGCTAAGGTAAAATGATTTCTGCTTCTGAATATATATTCTTGATAACTGTGACTTTCTATGATCTCCTGTGTTCAGCAACATTGGTCATTAGAAATTCAAGTATTAACTGAGGAAATCAAAGAAGATGATCCATTGATCACTGAACTTTTTGTGAACTTCAGAAGATAGGGGAACTTCCTATCACCTACAATCAATTTTTCTTTAAATATGCACTGGTAGAGAATGAAGAGATACTTGGCCCTGAAATTGTTCAAGAATATGCTTTCCTCATTATTGCCCTGATAATTCCACCTGTACCAATGAGATCATGGGCTATCTGCCATACGTTCATTAAAAGCCCCTATTTCACTCTAAATGGCCGCAAAAACTCGTCAGAAACTAGCATTATTTCCTCACTCAGGGTCATTTTTTCCCCGTTCTTTGCTCTGAAGAAACTCCCACTGAACCATAGGGAGTTTGGCCAGGTAAAGACGGCTGAATTTGGCCATCACTTTGAATCTGCCACTTTATCCTTATTCTCTGTGTTCTTCTGGTCTTGCTGTGCCCTCTTATCTTGTTCCTTGCAAACACTGGGCTAACTACTAGAGCCTCAGTCAGTCAGTCAAAAAATCCACTGAACATGGAAATGTTGACTGTGTAAGAACAGCAGAATCAGACCCTCTGGAGTTGAGGGTGTTAGTGTACAATGCCTTCTAAACTGATTTTGTAGGGGAGTCAAAGTGTGGATTTCCCCATATAAATTTACAGAAAGAGGGCGAGATTGAGATGGAGAGAGAAAGGAAATGCTTTATGCCTCCCACATAAACCTTTTCAGAGCAGAGCCCAAATAAAAGACAAACAACCTAGTAATGTTATTAACAAGGCTGTTCTAATAATATGTTCCATGGCTAATTTTCTACGTCACTTGGACTACTTCAATTATTTTGAAGCAAAAAATAAAATGAGAGGTCAAGAGTCACAAAGTTCACCTCAATGCACACCTTCAGCCCAACTCTGCCCTCTGAAAGCATGTATGCTTTCCAATAGTGCTTATTTACATGTCACATTGGAGTGATGAATGGTACTGTGTTGCTCACAAAAACATATGCTGAACAGTTTATTATGGCACTAAATATGGGCTGGGTAAGAATCTGGATTATTTAAGTGTCAAACAGTGACAACATGTGTACAATAGAACACAGACATCAAGGGAGAACTAATTCAGCTAATATGTGGTACTCATATAAGCCTGCAAGAACAAAGACCACCCATAAAGCAAAACCAAAGCTCCCACAAGATGGTAGGTGGTAGTGTTCCTGTCACTTTCCACTGTACCAACTGGTCTCCTAATTACATTTGCAAGCTAAGTAAAGACAATATAAAATGACAATATGGATCCATAATAACTTTTCATATGAGCACCATTGGTGTAAAGTTGGTAGAACAGAGGTTTGGGGGTGGTAGGTATCCATCAGCATTACATTTGTTTATATCTTATGCCCTACAGCAGAATCACTATTTACTTTATGCGTTGTATATTTCAGATTTGATTTCCCATAAGTTGATACCATGTATAGAGGATGTTCCTGGAGCTTTTGAACTAGACTCTGTTGCTCTGTGTAAAACATTCCCAACATCTTCCTTCAAATAATCTTTCCTTTATTTTTCCTCCCATATCTGACTTTTTTTTTTTTTTTGGGAGAGTGATACTAGATTGAATAGTGTAGAAAATACCTATTAAAAAAGTAAAATTAAAAGCTGAAGGAAAACCGTCAAATGCTTCTCCTTGACAATCTGAATAAAAAAAAAAGTGACATTCATATGTCCGTGAACAGATGGGGTTGAAAAGTAACAATAAAGTAATAATAATAATTCCTAGCTCTTTTATAGTGCTTGTCATCAGTATATATCAAAGCACTTTCCAACATAAATGGCTTCACCATAAGGCTACACCTATACTGCAACAGCAGTTCCAGTTACAACACAATTGGTAGCATAGACAGGACCTCCACAATCAGGCTAACAGTTTGGATTCCTGGCTTGTTGCATTTGTAGAGGGTTCCACTACAGGTATCGATAATTATTAAGATGGCCCCTTGGTCCAAGAAAGCCTAACTCTTCAGGCATGCAGGGCATGCTGTAAAACCTTTGCCCTGGCTTTTTAACTTAGAAGCTGGGTTGAGTGAGGCGTAGGTGCTTAAAAAGAAAGATTCTGGTCCAAACCAAAAAAAAACATTTTTGCATAAACAAGTGAGGATTTGTGTGCTGGATCTTTGCACTGTGCACTTTGGAAACTTTGGGGTTTAGTATTGAAATTTGACAGGAGTGGAGCATTTTATGTGGCACTCTTGTGTCAACTTCTATATATTGAAATTATTGGACGGATGGTCAACTTATGAAATCATTGGGTGTCTTTTTAAAATATATGCCCTAGCACAACAAGAAGTTATGGGCTTGAGGCAGAAGTTATTGGGTGAAACTCTATGGCCTGTCTTATACAGAAGGTCAGACTAGATGGTTTTAATGGTCCCTCCTGGCCTGAAGATTTATGAATCTATGTTATGTGTGGTGACATATGGTTTGGTCAGCAGTAAGTGGTTGCAGGATCAGGCCCCAAGCAGGCAACAAATAAAAGAGGAGGAAGATGATGTAATAAAAGAAAGATAATAGCATAGTCATGTGCCATATGTAGGTTTTTAAGCTGCATAGATTGGGTTTGTTTTTTGTTTGTCTTTGTTATTTGGAAACACTTCTTAAATGGGGAGGACCGTGGCTAATACGCCTCTTGGAAGAAAAAAGTGTTTCCAGAAAGAACTTGAAAGAGGAGAGGGTGGGGGAATCTGGTTTAATAAATGATATATAGTAGTATTGTGTAATTATATGTTTTAAAACAGTCCTTGTTCACTTGTCTCAGCAAGAAATGCTGGTGTGTGTGAGAAATAGTTTATATTGCTTACTACAGTTTTTTAATCCTGGCAAGCACTTTTTTCCATACTAAGAAGTGGGAACACCTGCAAAAGTAATTATATACCTTAGCAAAAAGACAAGATAGCTTCTAGATTCCGAAAAGGGATTTTCCCGCTCCCCCCACCAATGAACTTTCATAGCAGAAAAGGAGATTTCTCTTCTACAAGCCGTTTAGCAACTCCATACATTTAAAATTTATTCAAAAATTAACAGAGAGACTGAAAATCTGGGAATTTAGTTTTCCCAACACTAATTCTCTCATTCAGCATGAATAAAATCGCGAACAGTGTAGCTCCATTGAAATCATTCAAATCCATTGACACTGGTTGTGTTACACTAGCTGAGGCCCATTATGTTTGCATAGGGGAAGGTTTTTGAATGTGTTGTATTTGTGTGTCCTGTTTGATTAATTTTTGTCTCTGGCTAGTTGTGTTTATGAACTTTGGTTTATTTAAAATATATTTTATGATTCATGCCATATTTGTTCATTCAATTTACCATGGCATGTATGTTTGTCTGTTGCCCTATCCCTGCCAGTGAAACCTGGCTTATATGACTTTTATTTTTTTTAAATAAAAGGGCTTGTCTAAAATGGGGTCATATCACGTTTATTATATATTTAATAAAAATCCCAAATTATCCAAAACATCATTTATCTAAATTAATTTTTTTAATCCTCCATCTTGTCCTTGATAAACAGGTATCACTGTAAAAGTATAGGGCCTGATCCTGCAAACATGTGGTCAAAATTGCTCCCAGGAATATTCCCAATGGTTACAAAAGGCATGACATTGGAGTAATTCTACTCACATGCATAAGCGTTTCCAGGCTCATAGCACAGTATGAGTTTTGTTAGCTGGCACACACCAGGTACATTTCCCTTCATATATGAATTTAACTTGAATATACTTCTATACACAACCACTCTTTTTAGTTGTTGTTTGGCTCTCAAATATTTAATTACACCATGTATTAAAAGAGAAATGTTACGTTGTCATTCCTTCTTTTTTACCCTTTTTTAAATGACAGCAAATGCAGATCGTCAGGACCAGCATGACAAATAACTGTCTACAGGCAAAATTACTAGACAAGACAACAAAATACTTCCACAGGAAGGATTCTGCTGAATGGCTATAAGAACTACCTTACAGTGAATCACATATGCTGTGCAGAGCACCAGCCCCTGGTTGTGTGTTGGCTTTAAAGGTAGTGAGAGTATGGACCTGAGGACATCACATTAATATTGCAATAATAGAAAGGTGAATGCTTATTCTCTAATACTGTATATCCCCAAGATGGCACTAACCACTCAGCATCAAAGCATTCCACACACTAAACCATACATTTAAAAAAGACATTGCCCGGTAGGGTAGGTATAAAATATAGGTTTTATTTAAAAAATAAACAGGACTTTGCAAAACCTAACAAAAATGAAAATTACTTCAGGATTTTTCTAATAATGTAAAACCAATTTTTGTCAGGATTTAAACATTTTCTTTGCAGTGTTTGCAACACAGACATTGCAACATTGTGCTAGGGTCTAATCCAACGTCCAGTCAAGTCAATGGAAAAATTCCTGTCAACTCCAATGAGCTTTGGATCAGACCCTTAATTGAGGAGAGTTAAAAGGTGAAACTGACTACTGCAAACCTACAAGCTGAGTGAAGTGCATAAAAAAGTATAGATGGTGAAAAGTAAGGAATTCAAGGCCTAAATGATCATAGGTGCTTTGCACTTAGGGCATGGATTTTATTTAATTAGAGCTATGGGTATTAAACACTTCTGAAATCCAGGCCCTACATTTTTAGGAAGTGTCTCAATTTTTATAATTAAAGATGAAATTAGGAATGCAGATAAGGAATTTTTTTAATTTTGATTTTAAACCTGCCAGCGTCCCTTTAATTTTACACTGGCGTTTCTCCCCACCTCGCTCTTTCCATATTTATTTTGTATTTACAAAGATCACAAGATGACTTAAATTAATCATCATGTTTAACTGGAGCTAAATTATGTCAAATAGTTGAAAGCATTGCATATTTCAAAAGATTTGCATAAGCATAAACAATACTAGGCACAACATGCACAGCAGAGAAGCTTTCAGACCTCCTAGGCTAGCATGTAAATATCTTCAACTAAATACACAAATTGTTAAAGTGGGATTATTTTAATTCTCAGAGCGTCACTTGCACTGTGGTTTGCAATTTTTAAATGTAAATTATCTGCAAATTTAACATAAAAAGTTAAGTCGATTTTTTAAAACTGATTATAAGGTTTTATTTGTATGCTATATTATAAAATATAGCAACACAGGACCACCACCACCAGTTCACGTGAAATGTTGCTTCTGTTTTGGATAGCCGTGACAGGAGATCAGAGCACATGGCTTGCAACAAGCACTCCTAGCTTTCTTTCCCATCTCTGCTACTAGTTTGCTAAGTAACCCTAGGAAAATCACTTTACCTCTTTATGTATGAGTTTGTCCATCTGTGAAGTGCATAGGCTGGCTGAATTATGCATTATCGTACCCAACTAATTTAGGACTTTTCTTCTATTTGCAAGTCACCCACAATCAGGCTATGACTTCCACAAAATTGTCATTCACAATTGTTTGGAAAGTAATTTATGCAAACAATTTTTTGCCTGTGATTTATTCACTGCTTGATTATTGTGCATACATACTGCTCATTATTTGTGTTTCATTATTGGCCACCTAGTAAGTCATGTGGTGTTTCTGTTCATAGATTGGATGACTGAAGCTTTATAAACAGGAGTGTCTTATGCCAGTGGTCTCAAATGTTAACAACCCAAGGATCCCCATTTTGATTTAAAATTTTTGACGACCCCCAAGCATCCCTGCTCGGTCCCAGGCCCTGCTCCCACTCTACCCCTTCCCCCAGGGCCCCACACCCGCCCCGCCTCTTCCCACCCCCTGCTCACTCCATCCCCCTTCCCTCTGTCGCTCGCTTTCCCCCACCTCACTCACTTTCACCAGGCTGGAGCAAGGGGTTGGAGTGCAGAAGGGGGTGCAGGCTCTGGGAGGGAGTTTGGGAGTGGGAGGAGGTGTGGGGTATGGGCTCTAGGAGGGAGTTTGGGCGCAGGGTGCGAGCTCTGTGCTGGGGCACGGGGTTGGGCTGTGGGAAAGGGTTAGGGGTGAGGCTCCGGCCGGGTAGCGCTTACCTCTGGCGGCTCCCAAAAACAACAAGCACATCTCTCTGGTAGCAGCTCCTAGGCGGGAGGCCTGGGGGCTTCCATGTGGTGCCCCTGCCCGCAGGCACTGTCCCCACAGTTCCCATTGGCCGCAGTTCCCAGCCAATGGGAGCTGCAGAGTTGGTGCTCAGGGTGGGATCAGGGCACAGAGACCCCCTGTCCAGCCCAGGGGCTGCAGGGATGTGCTGGCCGCTTCCGGGAGCGGCGCATAGCCAGGGCAGATAGGGAGCCTGATTTAGCTCCACTGCGCTGCTGGACTTGTAGCGCCTAAAATCTCCCGGTTGGCTTCAGTAGGCTCTGGGAGACAGAGGAGTTGAGGGAGGGAGGAGGAGTTGATCAGCGGGGCCCACACACCCCCTGGAGTATCCTTGGGGACCCCCAGGGGTCCGCAGACGCCAGTTTGAGAAACATTGTCTTATGCTTTTTCCAAATGTCCACAAACATTTGTAGTTGTTCAGTGGACTTGTTGTGCAAATGGAGTATTTCTAAATAGCCAGGAGAGCACTTCTGGCGAGAAGGCTACTCAAAATATTTATCCGCAGTAGGATTTGAAACACTTCTTTCTTTCTATGAAAGTTTTTTGCAGTTGAACCTTGCTCACACAATCATTTGTGAATAAAATGGTTGTGACCATCAGAGAAGTGAGTCAGTGGATCAGATTTTGTGAAACACATTTGCGAGTCACCCAGCTCTGTACGTTGGTATAATACCTGTGTCACAGGGTGTTCTGAGGCTCAACTAATTACTATTTGTAAAGAGCTTTGAGATCCTCAGGGGTATGGTACCGTGTAAGCAGAGTATTATTATGGGGAATTATGGGGAAGATGCCATCAGCATCAGTATCCTCAGAGTGTCATTCAGTTCCATGCTGGTTAAGAATTTACTCTGGAATCATGATCCTGAAGTCATTGTGATGCACAAGAGCTGTTAACTTGTTCCATGAATAAAGCGGAACATTATGTTGCCACTAGCCTGAAACCATGACCAATGAGGGCAACAGCAACACCACAGCTTCTTATTGGTTCATCTGCTAATGCTTGATGCAAGTATTCTCCTGGAAACTAAACACAATTCAGACAAAGGAGATGGTGTTTTGTTTATGAGGGCAAGTGCTTGTGTTTTCCAGTTTCCTAATCTGTATCACACCTCTCAGCTCATCTCAATTGCCAATTACACACTGGTATGGCAGAAAAATATTAGCAGCTCTGCAATTGCATCAAAATTTCATAATGTTTGGCATTTCTGTAGCACCTTCCGTCCAAGAATTTAAATTAGCTTTACCAAGATTTATATCTTTAGCCTCATAACGCCTCTGTAAAACAGTCAGAGTTATCCTCATTTTATAGATAAGGAAATGGAGGAATAGAGAAAAGTCGTGACTTGCCCCAGTGAGGCTTTAAATGGCAGGACTCCTTTAAACAAGAGTTTAATGGACGTTCACTATGATCACGCTATTCTCCTTTTGAAAAGGACGCAACCAGAAGTACACATGTTTTGTTAACATACCAGGCACAGCTCTATAGTAGCATGCCTTGTGTAATGTGACTGAATGTTACCTCATGGCAGGTCAAATCATGATATCACTAGTGCATCTAAAAGACTTGAGGTCTCTGGCTAATCTTATAGGCAAAAAGAAATTGACTCTTAAAGTGTTCAACTTAATGACTGAAAGAAGTGTTCCTTATTACAGCTGAAAAGAAAATAGCCTGCAAAGATTATGCTTTGTGTTAATTTTCCTGACTTTACTGTATCTTTCTAAAAGCCACATGGAATGACTGAAAAGTGCAAAACAATGAACCATGTAAGATGTTCCAATCCAGGATGCATTTTTATTACAGTGCATGTTCCCTCAGAAGAAAATGCAGCCATGAATCTCAACTGTCTCCTATATCCAGTGTCCATTTTAGGCCAGAGGCAAGGAAGCAAGGGAAGGAGGATGAGCAAATGACACTGGTGTCACAGTGAGAAGAGACAAAGCATGAGTGGTCTGTGGAGAAGACATACCTCCCAACTTTGCCATTTCTTTAAATTCCTCTACAGCGTTTGACACTTACTTTGTACTCAAAACACATGCAATTTCCTTTGTTGATATTTACCTTTGCAACCTGCTGGCTGTAACTGGGAGGGTTTGCTAACACATGGCTCAATTTGGCTTTTTATTCAGACAATAAGGATTCAGGCAAATTTTTTTGCTCTTTAGGCCTCACTGAAAAATAAAATGGTTATTGCCCGTAGAGGTGGTAGCAGGAGATAATGGGCCAGATCCTGACGTACGACAAGTCCTCTTTGGATCTGGACCTCCCACTACATAGAATGCATGCTGGAGCAGGTTGGGCTGCACTCTGGCAACCCCATGTTGACAGATCAGCCCATAGGGGGTCATTACTGCTCAAGTTAGCAACGCCCCATCTCTCAAAGCTATTGCGCACTGGAGAACTGAGCCAAGAAAATACATAGCCATTTTACACTGATATAGTGCACTCTACCCCCAAGGATCCTGAAGTGCTACTCAGTGAGCAAAATACAAATCTGACTAGAACAGAACATTCCCCAAGCGCTGAGTCAGTACTTCAGAGGGCCTACAGATCTGCTTTGTTCGCAGAAGGGGAGAACACCAGCAAGTCAAATGTTTGGTACGTGGGGTGCAGTTAGCCTCGCAAGTCACAGCTTAATCACATGTGAAGAGATCCACGCTGCATCTCTGAAAGGAGAATTTAGCCTGGAAGTGCCTAGTTTTCCAATAAACTGTCTTACAGAAAAGGAAATACGTCCTTAAAGACTTCACCATACGCTAAAAGGGGAGAGAGCGAGAGCGCAAATGCTCCACACTTCCACTTATTATTAGAGCTGAGAGAATGCTAGAAAAAAATAAAAAGGTTCTGTGAATATTTGTTCAGACAGTTAAACAAACTGACTTTCCCCGAGTTCATGGCCCTTTGGGGTTCACTTTTGGAGCTTATTCTAGCAAACGAGCTAATTGGCAGGATTGTTCAGAGGGTGAAATTCATCCCTGAGCACAGGGCCTGCCAAAAGGCCTATGTGCCACTTAAATCCTCAAAACACTGCTTAATTAGAAATTAAGTGGGGGGCATAAAGCCTGAGCTAGCTCTCAGCCCAGGACTGGATTTTAACCAGAAAGAGTGAATTTTAAGCCAATATTGGAAAATATTCATAGAAAGTCAATTTTGAACTCAAATATAGTTGCATCAGAACAGACAGCCCCCCAACCTGAAGCAAATACTCACCAGCAACTACACACCACACAACAAAAACACCAACCCAGGAACCAAACCGTGCACCAACCCCCGGTGCCAACTCTGTCCACATATCTATTCAAGGGACACCATCATAGGACCTAACCATGTCAGCCACACCATCAGGGGCTCGTTCACCTGCACATCTACCAATGTGATATATGCCATCATGTGCCAGCATGCCATGTACATTAGCCAAACTGGACAGTCTCTACGCAAAAGAATAAATGGACCCAAATCTGACATCAGGAATCATAACATTCAAAAACCAGTAGAGGAAACTTATATCTCCCTGGTCACTCAATAACAGACCTAAAAGTGGCAATTCTTCAACAAAAATACTTCCAACACAGACTCCAACGTGAAACTGCAGAACTGGAATTAATCTGCAGACTGGACGCCATCAGATTAGGCCTGAATAAAGACTGGGAGTGGTTGGGTCATTACAAAACCTAAACCTAATTTCCCCAATACTAATTTCCCCCTACTGTTACTCACACCTTCTTGTCAACTTTCTGAAATGGGCCGCTCTCATTACCACTTCAAAAGTTATTTTTCCTCCCTTGGTATCCTGCTGTCAATTGAATTGTCTTGTTAGACTGACCTCACACTTGGTAAGGCAACTCACATCTTTTCATGTATTTATACCTGCTCCTGTATTTTCCACTCCATACATTTGATGAAGTGGGTTCTAGCCCACAAAAGCTTATGCCCAAATAAATTTGTTAGTCTCTAAGGTGCCACAAGGACTTCTCGTTATTTTTGCTGATTCTAAGAGTTAAGCACATCCAATCAGGGAATGGAAACATATAACGTGACAAGAATGCTCAACCAAAATAGCTTGAATTCTGAGTATTGAAAATCTACAATGAACTGCTCACAAACAAGCTACAGGCCAAGAATAAGTCAGGAAATCAATTCAAATACATTTGAGAAAGTCATAAGCAACTCAGTGACAATTCATAGACAGGGAAATAGGCGATATTTGTTGTTCAGCTTATTCATTGTGAATAATTCATTCAACCCCTCTTACTGTGAACATACTTCAGTACCAATGCTATGCCATCTAGTAGCCACCCACTCTAGCATTTTATGGTACTAAAAGGGAAAGCAAATCTCTAAAGCATCTGCAAAATAAAATAAATCACTTCACCATATTCACCAACACACCCTGGCTTCTTTGTGCCACCCCAGAGATGCAAAGCAGTTACCAACCCACCTTCAGGGGTGGCAGGTTTGTATAATTTTTGGTGGTGCCCAGAACGGGTCCAAGTCTCCCTACCCATCCCCCTCCCCACCCTGCCTTGTAAGCTGATATATATATATTTTTAAATAATGTAAAAATGTGAGGGCTCTGGGGTCGGGCTGGGGATGAGGGGTTTGAAGTGTGGGAGGGGCTCAGGCAGAGGGTTCACAGTACAGGAGGGGGCTCAGGGCTGGGGCAGAGGGTTAGGGTGTGGGGTGTGAGGGCTCTGGTTGGGGGTGCAGGCTCTGGTGTGGGGCCGGGGATGAGGAGTTTGGGGTGCAGGCAGGCTGCCCCCAACTGGGGCCAGAGAGGAGGACTCCCCTCAGCCCTCTCCTCCCCAGCAGCACACTCACCTCACACCACTGCCATTGCACATGCTTCTAGGGCCCCTCTCAGGTCCAGGAAGCCCCCTCGCCTCCCCGTGGTGGGTGCTGGGGGGGGAGGCTGTTATCACATGTGCGCCTCCTCCCCTGCTGCTGCCCCTCACTGTAGCCTCACTGGGGGTGGGGGATGGGGCTGCCCCTTGCCCAGGGTGGGGCAGGAGTTGTGACCATGGGTGGGGGGGTCCCCTGTGCTGGTGGAGGGTCCTACCAGAAAAGGGAAGAGTCCGTCCGTCCAAGGCGGAAGGGCAGGGTCAGGTTCAGCCTGGGTCAGCCTGCCCTGGCACTAGTGGGTGGGGGGCGCTAGGACCCTGCAGGGGCAGTTGATGCCAGGAGTCAACAGAGCAGAGTGCAGCGCGGAGCTGCAGGGGGCAGCCGCCCACTGCCCAGGGTGCTGGCAGGGATGCTTGGGGGAGGCATGCAGGGGTGGCAGGTGGGGCCAGGAGAGAGACCTGGCCCTGAACATTGGTGAAGCCGGGTCCCCAGGCCCTGAATATTGCTGGAGCACGGGCACCACGGACCTATATAACTTGCTGCCCTTGCCCGCTTTAGTCTATACAACAAGTTTATGGCTACTTTTCACCACCAGATCACACTAGTGAATTTAGGCCTATGTATGAGACACATTTAGAAGAACAATAGTTAGAGCTTTGTCAAATACCTGTTTTCACACTGGGGTGAAATCCTGCCTCTAGTGAAGCCCAGGGGAGTTTTGCTATTGACATCATGGAGCCAGAATTTCATCTGTGATTTGTTGTTTGTTTTTGCAATACAAGGTACAATATGTAAAGACCATGTTTTCCCATAATGTGCTGTTTTGGGTTCTGCATCTATCTTCATCTACTCCTGTGTGATTAGAATTCTTTAACCAGGTAGCTATTTTCAATACTTTTTAACATACACATTAAATATGCGGAAATAAAGAAAAATCTTGAAGCAAAGAAGCACAGAGGAATTAAAGAAAAAATCTTTAGCATTCCCAAGTAAGCCGGTAAAGGGGGATTTTCCCTGCAGAATATTTCCCCAGTATCCTTACCTTCACCATTCAACAAAAATGTGTTTGAAATCCATCACTGAATCTATATTCATAGCCATGCAAAATAATCAGCTTATTGATACTAACCACAATGGGAACCTGATCCATCTTGAGAAATGCATACTATCCACTCCATTGATCTAATAACTGGTAGAACCATTACATCCACATCAATGTAACAATTACAGCAAATGTGCTGTATAAGTGAAACAGATTTGGACACTATGTACCCTTTCACAGTAGTGGTGGTCAAAAAAGGGGACAAAACTCAAAAATACTGACTCTTGTCAACTTTGGAAATTGCAACAAGAATCAAAGCTGTCAGTTTTACAGTTAATTATACAGTATTTCTATAATTGGATACATACCGGGATCCAGTTCTCTGCCATGTCTCTTCCTAAGGAAGGAGAGCACAGGAACAACTTGAGTTCTTTTCAGATTTCTCCAACTTGCATCTGATCAGACCCCTTGGCTTCTCTTGCAACTTCCTTCTTCAGACGTTCCCTGATATCTACCAACTTTGCTCACGTCATAAACCTTGGATTGAAAGCAGTTCATGAACATCAAAATAGCACTCACAGAGAGACCTGCAAACATTTCTGAGAACTTTTGTTGGAGGCAGAAAGGAATCTTTCACCATGATCAGGTTCTGCTCCCCTCCTGCAACTGCTCTCCAGGTTACCTGTGATCATTTCATGCCAGCTCCCCTCCATGGCACGGAATTCAGGACAGCTTCTTTAATGTTATTTTACTGCATAATTAGCTAGCACCTTACAAATCCCAGATACATTACTAAGGGGACACTTGAAACTAGACACTTGTATTTCACCATCTCTTTTAAAACCAGTGCTATGTTATATGGCCAAGTTCTGCCCCAAGCCTGAGTTGCTAAGCTGTAACTGGGCAGATGCATGGAGATTGGAAGAAAGAAAAACCTTAGCTGAAGGTCACCAAGGGTGTGACTACACTGCAAAAAATCACCCACGGCAGTGAGTCTCAGTGCCCGTGTCTAAAAATGGCAGTGTGGACATTCCAGCTAGGGCTGGAGCTTGGGCTCGGAAAACCACTCCCTTCCCTGGGCTTCAGAGCCAGAGCTGGAATGTCTATATTGTTATTTCTAGAGCCAGAGCATGAGTCCACAAGCTCTGAGACTCGCTGCCTTGTTTGGTGTGTGCACGCATACACAGTGTAGATATACCCAGAGTGGCTGAAAAGTTGCACCCTGGCAGCCATAGCAGCCCTGAGACCACACTAGTCCCTCTCACTCCAACATACTCCTTATAAGGGGCGTGAGGAGGGTAGGAGGAGGAGTTGAAAAGATCGACCTAACAGGCCTGCTCTTGAAATCCTGTGCCCTCTTTATGCAGCAGAGCCACAGCAGAGCACAGTTTTGTTGCCGTGTCTTGCTTATGAATGCAAAAGCCTCTTTGAAAGCTGAGACAAAGTTCAGGATCTATCCAACCTGGGCATCAGTTGTATGACTATACACGTCAGAAACCTGGACCCTCTTACAGGCAGACTTGCAACAGCTAGAGGTATTCCAAATGCGCTGTCAGTGACCAATCCTGAGCAAAGGTGGTTGGACTTCATGCAAAATGTCCATCTCACAAAGATCTGGCCTTCCTTCAATTGCTCATTATATGCAAAAGCGGCGTTGCATGCTCTTCAGTCTCATTGCCAGGAAGGACAAAAACAACCCAGCACACCATGCTCTCAAACTCTCCATCAACACATGAAGGGGTATATGCCCTCATGCGCGCGCGCGCACACACACACACACCCACCCACCCACCCCCCGTGGGGCCACCCCAGAGATTCATGGATTCGTAGGATTGAGCCAGATCTGGGAATTTCACTACACAATGTCTGGTGCAACACCATCCACCATGGGCACTGTTTGGCACAACAGTTCAGACTGTGTGTGTTTGATGATAATGATAGATGAATTTTGCTGCCAGGTGGAACATCTGTGGACAGAAAGGGAGGGGCAAGATTTCCCCTTACTGCACTGTCTCATCTGAGATCGAAATAAAGTCTTAAAACTTCACAATGAAATAGTCAAATATTTATTAATTACCCAATTCTTTCCCCTGAAATACTTTATTTCCTAACAACCTCTAACAGACACATCCCAACTATTTCTTTGTTTGATATGCTTTTACTTTCAGACTACTACTTCTGATAGTAAAACTCAGACAAATTCATAAGCAAACCTGACATATGAAATTGGTCTCTCTGGCTTTCCCCACCACACATTAGACTGGGTTTTCTTTTAATTCTAATTAAAACAATCAGTCCCCTTTGGAAACATTTTTGATTCTGCTTAAGTTTGTTCTAATTAGCACCGAATAACAAAAGTATAACAGTAGCACCTATTCTACCAAGATTTTTAACAAGCTGTCACAGAAAGAACAGTGTGAATAACAGCCACGTTTCTATGCGACTTCATCTCTTTTTAAAGTTGAGTTGAGTTGCTTTTTAAAATTTATTTATTTTTGTAAATGACCAAAACAACTGAATTACAAACCAGCTAATGAGGTCTTCACAGATGAAAAGTTCTCATAGTTCTTGAGCACACAAAGTTCAGTCTCACTAGCTAGAGGGCACTTTGGAAATCTACTCAAATGTCCCAGTGGTATGTCATCTGACACTTTTATTGCCACGGGTACAAGCCATAGCCATTCAGTATATAATTATCTCAGCTGTGCAACAGGACTCATTTCTGTGTGTTTAAATTCCTCAGATTCCTACTGGAGAATTTTAATAGGAACCTTTTACATTACAACAATAATAATGGAACGTTATTGGATAATTGAGTTTTTATATACAGTTATAATCCACGGTTAATAAACAGAGTTTTCTATACTTTATTGTTTATGAAAGGTACCAGATTGAGAACTCAAGAGATTTATGGCCTGATCCTCCCATATCCTAAATACCTCCTGCAAGATACTGGGACTTCACCAGGAGTTGAGAGAACTTGCAAGAGGCAACCTGCACTTAGAAGGATTAGTCTCTCAAATCCTCTGCTTACCCAAAGAAAAGGTACGGCATGGGTACTCAGTCAGTGGTAAGCATGCTGACTGCACCCACGGATGTGTGTTAAGCTTGGCCTAGTGGCACCACTCCCAGTGTTCAAGGGCTATTTCACTTTCCATATTCATACAGTTCTTTGCCTTTTGCTGAGATAGCCTGCCAATAAGGGTCCCAATTAGTGCCATTTGTGGTGATGGCAGTTTTGCTATTATTACGCCCCAATAGTGTTTCAGCCGAATTGATTCGTTTTATTGTTATTAGGAGAATGACTGTAGTGTGAGTCATTGTTCCGCTCAGATGACGTGTCCTCCTTGTGCATTGTGAAGAACTCTTTTCAGCGGAATCAATAGGTTGTGTTCCACCTTGTCTGAACATCTGTCTGTGGGAGCCATTAAGAATGTGAGCTCAGCATGCTACAGATGCTAAGGATGTTTGTGCAGAGTAGGCCGGATGCTCATTTGGTAGATGCTGGAGTAACTCCCTTGAAGTCAACTTTACACCAGCTGAGAATCTGTCCCAGTATTCAAACCCAATTTACCTACCAACTGCAGCTAATTTGTATGGAAGCCATGTTTAGGGTAAGGAACAATCACCAGCATTATTCCCGATATCACAGTATTTGTGGGTGGGACAAATATATTTGTCTTGTCTCTAATCAAATCTACTAGCTATGATCAAAGTTTCACAATATACAAAGGGATTTGTATGGCAACCTGCACTGAAGAATGTGGCATCATGGGTTATGGCTGTAATGTTCAACGCATTTAGATCTGTCCTTGGTACGCTAACAGAACATTTGTGAAAGGATTTCTGTTGTTGTTGTATTGAATAGATGTAGCTTTAGTCTTTGAAGTTTAAGACTAGTTGTAAATTCCTTGAAGTCAGTCCTATTTCCTTTTATATTAACATGTTAACAAGCTTTGTGAGACTGACAGACCTTACAGGAAGACACAGCTGGGTGCTTCTCAAGTCTGGGCTCTAATGAAAACCAGAACATGAAGAATGAACTCTGTGGCTTGACTGCTGTTTACAGACTTGGCAGGAAGAATCCACTGCCCCAGCGATGAAGCCATAATGTCCTCATCAAATACTAATGCTTTCTGTACTACCAAGAAAAACAGTTGGGATTAATTAAGAAAGGAAATGCCACAATATTTTAAATTACTTCTGTAGTTTAAACCTTTGTACCAGATGAAGTCCAACAATTAAAAAAAAAATACCCTGTGAAATACTGTGCAAGACGGGCTTGGTGAGATGAGGTCTGATTAAAGGACTGAGACCTAACCCTGAATGTGATCCAGATTCCGACAGAGAGAGATCACTTTTCAGTTCCCCTGGTACAGAGCACGTGACACTAACATGGAAGAACAAAAATGTTAAGGGTGGAGTAAGAGCAAAATTCCCATGCAAAACACACCATACAGCTAAGCAGCCATCTCAATAGGAATAGGGGTAAAAACAGGCCAAACTCATTACAAGGACAATAGAGATTGTCAAAGAGGCCTAAGGGAGATAGGTGCCCAAATCCCACTGACTGAGCCCGCTTTGAAGATCCCAGCCCTCAAATCAAAACATGAGTTTTTGTGCTGCACCTCTAAGAAGCACAGTCCACAGAACTTGCAGGCCTCAGGGAGGGAGGGTTGTCTAAGGTAGCCACCTTTGTGCCCTCCTGATTATTAGCTGATCAGGGGCCCCCAGTATAACTGACATAGGCTTGGGGACCTGCATATGCTATGGCAACCTCCTGGCCATAACCCTACCCAGAATTTCCCCAGGACTGTATGCCATGGTCCCACCCCCAACACATCCCTCCTGCTCTCAGGCTCGCCTCCCAGTATGGCCTTTCCCAGGGCTTGTGATGGGATCCTCCGGAGGTAGATTTATGACTGTTTTTTGCATTGCCTATGTTGGAGGAATCCTCCCTCAACTGGATTTAAGAGCCTTTATATGCCACTCTGGCCCTTTTACACACCATATTGGACTTGGCACAGGGGTGAGGGTCTCACCCAAAGACTCACTGGCATTCCAATTTACCAAACTCAAGAGCAGTTAAATAAGTAATTGTTTGATCCTATGGGAGTGATCCTCCAAGGTGCTGAGCACTTGCTTCAGAAGACGGTTCCAATAAGCACCTAGAACTGGGTCCTGATGGAGACATGACACTGAACTCGACAGACCACGGCTCTGATCCCATCTGATAATTCCTACACTCCTCCAGTTAGTGCTGCGCTCACCACCCACTAACTTCAATGAGAGTTGAGTCCACACAGTACCTCAAAAGTGGGACCGAAAATATTACAAAATCCATTGTATAGTTCATAGAGCTGGTCAAAAAAAATGAGTTATTCTCTGGTGAAATTTTTCATAAGGAAAAAAAATCTGACAATTTCCTCCAGGAAATTTTGGAAACAAAAATGTTCATTTAGTTTCTTTTTTATTCCAAATGTTGTGTTATTTCAAGTTTTGTTTTGTTTTTTTTTAATTTAAAACATTTCTTTTTTTCAAAACCCTATGGGATTCCCCACCCAGTCTCCCCCCGACTTCCTCCCCCCACTGGATAAAAAGGTGAGAAAGGTAAAAAGAATGATAAACTGGGGGCAGGAGAAGTCCTGCTTGTCATATTTCTTACTGTTTTAATTAAAACGGTGAAAAGGTATGAAAAGTAAGTCTTTCCCCAACTTTCTGGTCTTCAGCTTTTGCTAGTTAGAAAACAGTTGCAAAATTGCTGGAAAGTAGGGAAAACCCCACAATTTCAAAAATGAAAAATTATGAAGAAACCTGTAATCTCTGTCCTCAGTTTTGCATCCCAGAGTTCTCAATGGGTTCACAGCATATCTAAGAGAATAACTTCCCTCTAAATTTTAACAGTAGATTCTGCTGAGGTTTCTATTTACATACAGAACTTTGGTTCAATAAAATTGATGCGCTGACACAAAGGGGGTCCTGATTTAAAAAATAAATTACATGCAGAATTCCATGAGGAAAACATGTGCCTAATTTGCATATGTATTTACTACAAATGTGCATGAAAATCCAGGTGACTGCATGCACAAATGGGCAATGCTAGTCAATTGCATGTGGATTTATGCATATAACCATGGCAATTGCATATATATTTTGCTCATCCAGTTGTTCATATAACAACATTCATGAAAGTCTGTCCCTCAATACATGAAAAGGATGAAGAGTGGTAGTCCAGATCTTTTCTTCTCCAGTTTGGAGAGAGTCCTTCCTTTTTCATTTTTATACAGGGTTAAGAAAAGTTAAAGGAACATTAGATTGTACAGTTTTCAAGACAATCATTTTGGGGTTTGTTTTTTCTAGTATTGCAACTACATCACCAAAAAAAAAAAAAAATTAACACTGATGATTAACATACCCCTTCAATATTGTCCAACCTCGACCACCATATGTTGCATTTTCATGCAAACTTAGAACTTTAGATTGATGCCAAACTTCCACATGTACCTGGTTAGAAGACTAAAATATTCAGCCAGAAGTGTAATGTAAATGTTGCTGAATCTGTTTGCTGAATACTTATATAAATAATGTCTTGGACACTGAAGACAATTCTTGTGACCACTGGCAGGGGACAATGGAGGTGGGGGGAGCCACAGGAATGCTCAAACAGGAACTTGCTTTTGCAATTTTGTGCTCACAGACAATAAGGTGATATAGGAGGTTAAGAGAGAGTCCCAGGATGGTTTAGACAGAAGTCCTGCATCTTGGCAGGAGGTCAGACTAGATGATCCTTGCAACCCTACGATTCTAAGTCACAAAACCTCGGATCCAGTTCCAAGTTTTCCTAAAGTTTAGTGGTATTTGTGTTCATCTCTAAAAGGCATATTGGCACGCTTGAGAAATGTTCACCTATAACTTTTATACAGATGCTGATCCCTGGGGAGGTCTGGGCCCAATGACACAGACCCTGGGGCAGTTGTACAGACAAGTGGTGCTTTTCAGCCCTCCCCCTGCAATCATTATAGTGCATGTACTGTGACCGCAACATACTAGTAACAAATGAAGCAGCAGAGAGCAAAGTCAGAGGCACTCTTCTTGTGGATTTTGGCTTTTGGCTTCCTTTTAGGTTCTTTGCTCCTGAATTGAGCACTGTAAGCACAGTATTGCTTCTTCCCACAAGATCAAGAGAAAGCAGAATGGGTATTGTCAGGGGATGCTCTACTCATCACGGGAGCATCTTCTTCTGGCTGCATCTGCGGATTAGCTCTACCAGTCAGACGTCCCTCCTGTGATTGCTCACTCCATCACTCTCCCTGTCTCGCTCACAGGGACTCGACTGCTTCCGTTTTGTGGCTTGGCCCTCTGGCCAGGTCACTGTAGTCCCCTCTTCCAGGGTATAAAAGTTTCTCAGGACCCACTGTCCCAGGCAGTCTTTCCTCTCACTCCCCTTTAAAAGTACCACTGCCCAGTGGCTAATAAGGGAACCCAGGCCCACCCTCTATACTGGGTTCCAGCCCAGAGACCCTACAACAAGCAGTCAAGGTCTACACAATCCCGAACCTTACTGTTCTATCCCTGGGCTACTCCTTACCTTCTCTCACCCTGAGAGTGACTGCAGCCTCTCTCTGCAGCCCCCTTCTGCTCTCAGCTACTGCGCTTTATACAGGCCCCTCCTGTTTCTGTCTAGTTGAGCCTCATCTCGAATTAATCCTTGCTCCCTGGCTCCTCTTCTAGGTATAGTCTATGCAGTTAATTGGTCCACCCAGCCTTCAGGTCTGGGGTGGGGTGGGCACCCCTCACAGGTACCCATTAATCTTCCTTAGACAAATATACATCTCATCTTGGTACAGCCAACTGCGTATTTCCTTCCCTACCCTTATTTGATGACAAACTCTGCAGTTTCCACCAGTGGGCTTTCCTAATAGGATTTTCTTCCTGAACATTTCCATTTCTGTTCCCATCCTGACTTTCTGCTTTGCAAGTAGGCAAACTTTAAGAGGTTCAGGAAAGGGGAAATAACTGATCTATGAATAATTTGAACAAATTTTTGACAAATATAAAGGGGAACAAACTCTTCTCACAATCCACTTTCATAATGTCAAGCCCCTAGCAGAGTGATTTTGTTGATTATGTACAGCATCCTGACATGCAAACATACAATTGAGCCTCAAGACATTAGTAATTAGTTAATTAATCCCAATAGAAGTTATCAGAACTGATTCACTGGGCACTGCACAGCCAGCAGCAAGCAGGAAGAGACTTTCTAACCATGGAGAAGAAGAATCCTTCAGGCAGAAATAAAGTCTGATGTAGAAAACAAAATGGAAATTTTAGAGCAAGGAAAGCTTCCCATTAAAGCATGAATGCACAAAGGACAGCCCAAGGGTTGCATGAGGCCCACCAAGAACTATTTTGTGACTTGCCATGAGGCTTACTATGTTCTGTCTGACCGGTGATACAGATAACAGCAGCATCTCAACTTCCGGGATGACACCAACTTGAAAAATAAGTAGAAGCAAAGATACATTAAATAGTTAAGGGAGCTTCCCATTGTCTTTAGCTGTTGGAGTACATTTGACATATTTCACCATTAGATGTGCATGAATTCCCTTGCTTTGGAGGACGGGGTCCACCCCATTGCCAAGGTTATTCATTTAGATGAGCATCCTTAATTGGTTGTTGCCTTTTCAAAAAAATAATATAAATCTGAACTTAAAAATGCATAGCCAACGCTTCCATTGCATGCATTTAAATCCAGCTACTATGGTCAACCTGCAGCCATTTTGACACAAATTGAGTTCCTATGCTAAAATAAAATAGCTTGACTGATTACAATTTAGCATGAAGATTATGAGCCAGATTCTGACACCCTTATTCATATTAACTCTACATAATACCTAACACCAGCATAGTCCTATTGATCACTTGGGGAGCAAGGTACTATTCATTGTGGGCAAAATCTGGCCTAAAATATGACCAAAGTGCGGTTGACTACTATCAATGGGCTAGATTGAAAATTTACTCTCAGCCCTATGTAGAGGGCACCATTCTGAGTCACATTTACACCAAAGCTCTTGTTTGCTCCAGAGGGGGAAGCATGCACATTGGCCCATTACTTGACCCAGTTACCCTCTTTGGCCCTCTGAAGGAACTAAAACGTTAGCTGTTCCTTCTGTTACATTCTCTACTCACAACTATACATTAGCTGACACGCCATGGTTTTGTAAGCTTTCATTCCTGGTGGTTAGGACTACCTACCTGTCTCGTGGCACTTTCCCAGTGTCCAAAAGTCTTTCAAGTGCTGTGTATGGAAAGAGTAGGTGGTTGGACAACTGAGTGAAACATAAGGAGTAATTTTCTGTTTGTTTATACTGGGTGTTTAATGTCTACCATAAAAATTGAAGGGAGAAGGTTTAACTCTTGAGCCTGCTAGGCATTTATTTCTCCACATTTCTTGCTTGTTCTTAACCCAGTTATTTTTAAAGTTGCATTTTTATTTCTGTTCTGTTATTTTATTCTGTTTATGTTCAGAACAGAAGAAACCAAATAAATGCGGAGTACATGAATGGCATAAGTCTGCTCATGCCAGTGACTCAGAGATACAAGTTCACACATACTCTGCTGTGGTTTGTTAAATCCCGATCTTGATTTGTAGGTGTCCATGGCAAATAGGCACTAATTTGCACTAGGTACATTTTCTCATGGAACAAATGAAGAAGGCATGTTGCCATTCAGAATGCTTTATTTAAGGGTGGGGGACCTGTAAAAGATGATATTTTAAAATAGGAGAAGGCTTTATAAAGGGTTACCCCACATATGCACCCCAAAAGGGTGGGTTTTTTTCCCTGCTTGTATGTTCTCTTTCAGATATCAGGAATGTCAACTCTGATCTTCCTTGCTTTTAGGGGTATCTCAGAAATGTGCACTGCCTGTGATGAGTCTTTAACACAGCTGTCTTCCTCCAAAATGTTAACTAGTTGGTGTTAAATGGGTGTAAGCCACAAATTAAAACCTAAATAGCCCTTTTAATTCCTCAAAATCCTTTGACTCTTCTGGTATCATCTTTTCCACAACTTCCTTTGACACTATAGACACTTCAAGTCTGAGCAAGACCTGAATTTCTAATGTACAAAAACCAAACACTTTAAAAAAAGGCTTAAATGTTGCACTCCACCAGTGTTAGCAATGTTGGGACTGTAGCCCTGTTTTTAACACTGTCTCATATAACCCTGCTCAGAGCATGCCTAATCAACACAGCATTAACACCTGCAGCCGACAGCAAAGCATCTGCCCTAAGGCTCCCAATGTTGCTAGTGTTATATTTAGAATGTTTCCCTAATGTAAAAAGGTATACCAAGGTCTAACAGCTTAACCCCAATATCTTAGGGCCAAATTTTCACTGGGAAATGGCCTGCACATGAATCTACATTTGCATGCTCATGTAGCACAAAAATGTGGCAGCTGAATGGCTTTATGCATGCAACAGCCATGACTGTACCCTCAAAGAATATTTAGACATCTAAATACCTGTTTGCAGGTGCAATAAAGAAGCAGAGGCAAACGCACAAATGCATGTGCTGAAGCTATCCACTCAAAAAATTGGCCTGCAAAATCTATGATGTTTATTTTACTTAATGTGACAAACAAAACACTTGAGAAAGGAAGAGTAGAGGGACCATTCCTAGGTATCCTTACAGCAAACTGCACACAGGCAACTCCTTGTACTTTAGACTAGACATTTTTGGTAAAGAACCTGTTTAGTTGAGTTTACTTGTGCGGCACTATCAGCCCCATCTGAGGAATAACCAGAGATAAAGGAATGGGACATTTCTAGATGATTTTCAAAAGAGTTAACTGTGCCAGTGCAGCTGCCTGTCCTGGGCATGCTAATTGCATAATTTGCGCACATATACAGCTACATTCTCACATACATAGTTACCCAATTTGCACGTCCCTTCTGGCTCTGATATATGGCCCACATCACAGCAGCATCTGAGTGCCTCATAATCTTTAATGTTTTGATCCTCAACACCCTTGTGCAGTAGGGCAGCGCTACTATCCCCATTTTACAGATGGGGCACTGAGGCACAGAGAGGCTAAGGTCACACAGGCAATCTGTGGCAGGGCCGGTACTCCCAAATCCTAGGCTCGTGCCCTGCCCACTTGACTGTCTCTCTCCACATCAGTCATGGTACATACGCCACCAAACTTTATTTGAAAATCTGGCCCTCACATTAAGTCCTCCTCTGACTTGAAACAACCACATCTCCTTGTACTTTTACACAGATGGCTAAATCATAACCTCAGGAGAAAACGGGGCCCATAATTCCACCATGCAGCTGACATGACCCCTGATCTTGTAATGCATCCCAGGAAGGGGACTGGCCCAGAACACAAAACTCCATGGCGACCCAAGCCATTGGGTGCATATTGGGCTATTGCACACTTGTACCACAGAGAAGGGAGGCTGTTATACCCACCCAGCAGCTTGCCCCCAGATTGGTATGTTCACACTGCAGCTGGAAGCGAGCCTTCCAGGCCGGCTAGGCAGGCTAAGGGTAGCAAGCTAAAAATGTCCGTGTGGGCATTGCTGCAGCCCAGCTCAGCCCAGGGGGTATGGAGAAGAAGAGTAATTGCTAGACAGAGTGAGATGAAGAGACTGGGTTGGATCCAGAGCCCCCCACCCTGTTCTCTGCTGTTCCCAATACAAGCAGCCAGGAGCCAGGCTGAGCCGCTCTCACTGCATCAGTCCTGGGCCGGTGGCATCCCAGAGCTGCAGCGAGCCACACAGCTTGCATGGATTAGCGCCCAGCCCCTAGCAGCCACATAGCATCGGTGCTCAGCTTGCCCCACTGCCCGTGGCCAGGAGTATCACATCGGCCTCTGGCACCCCACGTAGTGGGGGCTCTCGCTCCTCCCCTCCCTGCGTGGGATTCCTCTCCTCTGTGCAGAGCTATCTCCCCACCTAACCCCGGCCCCTGGTTCTCAGCTCGCTGCTGTGCTAGTGGGGTGGGAGGGCGAGCGCTGTTTGACACTCCCTGGGATACAGTTATACAAGGCAGGATTTGGAAGATGCCCAGAGCCTCACAGGCTGAGTTCCCAGCTCAGCTCTAGGGCATTGTCTGACTGGACATTTGGGGCTGAATCATTGCATTCACCCTTGCCTAATCCTTAAGCTCTCTCCTCTCCTTAGGGCCAGGGGGGTTTTGCTGAGGGGAGCGAGCTACAGCCACCCAATTAATACCCTGGTTGAACCACCACACAGAGGAAAGCTCTGCCCCTCAAAGTTCCACAACCACCCTCAGACACTAGGGAACAGTGGAAGTTTGGATCCAGATCAAACTTCATGGCTCAAGCCTGCTGCTACAGAAGTTAGGTGCTTGCTGCAGAAATTCTGCGTGAGGCTCTCTGGCCTGTGTTCGGCAGATCAGCCTAGATAGAGCAGAGTGATGCCGTAATCCATGAAACGTTCATTGTGAATACATCTGCACCTCATCCCTCCACCTTACCTTCCTGACCTCGGGTGGTGCTCAGCACCGTTGAAACTGGAATTAGAAGTGGGATTTTGACAGCAGTCAGGAGACACTCAGAACCATGCAGGAAGGCACTAAGCTAGTGAAGCTGGTTGCTGAGTACAACACTTACAATTCAGTGTCGCCATCTCTCTGTTTTATTGCGAGTCTCATGATATTTGGTATTTATCTTAAAGCCCCAGCTTTAAAGGGCATAGGAGAGCATCTTAGCTTTCATTTAAAAAGAAGAGCTGTCCAGGGTGCAGAGAAAAGCTTAAAGGCTCAAAAACGACAAAAAAATCCTCCCCCCCCCCAATTTAAAAACAAATCTCAGGATGTCTACACTACAGCCAACGTCAGCAAAATTTATGTTGCTCAGGGGTGTGAATATTCCACCCCACTTAAGCGACTTAGTTAACTGACAAAAGCATTTGTGTGCACAGCACTAGGTCGGCAGGAGAGTTCTCCCACCGACAGCTAATGATGCTCACCGAGGTGGTTTTTGTATGCCAACGGGAGAGCTCGCTCTCCTGTCAGCATACAGCATTTTCACCACACGCCCTGCAGAGGCACAGTTGTATCAGTACATTGCGCCACTGCAACGCTGTTGATATACACATATCCTTAGTTGCAATCTCCTGATTTTTGAATGCTGGGGGTTAGCAATCGGGGGAGCTTCTTAAGTGGCAGAGCTGAGAAACTGCATATGCATATGCAAGACCCAGACAGTTGATGCTGTATGCACAGACAAGGTGAGTGAGGTAATAAATCTTTTATTGGAACCAACTTGAAGACGAGCTCTGTGTAAGCTGGAAGCCTTGTCTCTCTCACAAACAGAAACTAGCCCAATAAAAGATATTACCTCACCCACCTTGTCTATCTAATATCCTGGGACCAACCAAGCTACAACAACACTGCATATGCGTAGACAAAGCAGACATTGTACAGTAACCATGACACTTAAGAGCTAAACAAACGGCTTGTAGCAGGAACAATTGCAGAAAGTCAACTGCCTTTTACTTGTTTATTTTCGTGCCGCAAGACTATTAGATTATTAGTATGTGAGATTAACCTGCATCCAACACATCTATCCAACAAGCTGCAAAGAAAATAAGAGACTCGGTAAAGATCCTTTAATAAACACTAGTTAAAGAGTCATACAGGAAGGCTTATTTTCCCACTGGAGGGCAATAAATTCATAAGAAGCACTTAAATCAAGATTGTGAAAATCTCTCTCCATAGCAAATGAACCACAGGGGCCTGACCCAAAGCCCTTTCAGGTCAATAGACAGATTCCCTAGGATCATGCCCTAGATGAGTTATTATTCCATTTGTAAGGTTTTAGATCATGGGGAGTATATAAATAGTTTTGTTGACTTATTTTTTACCGGCTGTCCTGGTTCTGTTGGTTTTCATTTGTTGTAATGCTAAAAGTTTTGGAAGTATTTTAGTTACATGTTCGCTATTTAAGTCCTTACAGATGCAATAGTATAAAATAATCTACTGGAAACAACTATATGTAATTACTAACTTGAGCGTCATTTGAAATGAATGTTATTTTATTATGACTCTCCCCCTCAGGGAGATGCCTCAAATAACTTATACTTGTCACTTTTAACCTTTTGTTTAAATCATTCCCCATAGTATTTCTCATATATGTTTCTCTTTCAGAGCCGTGACCACTTCAGCACTTCCATAAATCTTAACGTAAGATAGGCTTTCCTACATAATTATAATAGCTGTAGTTTAGATTACAGGTGTGCTTTCAGACACTCCAACTTGTTGTATTTACATCTTGTCGCATCAATGGTATGGCTGCTGTAAACTTTATATGATGCAAGGTGTATAATTACACTGAGTTTTAAACTCTTGTCACAACTGCACACCTGGCCTGCTGATAACAAGCACATTCTGTCTCCAAATAACTCCATAATTAGAAAATTCCACTTCCTGGACAGAGCATTATGCTCAATACATTTATATTTCACTGTGAAGTGCACTAACATTCTCTTAAGGGGTCACTACACATGCTGTGTGCTGCTCATTGTTTTTAATCCTAACATGACCTTTATACTACATACAAAAAACAACCTTGAGATTCAAAAGCATGGCATGATGTAATGAGCACAGACAGTGATTTCAATAACGCTAGCCCTGCCATATGAGGGCCCAATCAGGCAAGGTTCTGAGCACTCATTTTCCATAGGATCAGGCTTCACGTCTGATTAGAAATCACTGGATTTCCAGTTGTCCTGATTTAAACAACTAATAGTATCTGGAAACTCTAGACTGTTCAAATAAACATTAACTCAGAAATTCTAAACAAAATTCATATAATCCATATTATACCTTTGTATCTTGTATGGAACAGGTTCCACACTTTGCTTTCATGTACTCATGCAATGAAAACCACTATTAACAGATGGTGGAAACTGATAGAAACACACAGGGGGTTGATGTAAAATGCTGATTTCATTGATCAGAGTCATTCATGCAGCCACACAAAGTTTTACTATGTTGCTACCACTCATGCTGTGCAGCCAGGATATCTGCAACAGCTCACTCTAAAAAGCAGGAGCACATCACCTTAAATAACCAGCATTTGGTGGCAATTATAGGGCCCAGTTCTGGAAGGTTCTCAGCGCCTTCATCCTCACTGAAGTCAGAGAGAGCTGAGGAGGCTCAGAACCATACAAGATGCTCTAGGCACCTTTCAGAATCAGGCCCCTAGAATGCCAGGACAAAATGTCATTAAAAAGAATATGCCACTGTTTGTACTTTTTATTTACTGTCAGTGTTTACATGTACATCCCTGGAGGATAGTGCAACAAGGATTATAAACTATTGTGAATGAAATGTGCATAAAGGGCCTGATTCTAAGCCCATAGGAATCATTAGAAAGTCCCCCACGATTTCAACAGGTTTTGGCTCAACCTCAAAGTGCCTTCAGTTTAGAAATGTCTCCCCATTTCTGTAGGAATTTTAGATTCATCCTACACAGTCTAGCAGATTATAGTTTTCAGATAAATGTAACAGCCTCTCCCTAAACAATGGAACCTCGTGGATTCAAATAAGTAAAGGAAACAGATTTATCCCTGGATATTTTAATTTTCAACCCGCTTAACAGTCAAAGAGATATTTGGTTACTTACACAAAGGAAAGGCTGTAATTGTAACATCTTCTATACTCTAAGGTGAATAATAAACTAGACAACGCTTACGAAAGTTGAGAAGACTGTGCCTCAAGACATCTAGTCACTGGAACTAAACGACACGTTACAGAGACACAAACAAGGCTAAATTTAGCATGTACCTATGGAAGGCACAAGAGTCGAGTAGCCAATGAAATGTCTGATTCTGAACAAATTATTCACACAACTTCTGTGCAATTTTTGAACAGTGTACCAGAATGAGGCAGAAGGAAAAGTTTCAAGGTAACAGACACTCAACAAGAGAGTACGTAGAGAAGGCAGCTTCTCATTTACACAAGTCCTCAAGACAGAACCGAAAAACCATCCTCCTGCAAGTAAAGCAACCTTCTTTTTCCTTTTTGACTTCTTCCCAGCTACAAGCATTAAGGATTTATTGGACTTTTTAAGGATGGACAGAGGGTTTTCATTCACCCCTCTTTGGACACAAGGCGCTAAGTATTTTTATTCAGCTCTCTGCTTATAGAAGTCCTCCAAGAAAGCTGTAGCATTGCACATCGCTTGTTTGGTTGTTGTCTTACCCCCTTCCTTATTGATCTTTTCACTATGAAGAATTTTATTTCCACAATACATTCATTTATTGTGAGTGTAAGGGGCTGGAATCCAGGGTTTCCCCAAAACCACTATCTCCTACATGATAATCGCGCTTCCAGCTGAATCCCTAGCTTTAGGCTACAGATCAGAACTTCGGAGGAGTCAGTGTGTAAGCTCCAGCCACTACCAAGGTATAAAAAACATTTAGAGTCAACATTTCACACATAGTTCACAGGTACTAGAGTGATGGAAGGTAGCACAAAATTGGAAGCTTGGTTTTGTTGTGGGTTTTTTGGTTGAGCAGTGGGATTTTGTTGTTGTTGTTTTTGTGAACGGAGGGGGACATGGTAATGTATCAACTTTGGCCCTAAACTGATGTGTAAATATGAATGGAGAATGCAAAAGATGAGCATCTTATAGAATGTTAAGATTGGTGTCATGGGTACCCCATAGCAACAGGATCTAAGCCCGTTTAAAAAGGTGGAAGAGTGTTATGATGGAATATGGATTACCGAGAGCCAGGTGACCATCACCTTCATAGGGCCCGATCCTGCACATTTTATTTTGTCAATGCTCCCACTGGAGTGTTCATTGCAAACTCCACTTACGCCAGTGGGGAATTTAGCCCCTTATATTTACTGAGGCAATAATGTCCAGGATACCTATTTGCATTTAAATATGAACATTTTTAATACTAGTGTCTGAGAGCTTCGAAAGAGTAAGAGAAAATAGAATCATATGCTCCACCAGGGAAACAATATTGTTGACCTCTTCCCAGATATCTAGAAGCACCTGGAGTTATTGATTAGTGTGTCACACTAGATAGGATTGCTTTAAAGAGGATGTTATAAGCAAGCAATGCTCCAGCTGTACCTCTCGAGCAGCAGGGAGTTCTTCAAGGCTCTAGAATCAGTTGTCAATGTAAATGTCTAACTGACTTTCCCGTCACTGTCAGGTCGAGTGCAAATGGACTAATAGTAAGAGCACTACTGAAATTCCCCATCCCTTCAAAGAACGGGGAGAATCTGTGGGCATTGCCTCTGCCCACCCAAATCAAGAATGGAACCCAACCCATTCCTTCCCACCAAACCGCAGGAGTAGAGACAATCCTTTCCCTTCATCCTCACCCGCAGCCAGGAGTGCAAGAATAGACCCAGTAACAAAGGAAGTATGTTGTGTCAATCTGATGGGCTGCAATGACGCACAAAACCACCTATTGATACAGCATGGCAATATAAAGAGCACATGCAGCATCAGCAGGAGATCCTTGGGAGCCTCTGCGAAGCCATTTGATGCTGTAGCGGGTTTTTAGCTGTTAAAGCCCATGCAGTGCTGTTATAAGTGGTACATACTGAGAGCTCACATTCAAAAACACAGGCATTTAAAATCCAAATGTAATTTTAAATTGACACAATGTCTTTCTTACCCTGTCTCTTTCCCAGTTAGCAAAGGGGGCTATAAGTGGCTTGTTGGCTCAGACTCAACAGGCACTGATCTTCTGAGGTCTTGATAGCATGTAGGGTCAATATACACACAGCACACACACAAAAACACACTAGGAAAGGATTAGTAAATAACACAGGAAGACCTAGACAGGCTAGGATCCTGAGGACATAGGAGGCAGTAAGTTAAGACGACTGGATTGACTGGCCCGACTAGTTTTCCATCCAGAAGGACAATCCTTTTAAAAGAATGATTTTTAAGTTGTTCTTTTCAGTCTTCCATTAATTCGTTTGACATGACCTTATCAGGACTCTGCTAGTTATGTTCTGCTTCCCTTATGTAGTTGTTTTCAACAAAATGAAACTGCATATAGTTGTCTCCTTCTGTTATGCATTCACTACTGCAGTGCTGAAACATTAAAACAATTTGAAAGACCTGACAACGAAGTCCCTCAGTACAGTGAGCATGTGGATTGATATGTTTTGATTTTTTTTTCTTTAGAGAACAAGACTTGTCAGTGCTCAACTAGAAAAGCTGCCAAATGCATCATCATCTCTAGCTCACGATGACCCAGGTGCTGTCAGCCCAAACTGACTGTTCTCAGTAAAAAGAAAAAAATCATGTTGTGTGAGCTCAAAACATATCTCAATAGGTGCCAATTAGCGGCCATTTTAAGTGCAGAGTCCATTATTAATTTTGTACATTTGATTTGATCCAAGTCCATCATCAATTCTCCAGTTTAAGGCCCACTTTATAACCTAATTTTGTATCACCCAAGCTCTGGCCTTCCTGCCAGACATACCCTTACAGCAGCACATAAGTCTAACAATCACATTTAATATATGATTCACTGCCATTAGCAAAAGGGGAGGGGAAAAACCTTCGTGATGGATGATATGATACGCTGTTCAGAGAATGCCTCCGTGCTATTCGCCATGCACTACCATCAACGTACATCTGCCTATCATGTGCATTTTTTCGGAAAGTAAAACAAATAAAACAAGTACCACGGAACTCAAAAAAGAAATCGATTTGCTAGTAACAGGGATTAAAGTGTGTGGTTCATATGTAAACTGCTGAATGATCAGTTTTATTCAGATCATGTCTGTTTACTACCAAAAAAAAAAAAAAAAAAAACAGGACCAGAAAAAACTTCACTACATTGCAATGTGTGTTTTCATTACTTTTAACAGTGAAAGATACGTTAAAATAGAAAAAGCTGACCTTTCTGCATTTTTCTGTCTCAGAAATCACCACCACACTATCTAGCTGTCTAACCTATTGCACCCTTCATTGTAGTATCTTGGTGTATCTGTGTCCAGAATACATCCTTATTGATAAATATGTATTAAAAATCTTGGAAAAGTCCACTGATGATTTTAAAAGGTCTGGTCAATAGCCTGTGTAATGATTGTTTGAATTAATCTTAACATTCCTAGCTCCGTTAAAATCAAATCAGTGTTACCAACTCTTAATTTTCACTTCAGTAAAGGTGGATGGCAAAGCTGAATATTTTCATGCAATTCAAACCCGATGAAACAGTCAGCACTATCACGTAACTGACAACACTCGCAGTTAGAGCAAATGGGCCAAATTCAGACCTAGTGCAAGTGGGTGCAACTCTATTGACATAACTAGGAGTTAAGGGCCTCACTACCTGTCAGCACTGTGCCCATTGTGTTCCTCTTTCATGAAGTGTTGCCTTTCATACAGAGAATAGAATGGTCCTGAAGAGTTCCAATCCAGTAGTCAATGAAGCTCCGGGCCCTGGGTGCAGGGGCAGAGCAAACCCCTAGTAGTCAATTAGCTCCAGGCTTGCTATGCAGAACCAGAGCAAAAGTCCCAGGGGTCAGGTATCCTAGCTCTGACAGACGACCAACGCATGCAGGCCTCTGGACCTGGCAATGGGAAGCTGCCATCTCAGGGGTGGGGTGTCAGGTGGGGCCCTGGCCCATCCTACTGTACTGAACCCCAACCCACAGCCTTAACAGCGGCGAAGTGGTCTGCCACTGGGTCAGCAGGGATTCCAGCTGCAACATGCCAACCATGCCTCAGGCAGAGTTCAGCCAGATGGAGGTCGGCTGTCTCTGGGCTTCTTCCTCCCCTCTCCTTGGGGTGTATCTGGATTAGTGGGGTGTCCTCCGTCTCTTCTGGGTAGGTGGTCAGTGGCAGTCCCAGCAGGTCCATGGCAGATGCAAGTTCCACGGCAGGCATGACGCTACTGGGCTCAGCAGCAGAATCAGTGCCCTGGAGCGAGCACGAGCCATCTGCCTCCCTCAGTGTCTCACCTCCAACTGAGCTGGAGGCCCTACCCTTTATACTTCCTGTCCCTGTTACTCACTTCCGGTTGGAGGGGCGAGGCAGGCCTGGCTCCACCCACTTGGGCACAAAGAATGGTTCCTCCCCTGCTCCACCTCACTACAAGGAGTAAGGGAGAAATTCCCACGTGAATTATATGTCAACATATGAAAATAGAAGCATTAGTACTCCAGAGGAAAAAATCCAAGTTGATAAGATAGTCATTAGCCAGTTCCATTGTCTTTCAAGTTTCATGAAAGCCATTCATTTTAGCTGGTTTTATTTTTAGAGGCAATATCAGGTCACAAGATGGTCCAATTGTTGGGTTCTAGTTTTGCATAATTTTCTAATTTAAAAATGCCTAGCCTGGTGCTGAACTTGCTGAGGAACTGCCATGCAAAGTCCCTGGGAGATTAGCCCTGGCAGCCCCTGCTGGCTGTCTAGGGTGCAGCACTGCCAGGGGCAGCTGCTTGCCTACTCTTGGAGCCAGAACAGCTTTCCCGGGATACAGATGATAGATGAGGGCTCAGGAAGGGAGTGAAATGAGGGGTTGGAAGAGAAAATCTATAGGGAACAAAACCAAGAATAAAGGCATAGAATTGCTGCAGTGGTACAAAATGGACCAAAAGCCAATTGTTTTAATGAATGTATCTTTTGTGTCTCTCTGCCTGTAAGTATCGGTGCGTGATTACGACTAGATATACTGGGACTATTGGAGAGTAAATTAGCTTTCCAGAATTTGATGTGCAGGCAATATGGGCACAAATACAGAATTTTCCCAGCCAATATAGGTCTACTTAGATAACATTTGCAGGTTGCTCATACGTTTAGGACATTAGTCCATGATGGCTCATACACATGGTTTAAAGTCAGTGGTTGACTATGGATTGTTTAGTGCGTGAGTGTTTGTGACAGAGCACACCACTCACCGCTACTCTGGCGCCTCATCCTGGCCGCTGTGGGGATTAGCTCATCAGGTCAACACCCTTTCCTGCAGTTGCACGCCGAGCTGTCTCTCTCACTCCAGGAACTGCAGTGTCGTCTCCATGACTCAGCCCTCCAGCCAGGTCACTTGGCATTCCCCGGCTTCCAGAGTATATCAAAGTCTTTCCTTCCTCAGCCCTAGGCAGTCTTCCCATTCGCTGCCTCGGGTGCCAGTCCTTCAGTGGCTGGTAGGGGAACCCAGGCCCGCCCTCTACTCTGAGTTCCAGTTCAGGGACCCTCAACCCAGTAATTCTGGGCTTTATTCTCCAGCCCTCACTGCTACGTCCCTGGACTGCTTCCTGCCACTCCTGGTTTACCCTTTCCCTAGAAGTACCAGCTCCCAACCTTCCTCCCTGTTCCCAGGGAGTGACTGCAGCCTACACACCTTTGCAAACTCCAAACACTCATCCCTCTTCCCTGGGAATGACTGCCCTTTCCCAGCAGCAGCCCCTGTCTGTTGCCAGCTTCCTGGTTAATTAGGCATAGCTGAATCTGCTTGCAATCAACACCCTGCCTCTTCCTCCAGGTGAAGCCTGTGGAGTTAATTGACCTACCTGGCCACCTAACTAGGGCACACCTGAGTCAACCGTGCGCCCTTCTTGCCAAGAAGGCTAACGGCATTTTAGGCTGTATAAGCAGGAGCATTGCCAACAGATCAAGGGATGTGAACATTCCCTTCTATTCGGCATTGGTGAGGTCTCATGTGGAGTACTGTGTCCAGTTTTGGGCCCCACACTACAAGAAGGATGTGGAAAAATTGGAAAGCGGAGGGCAACAAAAATGATTAGGGGTCTGGAGCACATGACTTATGAGGAGAGGCTGAGGGAACTGGGATTATTTAGTCTGCAGAAGAGAAGAATGAGGGGGGATTTGATAGCTGCTTTCAACTACCTGAAAGGGGGTTCCAAAGAGGATGGATCTAGAGTGTTGTCAGTGGTAAAAGATGACAGAACAAGGAGTAATGGTCTCAAGTTGCAGTGGGGGAGGTTTAGGTTGGATATTAGGAAAAACTTTTTCACTAGGAGGGTGGTGAAGCACTGGAATGGGTTACCTAAGGAGGTGGTGGAATCTCCTTCCTTAGAGGTTTTCAAGGTCAGGCTTGACAAAGCCCTGGCTGGGATGGTTTAGTTGGGAATTAGGTCCTGCTTTGAGTAGGGGGTTGGACTAGATGACCTCCTGAGGTCCCTTCCAACCCTGATATTCTATGATTCAATAATACCCCTTCCAGTCCTGTGTGGTGTAGACACCCCATCTCAGTGTTATACAATTTATTAATTTAGTAAATTATGCCACATCAAGAAACTAAATAATTTGATTTGAAGAAAGCCAAAGACTATTTCTTTCAAACCTTAAAGTTACGAAGACCTGATTCTGTGAGATGCCAAGTGTCGTCAACTCCTGTTAAGTATCCATTTTTGTTTTTAATTAATAAATATCAAAGGGTATTTTTTCTATTAAAGGGACATGATCAACTTTGGCCCAGATTTTGAGTTTCTGAAAGCTAAGATCAATACAAGTGTTCCTTTTTAAAACATTCCAAAAGAAAAATATTTTGAAAGAAAAAGTCACTGTGCAGCATTGGGTTAGTGCATGACAGCCAGATCCCAGCAGAATGAAATGAAAAAAACAAAAACAAAAAAAAAAATCAAAACAAAAAATCCCAACCAACGTAAATGGCAAAAAGTGAATTAAGTCAGGGTAAACGACACTGATGTAGATTTCCACAACCTGAGGCAGTTGCACTGGGGCGTCTGCATCAGAGGCTACAACCCCAATGTGCACAAGGCTATAAATGTCAGTTTTAAGACTCTAAAGGGCCCCAATTCTCCACTGCCTTGAATCTTGCGAAGTTGTTACCACACTGATTTAGCAGCATTTTTACATTCACTTTGCACAGATATCAACATTTTTATCCTCAGTTTTGCAGGTGTAAATGGTTATGTGAGGTGAAAGGCAGGAGAGAATCAGACCCAGGATGTTATCAGTAGTTATGATTTTTATTCCAGCTATGTCTCTTTAAACTCTGTTGGGCATTGTCCTTTTTTGAAGCCTTTGCCCTTTCAGAGAAGTAGCTAATGTCCAAAAGGTGCCAATCTTTGCTTACATGCCTCTAGACGGGATTACAAGGAACAGCTCATTGAGATTCTTCTTCAGCTCAAGAGGTGCAACTGCTGCTCTAGCATTCAAGCGTTATACGGACAAACTCTTCATAACATGGTACCCTGCACAGGCTGTAACTGATAGGTGTTCAGGGCACTGCATTCAAAATCCAAATACTGGAGTTATTTTTAAAGGACGACTAACCCTGGCCAAAGCAGCAGCTGCCAGTCTGCACAGTCAAGAAAGGAAATGCTGACTCCAGAAGATCTGACTCAGCAGAACGAAGATAGAAAAAAGACAACCCTCCCTCCCCAACCACCACACCTATCTTTACACTTCAGGCAGTTAAAATGTCCTGCGGGAGGCAGGGGGAAATGGCGAAGGAAATGCTAGCAAAGGCCAAAGTCAATAAAGACATACATGCAGCACACACCTTTGCTGGGGAATGGTGAGTCATAACCCATCGGTTATTTAGAATCTGCAACATTTCTTAGCATCAGGCTATAAAAAAAGAGTTCTGATTTCGAAGTAGTATATCTCAGAACTCTATCTCCACATGAGTTTTGAGGTTTTTGTTTAGCCTTTAGCCTGCAGAAATGGAATTTACTGTTGCATGGATGGATTCCAGGAAACTGTTTCCGTGTACATTGTATGCCAAAACTGGGCCTAGTCAGCTGTTATTAAAATGTTGCTGTCAAGCTATTAACTGCTTGAAAAGCAGAGAATTAAAAGAAGCTTTCTGCATGTTCTCCCCACAGTGGTTCTAAACATGCCTTAGACACCTGGAGAGCCAATTTCCTTCAGAATGTTGAGTTACAGTTTGTGTTTATGGATCATGTCTTTAACAACAGTAATCAAACATCTGATTGCATGCCCCATTCTCATCTGCACCATTGTGAGTAAGAATATGATTGTATTCAAGGAGGCTGAAAATACAGGGTGCTCCAGGGAAGCTGTGAAATGCAGCTATTTACAGGACTAGTTCTTCAGTATTGATGAGTGGGGTTTGCTTTACGAGCTTTCACTTCTTTTTTCATCTTGGACCAGTTTCTACCTGACTGCCCTGCATGGGATAGAGAATCCATAAGGGAGCTCCTTCACCCACTTAGACCTTGCACAACAGCCAAATACTGGAGCCCTGTGATTGCAGCCCCTGGGGCTGCTCCTTTCTGCCTGCAAGATGGAGCTGTGCTGAAACAGCATGATTTAGCCATTTAGCAATATCTGGCTATTAAAACAGGCATGAAATACAACATTTCAAGCCCTGGAGCTTAATATACCTGAACCAAACAAATAACCATCTATTAGATATCCTTCCGTTATGATGACCTATACCAGTTGCTTCAGACGAAAGAGGAAATAAGAAAACCAATGTGATCAATTGTGCATTACCATAGCTTTTAGTGAGGTGGGGCAGAATTACTTCCAAATTCTAACTGGTGAACAACTTATGACAATAGCCCTGAGGCTATTCAGTTTTAAACTACATTTCTCAAAGTCAAACTCAAATTATTTTTCTTGCTCTAGCACACATTATTGCTCTTTACTTTCACCACCAGAAGGTCACATTTTTGTTTAGACATATGCAAAACAATATAAAATGCAATCCTATCAGAGTGGTTGTGTTTTAGATTTGCTTTGAACAGGTGTTAAGCAATGGAGAATCAGGACATTGCATTTTCTGTTTAAGGTTTTTTTTGTTTTGGTTTGGTTTTTTTTGTGAGTGAAGTGTTGAGAACATCCATGAGCTGCCCCATAGTTGCTGACTTCATCTGCTGTATCTGATGTGCCGAGTAGAAGACAATTTGTACATAAAAGATTAGGAGCGGTAGAGATAGCAACAGAAAAGTTAGATTTAGGACACTGATTAAACCTTATTCCTTTCCAGAATGAAGTCAGTAACGATACTAACTAGAGATCAGCTTAAGCCACATCCCTGGATCCAAACAGACAAACTTTTGGGGGTTTATTTGATGCCAAACCTATAGTTCACTCCCAGCCCTAGTACATGTAACCCAATATACCTGGGTGAGTCATCAGGATCAGGGATTGAACCTGGGATTTGAGTAAACCCCTACTGCCTGAACTAAAAAGACTGATCTAAAGAGACAACTAAAAAGACTGAACCAGAGAGACTTAACTCAAAAGCTGTTGCAGACTCAAAAAATTTTGTGTGGCCCAGCCATTAGACAGGGACAGAGAGCCACACTGTGGTTGTGGGATACATATGTTTAGTAACCTAGGTTCTGGTCCTCAGAGGTATTTAGGCACCTAACTCCCTTTGAAATCAATGAGAATTAGGGCCCTAAATGACAAATATCCATGTATTTGAGGATCTGGCCTGTGCTGCCTAATCCTGTAGTGTTTGCAGGCAGAACTCCCACTGAAGAATGTGATAGCTGTACCTGTTTAGGGACTGAATGGGTCAAGTAGATTATTAACAACTTGCTTTTATAGAGGATTGCGAAATTGAAGTCTTCACTGGACCTGGTGCACCACTTTGTTACCCTAGCTTTATGCTAGTATGACTCTTCCGCTATGTACGGAAGCCAGATCCTCAGTTTGTGTAAATTAGCAAGGATCTGATCCCATGTACTATATACCTTGTATTGTATACAAGGAAGCCCTTTCAAAGTAGACATGTTTATTTGGATTCATCACCAGTGTTTGAACAGCCATCAGTTGTTCAGCTCTCGAAGCTCTTCATTCTTGTCAGCATTATGGACAAAAGAAATCCGCCACAAACACAAATCACTGAAAACATGAGGTAGAGAAAAAATAATCATCCTTTAATTGACTATTCACTAATGGAACCTATTAATTTATGGCCACAGAAGAGCCAGCTAATTTGTGGTTAATGGTGTTTAAAAGATAAACAATCTAAACTAAATCAGATGTGCATAATCTCCACATATTGACATCATCTCTGCATTCTGGGATGGCCATGTAGTTTATAAACCTAGCAAGAAGAGAGAGGGATTAATCCTGAGAGATGACAAGCACCCACAAATTCTGTTGAAGCCAATGGGAGCTAAACGTCCTCAACATCAGGTAGGATCAGGCCAAAAGATGATAAGGTATTTCAGAAGCCTGCAGAGCTGTAAGAAATGCAGGGACATACTTCAGTTCCTGAGGCAAGTGGGGAGAGAGGATTTAGATGAGCTATTGTGCTAAACGTACAGCAAATGACATATTTCAGTGCCTGAACACTTACATGAATAAATCAGTCTGGAGCTGGGTATTCAAGCATAGGCTGTTGCTCACCTCTTGAATTTGAGGACTGTCTCTTTTTCATCTAATCTTTGAGTGGGGAAGAAAGCATTTGGCACTATGCTAAATATTCTATTATTTTGGAATAGCTGTTGGGGGGTCTTCTAAAGCAAATCTCATTACACTGAAACAGGATTTATGTAACTAATGCTCCTGATTCCCAAGTGTTTTTGTTCAGGTGTTTGTTACAAGCTAGAAAGGATTTGATATTATGATGGAACTGCATATACTACCTCCATTGGCAGATCATTTTACATGATCCTAATTGAATTTAGGATTGTGAGATGTGATATTTAGGGCTTATTCTCCCATTGCTTGTAATGAGATGATTGGGATTTACCTTTGTATCAGAGGTTGTGGCACACATTTACAGAAGTGTACCTGCTGGAATATCCATATATTTGTGTGCCTGATTTATGCATAGTTATGACAATAGAGGGTACAAATTAGGTAATTGCACAAATAGGTAATCAAGGTTGCCCATGCAATTTGGGCACTTGCAAATTTAATGCAAATGTTTGAATGCTTGTTTGCATCCATGCCATTTTGAACATTTGGGTCAGGCTTCCTGTGAATATGCTATATTGTACATGACATAATACATTAACTGAACAGCCAAAGCTTCATTTCTATAAGATCTCTGTTGTGTTTAGATACGATTTTGCTGTAAAACAAAGACATCTGAATTTAGCTGAGGATTGAACAATTAGGAATTGAGAGGGAAGATTTTTTTTTTTTTTACACACAATGTGTTAAAAGATAAATATACGTTTTTAAAAGAAAACTAGGAAAGCCCCTTCCCTTCCACGAAATCAGTCATTACTCTAGTGATCAGCTGACCTCCACTGATTTAGGCAGCAGGAGTCATTTCCTATGCTGGACCTGTCCTGCAAAAACACACAGTCGTGCTAGCATGCCACTAAACTGCTTTCATAAGCTTTCCTAATGCCACTCTGAACCTTTTTTCTGTGAGTTCATGGTTCCTAAATTCATGTTTTTTAAACAGTTTCTGACCTAGTTTGATTATGATCCCAGAGCATGAGCTCTGGTGCCTGTTCTCACAAGGTGTGGAGAATACAATGCATTTCTATACAAACAAGCTGTTGCCTTTAGAATCTTAAATGTTAGAGAGAGGGTGTTTGCTAGTGGTTTGTCATGTCTAGTTTAAAAAAAAAAAAAGCTATGTGTATTTACCAGGGCATCTAAACAGTACAGGTGAATAGTATAATATATTACTCATGACAATACTGCATTTGGGGCCCATATTGATCAGTGCAGCAATACACATTTATATATAAAATCACCCTTTTGTACTCAATTATGCAAGCTTAGGACAGCATGAGCTCACATAAAATCTAACAACTGAGAAGAAAAACCTGTAGGTTTGCTTGCCTCGCAGGATGGCCTCCTGGCAAAGGGACACTTCACTGAGGGGGGAAAAAATCCCCACTACTTCCTCCTAATCAGCTTCTGCTTTCTGAGAAAGTTACTTCTTTGTCACCACCTGCAAACCAGATTCAACACAGCAAGAATAAACGTTTCAAATATTGAAATATTATTTCTTCTTTAAAGCACTTTATGCTTTAACTCATTAATCAAAAGCAGATTGCAGCCCATTTCATCTCGTTCCCAGACGTTTTCAGCAACTGTCTCATTGCAGATGAAGAACTTCTGCTGTACCAACCAACAACCTCCTCACTCCTCTAGAGCCAACAACCTTCCCCACCTGCACATAAATAATAATTTGAGTAACCTTCCCCAGTGCTAGGCAGCCTAGTGAGTCCCAGCTGCCTGCTTCTTCTTTTGAGTGTGTACACTGAAACCTAGTACAAACAGACGGATGGGGGGTTGAAATTGGGATTCAGGTCTGAATTGTTTGTCTCAAGGTACACTTCTAGTCTCAGCTTTCAGATGCTTAATCAATAGCCGTTTTACTGGTCATGTGATTCCTCCACAGAACTCCATCCAACAAGTGAACTGGGAAGTTAAGAAGGAAATGTAATTTATCATTTGGGGGGAGGCAGTATTGCTTAGTGGACAAATAATTGGTTGGGGAGTCAGGAGATCTGGATTCTATTCCTGGCCTGGCCACTGGCCTGCTGGGTGACCCTGGAGAAGTCACTTCAGCGCCCTGTGCCTCAGTTTCCCCATCTGTAAAAGGGGGATAATGACATTGGCCTTTGTAAAACACTGTGAGATCTACTTACGAAAAGGGCTATATTGGAGCTAGATGTTATTATGTGAATGGAATTACCCTCAACAAACAACAAGTGTTAATCCTATGTTCTTCTGCTGTTCCCCAAGCAACTCCCACTCAGCCAAGACCCTCAAAGTGAATTTCTTTTCTTCCCCTCCCCTCTTAAAACTCTTTGTCTACAGTGGATAAAATTCATCCCTGGTGAATCCATGTTTCCACTACACTCTAAACCCACCTTGCTCTCTTGGATAAGACTTTGGATCAGATAATTTTTTTGTTTTGTTTTGTTAAATAACTATTTGATAATATTAACAGGGGGAAATTTTGGTTAACTTATGAAGAAATTTCTCTGTTCCTTGCTTATTTCCATATAAATATCCTAAGACCACACCAACAAATGAGATACAATTCAACCTACCTTTCCTAATGAACTTAAAAAAAAAATCACTACCAACGAGGCAGCAAATTCAAATTTGCCTTTATTGTGAAAGCATCTTTAACATAACTCCCAACATTCTCTGTTGCTTAATTGCCACATGTTGGTAGCAGGTCCATTTAGTAATGCACTGATTCATCTTACTAGTTTAATCGTGGATTGACATGGCTGGGTAAGCTCCTGCAGAACCCTTTTTGGGACAAATGCTCCAGAGTGAAATCTTTTGGTGCATGACCAAAGTAGATCCATTATTCATTTTAATGCCAACTCTGTCTCTAACTTTGTATTTGTTAATCTATACCCACAACTGCCAATTTCCCATTCCTAGTGCCGGGAACACTCAGCAGAAAATTGGAATCATGTCTGAGCTTTTGCCATAGAGTGGGTTTTTTGTTTTGTTTTTTAATAGAAAAAGAAAACACATTTGATCTGCTTCCGCTATTGTAATATTTACTTTTATGAGAGTATGCAAACCAGTCCTTTCCTGTTTACATTAAATACTAGACATGCTCATTCAACAAAGTTGCAAAGTTTGTTACAAAGTTGTGTAGCAGTGAACAGTTAATCATATTTGCTAATAGTTGTTTGGCAGCATGGGACACTTAGCACTGAATATTTCTATATATCTGTTTTTCTCTGCCTTTCCTTATGTCAGGAATATATTATCAAGCTGGAAAACTATGACTGTACTCTACCATTTTGACCATTTATTGAGTGACTTCAGGACACCTTTTTTCTTCCTTTCCATTGATTTTTACATGTCTGTTAGCTCATTTATATAATTTACTTACAGTACATTTTTTGAAAGTGTCATAGAAACACTGAAGAAAAGTATCAAGGATCTCATGAGAGAGTCTATCAAACTCAAGAATATTTCACATACTCTTGCAAACTTTTGAGTACATAGCTAAGTCTGAACTTCCAAGCCATCCGATGTTCACCCATCCCTAGGTCAGGAATGAAGTGAGGGTTAATAAGGATTTTCTCAATGCAGATTTAATTCCTTGCACTCTGTAGGCCTGATGTTTTTTCCCCACTTACATTAGTTGTACACCAATATAAATCCATGGACATCAATTATATTACTCCTGATTTACACCAGTGCAAGACTAGTGTCAGAACATCCATGTCTCTTTTCAGAAATTGAATTTCATATGCGATCACTTTCTAAAATGCACATTAAGCAGAATACAACATTAATTATTTTTACCCTAATTTAAAGCATTGCTAATGTATATTCAGTATAGAACATCAGGTCATCAAGCCAGCATACTGAGAATCAGAACTCCTGGCTTGGATTTTCAGCATTGACAGATTTGATCTGGGACCTTTGGCAAGTAGCTTAACTTCACTGTGCTTCATTTCATTCATCCTCTAGAACAATTATGGAAAAGCTGTGAAGTTTAATCATGGTGTATAAAGATGCTTCAAGATCCTTAGATGGAGTGTCGATTTTGGTTGTGGTCCAATTTTAGGAGAATGTATGGGGAGAGTTTTAAGTATGGGAATTTGGAAGATCTTTAATTTTTTGTATGTTGGTCCAACATACGTAGATTTGGGTTTTTTTTGTTTAAACATACAGTGTATCCATGCACCCAGAGCTTTGAGTGGGGGAATTTTAAACAAATAGAAATAAATAAATTTCTAAATAAATAAATGCAAAATATTGTATGTAGATTACACTGCACTTTTGTCCCTTAAGAAAGATCTTTTCCCTTTCCTTTCCTAGAATCTTACTCCACATCCCCATCCTATGCAGAATACCAGTTGAAGTCAATAAAAGTTCCTTACATGGGGCTGGATGTTTCAAAATGCTGAGCACCCTCAATGCCCACTGAAGTCAGTGGGAGTTGAAGTTGCTCGGCACTTGACAGGATTGAGCCCCTGGAGGGGTTGCTGAATCCAGTCACAATAGCATGAACAAAGGGAACCTAGAAATGCCTTCCATCAGGCTTTGGACTGGAGAACCAGATTCAGATGCTTTCTTCTCTCTCAACATTCAACCCACAAGTCTTTAGTTTACAGCCACTCATTGCACTGACCTGTGAAGCTAAAAGCTGGACCACTTTTCTCCGTGTCCAAGTCAGAAAGCAGATGAGATACATGAAGAGAGGCAGACTTTTAGCCTCAGAGGCTGGCAAAGGAGGCAATCATTGCATATGAAATCTATTTAGGGCCACCACCAAGAAGTTACCTATTCTCTACTCTCTCTGATTGTCACGTCATTTCAATACTAGAGCTGCATGGCGTTCTGTCATGTACATTATCAATAGTTCAAGGGATCAAGAGAAATAATGTATTTCAGAGCACAGATTTTTAAAAAGAGGAAAGCAAAACACAAACAAGTCTTAAGTATGCCTGCATGGCTGTATTAAATACTTTTTTTAAAATGGACATTTTTCTAATCTATATGGCCACATTTAAAAAGATTGCCTTTAAAACTGTAGATGTAATTTTCCAGCTCAAAATGTTACATTATTAGGCACTAAACAATCCCATTGGCACGCAAATATTATCCACATTTAAAATTCAGTGTTGCGTGTGCAGAAACGGATAGCTCTGTCACTTCAGAAGCCTACTGAAAGTCCTTTGAAAATTTGACCTTAAAATTTGACCCTGATATCAAGTCCCCCATATCTATAAGGGTTGCCATTATTGTTAATTTTCTCTCTTGATTTAGAGCCATCAAAATCACAGAAATTGGGACTCCACAACTGGGTCTATTAGCATATGCTCTTTATTCCAAGCCAATTATAGGGTCAGGGCCTACAAATGGAGGATACCTACGAAGGCATCAGGCCATTTCCCTGCCAATCCAAGATTCTCTCCATTAAACATTTTTAGTGGTTCTCCAGGACTATCTCAAGTGCTGGGGTTTCCACAATTTCCCTTCGGACGTATTCTACAGCCAAATACTGTCAAGATATTTTTTCAATATTTGCCCCAAATTTTTCCTCTCAAGTTCATCCCATTACTCCTAATTACAAACAGGTGTAACACCCTAAATAATTCCTGCTCAACTTTGGCATTTGCACTTATGCATATTTATACATGGCCAGCCCATAACCAAGTTACGCATATTTAGCTTTTGTAATATTTCTTCGTAAGTCAATCTTTCCAGACCCTTGATTGCAGAAAACAGATCTGGACAAACAAGTCCTTACATTCTCTAATCTCTTAAGTGATAACCTGTGCATACCCTAAAAATATTTGTTCAAAGGGGTATGGTTAGGAGACAGAGTAATAAAATAGAGTTAAAAGCAAACGACAAACTGTTTCTTTTTGTTTCATTTCTAAAATATGAACATGATCCTTTATAGTCTGTAAATGTATATTCTGCTTCAGATTATGATTGAACACTAGTGACCTGTTCAATGACAAAAATCATTGAACCAGTCAAGCCAATTTGTGGTGAAAAATCACAGGGACATAACAGAAGCATGCTCAAAGGGACCAGAGAACTTTGGAGTCATACTGTTCTATTTAAATCATAAAAGGCAAATTCCTTCCCTACTAGCAAAATCAGATGCTGTGTAAACTCTGCTAAAGAATTAAATATTTAAGCGCTCACACAAAATAAACACGTGTCTGCATTTGAATCACTCTGCTTGAATGTTTGGCGCTCTTAGTGAAGCAGCGTTTGGCAAAGTTACAAAATTGCACATAAGAAAAATCTACTTATTTTTCCACCTTCAATGCTCCTTTATATGTATGATGACAAAGCTGAATCCAGTTTAAAAATGCACCTGTCAGACCTGTCAGATGTCAACAGTACTCTTTTGTTGTTTAGTTATGCTGTATGTATATTTGAGCATGTTTTCACTAAGAGCAGGAGGTGTAACTTTCATCTGAAAATGAAACAACAAAACAGCTTGACTCAGAAATAGGAAAATCAAAGAGGCATAACACTTCGGAATAAGACATAAAGGCCTGCTTAGATTGTAAACACTTTGAGGCAGGGACTATCTTTTTTTCCTGCATTTGTACAGCACCTAGCATAATCAGGTGCACTACCACAGCGGTTCTCAAACTTCATTGCACCACGACCCCCTTCTGACAACAAAAATTACTACACGACCCCAGAGGGGGGACCAAAGCCTGAGCCCACCCGAACCCCTCTGTCCCAGGTGGTGGTGGCGGGGGGAAAGCCAAAGCTCAAACCCCCCCCCCCAGGTGGGAGTGGGGGCAAAGCCAATGCCCAAGGGCTTCAGCCCAGGGCAGGGGGCCTGTAACCTGAACCCCACCACTCATGGCTGAAGCCAAAGCGTGAGCCTCACTGCCCAGGGCTGAAGTCTAATGCCAGCTCTGGCAACCCCATTAAAACAGGGTCATAACCCACTTTGGGGTCCCGACCCATAGGCTGAGAACTGCTGCAATGCAAATAAAATAATGATATCTGGAGAGTAGGTGATTCAGGATCTTTTGAATCAACCAAAGTAATACTCGCGTGCTGCTACATCAAAGTACTTTTACTCTATGTCCTATCTTAAGCCCTGATTCAGCAAGATACTTAAACACATTCCAAACTTTACGTACATGACTAGAGCTATTGACATCAACCGGTTTTCAATGAGGGTCTTAAGGCACAATTTAAGAGCCTCTAGATCTATTTAATATAGGAAGTGATAGCACAGATTTATACTACAGAGACTGTGAAATAATATTGGAATTAAAGGTCACCTGCAAAGTTTTTCAAAAAAGTAGGCATGTGCCCTATTTTTACTTCTTTAGGATGTGTTTAGGCCTTTTTCTTCTTCCTGATTGTGCTTTTTCACAATATAAATTCAGGTCTTGTTTACCCTGCTTTTTCTGGAAGTTTTGACTAGTGAATCAGTAGGATGATGACAGACATCACGCAAGCACTACCTCATTGAGAGAGAAAGTTATTTTTGTCAAATTGTTTGAGTCCTCCCTCCCACGACACCCACAAGTTTTTGTTAAAATACCTAATCATGTATTTGGGTGAAATAAGCAATTAGGAGAAAAGAAGGCTTTCTTAAATTTCAACATCCTACTGCTTCAATTAGGGGCTTAAAAAGCTTACAATCCGCATATAACATTTCTAATGGGGTTATCAATAAAACAAGGAACACCACAGTTAGTATTCCTGATATTTTCAAAGGTAAAATCCAAGCCGAAAAAAAATCTTTAAGAGACCTTTCAAGACTTCCTTGTAAGAAGCAAAAATGGCTCAAAAAATTCTCTCATTTGCAGGTCACCTTTACACTTATCTGGTGAGACTTATCTTTAGCAGTATGCCAGAGTTTAGGGAACTTGAAGGTAAATATGTTAAAGAGATGTTGAAATATGAAGGAAAAGTTGGACATTTATTTTGACTTATTCAGAAGTGCCTATTCCTAGCACTCCTAACACATGTACATAATTTAAAACACACATTACAAAATAATTAAACAGTTAGCCCAGCCAAGACAAGGCAAACACACAATGCTTGCTTTATGCTGGGTCAATGAAGAAAATTCAAAATTAAGATATACCCATTCTAGATGTTCTTTTTGGGTTGTTTATCTGAAACTCAAGTCTTTTGTAGTTCTTCTACCCACCATTTTAGAATACCTGAACTGTCTATATGTGGATCTGCAAAGGCACTTTTGCTCACGGTTAAGTGTACAAAGCTAAACCTTAAGAGCCATCTTAGTTTGGTAGGTACAAGCCCCTCACCATGACATCCAGAGTAAAGATATTAAACTAAGTTGACCAAGACCAGCAGGACTCTGTTATACATTCCTAAAAGCCCTCTCATTCTACCTCCACAAACCACTAGAAGAATGACGTCCACACCCTCCCCCCCCCCCACTCCCGGTAACAATTACGTCAGTCAAGTGCTTGCCAAGAAAGTTAAGATCAACTGAGACACCTCAGCTGCTACCTCCTAGATTAGAACTCGTTTGTACCAGAGGCAGCAGGATCTCAGTCAAGGGCCCTTGCCTATAGAAATCATTTTCCTAATTGTTCAAGAAAGAAGGGCTTGGTGGCCCTTGGTGGTACATAATAAGGTGAATTTATGATGAACGTTCAGTCCTTACAGAGATGAGACAGGTCAGTCAGTACTGGCACAGTGAGGTCTTGAATATCCCATATGGGATGGTAATGTGTGTTTATGGGAGGGCTCAGATGCTACAGTTACACATGTAAATCCCCACAAGTTGTGAAAAAGATAAAAAGGTGTCATTAAAATATACTCTCCCCCCCACCCCTCCCACCCAAAGTAAAACTAGAAATGCCTAAGCTATAGCAGCAGGGTCAGAAAGCAAGACATGCGCACATGTGCCATTGCAAGCAAATTGGGCATGGTCTCCTCTTCCTGGCAGCATGCTGCATGCTCCACTTTAACCCTTCACCTTAATGTGCTCTGTTATTTTAGACAGTGCTTGTGGTCACTCGCAGGGTAAAAGCTTGGCAGATGCACAACCTAAGTGCCAACAGTCTGGACTCTTATCATTGTTGCCAGTAGTGGCATCTGGGGACATGGCTGACTTCCCAGTTGGCATTCGTGCAAGTATTTTTCCTTACTTCAGTTCTGGCTAGCGCTCTGTTGATCTGCCTGTGGATTTGGTGGGTCAGCCTGCCTCTTTTAACAAGCTTGGTTAATCCCCTATCTTGGTTAACACTTTCATTCTCAAGGATGAGATTTGTGGTATGAAAACTTTGTAATGGGGCAGCCTGGACTTGCCTGCTGATTCATGTGTAGCTTGAATAACCTGGATACACTCACCCTACTGCCTAACAAACATGTGTCTGGGCACCACAGATTAGCATCGATGCATTTTTCACTCAAGTCTCTGTGGCCTTGGAACAGGCAGCTTGTTGCAGCTGAAGACAGAGATTCATTGCTAGGAATAAGAACAGGAGGACTCGTGGCACCTGAGAGACTAACCAATTTATTTGAGCACAAACTTTCGTGAGCTACAGCTCACTTCATCGGATGCAGCTCTTGAAAGCTTATGCACAAATAAATTTGTTAGTCTCTAAGGTGCCACAAGTCCTCCTTTTCTTTTTGCGGACACAGACAAACACGGCTGCTACTCTGAAACCACTGCTAGGAATGCACGTGGTTTTCAGAAAAATGTGTGTGCTAGCATATGCACCTAAGTTGTGTGCACAAATGGTCCGTTTGATGCTCCCAAATTACCTGCATGCTTCTGCCACAAATACTCCTGCAATTTTCTGAAAACAGAGATCCACATTTGTAGTGACTTTGGACCTCACTCTTAAACCCAGACTGCTTCATTAACATTTCAGAAAGAGAAAACGTGTCCAAGCTAATTTAAAGAAATATATTTGTTAAGCTCCTGAGTAAATTTTCCTCGAGATTCTTGTCTAAAGGCACCTTTTCTACTACAAGCTAAACAACTGCCTTGGAGTTTTTAAATCAAGACTGGATTGTTTTCTGGAAGAAATGCTCTAGATCGATCACAAGTCATTGGGCTAAGTACAGCATTCAGTTTTTGATCCTTCTGGATCAAATAAGGGATAATCATTATACCACAATAACTGCAGAAGGCTTTGTATTTTGGCCCATGAGAATCGAGTGTGAATTATTATCCTCAAATTTCTATCACTTTGGCTCGATACTCACAGAGCTTAGCCAAAAGTTTTATAGTTTAATTGCTCAGACGAATACAGAAGTCTGTTTTCTGGGGCACATAGTTTTGCCTCAGTAGAGCCTCATGCACATAAACTGATCCAGCTTTGAATAAGGTAATATGAAAGTAAAGCAATGATTTTTTATTACTCAGAGGGAATAATAGGATAGACATTTACAGCTAAGAAATGAATATGTCTCAGCGCTGGAAATATTCCTAGTGCACTTTGGGGCACTGTAAAACAAACCCTCTTATTTCATTTAGAATGTAACTCTAGATTTCCAAAGCCTCCCCAACCCAATGCAACATTCAGAGGCATTGAAGCAATTTGCTGGAGTTCCACTGGGTTAAAATCAGCCCTCTCCCCATTCTGTTAACAGCTTGTCCCTGGAAGCCCCACAGCTGCCAGCAGAAGCACCACAGCAGCTAAGGACGAACTAGAAAGAGACTCAGATGCCGCTACTGGAAAGAGATATTCCAGCCCTTGGCATCTGGGACTTACAGTTGCCAAACATTCTCCCATCTGCGGTGAGCGAACACTCCACTGTTTGCAAAAGACAAGAACATAAAAACAGCAGAGACCCGGCAATAATATGGGGGATTGTATCAAGGCCAAACTTCGCATGCGAGCCCAATTCTGATCTCACATCAGCGCAGCTCCGTTGACCTCAGTGAAGTGGCTCCTGAATGAGAGCAGAATCGGTCCCTGTGGCCCCAGTTCTGACCCACAGCTCAGGCAGTCCATCTGGAGGTGCATCACCTCTGTGCCTCCTGGATTCTGAAGCCGCTGGAGATCAGAGCAGCTCCCAGGGTAAGGGCAGATCTACACTTAAAATTTTTGCTGGTATAGTTACGTCAGTTAGGCATGCATTTTTTAATATACTAGCAATAGCCTTCGTGCCGTTGTAATTCTACCCGCAGATAAGTTAGAGTATGTTTTCTGCATTGGTTCCCTTTGGGCTCCTCCACCAGCCCAGAATACCTGGAGCATAAAGAACTCCAGCCACACTTACCGCCTGGCTCTCCCCTCCTTCCTAGGGGGGCTGCAAGAAGACGGCAAAGGGCCACTACATCAGCAAGAGGCCAATTTATGCCAGAGATATTCCCAAAGGAAAGGTCTGCCAGAATTGCAGCCACAGAGCCTGAGTACAGATGCCACAGGAGAGCACAGAATCAGGGCTCACACGGACACCCTTGACTTGGCTGCTATTTTGGAGAGTCCTAACAGAGTAGCAGAGGCTCCCCTAGGCAACTGCACATTTCAATACCAAGATCATATAAGTGAGAAACACTTTTTCCTGCTCCTCAGCCACAGATCTGTGGTGAAAAGGCAAATCCCTAGCATGCATAGCCACAGAATCTTTTATTTATAAATTAAGTAATTTATCTTTTATTTTATTAATAATATTTTATTATTATTTATTTATTAATTATATTTATCTTTTATTAAGCAACTGTCTTTGCGCGCTAAAAATCTCTGGCACAGGACCATTTCTACCTTATTCACTGCTGTGCGGGTTTCTCATATATCAGAAGAATTTGGAGACTGGTTCCTTATCAGCCAGGCCCCATTTATCTCCCCAGCATTAATTCCACTCATGAATCAACCATATGTTCGCTGCTTCCTTGATCAATAAATCAATGTTTGCTCCTCACTACCCACAAGGCATTCTAATTTGGGGGCAGTTTCAGATTTCTCTGATATCACCATTAGCCTTCTGATTTTGGATCCCGAATTATTTGTAATAGATTCAGCTGGAGCCCACCGAGGGACAAGAGTAATTTTTGAGTCAGAAAACTAATGCAGGAAGGGAATCCTGGTTCATCACTGCCGAAGGCAAAGTTTCAGATTCAGCAAGTGTTACATACCTAGGGAAGTTACACCTCTGTTTTTCCCTCCCAAGATGAAATTCACTTTTTTCTTCCCCACCTCCCACTCTACCACCCCATGCACATACATCATGAGCAGGCTTTGGTTAGGAAATAGACTCCATGCCCTTTCCCAACCAACGAAGACAGTCAAGAGGAGGGGTTCTTACTTAGTCCCCTGGACTGCTTGGCTGATGCAAGTTCTGCACCCTTGTGGGGGGCAGGGAGGGAGGGTTGGGCCACTAGATCCAAGTGTTGATCCAGCAACCTCTCCTCCAGCCCACCTACTATCAAGCCCAGATGCATGCAGGGATTGAAGAGCCATCTGCTTTCCCTGTGAAGACAGAAGTATAAAGTGACAGACAGAAGACTGAAGTGCATGTCCACTGCTCAGACGGGTGTCACTTGATGATGGCTTTTCTGATGTATATGCTGAGCAACTAAGAGGTGTACTGTGACCAACTAAAATTCCTTTCAGACACTGAACAGCTATTACATGATCATTTTAAATACCTACCCAGCTGGCCTGCATTCAGACCAGATATGAAATACTATGCACCCCGTGGGCAATCCCTTATGTTATCTATCCTGAAGGCTACAGTATTTCCTTATAGACAAAATCAAAATAGTCTTTGGTAACCTCTAAGACACACCTTTGTAATGTTTACTATTGAAAGTGTGCAGTCGGGCAGAGTAAGGATGCGTAAACAAGAGGAAGAGAAAAAAGTATGAGAAAGCAAGATTCCTGCTGTCTATACACCCACGCTTATTCTTCTCTTGATACAGGTCGAAAGAATTTTGTGCCCCAAGGAAATACCCCAGACACCCAGACAATATCATTGTGCTCCCAAGTACATAGCTGTCTGTTCCATTTGTATGTGGGTAATGGTGAGCACTCCCTTTTCTTGCCCATGTTCACGGACGACATATTTGCAAATCCTCATACACCGAAGTCCAAATAATTTCAAATCAAACCAAACCCAAACAGGGGAAATCAGACAGATACCCATCAGTTCTCCTTTGCTGCCCCATTGCAATGATCAAGCTGCCTCTCTAAACTTCTCTACAATAGACTTGTGTGTCTACTTTCCAGCAACGATGCAGCTGCGCTGGCTTTTCGCACCATATCATGCAATTGTGTTCCGAACCGGGGCTGGAAGCGGGTTGAATTGACCCAGACTGTTTCCGTTTTATGAATTACCCTTTGCTATGGAAATTGCTCTTTGATTTATTTTAAATGGAAGCAGCAAGTAAATTATAACTGCAAGATCCACCCTAAAGGGGGTCACACCAAACATGCTAGACCTGTCTGGGCAGGTCTAATTTAAACACCAGCCTTTTAAAACCGGTATGGTCTTTGAATGAAATTTCTTTGTACTTCTGAAGACAACACACACCCTTTCCCTGCAGCTTGACTAAACAGCACTCACCCAATGAAGAGATCTGCTCCGGGAATAGAAGTGCCAGGAACTCTCGTGGAGGGAGGAAATATGTGCTAGCCTTTTCCAAGCTCAGCCTACAGGAAGCCGTAAGTGTATTTCATGGACGGCCTTTCAGGCTGATTGCATAGCAAGTTTCACCCTGTTCTGTCAGCTGCAAGTGTCTGTGCCTTTATTAAAAGCAATTGCTTGAAAAAATTAGCCATTAATATTAGCAGAAGCTTTCACAGAATCATAGAAATGTAGAGCTGGAAGGGCCCTTCAGAGGTGTTCAAGTTTAGCCCCCCTGTGCTGAGGCAAGACCAAGTATACTTAGGCCATGCCTGACAGGTGTTTGTCTAACCTGCTCTTAAAATCCCCCCCAAAACAGGGATTCCACCACCTCCCTTGGAAGCCTCTTCCAGTGCATAACTATCCTGATATAGTTGGAAAGTTTTCCCTCATATCTAACCTAAAACCTCCGTGCACTGTACTGTTTAATTCATCGTTGCCACTTTTCCATTCTGGAGGGCATTTGGATGAAGGGTTAGTGTCCCCTTGATGAGCGGACCCCTTTTATTCCAAGATGTGCACTGTACCATGGGCTGGTGCAGCGTCGGATGTGCCATAACAGCCAAAGCAAAAATCTCGATATGCCAAACACATCGTAGCTTGCCGAAGTGGATCCTCCCCTGATAAAAATAGCAGTGCCTCTGCTGCTTCCATGATTAACTTTATCCTTGCTCACATTCACCCAGGAAAGCTGCGTAGCCAAGTCAGCGGATCAGGCTAACGCTGAAGGGAAGCACACCACTGATTTTCGCATAGCGCTTGGCTGTTAAGATTTCCACTCACTCTCAAAGCACTGGCTCCACTAATGACTGCAGAAATGCTGAGGCATAGCAGAAAAGTCATGCTTAAGACCGAGGGAAGTGTCAGATCATATAACATATGGATTTCTGTCTCAGATTTTGACTTCAGGACCTTCAGAAGTGACTCCTACGTTTAGAGACATGGATGCTAATTTGAAGCCCCAACTCCATCAGAAAGGGAAAGGATGGTCCAGTGGTTAGGGCAGATGCCTGGGACTCCGAAGAGCGGTGGTCAGTTCCATGCTTCACCACAGACTTCCGTGGGTGACTCTGGGCAAGTCAGTTCCCCCTCTGTAAACTGGGAGCAACAGCAGCAGTTCCCTACCTCACAGGGTGGTGTGAGGATAACTACATTGAATATTGTGAGGAGCTCAGATACCACAGTGTCGGGGGCCATATATGTATCATAGATCGTGCAAACTGACCCACACTTTCCAATGCTAATTCAGTTCCAGCAACAGCATCTGCTATTGTTGATTTGACACAACAGTTTGGAGTGATTACAAAACACGAGTCAGTGGGTCAAAGCGATTGATCAATGGCAGTAGTGAAACCAGCACCTAGTACCTGATTCGGAACTCATTTCCACCAGGATAAGTTAGTGTTTGGGAGTACATTTGGCTCGTGTTCGTAGACTTGAGCTCAAGCTGCAAACCTAGTCACTGTAGAGTTAGTTATAAAAATAAGTTGGCGCCTACCGTTTCAGTGGTTGATTTTGTAAACTTGACACCCACAAAACCAAAGTACTTTTCACAAACAATTTTTTTGGACATGCAAAAACTGAGGGGGCTCTGCCCTGGATTTGCATGAACTGGTCAAGGCAGGCTGTCGTGGTGTTGGTTTCAATAGCAGCAGGATTGGCCCAACAGAAATATGGGCACAAAAATCAGCATGTGGACAAGCAACACTGTGCCTTCAAATCGTCAGTGTTAGGTACCCCCGGGTCTATTCAGAAATTTGGACCTAAACGATAACTTTTTAAGGGCTATAATATCTACTAATGGTGGGAGAGAACAGCCACATCTCCCCCTCTCCCAGGAAGAAAATGAGAACAGAAGGGTTGACTGTGAGCTAGGAAAGTGATTTTAACTAGTCTTAAAAATTTTTTTAAAAAAAATTCTGTTGTATAAGCATCTGTCTGCTCCTTGCATAGCACAAGGGGATAATTCTACTAGTGAATTCTTTACAACCCTTTATCCGCCTCTGTCCTTGCCTCATGATGCTTAGGCAAACACTTCTCAGTTTATGTAAATAGTCAGTGGATCAAATTTCACCACCTGCCACACCCTGAATCACTACAAGAGACAAAGACAGTCAGCTATCATACATTTTTTCCCCCAAAGTATACTTGAGTTGCTATGTTACCCCTTTTCCAACCAGCATTTTCCATTCTGAAATAATTTTGCTGTATACAAACTATTTTACAAAAAGCTTGTTAAAATGTGATCTGATTATGAAGGGGAGCGGATGTGCCTTTCTTCTTACCATCACCTTTCCCCCCACTTTTTTTGGGTAACCCCTGAGACAGCTGGAGTGCTGGGGCTCAGTTTGAAGAGGAATCCAGAAATATCTATCTCAAGTATTTCTGACGAACCTATCACTGCAATATCTAAGTGCAGGAACATAGGATTGCACCATCTCTGGGTATGAAAAACATTGAGACATATTTGGGAGGTTCTTCATAAAAAAGCATTAATTTTTCCATATAAAGCCAGAACTAAGACTGGACCTGATTCTCCAGTCACACTAGTATAAGACAAGATTAACTTCAACCAAGTCAATGGAGTTTCAATACCATAGACCTTGGCTTCAGTGAGTAAGAAGAATCAGTCTCGTTGTCTTTCCCCCATTCATTCTACTACTGTTCCTTGATGAAACCCAGACTAGACACTTTTTTGCAAAAGAATACTATACAGGTTTACATGAGCAGAGTTGGGCCACAAGCTATAAGCAGTGATGAGCTGCCAGAAGCTGAAGAACCAGGTCCTTCATTTGCTCCGGGTCTTCGGTGGCACTGAAGGACCTGCCGCTGAAGTGCCGCCGAAGGCCCGGAGTGCCGCCGGGTGAGTAAATATTCTCAGGAGAGCTTCCCCAACTCAGGCGGGAGGGAAAGGACGGTCCCGCGGGCCACATGTGCCACAGTTTGCCCACCCCTTTAACAACCGGTTCTAAACCGGCTTCAAAATTTAACAACCAGTTCGCGCGAACCGGTGCAAACCGGCTCCAGCTCACCACTGGCTATCAGCAACTCTGAAAGCTTTCAAAGAGTGAGCACAGCTGGAACAACTCACTACATTCCTTCCCAGGGATTCATCCTACCAGTAATAGAGCCAATCAGCACCCTCAGAATTTTAAGCAACCTAAATACCACTGTCTCTGAAGAGGAAGGTGATGAAATAGCTAGGGCTGTGGTTCTCAACCTATTTACCATTGTGGAACGCATATGCAGCTCTCTATGTGTAATGTGGGCTGCATCCTCACAATATATATACTAGTTAAATGGCCCGGAGGATGTCACATGGGCCGCAGTTGTATGCTGATTGGGCCACAGGCTGAGAGCCACTGAGCTTGGGGCTTTGATGATTGTATTGCATGGTATTTCAAAGAGCAGTCACCCATGGGCATGATTGTCCAGCAGCAGCTGAGCCATTGTCTAGACTATGACCATAGGCTACTTTGAGATCCCTTTGCACTGCAAGATCAAAATAAAAGTTCTGTAGCATTATTGAGAATCAAGACCTGAATTCTGCTCCCAAATGTAGCACTTACAGCTGTAGGTTCTACAAGAACCTGAGCACAATTCCTGTTGTGTCATTAACTGATCTATAACATCTCCTTTCTCCATTCCCACATACAAAAGATTGGCTGCTTACATCTACTTTGACTCTTGGTTGCATTATTGTAACTGAGGGGGAATTTGACCCAAAAGTTTTCTATTCCTGTTTACTGGCCATTTGAAATAAGTTCAAGGGCATGAACTTCTTTGAAAGGGTTTGATTTATTCCATCATTAGTTTGCCTTATTTCATAGCACAGTGTATTTATGAAATCTTTTGGTGGTTTTGTTTGCGTACGCTTCTTTATAGAAAATTCTTAGTTTCAAGTATTTGTGGTTGTACATTTGTAAATACATGGATTTTCAACAAAGTTTCTAGCCATTGCATTTGATTTTTAACAGTTCAGTAGAACTTCACACATTTACAATAAGTAACTTCTCAAAACCTCTTTTTTTGCTTCATTCCTATTTTGTTTAACGTTGCCAGTGTTGGCTTGTGGCAGATCTACCATAATGCCCAAAGGCAACAGGGGCATAAGATATACTGTATATCCCAAATCATTGTGATGAATGTTTGGTTTTGTGGGAGAATAAAGGGCCTGATCCTGCCAAGACTTACCCATTTGCTTTTTGGGAGCAGTCCAGTAGATATTACTCTTTATTTTCATCTTATCTAGTCTCCTACTTCAGTGAGAACCATTCCAAACATAACAAAAAAAACTTATGATGAATGTTAGAATAGTAGTTCCTGTTAAAGAAACATCAATATAAGTCTGCTTCCTTCTGAAAGTTTACCAACTACTCAAACCTACAACTGAAAGTTTAGAGGAAATTTTCCCTTTTTTTCCAGTTTGTTTGTGTTGTGCTTTTTACAATACCTTGAGTATAATAATTTTCACTGTTCCTGCTGTATAGACAGTTTTCTGAGATTTGGTTGTGACAGTATTTCATACAGCAACAGTTAAGAGAAAAGTATTTATACTTAAGGTAATGCAATAGGAAGATCAAAAAATTGTCTGGTGGACCCAAAGGCAGATGTAGTGCCAGAAATCACTTTAACTTTTTTGAGGCAGACTAGATGACCAGCTGACACATCAGTTCGTTGAAATTTTATATCAATTTTAAAATGAGGAAGTTCAGATCTGTACTTTCTGGAAGACTATTTGCTTTTGAAGAGTTGTGCTGGTTTGCTGAAATCTTTTATAAATTCACATCACAGAGGCATCCTGGGAGACTTAACCCCTTCAATGTACCATGCTCACATTCCTCTGTTAAAACTAATGAAGTCAGTCCTGCTTCAGTATGGTTGAGACTGAGATTCTTTCTCAGCGAATTGTGAGAGAACTTCTCTGTCCTTCTGCGCACCTGGGGGGAATTGAGGGAAGGTACTGGAGGACTATCAGCACTCAAGTGATTTAGCCTGTGTCCTCACTTCAAAGTGAGCACGTTACCAGCCTGAATGAATAATGAACTGGGATCTAACCCATACTGTTGGCCAGCCCAGGTTGAAAGTACCACTTAACGTGGATAAGAGGGTTGTGTGAGTGGACAGGAGGGGAGTTAGGGGCAACCTACAGATCAATGGCCCGGCTAACTCTGCAGCGAAGACAGCTTTCTCTCTCACACACATGCATCCCCGCCCATCCCCCTCTGATATGTTAGCTAGTTAATGATGGAGTTTTCTGGTATGTAATCATGCTATGGGAGTTGGCACAGGATGCAAAACTATTGATGTGATCCATTAATCCTTAGCAAACTGATTGTACACACCCAATTGAAAAATGTAAGTCAACAATAAATCCTGTCCTTTTACATATATATATTACCTCAAGCTCAAGCATGTCTTAATCCTGCATTTTATTTGGTATCATTTACCTTATCCAATTTATATAAAAGGATATGTTCTCCCCATTAGACTACACTGAACTTTCTATGAAAGTAGCTTTAAGGAGTAGGCCAATATTTGTATAGCAGATAATACCAAGACAAGGCAGCCTGCTTTTAGGTAAACTGTAATGAAGCAGAGAAAGTCCCCATTTTAGGCCTTTAAAACAGGATAACTATTGTATGCTTAGACACACACACAATCTGGCTTCAGCAGCATGGTTCATACCATTTGCAGTGTCATGTATTCCCTTGTGTTTGAAACATAGGGAAGATAGGCTGGAATTCACTAATCTTCCAGATATTTCATAACAAAAACATCCCCACCTCAGAACAAAATACTTGTGGCCTTATGTCCTAGAGCAGGTTTTAAAGGCTTATAAAATTCAATATAATAAAGCCACCCTCGAAATAAGAATAGAAGTGGGGGATGGGGAGAAGCGAGGAAGACTAGTCATGTGGCTAAGGTACAGGCTTCCCATGTGGCCTTCGGCAAGTCACTTATCCTTTCTGTGCTTCAGTTCCCCAACTGTCAGAAGGGGAGAGAGGGGCTGAGAGATTTAATTCATTAGTGTCTGTGAAGCGTTTAGAGACTACAATGAGCAGCTCCGTAAGACTAACAAATATAAAGAGGAGCCAGCACGGGCCATAGGAAAAACTCCTTCTGGAAAGAGAGTTCGGCATTTTAAGAGTAAGGAGGTTGGGACAAATGGCCACTAAAGGAGTAGGTTCTTGATTCTCCTTCCTTGATATCTAATCTTGCTTCTGTACCACAAATTCGTCAGCAAAGGGGCTTATAGTGTTTTACATATAGGGGCCCCTTTTTTGCTTTCTTGCCTGCGGTTCCACAACAGCCCTGATCCTGTAAAGTGAGTGAGTGTGTGTGTAAGTCTTTGCAGGACAGGGATCCATTTTTTATCCATTCATCATCATAGCATTTAAGTGCCTCCCTTATTTTCCTCTCTACTTCCACCAAGGCACTCAGATCTTCATGTTGTATGTTTGTGTTAAATGCAAGTTCTTCCTCTTACTATCTGCATATTGCTCAGACATTACATAAACATCTTTGGTGTTGCTCTTAAAAATTGATTACAACCTTTGATCAGCAATGGTTTCCATGCTTATTTTTGTTTACATATATGCAAATAAAACATACTCCTGTAACTGTCTTAAGATGTGCAACAAATATTTTAATTACTTCTGGGTCTTATCATAGTTCTTTAAGAGGAAAACACTTTATAGATGTTGTTATACTTCAGACCAAATTCACCAAATCTGGTCTCTTACCCCACAGCAAATGCTGAAGATGCTAACAACACGCAACCTTCTCTCTCATTTTCTTCTCCCATTATACAGGTAAGATAGTGCAGGGATATTATATGAAAACATCTTTCTATGGGATAGAGGAGGGATGTAAAAATTTCAGACAGGCTCTCTATTTCAAGACTATCAGATGATCTCTGGGGGGGAGGGATAGCTCAGTGGTTTGAGCATTGGCCTGCTAAATCCAGGGTTATTAGTTCAATCTTTGAGGGGGCCATTTAGGGATCTGGGGCAAAAATTGGGGATTGGTCCTGCTTTGAGCAGGGGGTTGGACTAGATGACCTCCTGAGGTCCCTTCCAACTATGATTCTATGATCTCAAAATCCCAAGGCATTACAATAAATGAGAGAAGCTATCTGTAAGAATTATTCTCTGCAGCTGGAAAGTTCCCATGCCTCCAGAACAGAGTTTGAAGAGAAATTAACCCTTGAGGATAAACACACCTGGAAAAGATCCAATACTGTATGAGACAGAATTGCATGAGGTAGTACTCCAACTTCTCTGTGTTCATTTGATCTGTGAGCCTATTCCTGTGATTAAGCTATGCTGCAGATATCTACACTGTATGGATGAAGTGCAGTTCTACTCTGAAAAGGGATTATGTGGACATGGCACCTTCTGGTAAAAGCCCTTAAAAGCGTATTCGATGTTAGCTATGCTGATTTGAGTGACAGAAATGGGATTTTACAGCAGAGCCAGCACAGCTGAGCAAGGGGTAGTCTGATTGGGTTCCTTCATCAGATTTTTTCATTGAGAGCCACTCAGTTACACCAGTGCACCTGGCACTGAGCTCCAGCCTCTTTCTTCTAGGTAAGAGACTAGTGTACTGGCCTTACACACTGGCTGGAGATGGGTATTGTGAGATCACCAATTACTCTGCCTTTACAGAGGTGGAATCACTTTTATGCAGAGAAATTAGTCCTGCAGCTATGTAGCTAGGGAGATGGACAAGGCCCACTAGTGTGCCCAAGCCAAGTGATTCTCTTGCACATGCAGATATGGTGGGACTTGTATCTCTCCATTGGCATGAAGTTCTCTGTGCCAGTCTTTAAGTCCATGTCTATAGAGCAGCATTAACATTACATCTTCAACCTACTCCTGCTACTCTGGAGACGAGAACTGAGAATGGGAATCAGTCCCCAAAATGGCAATTAGCAACAAGCATGACCTGAAAACCATTCAGAGTTCTGTTTTGGTTTGAAATGACATCCAAAGGCTCAGGTACTCCTCAAAGCCTCCTGCAAATTACCTAAAATCTCAGGGGCCTGCAAAACTAGACTGGAAGTCTTGGCAGAACAGCCATTTCCTGGGATATCCTGGGCACTTACAGTTCCAGTCCCAGCAAGAAAACAGGAGTGGAGCTGAAACCCTTATGAAAATTTGATAAATTAAAGGTTTGGTTCAAGTTCCGTTTTCATAATGGGCAGGGGGATCCATGGGCAGAGGGGAGTTAAATTTGTGCACATTGGTTTACCAATAGCAATCTGAACTTCTAAAGCACCTTCCATTGGAAGTACTGAACATCCTTTACAAACATTTGTGGCTAAAGACTCTCAAAACCCCTGGCGTAACAGGCAAGTATCATTCCCCACCTGTAAAATGGGGGTAAAGGGTAGCATGTGACTTGCCCAAGGTAACATGGGAAATCTTTGCCAGGGCTAGAAATAGACCTCAAATCTCCTGACTTCCAGTCTTGTGTCAAACACCATATGTCTTCTCCTCAGTATGATTTGATAGGATGGATTTTCTTGTTGGGACGTGAGATATAAAGTTAAATATCAGTTGATAATGAGCAATGCTTTAAGCAATACACTGAAACAGCAGTGTTAGAAAAACATCTGTGTACTCAGTCTAATACTGGATTTTTAATTTGGTGGGGAGAGGGGGTGGAAATGGAACAAAATGCCTGGACAGTGGAACTAATTTTTCTTAATAACATAAAGGACAAACCAGTTTGCTATAATGCAATTCTTTTTTATTACATCGCAGCATTTGTGTAGAAATATACAATACACTATAATATCATATATAGTGCAGCATGTCTTGTTTTCCCACACAAATTTTGTCTAGTTCCAAAGCCAGCTTTTTAAACACACTGCCATTGTAATTGCTCTTTGCTAAGTACCAACGAAGGACTGCAAGTGCTACTCCATTGGAATCCTGAACTGTTGCATTTAACCTGTTTATCAGCCAGGAAACTGATATTTTCATATTTGTTAGCCTGGGGCTTCACTAAAATTAAGATCAACAGAGTACAGCTATAACTAATATCAATTTTCATTCTTGTATAACAGCTTGAAATTGCCTTCAGGGAAAAGCAGGCTCCTGTTGCTTTGGATGAGAAAAAAAAAAAGACAATCTTTCGTCCTCAGGCTAAACGTGAGGTTAGTCTCACAGAAAGTATTCAGCAACTTTACAGGCTGCATCCCTGTCCGCTTTAGCTTTTACTTTGAACAGTGAGTGAGTAAAACACCGCAGAGCCGGTTACCTTATATCCACAGCTTCGTGGCAGTGTGCTGACATCCATCCTATGTGATATCACTTCCTTCAGCCTAACAAACCCGGTCTGAGATGGCACAAATGGAAGTCCTGATCCAGAGCCCTTTGAAGCCAATGACTTACACTGACTCCTGTGGATTTTGGATCAAGCCCTCAATGGGCAGTTTGGTCGCAGCTGAGGGAGGTACTTGTCAAAGATTTAAGATCACTTGTAAAGAAAGAGTTTCACACTAGAAGCAGAGAAAGAAGCGGAGGGATCTTTAAAAATATTATCGTCATTGATGGCTTTTAGAAACTTACCAAATGCTCTGTTGTGGGAGGAATGGAAAACAGACTGATCACGTGAAATTCCTGGAGAATGGACAAGGGGCACCAGTATCGCTGATTGGCTTCAGAGCTCTGTTTCATTCCATGGATCTGAGAAAAATAGCAGGAAGGCGAAAAGTTTGATGTCTTTCAGCAAACCTACAATGGCTGGTCATTTTCAAGGGTCATCAAGCCAACAGGAAAAAGCTTCCATGTGCCTATAAAACAGGAGCACAATTGTCAGCTCAGCTGGTTGATTCTACTGTACATAGCTGTTATTTTTCCCTGGACTTTGGAACCAATGTAAAAAGACTCGATTAGTGATGGTCAAGATAAAAATTCAATTGAGAAGAAATTGCTTGTCTGGCCACATGAAAGGTCACATTTTTTTAATAAAGGAGCCTCTCCTCCTCCACACACTCCCTTTTAGCCCCTTTTTCAGTGTGGGGGGAGAAAAAGAGGAGAGAACATGTTTATTTTTCATTTCAGTGAAGTTTTCTCTTTTTAAACAAAAATTCTGGGAACTTTTTTTTTCCTTTTTCCCCACAGAAAAGATTTACCATTTTCCCCACCGGCCCCAGAATAGACCTTATTGACCATGGCTGAGCAAACTCATGGAATCCATTCTGGAAATAGTGAGGCCTCCAAATTGCTTGAAGCCGTACAAAAGGTGAAAGCAGCAGAATATCCTACTTGGGACCCACCTTGCTCAATAGATGAGATCACAAACTCCAATTTCAAGGCATGTGCAATACTGCAGTGTAGGAGACCCATATATCCTGAGTAGGAGGTGAAAGGAGCTGACATCCTGTTGAGCAACATTTTCGATGACAGACAAATGAAGCATCGTTCAAAGAGAGACAGGTGAGTCAAAGATTCATTTGATCCCAATATGAAAATACAAGATGAGACAAAGCAGCTTCATCAGGAAAGATCAGCCTCCGTGGATAAGAAATGAGCAGGCATCACTGGGAGGCAGAACTACGGATATTTTACCTCTTGTGCAAAGTGCGTGCAATGCTGTTGCAGTATCATCAGGTTTTTTTTGCCTTGAGGACTCAAGTTATTGAGAGCAAGGATTTCCAATAGGCTAGATGTGCAACTGCACGTGCACGCTCACAGTTACAAAGTGTGCACGTGGAGCGTGAAATTTGAACACGCTTTTTATACACAACTTGTTTGAAAACTAGTCTGGTAACTAGAAAATCTCTCCCTTCTTGGTGGGTGCAAAAGGATAGAGAAGGGGAATTCCACTTGTACGAGGCAAGTGGATTCTGGGGATGGTCAGCCAGCTAAGGATGTCTCTAGTTCAACATCCAACAGGTCTAGCTGTTTGTTCTTGTTGGCCGGTGTACTCTGAGGAATGGTGTTCAAAGAAAGAACTCGGTAGCGATAATATACCACGTGGGCCTTGCACTTGTGAAGGTGGGTTGATAATGAGCGTAGTACTGTAGCTCCCTCAACCAAGAGAATGAGTGGCACCTAGAGAATCATTATTCATATGGGGAGCTGTTAAGTTTCAGCACAGCAGGGTTTTTTCCCCTTCCCATTCTAATCAAGAGGGTAGGCCAGCAATTAACACTACAGCCAATAGCTGCTCCAGCACCACTGACAAACTTCCATCCCACTGTGGCACTGAAACGCATCCCACATTGCAACTAACAAGCCACCGAGAGCTCATTTCCAGAACGTCATAAACTACAGCAACCTTCAGAAAGAGACAGTCTGGATTTGTCTTTGTGATTGTAAAAACAAGCTATGGCAGGCAAAAGTGATAGTGTACTTAGCAAGAAATCACTGAGGATCTCCTGAAGTATGGAGATACAATCTTCATTTTATTGTTCCACCACGGTAGTTTGCAAATATTAACCCATGATGAGGGTAGCATTATGGAACTACTGAGCTAAAACTCGGGGGTTGCCTCTCAACGTGCTGCACCCTGGCTACATTATGTTGGGGTGCTCAGACACTAGCTAGCTAATGATTCGTTTATGAGTTGGACAAAAATGACATAGCTAGCGTCTCTCCCCCCACCCCCAACATGCACTTAAAATCATAGAAATGTAGGATGAGAAGGGACCTCGATAGGTCATCTATGCCAGTCCCCTGCAATGAGGCACGGCTAAGTATTATCTAGACCATCTTCTTTCCTAGGCAGTCATTTCCCATTTGTGCAATTGATTATTCCCTCTTAAGTGTAGTACTTTGCATTTGTCCTTATTGAATTTCAGCCGACTTATTTCAGACCATTTCTCAAGGTTGTCAAGACCACCACAACAAAAAGATACTGTGCAAAAGGTGAATGTATACATCAATACTCATACATATACTCATCTCATTGGATGGTAGGTAAGTGAAAGCTAAAACAGTGACCGTTGACTAAAAGACACCAGGCCAATAGTACTTGATTGAATCTAGGTCTCAACGGCAGCAGTATACTCTGCAGAGGAGTGAAGGGGATTTCCTTTGAAGTTTCAAACATTTGTTTAGTCCACAAGTCTTCAGTGTTGGAAGAAAAAGCAGCAACAGCCACACATAAAATAGCCACTGTAGATTAAAGTAAACCGCTCAGGAAACTGAGCAAGGCATTAGGCTTCTGGCCTCTCTTGTTAGAATCCAGGGATGCTACTTCAAAGCCATGATCTGGGAGGGGAAGATGGTGCTCACATACAGGCCAACATTTGATTTTCTCCTCAGTTGGGCTGTTCACTGCATGTGACAGGAGCAGGCGAGACACAATATATGAGTCAGCCTGTGGCTCATCTGAATACAACTCGGGATCTACCATAATGACACTTCCTTCACTGAGGTGATAACTACCTGTCTGGTAAAAAAGCATCAGATTCTAGCTTATTATTAAAGTGAAACTGGACCTGGTATCCCTCAGGCAATTTATTCCAGTCTTCAGGTTGACATGGTTTTTCCTGCTGACAAGACTGATTTGAAGGAGAGCCAGAAAGCCAGAGGCATTTGACCTTGCTAAGAAGAACATTGAAAGAAGTTACGATGATTATTAATAGTTCACGGACATGCACATGCAGTTTTCTACCACAAGTAAGTTGGTTTTGCATGGATGCTACTGATATAAAAAGGAGCCACAGAAACATGAAATTCACATGCATGAAAGAAATAGCAAGCAATTTCCTGATCTTCATGGTAGAATGCTTTCTCCAGTTAATAGTAGGGAAAGAACCTGATTTTCAAAGAGTCAGGTAGTATTAATGCAATTGCATATGCAAATTCATATCTGCACATGCAGATGGCCATCTGCACATGCATATACCAGATTTGGTCATGTAGCCCAACAAGTCATGAGACACAATTGTGGATGTATTTGTATTTAAAGACCAGGAAGTACACATGTATTGTTTTTTCAGTGGGGAGGGAGATGTGGGAGAGCCAAATATTTTAATAATTGGAATGTCAGGTTCCATTTTACTTGAGATTTTCAGGAAACTTCAGGATGGCATGGGATGCGGTTCCATGGTTTTGATGATGATGATACACTCTAAGGACACATGGGCATAAGTAAGTTATTTTGGTTTTGCTGCAGTAGCCATGATTGTCATTTTCCCAGAGAGAATTAGACAAGTTGTATAATCTGGGGAAGCACCTTGCCTAGCTCTCCTCCTATATTCCTCCTACAGTCACTGGAAGGGTGTTTTATACAAATCACTACAGTAATTAAAACTAAACAGTGCATCATGTTAGCCATAAAATTAGGGTGCAGGCTTCCTTCTGAGCCATGATTTCTCATGAAAGGGGTTGACAACAGCTTCATTTTTCATATTACACAATAACTGTGTCCATAGCTTTTTCCAAGCAGTGATTTAATACGGTAGGTTCATTTGTGCAAACAGTCACTTTGAATAATTGCACTGAACAGTTCCAGTTTTTCTGGACCTGTTGCATTTCTCTACATTTTGCAAACAAGTTTAAAAAAAAAAAAAGATTTTTAGCAGCTATAAAAACCCTCATGGCCCTGGAAGGCAAAAGAAGCTCCTCACTCACAGAAGCCAGCAGGGGCCGGCTGGCACTGCTGGCATGTGTAGATACTGAAATTGCTTCTATTTATGGTGTGATGTATCCCTTCCTCTGCCAGCCATCAAACAGCTCATGAGGTGTTCCCCTTCTCTGTGGCCTGGAATCTTACAAAGATTTAACTGAACTGGTTTCCTAAAACTGCTTACTGACTTCAGCTAAACATTAACTTCAGCCATTTTTAGTCTGAAATAAGAGTCTCCCCACACCAACTTGCACCAAAATAACTACATCAGGTCTCATTCACAATTTTTGTTGTTTTGGTGCAAGTGTGTGTGTGTGTGTACCTACGTACCAGTCCTCTGACAGGTGGAAGGCATCTGCCCAAACTAGTGATCATCAATGACAAAAGGACATTACGATTGTCTATCCACAGTAAGCAAACAGTATGTTCTTTTGTCTAGATTGTATGTTTTCTGAAGTAAATCAATGAAGGAATAAAATGTGTGCGCCCAACAGCCACATGTAGTCAGTAGAAACCCCAGCTACCAAGATTACCTCCCTTACTTTTCATTCTGGCCATATTTCCCCATCCCCACCTTTGAATCCCACCACTGGCTCCCTATTTGCCACCGCAGCAAGTTCAAGTTTCCAAGCCTTGCTTTCAAAGCCCATTAGAGTCCTGCCCCTCGCTGCTTGTCTGCTCTTGTCTTTGATCACATCACCCTTGCTCTCACTACTCTGCCACCAATGCCAGCCCTAGTCACCTGTCTGTTTGCTTTTCTCATAATCATCTTCTTGATTGTGTCCATACTGGCCTTTTACACACAATACCCTGCTTCACCTACTTCTTTCCCCCCTTCAAATCCCTCCAAGACCCTCCTGCCATAGCACCACCAAGAAAAAAAAAATGCAAGAAAATGAATTTGTTTATAATTTGGGACCATCATGATGTCCACATGCTGAAGCAAGTCTACATAGCTATGTGACGTTATCATTAGCACAATTCTCCCCTCACCCTATTGTTTGCCTCACTTATGTCTTGCCTTATATTAGTTCAACTGTAAGCTCTTTGGGGGCAGGGATAGCGTCTTTCTATGGTTTATACAGTACCTGGCACTGTGAGGTCACCAACACAGATTACTATTTCCATAAAAGGACAAGACAGCATGACTCACTGACATTCTGCATTTTATGAACTGAAACAAAATGGCAGCTTCCTTGAAGCAGGTAGTCAGACTCCTGTATATGTAAGGAGTGAGAAAAGTTTACCCAGAAAAGTAAACCATAGCCTTACTCCTGATGCTAATCCTGGCACCAGCTCTTTTCAGTTACAGCAGAACCTCAGAGTTACGAACACCAGAGTTATGAACTGACCAGTTAACCACACGCCTCATTTGGAACCGGAAGTACGCAATCAGGCAGCAGAGACAAAAAAAAGCTAATACTGTACAGTACAATACTGTGTTACATGTAAACTGCTAAAAATAAAGGGAAAGTTTTAAAAAAAATTTGACAAGGGAAGGAAACTGTTTCTTTGCTTGTTTCATTTAAATTAAAGATGGTTAAAAGCAGCATTTTTTTCTGCATAGTAAAGTTTCAAAGCTGTATTAAGTCAATGTGCAGTTGTAAACTTTTGAAAGAACCACAATGTTTTGTTCAGCGTTACGAACAATCTCCATTCCCTGGTGTTCATAACTCTGAGGTTCTATTGTACATCCATATTTACCCCACCATAGAGGGAATGAGTATTTGTATTTCCATAGCAACTATAATGCACTGTGCCTTGTGCAAACAAAGGCAGCAGAGTCCCAGATCCTAACATCAGGAGAACAACTCATCATCTAATGGCCAAATGGGAAGAGCACAGTCACACCGGCCCAAAGATATTCACACATGCCGTGGCTCATGCCTGCATTCTAGGAAGCAACCAAGGAGGAGAGAAAACCTAGTTGGAGCCATTTGCCCCAAAGTCCCCATCTCCAAAAACTGCAATCCCAGAGAAGAAAAGTGCTCTACCTCCAGTTTTACCAGGAGTGTTGGGGGAAGGCAAGAGCTGATCCCTATAAGGCTAATTTAAAACAAAACCTCTCTTCCTGAAGCCATCTCTCTTGTAACCTCAACCCTAATGTATCATGGAAGCAAACATTCCAAAGTGAAAGTCAGTAACAGCAAGAATCAGATGCGAGTCACACAGGAGGGGCACATCAGTGTTTTTCCACTGAAGCCTATAAGAAGCCTTTGCACCTGTCTCCAGAATACTATTGAAGATCTCACAGTAACCTCCATTACTTATTAATTTTTAGTTTACACTGCAGTGTTGCTCATGGTGCTGGCACTGATCTACAAGCGCTTGTTACTTTAACCAAAACTTTAAACCACATGCTTCTGCCCGATGGATGCCAGCTGCACAGGGGTCATGTAAAACAGGTTAAATCGGGAGCTAATCAACTCCAGGGAAACATTTTACCATATGATAAAGTGAGCAAGCTATAGCTCTCAATTCATAGTTCTAGGTTCACATTTCAGACTCTTCAAGTGTCTTCAGAGTTACTATAAGTTGCCGACAGACACCCAGTACATGTAAAACGTTTAACTGGAAAGCAGTTACAGAGATGCAACTTCTTGATTCTCTAGTGTTTTCTGTAACAAGAGCTTTGAAGTTTGCTTGTGAAGTTACTGCATTGAAGGTACATACCCTAAAACACGTCACAACATATCCATCAACAGTAGGCTATGCAAGAAAGAATCAGCATTCACAAATGTTCCCTGCCAATTGTGTTTTACATGATATTAGGTGACCAGTGTAAACATTCAGGAGAGATGCTGTTCCTCAGGCAGACTTGGTTTTCTTAACTGTTCTTAAAAGATCAAACATAGTTCTTGTCCCAGGTTCTTACTAAATTTATATGCCTGTTTCACTCTGTTGTTTCTTAAACAAAAAACCGATTTTTTTACTGCAGAGATTTGATACAGACAATACATGGCAAAGAAATGCAGCTCCCAGCACACAACCTGGCTTGGTCTACTTCTAACTACACTTGTAATTTTAGAGTGGTAGCCGTGTTAGTCTGTATCAGCAAAAACAATGAGGAATCCTTGTGGCACTTTAGAGACTAACAAATTTATTTGGGCATAAGCTTTCGGTGGGCTAAAACCAGAGGTAAAAGTAAGCCGGTACGCCCCAGTACGGCGTACAGGCAAGATCTGGTGCACCATACTGGGGCAGCCTAGCTTCCCCAGGGGGCAATTTAAAGGGCCTGGGGCTCCCAGCAGTGGCTGGAGCCCCAGGCCCTTTAAATTGCCTCCAGAGCTCGCTGCTGGAGCTCTGCGGTAACAGCTGTGGGGCTCCGGTGACTATTTAAAGGGCCCAGGGCTCCCCTGCTTCTATAGCTCTGGCCCTTTAAATAGCCCCCGGAGCCCTGTCACCGCTACTCCAGGGCTCCGGGGGCTATTTAAAGGACTAGGGCTCCAGCTGCTTCTGCTGCCCCAGTCCTTTAAATAGCCGCTGGAGCCCCACCGCCTTCCCAGGGCTCTGGCGGCTAATTAAAGGACCGGGGCAGCAGAAGCAGGGGAACCCCAGGCCCTTTAAATAGCCCCCGGAGACCTGGGCTGCCTCTAGTGAGGGAAGAGGAGTGGGGGGCACTTACCTTACAGGGTGGGCTGGGGCTGGCTCTGACCCCCTCAGCCATGCCCCTTCCGCCCTAGGCCCCCCACTTCCAGGTGCCAGAGCTGGCCCCAGCATACCGGTAAATCACTCGACTTACTTTCACCCCTGGCTAAAACCCACTTCATCAGTGGGTTTTAGTCTACGAAAGCTTATGCCCAAATAAATTTGTTAGTCTCTAAATTGACACAAGGACTCCTCGTGGTTTTTACTTGTATAATAAAAACTCCATTAGGATCATAGACTTTGGAAACCTGCTTCCATCCCAAGTCCATAACAGTCCAAATTTATTAGCCTTCAGGGAGTTCTGCAATGCTTATTTATTCACCCTTCCCCATGAGGAGATGGGTGTTGGGAAGAGTTGTGCAGCAAAGGTGTCAGAAACTAGTGGAGCCGTTGATTAGTTTTTGTTGTTCCAGTATTTTATAAGTGTGTGTGTGTAAATAATTAATAGCAGCTGATGGCTCTTAACACAGCAACATCATAAATAAGTGTTATTTGATCTGATCAGGGTAATTGATGGATCTTGTTTATTAGTGTGTTATTTAAAACATGATTGTCACAAGTGCCCAGATCATTTCTATACTAGAAACTCTGAACCATTAATATTGTAGTAATTAGGTCATGTTAACACCTTTGACTCTTTGGGCCCATTTTCCATTGAAATTAACAGAGGTAGTGCTTTTTTATTATAGTTTGTAAAATTCCAAATAAAGACCTGGATAATTCTTGGGCACTATTGCTGGATCGCAGCAATGTTCTGGTTGCACCAGAGTATTAGAAACACCACTGGCGATCAGTTTTGTGGTCTCAGAAGATCTGATTTTGAGACTTGAGTGTGTGCAACATAATTTACATACACCATTACCATGATTGCACGCACAATTATGGCAACTGAAGATGCAAATGGCAGTCAGTCATCCAACTGGATGTTTTGGAAGCACAAATTGAGGCAGTGGCATGTATAAGTTATGCCCAGACCTTTCCAATTGTATCCATTTATTTCATGCAAAATTAAGTCTACAATATAAAGTCTAAGATGGGTGGCAGGGATATAAGTGGATTTCAAGGCCTACAAAAGGGCCCCCTCTCTTCAGCAATGATCCAAAACAACGGGGAAATCATTGACAAACTCTGATTTGTAATTTCTCTCTCCTCGTTTCTCCAGTCAGCTTTATGCATTGGCAAGAGAACACACTGCAAGCGTTGCCTGCTGCACTTTGACATGTACACACACAATGTCATTCTTTCCACTCAGAGCTGTCACTACCATGCACGCTTCACACGTTGCCTAGGGCTGTGATATAACTATCTTACCCCTATCCAGACACAAACACATCCAGAGCAGACACAGAACAATATGTGCACCATGCGGTATGAATGCAACAAACCTCAGTTACACTAAGCAAATGGAGGGTAAAATGGGGAGGGGCGCAGAAAACTAGTTTGGAGCACACTGGAACGTGAGTACAAGAATCTTTGCAATCTAGAAAAATTAAAACCGAGATGAAGTGAGGCTGTAGAATGGACAGGATCCATTTTCTCTTTTGTCTTCCTCCACCCCCCAAATTATTTTCACCAACTGTTCAGACTTGCACATATGCCAATACACAGGCAAAAGTTACAAAAAATGCACACCCAGTTTACAAAAGCAGTTACTGGAACTAGGTGGGCAAATGCACTGCTCGCATGTGCAACTGTTTAGACATGCTTGTATGTACTTACCCCAGTTACACACGCAATTATGTGAGCAAGTTAAACACTTATTTGCATGCACAAAATTCTGAAGATTCAAGCATAAGTTTTTCCAAAAACTCTGTCTTAGATTTTCAATGTAGCACCAACAGAGCCGCCCATTGGGTAGGGCGAATTGGGGCAACTGCTCTGGGCCCATGCTTTGCGGGGCCCCACGGGTCGATACTATTGGCCAGCGCGGTTGGAACCGGAAGACATAGGCCGGGAATTAGGGGTGTGGGGAGTGCTGCCCCACATGCCTGGGGCTCCGGCTGCCGCCCTGTGCGCCCGGGGCTCTGCCACCTGCGTTTCGGTGCAGTGAGTTCCCCGCCCCGGCTGGAGCCCTGAGCCGCTGTGGCGCTATGACCAACAATAGCCCCGTGGTAGGTGCCGGTAACTGCCAGTAGCAGCAGGTGGCCCAGCACCAGGCCAGATCCATCATACCGGCCCGGCCGCCAATGCACAGTGGGGCCTCCAAGCCAGTGGGGGCTGATTTGTCCCGGACCCCGCACCCGCCCTAGGGATGGCCCTGAGCACCAATCAGTGAGATATCTAAGCCTGAAAGGTTAGTAGCCCTACCACCTTTTAAATGATGGCTTCTTTGCATTCCAGTTGAGAAAGTTTCAAATTAAGTTAAGGGTAGACTGGGGAAATTCTAAGACTACTTTTAATCAAGCGCTGCTCCACTATCAAACTGTACTTTCCTATTTGGATTTCGAAGGCCAATGCTACATTCCTTGACAGCCAATCACCTACTGAGGTCTAAGTGAGTCTAGAGTACGTATGGGAGCAATCCCAAAGTATCCGAGATTTTTTTCTCCTGTGGAGGGAACTCCAACAGTAGCACACTGTGCTGTGGTACAACCGGCTGATGGAAAAGAACGGGTCCCAGATCTGAAAGAGCACTCGTGCCTTTAGGCACTAAAATAAAAAATTTCTAGGTCATCTCTCTCACTTATTAGTATTTCTTTATCTGTAAATTATTTTAATTTCCAGTGTAAAGGGCGGGGTGGTCATTCAAGATATAAGTGAAAAGAACATATGATAAGCGTAGTACTACCTCCAAATGAACAGTGTTGAAAGGCTAGCACAGGGCTTGTTCTCCACATCTAATATCTGCCCATCCAAGATTCATATCCTCCTCTAGGGTCCTGCACAGAATTATTCCTGATGTTAATTGTTGGTAGCTATACAAGCCTAGAATCATAGGATATCAGGTTTGGAAGGGACCTCAGGAGGTCATCTAGTCCAACCCCCTGCTCAAAGCAAGACCAATCACCAACTTTTGCCCCAGCCCCCTCAAGGATTGAACTCACAACCCTAAGTTTAGCAGGCCAATGCTCAAACCACTGAGCTATCCCTCCCCCAAAGCCTAAGATAGTATAGAGCCCTAAATGAGTGAGAAACACTGTACAGCCTACTTGCTCAGGAGTGCTTACAAGATCCTGTAAGTTGTTGAAAGTGTTTTTTGTTTAATAATACACATTCCTAAAGGAGAAATACCAACACTTTCTTGCTTCTGAATTGCTACCACCTTACCTAACAACCTAACATAGAGAGTAAGCTTCTTACATCAGGGACCACTTTGTTAAATAAAGCATGATATACTAGAGCTGGTCAAAACCAGTCATTTCCTTCCCACCCACCACCATTACGAAATGTTAAGTATAAAGATTTTATTTTTGTTCATAACCTTTCGTGAAAATGTTCATTTCTCAACTAACATTTTGAAACACAGGTTTTGTAAAAAAATTTTATTATGAAATTTTGGTTTGTTTTCAAAGGAAAAATCCCATTCTTACCTTTTATATCCTTATAGGGGGAGAAGTAGTAAAAAAAAAAAGCTCCTTTGGAGAAAAAAAAAGGGTGGAGGGAAAGAGATTTTAAAAAAAATAATAAGTGAGCATTTCCCACAATTTCCAAGGAAAGTTCACACGCCTTTCCCCTCAAATTTCTCATTTTGAATTTTTTCTAAAACCAAAATAAATCTGTCAAAAGTGAAATTTTTTGGCAAAAGTTTTATTCTCCATGAAACTCCATTTTTCCAACCGACAAGACTGATAAAAAAAATGTCTACCAGCTACACTGAGCACTCTGACCGCACCTTTTTTGGGGAGTGGGGACAGGTAATATAAATTGGGTTCTGAACACTAGGAGAAAAAGGACAAGATAATCCCATGGCAGTGTATAGCAGAAAGCACAGGACTGAAAGTTAGGCCTGGTCTACACTAGAAAGTGTTGCAGAGATTGCTATGTCAGTTAGGAGTGTGAACTAAATCCCTAGTGTAGATGCAGTTATAATGGCCACACCAAAAAAAAAAAAAACCCAAACATTTGGGGAACTGGTTTAAGCTAGATCAGCAACAGATCTCTTTTGCCAGAATAAGAGGTTTTACTATAGGAGGTTTTGCTATAGCTATATTAGCAAACCCTTTTTAAGGGAAGACAAAGCTTCTGAAGTTCCAGGCACTAGATCTGTCTCTGATACTGACTTCCTGTGTGACTTTGGGCAACACATATCTCTGTGCCTCACTTAATCTATAAAAGGGGACTATGAGAAGTACCCACTTTTAAGAAGTACTTTCATGTGAGGATCCCAAAGACGTTTATGGAAAACAGCACAGCTGGACAAGGATCATTTGGGGCTTGATTCTGCACTCACTGAAGTTAACGGCAAAGGTCCCGCTGACGTCAGCGGTGGAGGATCAGTCCACAATGCAGCGATTCAGGCACTGTTTTTAATCTGTCTCTCCAATCTCTGAAGAAAGATAACCAAAGTCAGAGCTCCAGTGACCCTCTCAGTACCATTCACTGCTCTCTTGTTAGTCCACATTTATGAATTATTTCCTTCAGGGTAGAGATAACACGCTGTCTCAGAGCCATATTTCTCCCATGTTACACTCGGGCAACACATCCTACACTCTGCTACTTCCAATGTTTTCTGTCCTTGGCTTAGTGACATTGATAGCTGTATTTTGGATGCCGATGGGGATGGATGTCCTCCTGAGAAGAGATGAATCTGAAGTGGCACCCAAGGGATGATTGACACCACATGTAAGTTCTTATTCTGTCAAAACATCAGAATGTTGTTGGTTGTCAGACCCAACCACACTGCCATTGCTTTGCCACAATCCTACTTGATGCCCAATGTCTATCGGGCTTTTCATCTGTTCCTGAGGACGACTGTTCATGAATTCCATTCTCTGAACTGTACATATACCTTATGCATAGCCTAAAGTCGGGCAGTCTCTTGAAGAGTTCATTTGCTATACAGAGGATACATCAGAATTATTTTCACTTGTTAGAGTTACAAGTGAAGAAGATCTCCTAAATCCAATTTTCTGGGTTATTTTTAAACCTGTTTTAATTAGGCTTAGGATAAAAAGTCCTTTTGATGCCAAGCTGTATATTTGTGCTAGGCATGAGCAAGAGCTGTAAATTTCAGATCTCGATTCTAACTTTCACAAAGTCTGTGTGGGTTCAAATGTAGGGTTTTAGCCAACATAGGAATTGCTTTACCGGCTCAGACAGGTGGGCTATCTAGTTCAGTTTCCCATTTCCCACAATGGTCAGCCCTAGCTGCTGCAGAGACACAAACCCTGCACAGGCAATTATGGAAAAACCTACCCACAAGGAACATTTATTCTTTTACCTCTTTAGTAAGAGATTGACTTACGCCCTGAAGGTGGAGCGTTTACATCCTTTAACTTCTTATTATAACAAATCTGAACACTCATAATCTATAGGGATCATTACAGAGATAAGGGCCAAACACAATGGTCCATCAATAATTTGTGCAGCCCCAACAAGTAAATGTTTTCTTTGGTGATCTGCAAAGGTTTATTGTCCATGTATTCAGCAAGATCAGATCCTGCCAACGCTACTGCTGAAGTATTTACTACTGGGAACTCAATGGGGCCACCCACAGTAGTGAGCACTATACCCAGTAATAAGTGTTTGTAGGATCAAGTCCATAGTAACTAATGTTTGCACTCAGTCCAGTAACACATCTGCTCACATTTTCTATGGAAAGATTGAACTAATACCATTTTTTAAAAACAAACAACTTGTTAACAAGAACATTTTCCCACCAGGTCTATTTTGCACCAAGATGCAAGTTCTTTCAAGTTGTTTTCAGAAAGAGGGGACAGATCCTTAACTGTGGTAAACTAGCGTAGGTCCACTGAAGTTAATGGAGCTATACTGCTCTACACCAGTTGAGGACTTGCCCCAAGATGTTTTTGGTGGGACCTCAGTCTCTCCTGTTCACTGCCTGTGGCACACAACATTTTAGTCCTCAGGAGACGAGTCTAACTTATTCAGCTCAGTATAGTGGTAGCTGGGTAAAGTTTAGTGCCCTGTTGTGTACAGGAAGATAACACAGTGGTCCCTTCTGGCTTTAACCTCAATAGGGAATATATGAAGTATCTTATTAGATAAATCCATAAACCCAACATAGAAGGAAACAGACATCCTCCATGCAAGATATTCTAGAATGCTGCTCTTTGAACTTGGAGAGGTTTCAAGGGAGCTCATTTTGAGAAATGAGAGCAGGAGAAAACAAAGCCTTCTTTAAAATGAAATTGACAAGGAAAATCTACTCTATTGACTTTTTTCAGCTGGAATCAAAATGCACATCTAGCAAGATTGTCATTCAAAGTGAACTTCTCTTTGTTACAGCACGAATTGAACTATGCATACTCTGCCAAACAGTACATGTAAACATTCAAAGTGTCTTCGTGCATAGAGGATTGGAATGGGGTTTTCAAAAGTTTCGAGGTACTGCACTTCTTATTTGAACAGAGCTCGCCAGGCTTGGATGAACTGCAACAGTTCCTGGGCCTGTAGCTATGTCACATGCAGATTTTTAGTATATTCCACAATTCCTGATGCCCAGTTTGTTATCAATGCATAAAACTGTGTTCCCCATCCAATTCAGAACTTCAGCATCCATCTAATTTCAAGTCTGGTAACCAAAAAAAAAAAAAAAAAAGACTACATGCAGAACTCCAGATACTTCACTTCAAAAAAAGTGGAAGAACACATCTCAGCTACTGCTGAGAGAATAACTCAAAGAGAATAATCTACCCTCTTCCTGCTCATGAATATTGCATGAGTGGATGGCAATTTCCCTCATATTTATTATGAATAAGTGGCAACACATAGTTCTGCTGCCCCAGGAACAAGGCAGGGAACGAACTCTGAATTAGTCCCTGGTTCCATTCTTGCTCAAGAGACCAGGTCCTGCCTTTGACCAGTGCCAGCTTCACTGGGCTTGCTAGTGCGTTTGAGAGGGAAGAGTCAAAGCTCTGCCCATTTCCTGCCCATTTTCCCAGGAGGGAAAATAGCAGCCCTGTTAAGGCTACTTTCTGCCATTCCCCTGATGTTATGACCTGCAGCACAAATATCGCAAGCAGTGGCATAAAGGATCACTTTCTACGCCCTACGCAGGCACAAAAAACAAGCCACAGTCTTGTCCTATTTGAATTCATTCTACACATTAACGTTTTTTTTCGAATACACTCAGTAGATTGATGATCAGATCAGACCACTGAATATCTGACACTTGGTATTCAACATTTGAGCTATGTTGCTTGTATTTAGGAAGATAAGTCACATGGTATTGTTTCCATTTCCCAACTAGAGAACATACAAACACTCCAGATGCTAATGTCCATGCATGCTTTTATTAATAAAATAATTTACATTAAGAGGAGTCAGAAGAAAAAAGGATAATTGAGCACATGCAAAAGTCTTACCACCATTTGCAGAAGCCTGATGAAACCTTTTGCCAATCAGGGCAGGGTCCCTGCCTTGCCTTCCTTTGAGTTTAGAAAGCATTTTGCACATTGAGTGCTACCGTGGTGCAAATATTTAATTACTATGTTAAAAGTCTGTTAAGGTTGCAAAGTTAAGCATTCCAAATTGAGCAACCTTTAATTCTAGCATTTCCTAAGCAACTTTAATTTAATCTTCTTGTGCCTACATATCATAGTGATACAATCTTTAATTATAAGCTCACATATTTCCTTTCCCCACAGGAGCCTTGCCTCATTCTCTTACAAAATGGACACTGCTCACTGAATAGATGTCTTCATCATTCAGTGTATGGTCCCGTGCATTATTTGCCACACACCATCAGAAACCTGCACTGAATACAAATTGTCAATGTCCTCGTTGGCTTTTAATGGTACTCACAGCACTGTAGTATCAGAATGCTTCAAAGACATTAATGAGTTTTATCTCCACAGCACCCCAGGAGATGAGGTGGTATTTTACAGATGGGAAACTGAGGCAAAAATAGATAAAGGCCAAACTTGTCAAGCGTCTATTAGTTTTGGATCCCCAGATTGACACCCCTGAGACCGGATTTTTTTTTCAGAGTTCCTAGCTCCCACTGACATCACTAGCAGCTGTAACCCTTCTGCCCGTCAGAGTTGGCAGCAACAAGGGCCGGGTTCAATATCTAGGGGATCCATTCCAATAACACAATGCAAACCGGCTCGAGCCCCAACCCAGTGACCTGGGACAAATATATACCACCCCCGCTGGGTGCCTCCAAGAGGCAATACTTCCCCTCTCGCAAGCACATAGTCTGAGTGTAGCAAAAAGCCTTTTAATAACAGAGAGAAACAATGTGGCATTATGTTGGGGAAACACCACCAACAGGATTCATAACACAACCCATGAGCAAAAAAAACCCACCCCAAGCAAATTGGGGCATGCCCTTTCCCTTTGGTTCTTGAGTCCAGCAACCCCAAATCACCCAAAGTCCCAAAAGTCCAGTGACCCAAAAGTCTCTGTCCCTGGTCAGGGCAGCCCCAGAGTTCAAAAGTTTATCTGCAGAGCTTTACCTCCCAACCTGGGTGGAGATGGGGGCAGGGGTAAAAGGCACCTTACATGATCTGAAGCTGACCGCCCCACAGCTCCATAGGCCTTCGCTCCGCTCCGCTCCACTCCACTCCACCAGCCGCCCCACGAACTGCTTTGCTCAGCTCCACGGCCCACAAGCAGCTCCCGTCGTCCCACGAACTGCTCCACCAGCCAGTCCACAAGGCACTCCAGCCGTCCCGCAAACTTCTCCACAATATATCTTCAGTCTCCCCCACTACTTAACACAACACTCAGTGATTTCAGCTCTTAGTCAGTTCAGCTCTTTGGTGACTTCAGCTTGTAGCAGAGGAGCCTCAGTGCTGATGCACCATTAGCCCAAAGTGAGCTCAGCAGCATGTAACTAAACTCCTAATGAAATCAAAATTAGCTCTGATATTCCACAGTGGAGAGAGGAGGCAGTGCAATTAGCATGTAAGGCCCTCACCAAGGGGCCCATGCCACCAAGTATTAATACTTATCCCCAGCCTCTCTCAATTCACAGAGTTTTGGAACCCATGACCCTTGCCTAGCGAGTGCTACTTACTTGATGGTGAGTCCCTCCATCATAATAAAAGGCCAAGTACAGTTCCAAGCACAGTTCCCATAATCAGGGTAATAACAATTTATTCTTCCTGCCCCAATAACAGAGACACTGGGGATCCCACAGCAGCCAAAGTGACCATTTGGGCAGCTATGGCCTCATTCTAGGCGGGGTGGGTGTGCCTATGCAAATGAGATTGGCCCCTAAAGTTCTTTTCCACAACTTGCCACACCTCACCACCAGATGTCAGGGTGGAGCTCACCCTGACACTGCTTACACAGCTGTGAGCTTTCAGTATTTTTTGTGAATCAGACCCCACGTGTCTCAAGTTGGGCACCCAGGAAGTTAGAACACAGTTAGTGGCCATCTGTGAAAATTATAGGTTAAGCAACTGAGGTGGACACCCAGCATGGGACATTTCAGACTGAATGATTCAAGTTCAGCATAGTTATAAGCAACGGGGTTTTATAATGGAAAGTGGTAGGCCACCTTAACTCACTGCCAGCAGCACCAGGACAATACCAGCCCCGTAAGAGTAAAGTCCAGCAGTCAACTCATGTCAGGCATATCAAAGCCATTCTAATAAAAACAGAAAGCCTGTCTCCAATCTAGAGGAAGTAATATATACTGTGCCTTTGTTTTCATTCAAATGCAATATCAAATTCTATCAGGGTAACATATAATTATACAAAAAAGCACAAGGCCCTGGTTAGCAAGGGCATTTAGTTTTCTATGAAGATAAAGTGGAAAGAATTGAAGGATGATTCTCTGCGATTTTTCTTTAAATATTCACACCCCCCTCAGCGTGCTCTATACTCCATTGATAGGTCAACAAAGTGACTCCCTGCACTTACCCTGCAAACTACTCCAGGAACAATGAGGAATAATATTTTGTTGAGTCTTTGGAGCAAACAACATGACTTCCTTTTCAACATCACTTACCTCAAGGTTGGATAGAGTTAGAAATAACTGGCACATTTACTGCACCTTTAGCATTCTGGATTGTGAGGGTGAAATTCCTGCCTTCAATTGGGGTGTGTATTTATCATTCCATTTTTATTAAGCCCCTTCACTTACTGCTTTTGTTTTAGACCAGACTCTAAGCCACTACAGAGCAATAAGTGTGGCACAAGACTTGACCAGTTGTCAAGCATTTACTTCTGTAGTTCATCACCTGCACACATCTGCTAGTCAAAACTCCGCAGAACTCAGACACAACAGCCCATCACATTCCAGCCAACAGCCATTTTCTAAGGGCTAGTCTACACTGGCGCTTTAACGTGGCTTGTGTAGTCGCAGCAGAGCGCTGGGAGATAAAAAACCCACCTCCACACGGGTTTAGCATGTGGGTGCTGGGTGATGTTGGTAGCCTGCGATATATAGGATCAGACTAGAGAATCTGCTGGTCCCTTCTGGCCTTAAACTCTGTCTCTATGGCTATTTCTGCAGCCCTAATTTTGAATCGTCAAGGCTGACAGCGTTCTTGCAGATTAATAATAGAATTATCTCAAGTAGCTGTTCTTGTAAGTGGGAGATAAATGCATAAGCTACATTTACCTCAATTACAAAAAAACCCACTACAAATATTGTGTATATCTATCTTAAATATTTACATGGTCTCCATTGTTGTAGTAGATGCAATGTATTTACCCTCACAAAAGCCCTGTGAAGTAGGGAAATACCTATTTACAGATGGGGATGCGAGGCACAGAAAGACAAATGACTTGTCAAGGTCACACACAAAGTCTGCGGCAGAGCAGGGAGTTGAACCCTGATTTCCCAAATGTCATGACCCCTTGGGCCTCAGGAGATTCCAGCCAGCCAACACATCCCTGCTCTCACCCAGTGGCTAGCTACCAACCAGCTGAATGTAGAGACCATGAAACCTGAAACTACTTCAGGAAGCTTCCCTCTGATCGGTCAGGGCTTCCTATTTAAATCCAAAGAGAGGCACAGGAAGTTATCCTCACAACTGAATGGATGACTGACTGGCTCCCATATCAGACCCTGCCTTCTCACCTGACTCCTGGTTCCTGCTTTCCTGACCTGTTCCTGATCCCTGCCCCTGGTCTCTGATTCTATCTCCAGCTCTGTCCCTTGGCTCAACTCAGGCTTTGACCACTAGGTACAACTGCCCAAGCCCTAGTTCTGACACTAAGTTCCATATTAGTGCCCTAAACACTGCACCATCCTTCCTTTGTGAAATATTTAGTGAAGACTGTACTCACCTTGTCAGCTGGATGATTTTTATTCCAGCAAAATGAGTTTTGTTTTGTTTGTTTTTTAAATGAAAGATGGCTTTTGTCCCACTCCCTCTTTTTTCAATGTGGGAAAAAAGGGTAAATAAAAAAATTGAGAAATTTCCACTCACCTAAACTGAAACAAATATTTTAACAAAGACCATCACCAACATTCTCATTTCTTTCAAAATGTCTTTCAATATATATTTACCTTTTCTCAAAGCAAGTCTAACCGTGAGTACCTTTCCTTCTGTTGTCAGAGGAACTGAAAATGATGCAGTTTTATTGTATTATTTATACCATTTTTATATCATTGGAAGTTATACATGTCATATGACTCTGATGTTCTGCCATAGGTTGTACTGGCAAAAGTTACAGAAGTTGTTTCACAATATTCTGCTTCTTAAAATTTTCAGAGAAAGAACATTGTGTCTACAGAAGGAAGAGAACACGGAGAACTCAGATCAACCAGTGTTACATTCAAATCATTTCTTTTCTAATCTGTTCAGGCTTGAGCCCACTGACCTCAGCAAGCTTTGGATCAATCCCTTCGTTACCAAGGTTATAGTGACTGTGATCATCTATCTATTGCCATGTAGTGTAATTAAAAAGCTTTTTATACCATTTTAAATTTGCCATAGGAACCAGAGAAGGTGAGTTACATGAAATAATAAATGCTTCAGAGCAAAATCTTAATTAGCTCAGTCTCAGGCTTGTGATCTCACTGTCTCTCGCCTTTACATAGACAAGGTGCGCTGTTAGACCATCTTCTGTTCATAAAAGAGCCAAGCTTTCAAGCAACGTGGGTCTCTCCTTTATACTCTTTAGGTTGTATTTCCCGTCATATATTTAGAACAAGTCCAATATCACAAAATTCAACTTTTCAGTTTTAAAAAAACCCATAAATTGGTCATTATATTATGTTCCATTTGTGGTAATTTTAACAGTTTGCTGGTAAATCCAAAAACTTTACCACAGTTGTAGCGATGACTAATCACAAACAGACATGTAGTCACAGCTGCCTAGCTATTTATTTCTTGTCTAAACCCAACTATGAATAACTTAAGAACCTTAATAGAAGTGGAATAATAAATACAGTCCAAATATAGGCAGAAATCCAATCCCGCCATCACAGCTCTCTTTTAAATCCTCCATCTTTCAACAGTGTGCTAGCTGCTAGAGCTCTTACTATTGTATAACAAGAATTCAGCAAAAGTGGAGTAGGGGAAGCTGGCATAGTTACCCCAGTTACAGCTTTCACCTAGTCTTTTGTTTTCTTAAACTGAGCCTACTTATGTTCGTCACAAATTCTTTCCTCTTTCGAAGTTATAGCTACAATGGGCTATGTGGGCGAGAACCGCCCCTTGCTTTAACAGGCTTGGACAGAGATAAATCAGATGTGGGGAGTGGGCGGTGCCCCAGGGTTGCCACTGCCAGCCTGGCTTTGGGTTTTAATCTCACTTCTAGTATAAAAATAGATTGCTATCCCATGGCTGTGTCACTCCACTAAGCACCCGATCCTGAAGTCAGGAATCTAACTTCCATCAGCTTTAGTGCAAGCAAGATAAGTAAACCATTAGTGCTCTGTGGCCGTGGCCACTCAGAGAGAGAGACTGGAAATGTAAAGCTTTAGAGCTAGATTTCCAGACGAGCTGATCAGTCACATGACGATCAATGATGGTTGTAGAGCATGTTTGAGACTCTCAGCCCTGGTCACTTAGGCCTTGCCTACCAGAGAAAATTGAACTGATTTAAGGAAAGGCGAGATTTTTAAACCAATTTGGGTTAAACAGGTACAAAGGGCTGGATGCACACTCCAGCACTGCCAAGCCCAAGCATTCAAAGATCGTGATTCACATGCCAAAAAAATATATCATGAGATTGGCTTAAAAAAAGTTGTTGGGTTTCTTTTTGTGTGTGTGTGGGGGGGAGTTAATATAGATTTGGGCTTCTCTATTTACCTTCTGGGTTTTGAGCCTTTAAAATGCACTTAGTTTATGTTCTGAAGTTTTTCCTTTGCAGCCATGACATCTAGAAACTTAAAAAAAAGAAAAGTATAAAAAGTAAGATCACTTTCTCCCCATAATCACATGCCTCCTGGTGCTGGGGCTTTAAAAAACAAACAACATACACCAAATATCACGACTTTCACAAGAAAACTGCAAGAATTAGGGCTAATCTACACTACCAAGTTGGGTTGGCTTAACTACATTGCTCAGGACTGTGAAAAACCTTACACTGTTGTAGCCTCAAACATGAACCCAGGAGCATGAATATTTGGTGGCCTTGGCCTGATACCACTGGCTGAGCTTTCACATCTGTCGATGTTATCCTGTGCATGGGGGAGGGTAGTCCAGAATCAGAGAACACTATAGCGGGCAGAGAGCAAATTCTAGTAGCATAAGGACTATTGGGGTGAGAACAGAAACCACAGCTCCAAGGTTATTGCTGTCTGTGGACAAGACTCTGATGGTGGCAGTCAGCTGATGAGGAGGAGACAGTATGTCAATGTTGCAAATAAACCACAAGTGACTGGAGTCGGTTTAGGAATAAACATCAACTAAGTTGCAGTCCTATAAATTACAGGGCTCCTTCAACTCCCATTGACTTCAGTGGTAGCTCAGTGCCTAGCCAACACTGCTCAGCTCTGCCCAGGATCAGGGCCTAATATAACACTATATTTAGGCTTACTCCCAGTAACTCTGGGGACATTTACCTGTGCCTGAACCTTGTCAAGCTATCTGGTCCTTGCCATGGACAAAGAAGAGTCCTTTAGGACCAGCCGTAAAACCATTCCAGCACCACATCTTGGCATCCTGCAGTGCTCTCTCATGTCTCTTTATATAGTACATTTCTCCCTTTACGTAGTTAACTCCAAATTGTTCAATTTGTGGAGCCAGTCCAGCCCCCGGGCTGGCTTGCCAGGGTCAGTTTATCAGATCTAATGAAGACGTTTATGGGTTGATAGACAGATGCTCGATTTTTGGATGGGATAAGGATGTCAAACTGTTATATAAGAAATCAATAAGTGCCATTGGCTTCTAAAGCAATAAAACACTGCTACATTTCCAAGTTAATTGGCAGAGGGAAGCTAGTTTGCTGGGTGTGTATTTAACCTAAGTCTAGTTTACGGATTTCTATAGCACCCCACACCCTGCTATCTAAGAGCTAGAACAGAAGTGGTTGCTATTACAATGTATTATTTTTTCTTAGCAATACATTTTGGTCCCATATATAGCTAAGACAGCAAGGTGCACTTGGAGGCATTTATGCCTTTCCAAGGTTTTGCGCATGGGAGGTTGTACAAGAGAGCTGGTATGGAGGGTGTTCTGCAAAGTTAAGGGGGTTATTCCTCTCATTTAATTGGGGGGCTTTGATCTTATCTAAAATTCTAAAAATAGTTCAGGTTTCCCCCATAAAGAGAGATCTTTAATAAGCCATACAACACGGCCTGGCCCAGGTTGATGCTAGATGCACCATTTTTATCATCCATCCTATGTTAATCCAGGAGTGTTTTGTATTTAAACATTAAAACCTGATGGGGCATGTTTTATGGGTTCATTACAATGCACCTCTGGTGTGTTGTGAAGCATGAGACCACAGGCTGAATGCCTGAGACATTAATTAGGTGGCCCCATTAAACACCTCCTGGAGTCCTTGATTGCAGTTACAATATAGTTTTCTTTTAAAATGGTTCTTTTCTTCAGCTTATCCTTCCAGATCCTCTGGACCTGAAAGCATTATCCTCTACCACTCGAGCTAAGGGTCAGCTCCACTGCTTTGAAGGCAGTCATCAACTCAAACTCTACAAATAGGCTAGCCACGAGGGAGGGACAGAGACCCCCTCTGCACCACATTAGCACAGCCTGCAGGTTAGACATGAGGTGGTTTATGCCCCTAGCTTCTGCTCCTTCCACTCGTGATTTCCTCAGGTTGAAGCTCTCAGCTCTCCCCTCTTGAAACTTCCAGGGCCCGATTCTCCTCCAGCTTGCACCTTGTGTCATCATTCACACCTGTGGGTCTAAAATGCTACCGCCGGCATACATGAGAGAGTGAAGAATCCAACTGGGTAGCGTTTTACATTCACTTTGAACAGGCTCTTAATGATGCTGCAGGGTGCAAGATAGTGGCAAATCAGGCTCACAAAGTCCACCCTTGCTGTCCTGGAGGCAGCTTCCCTGAGGCCACCTTCCCCTCAGGCAGATTCCCAGATCCATCCCCATTCCCACTGAACCCACTGCATTATATCCTGTGACATGATTTGCCAATGGTGTTTAATTTTTGCTACCAGAGGAGGTCAATTGTTAGGAAGTGACAAGGTAGAAGAAAAATTCAGATTCCACTAAATCATTCCCAGCGAGTTACCCTGTTGCTACCGAATTAGGCAATGTCAATCTATATTTTTAAAGGCAACCCTGTCTGTGTAGCAGAGACACAGAGAGATGGCAGTTGAGAATGCTGACTGGATGACAGTTTTTGGCAGCAGTTTCAGCTGTCTTGTTAGGTTTTTCAGATTAATCAACCCCTTTGGAACACTGAACAGATCAGAATAATCCTTCAATCCAAGATCTTTTGTGAGGGAAGAGAAGTCACCACAAACTGAGACAGCAGCATGAAAAGTCAGTCTTCTAAAAGAAACTCAGTATTGGCTCCTACAAGGGCCCATATCAAGACAGTATTTGAAGTTAATGGCCTGTCCACATCATCACCAAATATATTAGATATAGACAGTGGAATATTCTCTTTGAGATGGGTTTTGTTCAGCTCATTTCTGAAAGAGCATTTTCTCTCTTCCCTCCCATCTTCTCCTGGTTTGTTGTATGATTTTTGTTTACCCATTTCTTTTGTCAGAGGTTAAAAAATGCAGTCTCCCCCAAGCAAAATGTTCACGCCATACTATTTAGAATAATGCACAGCTGCTTGATTCACCTGTTTTAAGCACATTATTCTTTAATTTTCATTTTCATAGAAATCATAGAAAAGTAGGGCTGAAAGGGACCTTGGGAGGTCATATAGTCCATTCCTCCTGCACTGAGGCAGAACCAAGCATACCTAGACCATCCCTGACAGATTTCTGTCTAACTTGACCTTAAAACGATCCAGTGACAGGGATTCCACACCCTCCCTGGTAATTTGGACTGTCTAGAACAGGGATCGGCAACCTTTGGCACGTGGCCCATCAGGGAAATCCACTGGCGGGCCAGGATGGTTTGTTTACCTACAGCGTCCGCAGGTTCAGCCGATCGCAGCTTCCACTGGCAGCGGTTCGTCGCTCCAAGCCAGTGGGGGCTGAGGGAAGTGGCGTGGGCCGAAGGATGTGCTGGCTGTCACTTCCCGCAGCCCCCATTGGCCTGGAACGGCGAACCGCAGCCAGTGGGAGCTGCGATCGGCCAAACCTGCGGATGCTGCAGGTAAACAAACTGGCCCAGCCCGCCAGCGGATTTCCCTGACGGGCCGCGTGCCAAAGGTTGCTAATCCCTGGTCTAGAAAAAGTCAAGTAACTTGTATTCTCTTAAAAGCCATTCACCATCATCAGGTTTTCAGAAACTCCAGCAGTCTATCTCAACCCTTTGTTATTGTAGGAGTGGAACTATTTCAGATTCAGAAATTCCTGAAATTCCTATCCCGAAATTCCTATCTATTTTCGATTTTCTTTATTTCCTGTCTGCAGTTCTTGAATGCTATTCATAGAATCATAGAAGATTAGGGTTGGAAGAGGCCTAATCTTGCACCACAAAGAACTGGAAGTGAAACTGACTACATATAAATATGAAACTGACTTAACTGCTTTTTATCATCCAAGCTTTAAATAGTGTAAAGCGTAAACAGACTACAAATACTGACAAGGACATTGGATTTTCTACAATTCTTTCATTTTTAATTTAAGTTTCTCTTTTGGGGAACACCATGTGACTTAAGTTGGCAGTGACCTTGTAATTAAGGACGTTTAGTTAGTAAGAGACATGTTTGATCATTGAAGCTGGGCAAACACCACAGGAAAATTACGCAAATATTTGCTCAAATAAAAAAAAAAAGGCTTCAGTTCTGGCCCTTATCTGTGCACTTTCCATGAATATTTGAGTGACTGAATTTACTGGCAGGAATGGAAACGAATTTTTTTCAAACCCTGGAGAATATCCAGACAGCAAATTTTGAGCAAGGGTTCTGCCCACCCAACTAAGGAACAGAAAGAGTGCCATGTGGCCTGTTTTCAGATTAAAACTAACCAATGCAGCTAGAATTTCAAATATCAAATAACTAACGGGCCAAGAAAGTATTCCCAGAACTTATTCAGCAAGAAAATAAAGTTGGGGGGAAACAAATGCGTCAGAGGCTAACCAATTAAGATGGTTCTCTTGTCATTCGGGCACCCGCCCGTTTGGAACAGATACCACGCACTCATGGCAAGCAGCCAAAGAACAACAACAACAACAACAAAAGGCTCCTCGCAACAACTTTCAGTCATTAGCAATCCAGGTCAGATTCAAGCCAGCATCCTTAAATAAAAAGGCAGTCTATCACCTGAACCAGAGAGTCTCCCGCACAAGAGATAGGTGGAAGACTCCCATAAACTGTGAGCCCTCCTTTCAGAGACTCCCTTTAGCCTGGACTGAGTAGCGAGACTTTTCTTAAGTAGAAAACCCCACCTACCATGACATTTACTGATGTAAAGACATATTAAAAGCTCATGGCTCCTGCCTCAGCTAGCCAGCCATGTGGTTTTCAGAAACTATCCTTGCGAACCTGAGACTTCAGAAACATAGTCGAAATCATTTCCCTGCCTATGGGGAATTTCCACTGGCAAAGTGCACACTATCTTTGCAATTTTAGTTAAAGGGTGGGGGACCATTATTAGTTAAGCACCAGGAACGCTCCTCTAATTGTAAAAGATACAAAATAGGGACAATTTCCTGCAAGGGAAGGCTTACAGTCTGGTTCATTCATGACTGCGCCATCATAGGACTGCAGAACAGTTACGCTTCATTGTGTACCAATTTGAGCAACCAGAAGCCTTGGCTTGGCTGCCTTTAGGGTTCCTTTTGCAATATTTTCCCAGGAGAGTTTTATTGTTGCTTTTCTGCCGGATTTTCTTTGGCGCACACATGCCCTTTATTCCTTTAATGGGTTATTTCCCACTGTATCCAAAAAGTAGGTCACAAGAAAGAGGGTTGTATTATTGTTGTTTTTAAATTGACTTGAGCCTCTTTGGTGTTGGTGGATAATTCACTGGTTTGTTTGGTCTGGAGCATGGATGGGCCCTACCATTAGGAAGGGGATTCAGAATCCAAGCCAGAGTCCAAGTTTTGCAAAATGATTACCTATCTCCTTTGTGAACTGATCTGGAACCTCAGGTGTCAACACCCCCAAGCTTTGGGGTGTTAGAAATCTGGTTGTGGGTTTTGTTGCTAGTGCCCATCTCTAATTTGGTGCAGGTTAAGGATCTTCATAGCCCTAACGTGGTGCACATAGGCTGTGGGTGAAATCCTGTTACCAAGGAAGTCAGTGGAGCTAGGATTTTGTCCTGTATGTCTTATGAATTTTCTATATACTTCATCTTTAGATTGAGACAAGTTGGAGGCAGCTGCAGATTGTTAGTGATACAATGTGATCTCAGAGATCCAACTTTTGTTTTCTTCTTTTGTTGTTCTTTTAATATAAAAAGGTCATTCTGATTGAGAATATAGGAGAATAGCTTCTCTTCTGGTACCAGAAGAGTACCAGAATGAGTTCTCTACTTTAACAGAATTCTTCAGAGTGACTATTAGATAATACAATCATTAAAATCCATCAGCATTATAGCAGGAACACACTGTGCAGATTTCCTGGCACCCGGGCAAGCCGTATGCCCAGCATGACTCAAGCAACTCTGCAATATGATTAGACTGGAAGACAGAAGACCTGGGGTTTATTCCTGGCTGTGCTACTGCCTCACTGTGTGATCTTGGTTATGTCATATCACCTCTCTGTGTCCCAGTTTCAATAGCTGTAAAATGGGAATAATACTTACCCATCTTCATAGAGCACTCTGACCATGTTTTATAAAGAATGTACCTTAGTTATAGATTACTTTATTATACCTGCACTTTCCTGAAATCAAATTAGAAGAAATACAGCCACGTGTGCACTATCCTGGACAGTATAACAGTATTTACTGCAGGTAAAAATTCATTGCTACAATTTACATATTTAGATCAAAAGTGATTTTTTTCAGCAGGTTTTTTTTTTTTATTTAATTTGATCCCCTTCCTACTTCTTTATAATAGAAACCATATTTTGGATTTCCACATATCTTAAAGCCATCGTGGAAAAAGATCTAATGCATAACAACTGCTATGAATAGAAAACGTGTCCTTTCAACAAACATTCTTGGGATGGTTTATTCCCAAGAATGCCATGGTGCTTGGAGTTGACATCCTGAATGAAATAATGATGCATTAAGGTTTTAATCTCCTGTAATTGGAAATTATTTCCAGAAAGAACAAAGGTGTACAAATAGCACCTCCTCAGCATGAATGTCTGTTACCCAGACAGATGTCACCCAGTTAATCCATCCAAACAACTCTGCTTTCCAGTCAAAAAAGCAGGGCAGTTGCTTGGGCAGATTGACAGAGCGAGGTCTGATTGAGGAGCAGACATCTGTGCCAGAACAGTAGCCTGCTCACTTCAGCTTTTTATGAGCTATGCAGTTTGATTTCCTAAACACAAACCAAAAATTCAAAATAAATATAGCCTTAGCTTTCAGTAACACCCAGGCACGCTAACAAACAATGTGGTAGGATGAATAGTTATAGCTGGAGCTTTGAATAACAGGTTATTCACAAACCCTGCCATCCAATATTCATTAACACTGAGAATGGCACAGATAAATCTCAGAAAATGGAGATGAAGAATTTACCACATTTGTCCATATTAAAGGGGCCAAGTATTGAGACTGACCCAACTGAGGCTGACTAGAAAAATCAACATTTGTTTCTGACACCGATCTATGCATTGGAACAGGATTTTAATTTTGGGCAGTTTACATCAGAATAACAACATCTGTCATCTACTGTGCAAGTGCAGTAATTACTGAATCTGTTACATGGGGAAGGAATACCTGATGTTTCGTTTACACAGAAAGATCTCAGTCTGTAATCCCAGGGACACATTTGCAGAGACAGACAGTGACATTCCCACATGCAGCCCCATCTCTGGGATCCTGCTACTTTCCATCCTCCACTACTAACTCACTAATTTCCACCATTCATTCTTTGCAAATGTTCTATACAAAAGCAGAATCTGTAACGACATGTTCCTACAACCTCAAAAGTAAACACGAGTCAGCCTGTTGCTTCCAATGTCCCAACTGACTTAGAATGCAACAATACACCATTTCTCAGTCTGCATGGCAAAAAGAAGTGGGACAGGCACAATCTAGGAATTCAGGAGACATTTCATTGCATTTACAATTAAAATTATAAATTATCCTGAAGTGTAGAGTTTGGATCCAAGCCCAAGCTTCCCCCCAAAATCGGGGGATTTGTGCATAAGGGGGTTTGGTCCAGGCCCATTTCTATTTAGATTTGATTCAGAAAGCTAGGCAGCCTACAGAAGATATGTAACACTTTTACTTGCAAATACACTGGAGTCTATTACAAGGATGAAACCCATAAAAGAAACTTTCCATCAGATTCAAACATATGTAATTGCACAGCTGAGATCCTTTTAAAAGTATCAATTTCCTGATCCTTAAAAAAAAGTAAAGGAAAATTACATGTTTGTAAAACCGCCTGTTCCAGCCTGGACTATCTTGCGAGGCATGATGAGGCCAAGAGAAGCGCCAGTAATTCCTGCATAACCTCTCACACCTTGGAGTGCAGAATTGTTTCTGTGTATTGTATTGTTTTTCCAATTGAAGAGGATGTGGGAAATGACTTCTGACCCTTAGGATTAAATAAATAGTTTGAAACCCATTTCAGCAAATCGTTCCCCCTCTTATTAGCCAGGCCCGGCACAGGTTTTGCCTACAACTGGTTTGCATTCAGACAAGTGGACATGGATCCATTTTGCACGTACAAAATCCCATAGTAGCATACACAAGTAGAAGGGTGTCCACTTCTCCAATCTGTATCTGAAAACGGCTGTTTGCCTTCACAAAGCTAATGTGTGCTGCAGTTCATTGTGTGCACAAGAGCAGGGAATGCGGGGTTGAATATTTGGCCTAACGTATATTTTTTTCTTTAAGTAAACCAAACATCAAATTTCATGGACCAATGAGACCAGCTCCTGCTAGAAGCATGATTTTTCATATACATGGGAAATGTATGGTAATATAAGAACATTAAAGGCCCCAATTCAGAAAAGTACTTATCTTTAAACATGTGCTTAAAATCCCATTGACTTCAACAAGACTTAAAATGGGGATAATTTCTCCCATTGGCATAGGTAACCCACTTCCCAAGAGGCATCAACTAGGTCTACAGAAGAATTCGTACATTGACCTAATGCTGTCTACACCAGGGGTTAGGTCAGCTTGATTACGCTTCTCTGGGGGGGGTGAATTTTTCACACCCTTGAGCAATGCAGCTGGATCAACTCTACTTTTTAGTGTAGACCCAGGCCTAAGTCTAGGGTTTCCAAAGAAGCCCAAGGGATTAAGGCACTCACACACTTCTGGGGGAAAAAATACAAATGCAAACACCAATGGATGTTGAATGCCTCATTCCCTTAGTCTTCATGGAAAACTTCAGCTGAAAATGAGCCCTGAGGAGTTTACAACGTAGTTTAGAAATATGATGCATGGAATTGTAGTTCAGATTCAATACAAGAAGGTCGAGAAATCAAGAGTGTGCACAGCAAGAATTGAAACTTTGCAAAAGGAGTGGACTGTAAGGAGATGCTTGAAGGAAGACGACACTTCAGGAGAAGCTCTTCCTTGCATAAGCAAGGGGGCATAGACTCTAAAAAACTGGAGGAAGCAGACATCTTTTTTAATCAACAGAATTAGTCATTTTATATGGGTTGTGGTTACAGTCTCATGATGTGACTGAGTTTGTAGCTGCTTATGAAATTTCTGAATGGATCTCTTTATAGTCAGCGCCACTGAGAATAAGATTTATACTTTGAGATTTAGAGGGGCCAACCAGTGGTTAAGGAGGAAGCATGAACGGTGATGGAGAAATGTCTTATTAGTAAAGTATCATTTGCACCTGCCTTTAGAGGGAAGTTTTTACGTGTTCTTCAGGAATGGGATGGTGTGTTCTTTTTACACTACAAACCTTGTAGCATTTTCCCCCAAGAAGTGTATGATGGTTAATAATTTGCTCACACAGGGGCAAATCCAACCATTTAAATGCAACTGAAGTCAGTGGAGTCACAGCCACTTAATCCAAGACTGGCCATAGGCTTTAAAACAGGTAAATATAAAATGAAATACAAGTTAATTGACATTACAAACTGAGTCCTTGTTCTTACAAAATATAGGGCCTTAAGCAATTAAATTAATTTAGATCACCATCTTGCAAATTTTGCAAGTAAACACACACCTTAACCCAGGCATCCTTCAACTTGCAGACTGAAAGAACAGCTTCATCAGCAAACAACCACTAGGAGAGCCACGGAATAATGGTAAGCTGATTTCACTGCACTGCATTGCAATATTTGCAGCTTATCATACAACACACCATCACATAGACAAGATCTTCAGCATGGATAATGCAAAGTCAAAACACCATGACTCTCTCTGATTCTACTCAATACAACATCACGTCCTTCTCACCCTTCTGAGAGCTTTCCTCTAGAATCCCAAACTCCTGGATACTTGAAAGGGCAGTTAGGAATTTTGGTATCTCTGGTCTTTATGATCTGTATTGTTTACTTTTTTGATGACTTCCTCAGATCAATGGAAGCAACATGATCAGCACTGCGCTCAACTCACTCCATCTCTTCTGATATCGGCACCTGAGACAGACCCCATGGTTGCAGCCTTGTCCCCTTCAAGAATCACCTGTAGCTCAAAACTGCAAGTGAAGTTTAGCAAGAAAAACTGATGAGGCAACAATAAGTTATAAAAGATCACCTACCCGGGCCTTCCTTTCTCCTTTGAGTAGAAGCAAACAGGAGGTATTTCAGTTAGAGTAAATCCCTCATTCTTTGAAATGTAAAATTCAGAAAGATGCTTTTATGAAAATTATGAGCAGATGCAGCACTGTGCTGACACATCTCATCCCACTCTCTCATCTCATGTCATGACATGACTGATGAACATACCCATGTCCTGTTGCCAAAACTCCTGGAGTCAGTTAATGCGCTAGCAAAGAACACTTCGGAAAGGTAAGACAATAAATTTGTGCATTCACTCTGGAAGTGTCAATGATGTAGGTTTAAGGGATGATCTGCTTGCAAGTGAAGTTGGTTGCTCAACTGAGCACACACTGTGGCAACTTTTGCATAACTAGCAGGACCTTTTAAATTCTTCCCAGAAAGGTTAGGATTAAGTCACACCCATTTGCGTGTAATCAATTACGAGACCTTAATCTTCTCAAACAGTTTCTATAACTCATTCCACAGGTTCAGGCCTGTTTCCAATACTGCAAAGTTTAAAATACAAAAATAAATAATTTTAGAGAAATAATTATGCTATAAATATGAAGAGCTAATTTCTGTCTCTATTCAGGTTTTATGCCAGGACAAGCATGAATTAACACAAGACTTCTGCACCCTTGTCCAGGCCAGCTTTAGGCTCCAGCAGCAATGCTGTCAACTGGATAAAGAGGGAAATAATCAAACAGCCATAGGGAGAGACCAGCATTAAAACACATGGACCATATCCCAGAATACCTCTCCATTGCTCAATATGCAAAAGGATCTGCTGAGGGCCACTAGAGGTGGCTATTCTGTGTGGTGCTGAGGCCAGTCTGAATAGAAACTTGGCAACATGTGAATCCACCCTTATTTTGGTAAGCTCCAAAGCCTGCCAAAATTTACCTCCAAATAATGCTAAGATTTAGTAGAAGACCAAAAGATGTTTACACAGTTATTACCTGCTCCCCCATGAAGTCAGAAGATCTCCAATCCTCATCTCAGATCTCTCATTTGAACCACAAAAAATGTTGATTAGTCTTTACTGGGCATAGTTTGTGGTTTATAGCATGAAAAGTCCGGGTATTGTTTCATGCCAAAGAAGAATTAAGAAGTCACATCTGTATTTGTTTCTTGGATCCACCACTCTCGCAAGTGAGTCATCTCCACAAACCTTAAATTACTTTTCATCATACATCAAACACTGTAAAACCACAGTATTAGGGTATGTGTACACTATGAAATTAGGTCGAAGTTATAGAAGTCGTTTTTTTAGAAATTGGTTTTATGTATTCAAGTGTGCGTGTCCCCACAGAAAATGCTCTAAGTGCATTAAGTGCATTAACTCGGCGGAGTGCTTCCACAGTACCGAGGCAAGCGTCGACTTCCGGAGTGTTGCACTGTGGGTAGCTATCCCACAGTTCCCGCCGTCTCCGCTGCCCATTGGAATTCTGGGTTGAGATCCCAATGCCTGATGGGGCTAAAACATTGTCGCGGGTGGTTCTGGGTACATATCGTCAGGCTCCCGCTCCCTCCCTCCCTCCATGAAAGCAGCAGCAGACAATCGTTTCGCGCCTTTTTTCTTGCGTTACCTGTGCAGACGCCATACCACGGCAAGCATGGAGCCCGCTCAGGTAACCGTCACCGTATGTCTCCTGGGTGCTGGCAGACGTGGTACTGCATTGCTACACAGCAGCATCAACCCATTGCCTTGTGGAAGCAGACGGTACAGTAGGACTGGTAGCCGTCATCGTCATGTCCGAGGTGCTCCTGGCCACGTCGGCCAGGAGTGCCTGGGCAGACATGGGCGCAGGGACTAAATTTGGAGTGACTTGACCAGATCATTCTCTTTAGTCCTGCAGTCAGTCCTATTGAACCATCTTATGGTGGGCAGGCAGGAGATACAGATTGCTAGCAGTACTACTGTACCATCTTCTGCCAGGCAGGCAAGAGATGAGGATGGCTAGCAGCCCTACTGCACCATCTTCTGCCCAGCAGCCATGAGAGGTGGATGGCTTGCAGTCCTTCTGCACCGTCTGCTGCCAGCCAAAGATGTAAAAGATAGATGGAGTGGATCAAAACAAGAAATAGACCAGATTTCTTTTGTACTCATTTGCTTCCCCCGCTCCCGCATCTAGGGGAACTCATTCCTCTAGGTCACACTGCAGTCACTCACAGAGAAGGTGCAGCGAGGTAAATCTAGCCATGTATCAATCAGACGCTAGACCAACCTGCTTATTCCAATAAGAACAATTACTTAGGTGCACCATTTCTTATTGGAACCCTCCATGAAGTCCTGCCTGAAATACTCATTGATGTAAAGCCACCCCCTTTGTTGATTTTAATTCCCTGTAAACCATGTCATCAGTCGCCCCTCCCTCCATCAGGGCAATGGCAGACAATCGTTCCACGCCTTTTTTCTGTGCGGACGCCATACCAAGGCGAGCATGGAGGCCGCTCAGCTCACTTTGGCAATTAGGAGCACATTAAACACCACACGCATTATCCAGCAGTATATGCAGCACCAGAACCTGGCAGAGCGATACCGGGCGAAGAGGAGACGTCAGCGCGGTCACGTGAGTGATCAGGACATGGACACAGACTTCTCTCAAAGCACGGGGCCCTGCCAATGCATGCATCATGGTGCTAATGGGGCAGGTTCATGCTGTGGAACGCCGATTCTGGGCTTGGGAAACAAGCACAGACTGGTGGGACCGCATAGTGTTGCAGGTCTGGGACGATTCCCAGTGGCTGCGAAACTTTCGCATGCGTAAGGGCACTTTCATGGAACTTTGTGACTTGCTTTCCCCTGCCCTGAGACGCAAGAATGCCAAGATGAGAGCAGCCCTCACAGTTGAGAAGCGAGTGGCGATAGCCCTGTGGAAGCTTGCAACGCCACACAGCTACCGGTCAGTTGGGAATCAATTTGGAGTGGGCAAATCTACTGTGAGGGCTGCTGTGATGCAAGTAGCCCACGCAATCAAAGATCTGCTGATATCAAGGGTAGTGATCCTGGGAAATGTGCAGGTCATAGTGGATGGCTTTGCTGCAATGGGATTCCCTAACTGTGGTGGGGCCACAGACGGAACCCATATCCCTATCTTGGCACCGGAGCACCAAGCCGGCGAGTACATAAACCGCAAGGGGTACTTTTCAATAGTGCTGCAAGCTCTGGTGGATCACAAGGGACGTTTCACCAACGTCAACGTGGGATGGCCGGGAAAGGTACATGACACTCGCATCTTCAGGAACTCTGGTCTGTTTCAAAAGCTGCAGGAAGGGACTTTATTCCCAGACCAGAAAATAACTGTTGGGGATGTTGAAATGCCTATAGTTATCCTTGGGGACCCAGCCTACCCCTTAATGCCCTGGCTCATGAAGCCATACACAGGCAGCCTGGACAGTAGTCAGGAGCTGTTCAACTACAGGCTGAGCAAGTGCAGAATGGTGGTAGAATGTGCATTTGGACGTTTAAAGGCGCGCTGGCGCAGTTTACTGACTCGCTTAGACCTCAGCGAAATCAATATTCCCACTGTTATTACTGCTTGCTGTGCACTCCACAATATCTGTGAGAGTAAGGGGGAGACATTTATGGTGGGGTGGGAGGGTGAGGCAAATCGCCTGGCTGCTGGTTATGCGCAGCCAGACACCAGGGCAGTTAGAAGAGCACAGGAGGGCGTGGTACGCATCAGAGAAGCTTTGAAAACCAGTTTCATGACTGGCCAGGCTACGGTGTGAAAGTTCTGTTTGTTTCTCCTTGATGAAACCCCCCGCCCCTTGGTTCACTCTACTTCCCTGTAAGCTAACCACCCTCCCCTCCTCCCTTCGATCACCACTTGCAGAGGCAATAAAGTCATTGTTGCTTCACATTCATGCATTCTTTATTCATTCGTCACACAAATAGGGGGATGACTACCAAGGTAGCCCAGGAGGGGTGGTGGAGGAGGGAAGGAAAATGCCACACAGCACTTTAAAAGTTAACAACTTTAAAATTTATTGAATGCCAGCCTTCTTTTTTGGGGGCAATCCTCTGTGGTGGAGTGGCTGGTTGGCCGGAGGCCCCCCCACTGCGTTCTTGGGCGTCTGGGTGAGGAGGCTATGGAACTTGGGGAGGAGGGCAATTGGTTACAGAGGGTCCGTAGTGGCAGTCTGTGCTCCAGCTGCCTTTGCTGCAGCTCAACCATACACTGGAGCATACTGGTTTGATCCTCCAGCAGCCTCAGCATTGATTCCTGCCTCCTCTCATCATGCTGCCGCCACATTTGAGCTTCAGCCCTCTCTTCAGCCAGCCACCTCTCCTCCCGGTCATTTTGTGCTTTCCTGCACTCTGACATTATTTGCCTCCACGCATTCGTCTGTGCTCTGTCAGTGTGGGAGGACAGCATGAGCTCAGAGAACATTTCATCACAAGTGCGTTTTTTTTTCTTTCTAATCTTCACTAGCCTCTGGGAAGGAGAAGATCCTGTGATCATTGAAACACATGCAGCTGGTGGAGAAAAAAAAAAGGGACAGCGGTATTTAAAAAGACATTTTATAAAACACTGGCTACACTCTTTCAGGGTAAACCTTGCTGTTAACATTACATACATAGCACATGTGCTTTCGTTACAAGGTCGCATTTTGCCTCCCCCCACCGCGTGGCTACCCCCTCAACCCTCCCCCCTCCCCGTGGCTAACAGCGGGGAGCATTTCTGTTCAGCCACAGGCAAATAGTCCAGAAGGAACGGGCACCTCTGAGTGTCCCCTGAAGAAAAGCACCCTATTTCAACCAGGTGACCATGAATGATATCTCACTTTCCTGAGGATAACACAGAGAGATAAAGAACGGATGTTGTTTGAACGCCAGCAAACAGACATTGCAATGCTTTGTTGTACAATGATTCCCGAGTACGTGTTACTGGCCTGGAGTGGTAAAGTGTCCTACCATGGAGGATGCAATAAGGCTGCCCTCCCCAGAAACCTTTTGCAAAGGCTTTGGGAGTACATCCAGGAGAGCCGCAAAAGCCAGGGCAAATTAACCCTTTCACATGCTTGCTTTTAAACCATGTATAGTATTTTAAAAGGTAGACTCACCGGAGGTCCCTTCTCCGCATGCTGGGTCCAGGAAGCAGCCTTGGGTGGGTTCGGGGGGTACTGGCTCCAGGTCCAGGGTAAGAAACAGTTCCTGACTGTCGGGAAAACCGGTTTCTCCGCTTGCTTGCTGTGAGCTATCATCTTCTTCGTCCCCAAAACCTGCTTCCGTGTTGCCTCCATCTCCTTTGAAGGAGTCAAACAACACGGCTGGGGTAGTGGTGGCTGAACCCCCTAAAATGGCATGCAAGTCATCATAGAAGCGGCATGTTTGGGGCTCTGACCCGGAGCGGCCGTTTGCCTGTCTGGTTTTCTGGTAGGCTTGCCTCAGCTCCTTAAGTTACACGTGGCACTGCTTCGGGTCCCTGTTATGGCCTCTGTCCTTCATGCCCTGGGAGATTTTGACAAAGGTTTTGGCATTTCGAAAACTGGAACGGAGTTCTGATAGCACGGATTCCTCTCCCCATACAGCGATCAGATCCCGTACCTCCCGTTCAGTTCATGCTGGAGCTCTTTTGCAATTCTGGGACTCCATCATGGTCACCTCTGCTGATGAGCTCTGCATGGTCACCTCTGCTGGTGAGCTCTGCATGGTCACCCGCAGCTTGCCACGCTGGCCAAACAGGAAATGAGATTCAAAATTTCGCGGTTCTTTTCCTGTCTACCTGGCCAGTGCATCTGAGTTGAGAGTGCTGTCCAGAGCGGTCACAATGGAGCCCTCTGGGATAGCTCCCGGAGGCCAATACCATCGAATTGTGTCCACAGTACCCCAAATTCGACCCAGCAAGGCCGATTTAAGTGCTAATCCACTTGTCAGGGGTGGAGTAAGGAAATCGATTTTAAGAGCCCTTTAAGTCGAAATAAAGGGCTTCATCGTGTGGATGGGTGCAGGTTTACATCGATTTAATGCTGCTAAATTCGACCTAAAGTCCTAGTGTAGACCAGGGCATAGTGTCCGGAAACAGGTCAAACCAATGTGGAAGAATGGCTTGTGCTAGGACTTAGCACATACAGCAGGGCACATACAGTGCCCATGCTTCTTGGAATTTCACATATACATAGTGTCATCAAATCACAGTTGAATGGATCAACGTGGGCAAGGTTAGGCTTCGGTCAACAAATAAATGTTGATTTGTGACAGTTGTTTGCCAACTGAGAAAACTATTTTGAGAACTGTATTGTAAAAGACAATGGCTTTTAAAATACATTGAAAGAACATATAACTTCTTTTAACACATTTCATGCCATGGGAACTAGAATTAGAGAATGTCAGGAAGATTTTCAGAGTGTAGATGTAGACCTGTGCAAATAATGGATTTTTTCGGTTTGCTGGCAATTATGAAAAATTCAAAAAAAATGTTTTGGGTCAACCCAAACATGAAACATTTTAGCATTTTTGACAAATTGAATTTTATATATTTCTGGTCAAATGAAATTGTTTTGACACAAATCAAAACATTTTGTTTCATTTTTAACCACTTACGGATGTTTAATTTTTTTGAAAAACAAAGGAAATTCTCAAAAAGAAAAGGAGTACTTGTGGCACCTTAGAGACTAACCAATTTATTTGAGCATAAGCTTTCGTGAGCTACAGCTCACTTCATCGGATGCATACTGTGGAAAGTGTAGAAGATCTTTTTATACACACAAAGCATGAAAAAATACCTCCCCCCACCTCATTCTCCTGCTGGTAATAGCTTATCTAAAGTGACCACTCTCCTTACAATGTGTATGATAATCATGGTGGGCCATTTCCAGCACAAATCCAGGGTTTAACAAGAACGTCTGGGGGGGGAGTAGGAAAAAACAAGGGGAAATAGGTTACTTTGCATAATGACTTAGCCACTCCCAGTCTCTATTCAAGCCTAAGTTAATTGTATCCAATTTGCAAATGAATTCCAATTCAACAGTTTCTCGCTGGAGTCTGGATTTCAAGTTTTTTTGTTGTAATATCGCAACTTTCATGTCTGTAATCGCGTGACCAGAGAGACTGAAGTGTTCTCCGACTGGTTTATGAATGTTATAATTCTTGACATCTGATTTGTGTCCATTTATTCTTTTACGTAGAGACTGTCCAGTTTGACCAATGTACATGGCAGAGGGGCATTGCTGGCACATGATGCATATATCACATTGGATGTGCAGGTGAACGAGCCTCTGATAGTGTGGCTGATGTTATTAAGCCCTGTGATGGTGTCCCCTGAATAGATATGTGGGCACAGTTGGCAACAGGCTTTGTTGCAAGGATAGGTTCCTGGGTTAGTGGTTCTGTTGTGTGGTATGTGGTTGCTGGTGAGTATTTGCTTCAGGTTGGGGGGCTGTCTGTAGGCAAGGACTGGCCTGTCTCCCAAGATTCGTGAGAGTGTTGGGTCATCCTTCAGGATAGGTTGTAGATCCTTAATAATGCATTGGAGGGGTTTTAGTTGGGGGCTGAAGGTGACGGCTAGTGGCGTTCTGTTATTTTCTTTGTTAGGCCTGTCCTGTAGTAGGTGACTTCTGGGAACTCTTCTGGCTCTATCAATCTGTTTCTTCACTTCCGCAGGTGGGTATTGTAGTTGTAAGAATGCTTGATAGAGATCTTGTAGGTGTTTGTCTCTGTCTGAGGGGTTGGAGCAAATGCGGTTGTATCGCAGAGCTTGGCTGTAGACGATGGATCGTGTGGTGTGGTCAGGGTGAAAGCTGGAGGCATGTAGGTAGGAATAGCGGTCAGTAGGTTTCCGGTATAGGGTGGTGTTAATGTGACCATGGTTTATTAGCACTGTAGTGTCCAGGAAGTGGATCTCTTGTGTGGACTGGACCAGGCTGAGGTTGATGGTGGGATGGAAATTGTTGAAATCATGGTGGAATTCCTCAAGGGCTTCTTTTCCATGGGTCCAGATGATGAAGATGTCATCAATATAGCGCAAGTAGAGCAGGGGCGTTAGGGGATGAGAGCTGAGGAAGCGTTGTTCTAAGTCAGCCATAAAAATGTTGGCATACTGTGGGGCCATGCGGGTACCCATTGCAGTGCCGCTGATCTGAAGGTATACATTGTCCCCAAATGTAAAATAGTTATGCGTAAGGACAAAGTCACAAAGTTCAGCCACCAGGTTAGCCGTGACATTATCGGGGATAGTGTTCTTGACGGCTTGTAGTCCATCTTTGTGTGAAATGTTGGTGTAGAGGGCTTCTACATCCATAGTGGCCAGGATGGTGATATCAGGAAGATCACCGATGGATTGTAGTTTCCTCAGGAATTCAGTGGTGTCTCGAAGGTAGCTGGGAGTGCTGGTAGCGTAGGGCCTGAGGAGGGAGTCTACATAGCCAGACAATCCTGTTGTCAGGGTGCCAATGCTTGAGATGATGGGGCGCCCAGGATTTCCAGGTTTATGGATCTTGGGTAGTAGATAGAATATCCCAGGTTGGGGTTCCAGGGGTGTGTCTGTGTGGATTTGATCTTGTGCTTTTTCAGGGAGTTTCTTGAGCAAATGCTGTAGTTTCTTTTGGTAACTCTCAGTGGGATCAGAGGGTAATGGCTTGTAGAAAGTGGTGTTGGAGAGCTGCCGAGCAGCCTCTTGTTCATATTCCGACCTATTCATGATGACAACAGTACCTCCTTTGTTCTGAGACAAAGTAGTTTCAACCAAACAAAAAAAATCAAAACAAAACATTGCTTTTTTTTTTTCACTGAAACAATTTGGCAAAACTAACACAAATTTATTAAATGCTTCGCTGTTGCAAAATTTGTGCACTTTGCCCAGCTCTGTTTAGGTGTATAGTGCACGTATGCGAAATGAGCATGGAATATGTGCATCAAGAGCCAGGTTCAAAGCCCTATTCTATTGGATTTGGATCAGGCCCCGAATTTGCATGCCCAGTCACCACAAGTGTGTGGAAAAAAAAGAATTTTATGCACAGAGGACCCAGACTGATTAATAGCTCATGAACCTGTGATTTACATGGGCAAATATGGTAATTGTGGGCTAAATCCGGGCAACTTTACTCATGACAATTAGGCCCTTAGTCCTCAAGAATTCATGCAGATTCCAATGGGGTTTCTTGCAGACTTCGGTTTTAATCAGCATGAGTGAGGATCTGAGTCTTAGGTAGCAAAGAAGGTGTGCAAAATTACATACAAAATTGAACACATTCTGCCAGTACAGTTATACATCTATACGCATTGAAAAGCTGAATGGAAGAAGTCATTTTTTTAACCATATAAAAGGGGAAAAGCCAAGGAGCAGAGGAAATCTGCTCAACTTTTGTTCTATAAACTTTGGGTTTCATTCTAATTGGTAGGGAGACACATAATAAAGGGCTTTACTGTACATTTTCTTTTGACTATATCCCCAAAGCCACAAATAATGTAAACACTAGCATCTCTTTAGTAATTTCCTTACATTGGTAAACACTAAACTCAGCACCCAACCACAAGCACAAAGAAAATAAGTCTACAATTGAATTTCAAGCTACATTGTTATTACAGAGTTTGTGGACTATATATTTGATAAGTATTTTTCAGAAAGAAAATCTTGATAATTTGCTAAAGTTCCATTGCAAGGGAAAGCCCTAAATCCACTGCCCTGCCGTCGAATTGTCAAGTTCTAGGCTAGGGACAACTACACTCAGAATCCACATTAATGGACAAGAAAAGGGAGCCCACTATTTGGATACCTATCCTATGGCATAAGTGAGATTAGAAACTGAACCACAGCGACTCTTGCTCACTTGCACAGGACTGAATTGATACCACATATGTGTTTGGCAAAGGAATGTCCCTCCTGCTGTATTTGCAAAGGCCTTGGGGTTTTCTCTCTGCACAGGAGTAGGAATCTTCCATTTGGATCAGATGGACATAGATGTGATCAGTTTCCTGCTACGATAGGGTGAGGAGGAAGGACCCACTACTTGTGGCCCTTGGAATTTACAGTCTTCTGTTTCTGCTCAGCTTGTGACTTACAAAGACAGAAGCCACTATTGACATGTTTGAGTGGTTTATTATGTGCCCCATTTACACGTAGTGCCTGGGTGCGCATACAAAAATGAAAAATAAATCTCTCTGGCCAAACAGCAAAATCACACTGTCCTCCTTTGCTCCTTCTCTTGGTCAGTAGGTACCCTACTACTCCAGTAACCCTCCTTTTCTCAACCAACCAATAATAAATCCCCTGCCAGCTTGAATGCCAGATTAAGTGGATATGACTTGCACCTCATCCTGAATGTTGCAGGACTCAGGTTCTGGTGGGGAGTGAACATCAAAGCCAAGAGCCTTCCATTGGAGCTGCCCTGCCACCAGGAGCTCAGCCCTCGGAAAGAAACAAGAGCATTCCACAATGGCATGTAACAGAAAAGCACTCTTTCCCAGTGAAAAGTCACTGCATACAACGGAGCAAATCCTGGCTCCATCTCCAGAGAGCCATGGAGCAGAACCAGTGTAGCAGGACTACATATGGGGGGGGGGGAACCAGGGGATCTATGAGCACACGCACGCACACTTAGTTTGGAGCCCCACTTGACTGGGCGCAGGGGAGAGTGGGACCAGAGACTCTTAAGGCTGCATGGATTTTCTTTTTCTGCCTCCCATTGATGATGTTCCTTCTTCATCCACTCAGTGTAATTAGTAGAGCTGTGCAGGGGGTGAATATTCCATTGTGTGAAGGATTTTGAAATTTGGCTTAATTCCAAATCAGAATGAAACTCAAAAATTCCTAAGTTCTCCAAAGCAAAATTTCAAAAAATAATTATTTTCAGGTTAAACTGAATGTTTCAGATTCCAGCTTTCTTCCATAATAATAAATATGACACAAAATGAAGAGGTTTTGAAATGAAAAGTAATTGCAAAACAAAAGTATTGAAACTTAGTTTTCCATTATTTCCTCCAAAATGAAATGTTGCCAAAATTAACATAATTTCACCAGGAGTTTTGAGTTTGACTGAACCTGCGTTTCACCAACAGAAAACGGTTCCATCAAAGTTTTTCTGACCAGCTCCAGTAATTAATCTCCGTAAGGTGGGTCCACAGCCACTGCACAACCTGGGAGGGACAAACTGCTACCTGGTCTGAGCGCTGGGTCCCAGGCAGGGCCCACCCTAGTCATTTTGCCACCCTGATCGCCCGGTGGGGAGAGGGGGGGAACAAAGGCTGGATCATGAAATCGGATCTGCCTGCCTTTTTAAATAGAAGCAGTTCTTGAGTCCCTGTGTCTATGTATCTTAGGTACTTTTACAGCCCCTCATCCCTGCCCTATGGGAGTACCTCACAATCTTTAATATATTTCCCCTCACAACACCCCTGTGAGGTAGAGCAGTGCTGTTGTTCCCATTTGACGGAGAACTGAGGCAGAGAGAAATCTAAAGCCCAGCCCCTCAAAGGTGTTTAGCGTCCCATTGATCTCATTGACTTGCCCAAGGTCACACATGAAGTCTGCGGTGGACAATGAAATTGAACCCAGAACAATCCTAGGACAAAGAAGACCATCCTTCCTCTCATGGTCATAGTTCATAGGCTCATTGTGGTAGGGATGAGCAAACCGCAGTGTCTGGAGGTTTTGTAAACACCAGGTCTAGGTCGAAAGGATTGGAACAAATATCCAAACTCAAAAAAAAATTTAAAAAACAGTTTTGCAGTCACATCAAGGATTGTCCCTCCCTTCCCCCCAGTCAAGTCAAGGTTTTTAAAGCTAAAGCCTATGTATTCAAGATAGCCAAAGGCAAGGATAGCAAGAGTAGCTGCTAGACACAGCAAACAGTGCCTATGTGTCTCCTTTCCCCCTCCAAATTCTCTCTCCCCATGCCCTCCCTGCTCCGTACACACACACACCCCAGACTCTATTTCACTCTGCCCCTCTCTGCTGCATTTTTCATTACTCTAAAGGCTTAAGAGCTGGATACACCTCCCACTCCTAGACCTCTTGGATGATTTTTGTGCTAGTTCCCATTGCCTTTCATTTCTCAACATTGAATTCCTCCAGCTCCCTGTTGATCCAAGTCACTCTGAGTTTGATTACCCTCCTTTGTATTGCCTGACTCCCTGACCCTATAGGTTATGGTTAATCTGACCCTCTCCCTTCCATCAGAAGGCACTTCTCAACTAACATTAGAATCAATCCTTTTAGGGCTAGTGGTGTAAAGAACCCTGGAAAAAAAATCCTCATACAGCACAGAAGCAATAGGTTTGTTCCATAGCAATTATGATCAAAACGATGGATCTTGCCAGAAGTGTCAATTGCCGAATTTTTGTTCCTAACACTGCCATAGGGTTTCCTTCATACCCTTTAATTGCTTAAATCTTACTTAAGGAATGTGGTTCAAACAAACAAACATAAAAAAGTTACAACAACGTAGTATGATCTTGACATTCAAGATGTCAGAACCATTATAAAACCTTTTATTCCAGAATGATGTCTTTTGTGCTTAGAGGCATGCTTGCTATTCATAGATCTACTGCTCAGCTGTTCCAGTTTTTAGTTCTGCATAAATGCCCACTCATTATGTCCAGAGGGTTTTGCCTGTAGCTTTGTGTTTGTAGCCTTGAGGCAAATGTCTTGATGGCTTAGGGAACTCGTAGCGAATGACCAAACAACATCGGATTTTCCACAGCAACAGAGCCATTATGGGACAGCATTTCTATGTAACAGCACCCTTCAGTGTGCAATCATTATAACTAAGGATTTAACCAGGCTCTGGGGACATAACAAAATCACTTTGAAGCCAAAAATCCACAGTGAAATGTTAAGCATCAGATTTCAGCAATGCTTCTCAGAACTGCTTGAGTCAGGCAGCTTTGTCAGCTACAGCAAAACCAAATTAAGAGAAGGAATCTTATGACCATCTTAAGAATGAGCCCAAATATTCTGAACTGGATGTGCAAATCTGAGAGATACATGTGCATCATTTGCACACACAATTATCACGATTTTGTGTGGAGCCATAGTTAGTGTATGCACAAATAACCAATCATGTGTTTAACTGGCTATTTGCATTTACTGTGGTGGGTTTTTGGGGGGTTGGGAGGGGGGGGGAGTTGAACCACAAGTCATGGTAATTGCACACATTCTGGAGTTGTTAGTCATAGATATTTGAGGAAGTGCTTAGTTAGGGTGTGGTGATTGCAAAGGCTTGTGGGAAAGGTTTGTCATATACTTTATTACAAGAGCTAGCCACATCCTAGCTCATACAAAAGTATTTTACAACAAACATCAAACTTGTAACTATCTTATTGTTGCAAAAGTGACTCATTACTGAGAGGTCACAAGCAGCTGCTGAGATGCACTGGAACTGAGACTCAATAAGGTATCCCATAAGGATTAAGAAATCTTGTTGGCTTGAGACCATCACCAGTGCTATGTCAGTATTTTAACAATGCAGGTCTACTGAAATCATTGCTGAAAGAATCCAACAGATAAACAAAGTGTAGCAAACCACTAGTGGCCTGAGCACAGGACTGGGAGCCAGGCGCTCCTAAATCCTAGCCTCATTTCCAAACTAATTTCCCTCTATGGCCTTGGGCAAGCGATACTACCTCTCTGCCTTAGTTTTCCCCATCTGTAAAATGGGGATGACACATACCTGGTCAGACTACTAATCACCTGCATGTGCTTCCGGAGACCTTCAGAACTAGAGCTGGGCAAATACTGTAAAAGATTGCATATCAATATTGGTTGAAGTCTGGAAATGAATTCACTTTTGCAATGCTCATATCACTGTTTGTGACCAAGCAGGCAAACAAATGTGCACAGAATCATTTTCAAAGCTGTAAGTGTATTAGCAGACAATGAATTTTAAGCTAATATGCTTGTCTGAAATGACCATACATTTATCCAGTCAGGAAACAGAAACAGCCCCATGCAGCTTATCAAGCCAAGAATTGCATCACGAGTTTTGAATATCTGTGATCAATCCATAGAATAAATAGTTCCAAAAAGACAGCATTGAATACATTTAAGGAAACTTCAATTTACTCACCTATTCCATGAGCAGAAAAAGCTTGAACTCCTCACATCAGTTATTCAGGGTAGATTATTTATTCACCTCTAGGCACAGAAGTCCACTCTGCAGTCTCAGCTGACCAAAGTCTTTGGCTTCCTTTTGTTGCCATTAATAATTCTCTTGTATAAGAATTATCCCAGCATACAAACTGGGCATTCTGCAACCATCTCCCTCACCACCCATGAAACCCAGAACCCCAAATCCAGAACACTTCAACTGCTATATTCCCCATCTATTGATTAAGGAATGTCTAAGGTCTAATTTCCTGCTGAATTAGCTATCTTGGTGCAGCTCCACAAATTGGTATGTGATGCAAACACTGGAAACATTTGTAATGAAAGGGCTCTGGGGCAAGGTGAGACAGGGCATATCTATACCACAAGGTGCGATTGTAGCACGAGTAGGCATAGCTAGATTTAAGGTAGCGTGGGCATCACCAGTGAAACAGGAGTGTGGGCATGGGGGCACAAGCTTCAGCCTGAGCTGTTCACTCAAGTACGAGTCAGCCAGGAAGCCTGGGTATATATTCAGGTGGCTAGCCTATGCTGAAGCCCATTTGCCTGCATCTACATGATCTGTGCTAGCTAGATTAAAGCTAGGATATGCTTCCCTGGACTACAGTCATACCCTCACATGTAGCGTAAGCATACCCATAGTGTAAACGAAGGGCTGACTTGGTGACTTTGAGAAACCATTACTATAAGATCAAGCCCCTGGAATTAATGAATCTCTCTTACAGTGGAACGGAGACTATAGCTGATTTCAGCTTTTTGTACATTCGTTTTTCTCCAGACTGTGAAGACTTCTTTTCATTTGCCACCACCACTACATACAAAGGACAGTTTGCAAGGAGAGTCCCCTTGTGCTAACCTCTGTGCTTTCCTTTCCCTGTGTCCATTCAGATTGCCCTTGGGGTTAAAGCTGGAGAGGGAGATCATGCAGAAATGAGAGCCTGTTTTGATGGGAGGGGAGAAACAATAATCACGCACAGACCAATCTGTGCAGGGCACTCAGTCTCCGCAGATTTCGTTCATGGCCTTCATTAATGAGCTCCTAGTCATTACACATGAGAAACTCCGCTGGTGCTTCAAGGAGAGTAGTCTGGCTGTCAGCAGAACACCTGCCTTGTTGACATATGGTGGGGACTCTCAACAAAGACACTAAATAAAAATCAGATGAGGATAGAAACAGTGTTGGAGCACTGTGGCTTTAAGATTACAATGCCCTCAATTTCATGACACCAGAAGAGTAAGAAAGATTAAAGCATCAGATTCTGACTTGTTCCTTCCATTCTACTCAGTTTTTGCTAACTAGCCCATAATTTTACTAAGTACAAAGATCCGAGAAATAGAGGAAGTTAAGCTGGACACACAGTTGTGCTTCAGTCAATCCATGCAGATGCCCAAGGTAAGATAGGGGCTGAATTTGTGATGCAGAAAAGGTTAAGTTGCAACATGCATATGATTGCACTAAAAATATTGAGAGCAAGTGCTAAAAGAAGCTATTCCCTGGTAAAGAATGGGAGTGTGCTTTAAGAGTTAGTTCAGGAGACAGGGAGCCTTTTCCCCCACACCCAAACGAATCCAGTATGGTAGAATGGCTTAAGGAGACTAATGGCTTTGGGGAAAGTGACTAACCCTACTGCCCACATAAGCCCCTAATCCTAGGTACAGCATGATTTTTACCTCACTCTGGGCAATCCCTCTCTTCAAGGAGGGCAGATAGACAGGAATGTCATGTTACACCAAATTGGTGCTGTGAGGGGAAGCAGTAATAGGAATAGCCTCTGTAAACAGAGGAAGCCAAACTGGTTCAACCCAGTGGCAGTTCTAGACAAAGTTTTAGCTGCAGCCCTGGCTTGAGGTCCTGCCCTTGCTGCTTTGGAGCCCGATACCCAGCACAGTGTGGTGCAATAGAGCAGCTGATCCAATATCTAATATCAGTCCTTCATCTGGAAGAACAACTCTCGTGGAAATGGTGCACCAACCTAAGATGAAGGCAAATGTATTTTACTCTGAGTTTATTGTCACGTCATTCTAAGTGGGTCAGTTCCCCAGCTACCCTGATGGCAGAAACACCTCCAGATGTCTATCATCACAGCTAGTGTCCAGGCCTCAGCCTTCATGTAGAAGTCAGTGGCGTTGGAACAATTTGTATAGTGGGGATGCGGAAAGCCACTGAAAAAAAACTGTAAAGCCTGTATAGGATGGACACCACTTCAAGCCATAAAAGGAAAAACTAAATAGATTCTTAGACACTGTTTCCTCACGTCTGGCATTGTGAGGAGCCAGCCACCCTTGCCCCAGCAAGAAAGATTTCAGTAAATATACTCTGGCAATGCATAAGAGGATAGGAAAAGAGGACCAGTTGCTCTTAATTCTTTGCCTAGTTCCTGACTTTGAGTTTTCACATTCCTACCCCAAAGACCCTGATAATGACTTTTTTCATTACTGAGCTATTGGCTGAAGTAGGAGTCACAATTCACCGTGTCTAGAGGATAGCTAGGCTCCAGTACCACAGCTGGCTTTGTATGTTTTTGGGTTATATCCTGGAAATCTGAATAGAACACAAGATTTTGCTCAGCTAGGAGATTTTCAGCCAGGAGACACCAGATCCAGGCTCAGTGCTAACACCCAGCAAGAATAAAACAGCCTGGCTTGCTTGACCTGTTATTGTACTACAGTTTATTACATTCCTGGGAGAAGATACTCCACGGCATCCAGACTTTGATGTGTTATATAATAAGCATGCTCCACATTTCTGACTGGAAAGGTTTGGTGACACCCCGAGAGCCCTAAATGCTCACCAATCCAAGCAAGTCTCAGGTTTCAGGGAGCTGCATACAGAAACCACAAAAGAAGCATCTACTAAAGAGCCTGCTTTTCTTGTCGCAGCATGTCAACAACCATGCAATCTGCCCTGTTGATCCACAAGAAGAGATCTTTCAAAAGATGAAGATTTAGATACTGCAAAAATTAAGATAAAAAAATGTCTGCAAATTAAAACAAGCTACATTACTGCAGGCTCAGAGTTCAGGTCATTCACTTCTTCCAGGCAAGTATTTCTTCCAACAAGTGAGTTTTCTAGGAGTGGGGAAGGTGTGGTTTGGTTTTATTTTTGTTGTTATTTGTTTTTGATCAGCATCGGAAAGGCAATTAGATTTTGTCCCTGGGCTAGTAAGAGTTCATGACAATTTTGCCAGGCTGCTTTTGCACAAACATTGATAAAAGATTCAATCATATTGTGGAAGCTCCAAATGAAAGCGTGTCTAACCAGTAAAGTCATGTTGCAGAGGGAAGCTATCTTGCCCATGTAGCTTTCCTCTATCTATGGTGCTTATATGCCCCTCCCGCACCATCACTGTAATACCTGACTACATCACTATATTCAGTGTATTTATACTCAACAACCCATGAGATAGGACAAGCCATTATCTCCATTGTACAGATGGGGAACTCAGTCAAAGAGAGGCTGTGGCCCAGATTTTTAAAGGTAGTTAGGTGTTGTCACGCTCAGTGTTGCAATGCCTAATTAATTTAGGATCCTAAATATTTTTAAAGGATTTAGACACTTAGGAACCAAAGTTCCCCCAGGTCCTAAAGCAGTTAGGTGCTGCAACACACACATGAACTTCTCTCTCCCTCTCTCTCAACCATAATCTTCCCAGACGCAATTGTTTCTTGGCTCTCAGAACATGTACTACATCACACAGCAAGGTAGCGTGGCCACCACTATCAAGCCCAAAGTTAAGCAGTAGACCACATCTCTAGGAGCCCTTTATGGAGAGGTTCACAAAGGAATTAGTGAACCAAATCCTACAATTCGGTTTGCAGGGTTAGCCAAAATGAAACCTCCCAGGAGACCTCCCTCTTTCCCTCCCTCCCCCAAACCTCTTCCCTGCAAGTCCCATCCCTACATTCATCCACCATCCACTACAATCCTCTGGGAGAAGCAAGCATGAGCCAGGAAGGCCAGATTTGTATCTGAACACAATCAAAGTCTGAGAGTATTTAGATTCAAAGTTTTGTTATGGGACCATCTCTAGAATAAGTAGGGTTTCTTGGATTTGTTTCTAGATGGAGCAGCTACAGGGAAGAAGGTTCATTGGCTCCATGGACATAAGGACCACAGGCGGCCAGACCCACCAAACTTTCATGAGCACAGGCTGACATTTCACCTACACATCAGAGCCCAGGCTCAGCTCCACATTGGCTTTGTGGTTCTCTGTGAACATTTTGCTCATATCCACATATTTGTTAAATGTATTTCCACATGAGAGCATACAGCAGAGTGCTATATCCACAGAGCCCAAATAAAAGACTCTCAAACTAGTGTCCACTGAAGCCTCTGGGCAAGATTTCACCTCTAATTCAGCATAAGACCTATGCACCAGTTAAGCTCTCAAAATATGATTTGTATTGTACTAGTACCTAGGCACTGTACAAACACAAAACAAAAATGTGGTCCCTGTTCCAAAGAGTTTACAGTCTAAGTAGGTGTACGTGGGATTTAAGGGGCACACAAGCTGCATGCTGGTATCTGCAACAGCGTAGTTTCATTCTTTGTGATTAAGGAAAAATAAGAAAGCTTTATTTTTTGATTTGCTGCTATTACTCCTGAGGTTGGGTTTGCAGTTCAGGGAGATGATCCCACGTAATGACCCTAACTGCAACAAGGGGGTTTCCCTTCATGGAGCTAGAATACATTTAGAGTTTGGAAATGTGCAGTCTTTCAAGAGGGATGTTTTCCCTTGTTATTCTTACAATTCTCGTGCTCTTTTGCTGCTGCTGGGTGCTTTTTAATCCATTCAGGCCACATCAGATTCACAAATTTAACTCAGTGCCTTCCAGCACACCCAAATGCAGCAAAATCCCCTTTGAAAGAGCATCAAAGTCAATTATTGAGAGAGATTCTCTTTGGAAGAGCTGAGGCTTCAGTACACCAGTATGAAAGGCTCTTTCACCTCCTTTCTTCATCCTCCTGTACAAAAGTGAGCCACTTCTAAAATAATTATGCAAATTTTAGAAGTTATGTAAAATTATGGCGTGTGGCCATATTGCCCCTAGCTGTGATCTTGCCAGATCTTGCAAGCTCAGGCCTGCTCGGTACATGGATGGGAGACTTCCAAGGAGAACCCAGGTGCTGCAGGAAATGGTGGCCCTTGTCCATCTGAGTCAGCGATGAGGCAGTGCCTGAGCATGGCCAACCAAATACACTGGGCTCTTGCATATTGACGGGGATATGAGGGATAAGATTTTGATTTGGGTTGCAGAACTGAAGCAAATCTTCAGCTCAGAGCATTCTAAAATTGGGGCAGTTTGAGCCCAGATCCAAATGTTCAGCTCACCTTTATTGCTCACATTTTGAGATACAGCAGAAAAGCCCACATGACACAGAAACTTGCTCAGATCCACAGACTTCTAAGCCTCAGACAAAGCTTTATACCTAGTGGCTTGTCAGTCAGTTTCAAAAGGAGAAGAAAAGCTATTTTAGGGTATATCAGTTTATACCTCTCACTCTCAAAACAGATCTTAAAGCAGAATAGAGGACTTTATAATATAAATGTAATGCTAAGAAGTTTTTATCCTATGACTTTTAACATTCGTATTGATCTTCCAGGTTCTTCAGAAATATCAGTCTGAGACCATTCTTGTTTCAAAAATATTAGCATAAGCCACTATAACTTCTCCACGTAATCTAAGCAAAACCACTTTTTTCCAATTTGGATCTCAAATGTTACCACAGTCAGAGTTCAAATGGAAGCCCTCCTGGTCTTTAAAGGACTTCTCCATCTAACCCTCTCTCTGATAGAGCCAGTCGGAGCTGTGCCAACTTGTCACCCTTTGCAGCCTACTCCAGATAAGCAGAGAGAGATAAAACAACAAACATTGTATGTAGTGGTTTGTATTGCAGGGTGGTAGGAGGACTGCACCCATTAGCTGTGTTTTATTAAAGACAGAAAGCAGAAATTCGGGCCCTAATTATCTTACACTAGGTTTTACATGGGAGCATACAATTTTTTTCCACAGCAGCATTTCCCAAAGTCTTCAGAACAATAGCTATACATATATACAAGATGTAGACTCTCTATAGCACAGTAACTCCTGACTTCACAGATCTGTGGACTAAATGGTACAGAATTGCAGTGGAGGGAGTATAGGGAGTCTTACATATGTCTCCATCCTGATTGAATGACAAACTGGAATATACAGACCTCTTCCTTACCTCAGCCAACTGGCTAATGCTAGTGATACAGCAAAGCCTGAGGGAAGCTGAGCTTATGATTGTAGGAGAGAAGGAAACCTACCCTTAAGAACAGCTGTTGCTTGACTGCTCATTTATATGGGGGAGTGTCTGAGGCAGAACTGAAGTCACTACACCACCCAGATCGCATGTGACCACACCCACTGCTGCTGAGAAGGTATCAAAGACTAATTCCTGACCTCAGGTTTAGTGTGGACATCTGAGAATGGCATATGTGATGTAACTGTTAGAGAAACAGTAAATACTGCTGTGTAGAGAGAAGGTACCTATAATTAATGCCCTATCCACGTTTACATCTCTAGTTAAGGCAATGTGCCCAGTTACAACATCGTTAAAAGGTGTAACACAGATAGGATTTATCTGTGTCTCCATAACCAGGTTAAAATCCTGAACAGTCCAAGGGTTTACACCTGCTATCAGGACATGGCCAGGCCCCATCTATGCTAGAACTCTCAGCAGTGTTGAAACTCGGGCCTCTGACTTGGAGTTGTAGTTTAAAGAAAAAAAAAGAGCCTTGGGAACTTTTCCCATTATGGCCCTGATTCAGGAAAACACTTAAACTTGGTGCTTAAGCCCTGTAGGGTGCTTGAGTTTTAATTGGGTGTCCAACTTCAGATAGCTTAAAGGGGCATTAACTTCAGAGGGTAAATGCTCAGCATTTTCTGGAAATTGTGCCCTTTTGAGGTATCTCAAGTTGGGTGCCCAAAATTTCAGACACCCAAAATCACCCGTCACTCTTGAAAATGTAAGACCTAGCCTTCTGCTTGAACCACTAATCCACTTCTTGGAATCTGTAATTAATTACCTATAAAAATACTCTTTCCTGACATTTTAGGTATAAATGGCCTTCGTTTACCCATCTACTTTCCTTGGTTCAACAACTTTCCATTAAATATGGAGCAACCTTGTTGTAGAAATGTAGGGAAAATACAGAGTTTGATTAATTCAGACAATGTATAATGATTTCACTTAGCTCTGTATTTTAGTGCCTCATAGACGTGCTTTTCATTCTAGTGCATTTTCACACAGCGCACATTTCAAATCCCTCCTGTACGTTATATGCACAAACAATGTGGCTAAATATATGGATAGGTGGCCACAGTGAAAAGTGCACTTTCCCTTTTAAGGGCTTACCATCCTTTTAAAAGGTCCACAACAAAAAGTTACACCAAACTCTGTCTTGAAGTCTACATTTCTCATAGGTTTGCTTTCTGGGGCACCATTGGCTAGAGGATAGGGCACTAGACAGGGAGTTAAGAGGCCTGCCTTCTATTGCTGGCTTTGCTACTGGTCTGCAGGGGACCTTGGTCAAGTTACTTCACTAATCTATGCCTTTGTTTCCCCTCCTGGGCTTTGCGTGTCTTGTCTATTTAGATTGTTAGCTCTCTGGGGCAGGGACTGTCTCTTATTGTGGGTTTGTACAGAGGAGCCCTGATCTCAGCTGAAGGCTCTAGAGGCCACTGTATTCTAGTTGATGACATGCTGTGCCCAAGCTCTACCGGAGAAAAGGGAAGGTCAAACACGAGAGCGACTGAAGACGTTGCAGTAATAGCTTCATTGTTGCTATTGCTTGAGTTCTGTTAGGGGTAGGTATATTTTCTCAAATGCTCACGCGGTTATGAGAAATCATGGTATCACCTCTGAATAAATCAAAGCATTACGACAAGGGCAACCTTTGGAAATAACAGCATTGCACAGCTAGCCATGAGGTGCTTAATAAAGCAATTTTGCACTGCATGCTCCAGTTTATCTTCAGAACAGTGTGGATAAAGCACTAGACTGGGACGCAGGAATCCTGGGTACTCTTTCCTGGATCTGCCACTGGCCTGTTTGGTGAGCTGTATCAAGTCCCCTTCCCCGCCCTCTGCCTCAGTTTCCCCATCTGTAAAAGAAAATAATGATACTGACTTCCTTTCTAAAGCACTTTGAGCTCTGCTGATGAAAAGGCTATATATAAAAACTAGGCTTTTTTCTTATTGGAGTGTGGTGTTGAAATTCATAAACTCTGCCCTTCAACTTTCCCTCATGGTCCAGGACAGTCTAAAAGCACTCTTTTTATCACACCTATATGCCAAAAAAGGGGCTGCAAGTAGGCCCTTGCTTCTATGCTGCCTGCCACAAAATTAAAAATACTGTGAAAATATGGGCTCTAAAACTTACCAGAAACAGTCACTTTCTTTGTGGGGTTTTATTTTTCATGCAACTCAAAACATTCCACTGTGTTGGTAAACAAACATGTGGCACAGTATGTACATGGCTATGAGATGTAAGATTACGGGTAAAGGTGTTGATGATCAAATGAGATATTCAGAGACTGACATGGCATAGCCTACAAACAAAACCTCCCCTGGTTCTCAGCTAAGAGGGGGATTCGCTAATGGAATTTTTGTGACTAAGAAGTTATGGTCAGCAGGGGGGATCAAACCTGGGACCTCTGGGGTTTAGTGCATGAGCGTCTACCACATGAGCTAAAAGCCAACTTGCTTTAAGTGGTCTCAGTGCCACTAGATGGGACAGAACACCACACCCAGGAGGTGTGTGGGTTACACTTGCACAATAAAAACACATGGGAACTAACTGTAAAATCCTTGGAAGAACTGTAAGTACAGCCAATGAATTCACCGTGACATCTGAATCTTGAACAAAGTTTACTTATCTAATGCTCTGAAAGTGAAAATGAAAGAGGGAGGGAACCAAAGAAAGCAGATGATACAGATACGCCCCACTGCAAGTATCCACTTAGTAATACTTTTCCGGTACAGGGCCCAGGTTATTTGCACTTGCATATGCAATAATACATCATTAAGTAATGGGGGCAGTAACAAGAGCCCGTCACCATGAACAACACTTCTCTTAGATTCATGCAGCAGGACAGAGGTTTAGAGCTGTAGTTCTGGTTGAGATCCAGTGTGCTGCACTTTGATTAAGGCATGTAAGGTCAGATTTTACAAGAAAAACTACACAACTGCAGAACTCATGCAAAATACATCCAGACCCATTGCACCCATTACACCCATTGTTTATCAGCAAAGTCCTGGTTGCATGAATAAATGCAAGTTTGCGGACGCAACAGGTGCACATGCCTTTTAGACAGCTACCGTCATGCTTAGGACAAATTTCCAAAGGCTCCACAACGCACTCACCAAAGTTGTCTCCAGGTTTTGCCCCTTATGGTGATGTTGACAAGCAAACATGCGTTAAGGAGTTGCAGTCACTGCAGTAACACGACTGTCAGGTAATATTTTGTACTATTATTTAGAACACTTTTCTACTGTAATGGTACCCAAAGGCCTGACTCAGGATCAGAGCCCCATTGCACTAGGCTATGAACAGACACCCAAGGAGACGATCCTGCCCAGAATAATTTACAACCTCAAAACATGCAGAGGGAAAGTCAGTCCTACTTAAAAATAACCATCTAAATATTTGTTTTATTTCTGTTACAAAAAAATCTTTGTATTAGGCAGCTGGAGAGGTTGCTTGGGTAAGAGAGGAGAGTTGGGAAAGGAAAGTGAGGGAGGTAGCAAGACAGTGAGCAAGCGTGTGTGAGGTTGGGCTGCCTCAGAGTTGCAGTGGAAAGAGAAGGACGGAGTGAAGAGGAACCAGCCACAAGTGGCCATACAGCTAATGAAGGGGAAAGAGGCAGATTCTGAGTTTCAGAGCATGAGACTGGCTTAAATAGCTTAAAGGTAGGGAAATTATTAAACCATTTCATTTCAACAAGGTCATTTTGACTTCATTCATTTTTTAATTAAATGTTTTGCCCTTATCAAAACATTTATAATGTCAAAATAATTTTCTGGAGTATTTCCTTGTGAAAAATTCAGAGATTTCTAATTTTCATCCTGATTTGGGATGAAAGAAAATTTCATAATCTCAGGATTTCCCATGGAAGAAGAAATCCTATTTTTCAAACAGCTCTGAAATATATATATTATATGGAGTCAACACCAGGCATAGAAATGTACAACCCAAAAGGAGAAATTCTGAGGCTCTCAGAACAGAGGAAGTCTGAATGTCAGCTATTCTCTAGAGTATTTTGTTAGCTGCTCTGACAGTGTTGTTTAGCAGTCAAGCTTCTTATAAAAGTTAGGGAAAACTTTACAGTAGTTTAGTAGACTAATAATTTTGGATGACAGATGATTTCAGGTCACACAATTTAGCCATTCTGTTGAGTGAATGTAGTACAAGAACAATGTTCTCTTCTATTATATCATTGTGACTGCTGATTTGGTAATTGAGCCTCAAATAATGCAATATTTGAAATATACAGTACAACAAAGGCATTAAGTTAATGGAAACTCAACTTTCCTAATGTTCTGACATATAAATAGAACACTAGTCAGTCTGCTACACAATTGGCTGGTTTTGCTTGAATGCACATAGGAATAAATGGAAACATCCTTATTTCCTATCCCAGGGGGCAATTATTTCAGAGCTTGATTTTGTGCATCAATAAAAAGCAAGATTCCATTGTCTGGGAGCTAATCTAAAGCATCCTGCTGTAGTACGCTGAAGGGGCAGTTCTGCAGAAAAAAGATTAAACTGTGATGCCCCAGTACTTTGAACCAAAACTGGGACTCACAAGACCTATATTCTTTTCCCAGCTCTGCTAATGATTTTCTGGATGACCCAAGACAAAATTACTTCATGTTTTCCGGTTTCTGTTTCCCCTCCCACTATAGCGGATTGGGGAGGCGGGGGAGGGTAGAGTGGGGGAAGGTTACTTTTTTGTGAAAGAAAAATAAATAATTGGGAGGGGGGTGCTTCCTTCTTTCCCACTCTCCTCTCCCGTTTTTCATTGGAAAGCAGGGGAAGCCAGCAAACACACACTACTTTTCCCCTTGTGTGTGTGTGGATGTAGTAAAATAGTGAGAGAAAGTGGGATTGTTTCCCCACACACACTAGAACAAGGGGGGAAAAGTTGTTTCAAAGTTTTCAAAATATTGTTTTCACAGAAATGGAAAAATCTCATTTTAAAAAAACCCACTAAATTTAATTACTACAAAGAAGGCCTTTCAATTAAACACACACACACACATTCCTCCGGCCCCCAGAAAAAAATTTGGAGACCTTTCAAGCAGCTCACCTCTCCACCATGTCTACCTAGAGTGCAAGGTCTTTAGGGCAGACAACATCTTTACTCTGGGTTTGTGCCTAGCAAAGCAGGTCCCCCCCAACCTCTACATTAGGACCTCACGGCACTACTATACAAATTAAATTAAGCATATTTTTGTATTAGGCAGCTGTTAAGCATATTTTCCAAGATTGCCCATCCCAAGTATTCAAAACTTCATGATTCAGCCTCTCCCCCGTCCTCTTCCCCCGCACCAAAAAAAACAAAAAACAAACAAAAAAAACCACACAACACAACCCCACCCACCCTGAGAATTATTTGTTGTTGTTTTTAAAAGAGGCATTTTGGGTTCTTATTTGCCGTCTGTTGAGGGGTTAGCATGCAGTCACCTCAGTCTGGTGTCATCATCCTTCACTCTTAGTTCCATACCAAATCTTGCACTATCCAATAATCCTAACTAGGTGCTGAGGATCTATGGGAATGTGGGAATATTTGCTTCCAAGATTTTTTTTTAAAACAAACTTATTCCAGTTTCTGCCGGACAAGCTTTCATGGTTAAGGTACCACCACACTGACTCTAGATGTTAAGGGTTCTGTTCCCAGTCTTGCCACAGGCTTCTCTTGTGACTTACGCACTCTAGCCAAGCTTCTCCAGGCCTCAGTTTCCTCCCTCTTCCCATCTATAAAATGACAGGTTTCAGAGTAACAGCCGTGTTAGTCTGTATTTACAAAAAGAAAAGGAGTACTTGTGGCACCTTAAAGACTAACCAATTTATTTGAGCATAAGCTTTCGTGAGCTAATACTGTAAGTCAGATATCCAGTTTCACATTCAATGTGTTTGCAAGCATTTATCATTAAGCATCATCTGATTAATCAAATTTAATGTAAAGCTGCGTGGGTCAGATTTTTATGAAAAGGAAACCTTAAAATGTGGCTCTAGTTTAAATAGGCAGATGGCATGATACGGAGAGCTTAAAACAAAAAGTTCTTGGAGATACATGACTCATTTAATTGAAACCATTAGTTTTACTGGCAAACAACTACATATTTCTGTTCTGTTAATCTGAACAAAGTGCTGTAATTACAACAATACACAGCGTCCTCTCGTGTCCCATATTGACAAATTGTGGAAAGAAAACACTTTCTGGGTAACAAGACATTCAGTGCTTCTATCCAGAATACTTTTATTATATGGTTATCATATACATCAGAATTATATTGGGAACATATACAAATATGCAAAGAGTAGTTCAGAACCTCCATTATTCACATACGCACCGTACCTCATGCACTCATTCTACTCAGTTCTCAGGCGAATGGTACACAAAAATTATTGCTTTGTAGAACATACCCCTCAGATTAAATCTAATCTTCAGTGGCAAGAATTGAGAATTTAAAATAAAATTAAAAAATAAAATCTTAAATACCCTGTATAACATACCTGTGCATAAACCTAAAGATGTATTTAGCTTACCCCATTACCTTTGAAATACTTACCAAAATTAAAATTTGAAACCCATTTATAAAAAAAAGTATTAAAAAGTTCACCATTATTTACAAATCCCATTAAATTACACATAAATAAATATGTACATTCAACACACTGTTTCCCTTAATACACATAAAGTCTCCCTGGAAATATATTTATATATATTTTTTCCCTAAATAGGCAAACAATGTTTTCTTTAAAAAAAAAAAAAAAAAAAAAAAGTTACAGTGTATGCCTATTCTTTCAAGTTTTTTTTTTTTTTCAATTTAAAAACGAGACCTGATATAAATATGTGGATAAAGCTGCAACATCCTTAGACAAAGAAAAAGATTTTCTAAAAGCATTTATTTTCAGTTTGCACTAGCAATTCTTTAGGGGGCGGAGGGGCTGGGGGGGCGTGTTATTTTTGTTTGTCTTTTTTTAAAAAAGACAATATCCACTGTGGGCAACTGCAATTTTTAAAAGCCTGAATATTTCCATTAAAAAATATTAAAATAAGCATGTCAAATGCATCAAATAGTTCTTTCATCTACAATGATTTCAGTTTTTTTCCTACGGTAGTCTGAAAATAAAGCAAAACAAAATGATCTTGGTGTTTGTCACGTGTTTATAAAATACACCATGTACATAAATCTAAATACCATTGTTTAATACTGCATTATAGTTATTGTTATTGTTGGCTTTAAAGACTAAAAACCTGACGTTTTTCCAGATAATGAAGAGTATCCCATCCAAAATCCATATCTCAAAAAATATACACGGTCGCTGGTCACCACTAGATACTTAGATGTTTGAAAACTCTACATCTCTCTTAGTATATTTCCACCAAAGACTTTATAGCACCACTTTAACAGCAAAGGATTTTAATACACTTGCACCAGTACTTATCTTCTGGTAACGGATTCCACAGTTAAGGGAGGAACTGCAGCTTTAGAAAGACTTGTCTTACAGATCCAGAGGGAGTGAAGATCCTGAATAAGATGTTTTGTTGTTTTAAAAAGGGATTTGGGGGGGGGGGGGGGAAGGGGGGCTGAGGGAAGAGGAAGGAGAAGTAACCAAATTTCTACATGCCCCATAGGCAAGAAGATCCCAGTCTGTGTTTTGGAGGAACAGTTTGAAAGTCTGGTTTCCCTCATTTTACTTCCTGTGCTTATCCATTTTATCAATGTTTTTGTTGGTTTCTGCAGGACTTTGGTCGCCAGTGTTCATATATGTTTTGTCTGCTATTTTTAATGCTTCATTTAGGTAGTTCTGGACGGAGGTCATGGCAGCACAGATGGCAGCACTCCCAAAGCCATGTGTGATCAGGCTAAAATGAGTCAAACAGCCCTGGATGCCAGGGTCCAAGATTGGACTAGGTCTAGTGTTTCCAAGAGGAGTTCTATCCTGAGTGAGGAGGTCTGTGAATTCCTTACATATCTGCCTGAAAAACACAAAAGGGTTCATACTTTATGCCGGAAAGTGCAAGGCACTCTGTGAGAGGATTTAGCACTAAGAAAAGAAGCAGCAAGATACAGAATCCTTTAAATTGAAATAACCAGCGATTCAGACTGTGTAGCAATCACAAAGGGATTTCAGAACTCAATTACACTCTATTACATCTACATCACTACAAGGATATTCTTCAGTCTAATTATAGAATAAAGCCTGTTTTTTAGGGTCAGTTTTGGACAAGCTTTATATACATACACGTGTACACACACTTTCCAAAGGACAATCTTTTCTGCTTTGGTGTCTAGCTGGTTCTGCTTCAATTGCTCTATTTATTTATTTTTTTACTCAATTTAGGGATAGTGTCCGTGAGAACTTCCACAGATGCACTTAAGTGATTTACAATGGATAAAGCAGCTGAACTGGGGCATTTAATTTACCCTCTTCATCAGAAACGTAGGCCCCCAATCCTGCAAACACTTATGCACGTAACAATACAACTTAACAATACACACGAATGTTCAATGGGCCGACTCAAGCACATAAAGTTACTCGCATGCATAAATGCTTGCGGGATCAGGGGCCTAAGTTTCAGATGTATTTTTAAGTTGCTTTGCTCATTTCACGTACACTGAGTGAACTTCACTGATTCAGCAGGATATACAATGTGATGCCCTTTAAAAACAAACAAACAAAAAAAAACCCCTGTCTAATTGCAGAGTACAAAAAGAGTAGTCCTTACATTATCGGATATGGAGTGCTGTATTTAAGAGGTATTACGGGACTGATCCAAAGCCCACTGAAGTCAATGTGGTTCTCTCTTGACACCAGTGGGTTTTCATTAGATCCTAGATCCCTGCTATACAATATTAAAATTAGCCAGATGTAAAAATTCTATAGAAAAGATCTCCTTCTGTTTTAGTCTGTAGAGATTTAGTGTCATTTCTATAGACCATGTAGGTTTCAACTCCAATAAATTGTAAAGGACTATACCATAAGGATTTATGCTGAATTTGGTATTATCGATTCACATGGACCTTTGGGGGGGGGGGGGGGGTTGTTTTTTATTAAAAGCAAATATCAAATAGTATTTTACAGAATCGCACATTCTTCCAGTAACCCAAAAAGCATTTTTTTTCCCCTTTAGCCCTCCATACTTACTTTGCAGCAAGGAGCATATTTTTCCTGTTAGCCATCTCATTACGACCCAAGTGTGGTCTGGTTAAATATTCAGCCACTGCTTTGGAAGGAAACTCTGTCTCACATACATAACCAAAGTCACGAGCAAGATGTACAGCTTCACCTGGGGTGGGGACATGTGATAAGGTGAATGTTTTAGATCCTATAATTAGACCTTCACTGTTAGAAGATAAGAGAAATATGGGCAAAAACTTTAATTCTCAGAATATACCCCCCACTTTTGAAAGAGCCAGTATGCTAGTATGATCTTCCCCATACTGTTTGTTATTTCCTAATTAATGATCATCTGAATTTGAGGAAGAGACACTGAGAAAAACCTGCATAACAGGTGCTACAAAAAATAATTGTTCTGGTTCCCTTTGTATCAGAGGACAATATACGGGTCTCTGTATCTAGCTATGTTGCATAGGTACAGATAGAATTTCACCTTAAAATGATTAAAGGGCATATATTCTTATCATGATCACACAGCTGGCAACTGATCTCCATTTGTCGGTAAAATTTTGAAGTTAAATAGATTTTGCACACTTGTGCAACTTATCAGATGATAGCTTTAATTAACTACTAAACAGTAGCCCGTCTCTATTATTGTATTAAAACTATCTATTCAAACAAAAACCCTGAATTTTATTGTGAACTATAGGTTAGCTGTAGCGTGTGTGTAATACACAGACACACCAATGTACTACACAAGCTTTCTCTCTCTTTTGTTGGTCTTCCAATTCTACCTTCCTATGGGGATTTAATAAAGTAAAAGTTAGAACAATATTTTGAGATAATGTAGATTAAAAAAACCTGACAGTGATATTTTCAAAGTATTGTTCACACTTAAATTGCTGCTTCCATTTCCATTAACTAGAGCAATAACAAGAAGATGCGTTTTTAAAAGGCCCAGCTAAATTAATACAGGGACCACATAACATGTTGCAAATTAAATGAGCTCCAGTTTCCTATCAGGAAGTCAAAAGCTGTAAATCTCACTTTATATGCATGTTTATTAGGAAAGCTTCTGAGGATGTGATTGAGGTAGGGCCAGTTACTGGAGTCTGCTGCTCCACTGCTTTTAAGCCTCCCCATAGGAAGTCAAACTCACTAACATATAAGACCTCAAAATTGGAAAAGCTTCCGCCTCCTCCCCCGCAACTATCCCTTCTCTACATACGCCAGAGACTAAACAAGCTAGATCCCACTGGGGACTTTGGAACTGCTTGGTATAAAGGAGTTGCTCTCACACCTGTCAATTTCACTACAGTATGGAAATAACTATGTAGAATTCCTTAGTTTACACAGAATGGCTTCCGTGAATGAAAACTGAAGTTAATGCAATGGTTCAGCTCACTAGTCACAGTTCAGATATGATCAAGTTGAAAAATAACAGAATAATAGAATATAGTCAGATATCCCCATTTGATCTGAAGGATGGCATGAACAACTAGAGTTGAGGAGGGGATAAACCAAAAAATAATTGCATTTATAGTAGCATTGGGAGGGCTAACAGGCAGCAGAGTTTGTTAATGGTCTGTAACTTGTTTTTAAAATAGCTCTGTCTGTCTATCCTTTTTTCTAGGCTTGATCAGCATCCTGTCCGTGTTTGGATTACAGTTTATAAGCCTTATACAGAAAAGCCGTTTTATTAATTTTTAAAAACCATCAAAAACACCCCCTCCACACACACACACACACACAGAGGACTGACCTTCCACCAAAGATGTCAATAATGTCACATTTGCAGCTTTCCTTCTACCAGCTGGAAGATTCAAGCCAATTTTATCCAGTTTCTCCCTTAATGATCTGCCACCATTTTTAGATTTGGCTCTGTAAGTAGACAGAGGGAGAGAGATGTGACCTAATTTAGCTTCAAGGGGACATACTTATTATTTTAAAAGATGGGAAATCGAGTTACTGACATTTAATGAGGTTCTTTTGGAGGGAGGGGAATAAAAAGCTGATTCTCTGTTTTTCAATGACCTACTTTTTTAAGGCTCTGCCACAAACCCCTCAGTGTAAAACACACATCAGAAACCAAATCAAATATGTTTTGCCTTTAAGTTTATACCATAATAAAAACATAGCTATAATAATGGGACGTAATATGAATTAAACGGTTTTGAAAAATAAAAAGAGGGGGAAATGTCTTATAAGACCACAAGATAGTAACGAAGACACTTCCACAGGGAGATGATTTGTCACTGAAAAAAGAAAATTCTCCTTGTGCAGTTCCAGCGATGGAATCAGATTTTAACAGGGAATGAGAATTTGTTGTGAGAACTGTTATAGCACTTCACTTTGGGAAGTGCCAGAGGTGCAAAGGAGTTTTATTTCCAAAGCCTATTAGAATTCAGTGTTATTTTTTTTTAAGTTTTATAAAATGCTTTAGACACCAGTTATTCAGTTCGGTTTTATACAATGCTTGCAAAAAGGAACAACAAAAGACAGGATTACCAAAGTCATGGGGATAGGAGGGAGAAGGGTAGCCTACCTACCTTCTGAGTACTCCTCCTAGCAAGGAGGCATTTAGACATTCTGGAGGCGAGAGCCTTCTCTGAACCTCTGCTACTGTTACTTTATATTTAGATGTGGAACTCAGCAGAGAAAGTCTCCCCGGAACAGAACAAAACACTTCATTGGGGTTTATCACCACTCCAATTAATCCATCCTTCTGGCAGGGGAGACTCAGCGAGCTGTTTTTTGTTAATGAAATGGGACCTGTGGGAGCCAGGTGGAAAAGCAGGTATTTGATTTAAAAAGAGAGAGAGAGAGAGAGAGAGGAAATTACAAGTCTAACACAAAACTAATGTTTAGCTCCATTTAAACATCCACCACTGGATCTTGTGCTGAGTAACTGATCCAACAATGCCACAGTTAGCCTCAGTACCACTAATAATGGACTGTGGCTAGTTTTGTTGTCACAGTAAATTTCAAGAGTTGCTATATTCAATTAAGAATATAACTTATTTTCCTTAAATGTGCAGTCAAAACTCAGCATGCACCAGGGACATAATATCCTGGAAGTTAGCAAGTTCAGGCTTATAAAAATGAGCATCAGGGCTGTAAAGCATGTACAATGATAGAGCAGAAACTAGTATCCTTCGGCTATCGACAAAAAACTCGTTCAAACTAAAGGCACAGAGAGGTCTCCCGTCCTCCTTAGACCAGGGCCAAATAGGTATGATGGGAGTTAGGGGGTGCCAAGCAGTACTGAATTTCATCTTCTGCCTCCAGATATGGAGTCTCTGTTCAGAGAAGTTACCTCTCTCACTTGAATTAAATTCCAGTATATTCCTGCCACATATTTCAATATCTACAGCTGAAAACAGTTCACGCCATTAGTTTTGCTTTCGGTTATCGTTACCATGAGGAGGGGCAACAGACTTTGCAAAGGGACATTAAACCTCAGTGCGAGCATATTTGTAAACCGATCATATTAATCTACCAACGAAATGTAGCCAGACGGAATCATTGCTTTGGGCAACTAATGCAAGAAAGGGTTAAACAGCAAGGGCTGGTCTTGTTCACTAGCAAGGAAGATTCTGAAGTGGTGTCTCTGAGAGCAGAATAGTTCTCCCATGAGCTAATTCGGCAGTCGGCAGAGTTTCTGACAAACACTTCTGCTTTCCCTCAAATAAATATATATTTGAAGTCCCACTTCAGTCTCTAGAAAAAAACTTGCCTGATTTACAAAGCGCAAGTTTGTCTGCAAACAGGAAAACAAGACTGTAAACTAAGCTGAGAGTCCATACGCGCTTTACGCTTGTTTAAACAGCTAAAAACCATTCCAGTCCAGATAAAGTCTAACCGCTTTATAGGACCATTGAGTGCAAATGGCTCTGTGCTAGTTTAACTAATTCCTCGCTAGATTTTAAACCAAGCCCCTTCCTTTCTGTCCTATTACCGAAACAGCAAATGTACCCCTGCCTCACATTCTTAGCAAAACCGGCCCCCGTGTCATTGTATGCACAAGGAATTTGGGTCGAAAATTAGATGTCAGATCTGCATTTAAATCCCGTTCCTGGAAAAGTGCATTTGTTCTTTAGTGAAGACGGAAAGCAATAAAAACAACGGCATCGTTTTGCTCTGACGGCTATTAGTAGCACAAAGGTCCAGAATAAGAGATTCAGGTGTCAGCGACAGTCTGCTGGTGCCATTGATACTTAGGGTAACTCGCTTCCCATCGCAATGGAAGGTTTGCAAAGAGAGGCTTTCTTGTACTCAACAGACCAAAGGAAGCAGCGCAGTTTCCAAACTACCCCCACCGTTAAATATCACCGTAGATAAAAACAGAGCGTTCCTCTATAGTTAAAGCCATCATGCAATAAAAGTCAGGCTTCCTGCCTTTAGACAGATCCTCTTCAAGCAATGGAACAAATAAAGTATCAACTTGCCATACACATCCTCTACAAATCAAACTTCGGCTATGGACAAGGAAAAGTAAATCAGAATGCCATCTACTGACCTTTTCTAATGACTGTCTGGTCATGCATTAATAAGTGTTGATCTTCCACATTCTGGAGAGAGAAGGGGGGGGGGAATACAGTCCTTTAGATAAAGTGACTCTGGAGTCCATATGGATCCCTCCACCCCCCGCACCCACTGATTCCAGCTTTTGACTGATGGGGGGGGGGGGGGAGCGGGGGGATTACTTTTCCCTGCGTTAAGAAAGACATCGAAGCTAAACCGCAAAGCGGGACCATTCCCCTTAGCAGCAGCTACAAAGCCCCTCAGACACACCAGGGCACCTGGGCTCCAGGGCTGATGCTTTCTGGCCTCTCTACTCGCATGCAGCCCACTCCACCCCCAAATGGGGCTAACATCCCCCCGTGTCCTTCACACCCACTCTAGAATGTATCCGCCGGGTTAGAGACGCTGGTTAATTGCTTTCTCTCAAGCCCTGCCGGCACCAGGCTCGCTGCTCTGACTGGGCTCGGCCACCGCAGGCCGGTGCGAGTAGCCAGGACCCCAGACGGAGCAGGCCCTGCCCGGGGACTTACCGGCACCTCCTCCATCTGGTGAGCCATCTCGTGCAGCCCCAGGTTCTCGGCGAGCGTGGAAGCGTCCAGCCCGTGCCCGTGGGGCAGGAGGAGCTCGGAGCGCCTGTAGGTTTCCCTCCTGGCCCCGGCCGAGCCGCTCTCCAGCGCCGAGAGGTGAGGGACAAGGCCAGGCCTGGCATGATGGACCAGGCCGGAGGGATCCTGGCTCTGCCGGCTGGGCCAGGCGGCCTGCTGCTGGCTGGGCGGCGGGGGAGGAGGCTGGTGGAGCGGGTTAATGGAGAAGGGGTCCCCGAGGTGGGAGTAGGGATCGCTGGCCTGGGAGTAAGGCAGAGGCTGGTAGGGGGGCGGGAAGTAGGGGGGCTGGAAGTCGGACGTCCCGGAATGGGAGAGCTGGGGACCCGGGCTGTACAAGTGCTGGCTGACGGCGGAGAGGTGGGGGAGCCGGGGGTTCCCATTGCTGCTCCCGTCGTGCCGGTCCTGGAGAGCAAAGGGACAGAACAGAAGCCCATTAGTGCCAGGAGGTTAGCCTCAGCCCCTGCCCATTGACAGCCAGGGGGTCCCCGCTCCCCATCGCTCGACTCTGGGTGCAGCGCCTGACTTGGGAACAGGCAGGAAATTCTGACCCCGGGAGGAATCAACGGCGGAACTCGCCGCGGCTGGAACGAGGCCAGGAAACCCCCCCACACACACACACACAGCTGCCTGCCCCACTCTGCACGGCCAGGTCACACACCCTGCGCACCTTTGTAGAGGGAATCTCGGGGCTGGAGTCACCCTCTTGGGGGAGCGGGAGCAAAGAAAGAGAAGAAGCTCAACGTTTAGCAGTTCGTCTAGGGATCTAATTAACTCATCCCAAGCCTGGGTGGGGATAGTATGTTGAGCCGGGAATTAGAAAGAAGATTCGCTTCCTAAAATAAATTCAGATTCAAGTCTGGGGAAGGAATCTGTAAAAAAGTGACTGTTACAAAGTGAGGAATTCTGGCTGCTGTAGCAGAGAAGTTTTTAAATTAAAGTTGAGAAACTAATTCAGAAGGTGAGGGAGGGGCGAAGCTCCCTTCCTTGCCTCCTGTCCAGCCTGATTTGAGGCCCCTGGCTTCAAAGTTGGGGGGAGGGGGGGGAGTGTTCAAATACCCTGTAAGTGGTCAGTTGTGGGCGAGTTTAAACACAAACCCTTGGGCCAACGGGGCTGCGCTGAAGAACCCCATCAGCAATCGGGGGAGAGCGGCTAAACTGACTGCGAGCCCAGTTCGAACCTCTCTCTTAGCTGATTTTCCTTCTCTCCAAAGACCTCGCGGCTCACGTCTGCTCTGCTTTGGGGGCGCACCGAACACTTGGGGGGTACGGGGGGAGGGGAGTTTCAGCTCAGAAGCCGAATAGCTGTCTGGCCATTTAGAGGGCTAGTCCTACTACTCCAGCCGCCTCAGCTGAAATTCTCGGATTTAAAAACTCAGCAATCAAAGCTTAAAATGTCTCAATTGAATTGATCCCGGGATTTAGCAGCTTCTGGCTTCACGGTCATTAAAATAACAGGGCTGGTTAATAAGAGGAGAATGGGTGTCTCAATGGGGTCCCAATGGAGCGTGAAGTGGGGACTGCAGCTAATCTGTAGGAGCCAAACATACAGACCATGACCAATGGAGCAAAGGAGGAGACGCTGCCGCTTTCAGAGATCAAAAAGCAGGAGGTGGGTGGGGGAAGTTTCACAAGGAAAGAGGGCCGGGTAGGGAAACGTGGGAATAAGCCAACGCGGGCAGGCACCTGAGCTCTGATCTGCTAATTACCGAGGATCCCTCGCAAGGCTGCTCGGCTCCCGTGAGAGAAACGGGCAGGTCTCGAATCAGGATTGAAAAGGAAGCCCACCCCCCCATGCACCCCTTCCCCCAGCCCGGTGAGATGCTCGCCGCCCCCGATCTGGGATGAGCCCCAGGGAAGAGGAGGGAGAAAATCATCTCCCCCCTACCGGGCCGCGGGCAAGTGGGAGTCGCTTGTACCGCTGGGTAAAGGGCCAGCGACAGGCGCTGGCTCCTTTGCGCTCCCGGCTGAGGCTGGCAGCTAAATAGTTTCCGTGCCAAGGGCGCCCACTGGCTGCCACGCAGCCCGGACCTCTCCTCCCTAGATCTCTCCCCGGCGGCAGCTCCCACCTGGCTCCCCATCGCGGTTCAGTCCTAACCCTGGGTCCCCCTGAACCAGTCCAACAGGCTGGGGCACCCGCCGCCCCCTGCTCCTGTGTGCGCTCTGCTTTTACACCAAACTTTCCCCGTCTGGGGGCGCATTGCAGCTCCGAGACACACACACACACAAATATGGCCGAACTTTGCTTAACGTGGGACTAGTGCACGGATTTATCTGGGGAGCAGGCACAATCTGGAGCGGATTAAACACATCCGTTTGGTTGAGGGAAGAAGAAGAAAACTCAGAACTCCTTCCTCCCCCCCCAAGTTATTCGCTCTGCTCCCAAGCGGCGCTCCCGGACTGGCAGGATCTAAAGGAGTTTCTCCTGGGGATGGGGTGAGGAGAGAAATTGGTTTTGGTTTGTACTAGTAGGGTTTTGCTGTCCCTCTCTTTCAATAGCTCAGAGCCAGAGACACACCAATGAGGAAGCCTGACAAGTTTGGCAGCCAGCTAGACTGGGAGGCAATGCTGCAAGGAAAGAAACGCTGGGGGGGGGGGGGGGAGGGCGGGGGGACAAGGTAAGAGACCAGATTTAAAGCCTAAAGGTGCACATCGCTTCCATTAACCCCACTCCCTATTCATCTGGGCAACTCCCAGCAAGAGAATCAGCGTTTAGGGAGATTATGTAATCTGCGGCGCACCATCTAACAGGAAACAAAAAATCTTAAAATCCTCCGATTTGATAGGGAGTTTGTGACAGAAGCGGACTAAGAGCCCAATCCTGATGCCCGTTGGAAGCCAGGGGATCTCTTGCCCAAGCAAAGACTGCTAGATTGGCCCCTATTTATGTACAGATGCTGACACCCACACAAAGCCCCTTCTCCCTCCTCCCTCACCTAGTGCTATTAGCTCTCACCTCGCAGTCCTCTTCATATTTGACATTATCTGCTAGTTTCCACAACATGGCGTCCAGTGTCCAAAAATATATGTCTATAGTAGATCAGAAAAGATCCCCAGCCCCAAAAGCAGTAAATATCCAAGTCGGTGCTGGGGAAGAGCAGCTCCCCCGGGTGGATTCTGTTAGTTGCCAGGCATGAAGATTGGTTCGGGACTAATCTTCCCTCTAAGAGTCACTGAGGTTTTTTTCCCTGCCCAGACGCCCTTAATGGCAATAGTATTATCATAACTCCTCCCCAGGGATGGATTGGGAGACTGGGCATTCATTATGGGCGGCTCAGAGCCAGCCATTCAGGAGGCAGCCCGCAGCTCAGAGCCACTCCTTCTCCGCGCTCTGGGCTAGACTGGATCCTCTCCAGGGCGCAAACGAATGGCTGGGGGAAGCTCCAGGCTGCCCAGGGCGCACACACGCGCGCCTGGCTGGGGAAGCTGCCCAGGGCGCGTTGCAGCTAGATTTCAGGCGCTGATATAACGCTGCTTGTTTATCCATGAGGCCCCCCGCTTCCCCTGAGTAGGAACAGGCCGAGGTGTCTCTGGGGAAGTCCTGGACACAGCCCCAAAGCCATGAGATGCGCTCAATGGAACTGGGAAGCCCAGAGTCGTGGGGCTCGAGAGCAGAGCCGACCAACCTGTCTGTTGTAAAGGGTCTGGCAGAGGGCAGCTGAGCCGGAGCAGGAGTGGTGGGAAGGGGTTTTAAATGCCTAGACTGATGACCGCCATAATAAAGAGGAGAAATGGCTCCAAACATTCCAGTTCCATCTTCCCTCTTAAAACTGCTTTATTGCCCCAGACAGGGATTCTCTCCCGCGGCCACGCAAAGCTCGCGTTGGCCCGGGCTGGAGTAGAGGTAAAATTTAATAAATTGTATTAAAAGCACCACCTTTGCCATGCTCAGTACGAACTCCTCATTCTCCCACACCCCAGAATATGCCCGTCAGTTAGGCACTATCTTCTGCGTAAGGGCAAAGGATGGACTGGTAGCCCGAAGAGAACAGAGCTGGATGTTGTACCAGTGTACGTCAAGACAACAAAGGTTTGGTGTAAAAAACAAAAACATTTTGACAAGCCAGGTCTTGTGGTGACTTGATTTCAAGCCCAAACATTTACCAAAAAGTCCTAATTTTAGATGAATCATTTTGCAAAGCAAACAAAAAGCTTTATTGCAAAAGCAAGAGTAGTAACTCCAGTATTAAATCAATTTGCATAATTGTCAAGAGCTTGAATTACTGATTACAACTTGCCAATGTTTAGGGTATAATTTAGTTAATTACCCTACACGATTATTGCAGTTGGCTTAATAACTTTTAGGTAAAGCAGGACACATTCCGCGTTTCAAATCTAACTGGCGTGTGAATTATGCCCCTGGTTCGAAATGTTAATGACTTTCCCCATGAAAATCCAATCTGTCCCGTCCTTTTGAATTATGCAAAATCTAGTTTGGGACCAGGTGACAAGGGGGACACACTTCGTTGATTTTTAGACAATCCCAGTTTTAATCTAAAAGTTTAAACCCAGCCTTGCTAACTGGCTGCCTATCTGCAACCCGATCTGATCTATGCAGTCATGTTTGCCTGGCAAACTGAGCATTTGTTTTAAAGCAACTCTTTCTGCTGGTGCTTAAGGTGCATTTGGATCGCTGCTCATTTGCATGAGAGAAGCAAATGTTTTTGTTTCTCGTGGCAGAGCCAGACATTCCCATCGAACAATGCTCGCTACGACCTCTCTGCTACCTCTGGCGCATGAGAGCGATTCGTTTGGTAGGTGTCGTTAAGGGCCTGGAGTAGGATCTCAGCTTTAAGATTCAGGTGCGTTAATAGCTGCTTTTTTCTTTCTTTTTTTTTTTACACTGACCAAGTGAAGAATCCGAAGATAAAGGTGAAGAGGCTGATTATGCTCGAGCTAACTGTTGAAGGCGTTATCTGTCTGTCTATCTGGCACGCAGGTGCTGATTCACATCAGCTTGAATTCAGCAGCAGCAGGGAACCTGCATTACCATTCTTGGTGGGGCCCTTTATTTATTTATTTTAAACGACGCTGTTTTTTTCCAGGGCAGTTTCTTTGAAATGCAGCATGCGACGATTATAACGAGTGTGCTTGCGCAGCACTTGGCGTCATTAAGACTAGGCATCTAAATAATAAAAGCCAAGGGGAGCTTAAAGCTCATTTGTATTATAGGGACAAGATGGATCCTAAAAAGAGAAAAAAATTCAAAGCATTTAGGTTTGGAGTCAAATCATCCGATCCCTTCAGGGCGATCCAATCGTCTATGTATTGGGGGGGCTGGTAATTTTAATGGTAAATGATTCCTTTATGCTAAAAAAATTAAATATCTGCTCACTGCGCGCAGCTCTGAATGGGAAGGTGGGATGTCCTAGCTCTTTAATACTCGAGGTTTCCTGAAGTTCAGGGGAGGTCCTGGCCAGACAGTTTAGTTTTATCTTGGCAGCCAAGACGCAAAAAATTATATCACGTTTCAGATCCTTTTTAAAAAGGGGATTCGAAGAAAATATCGGTTAATCAAGTGAACAAGAAAAAATGTCTTTCAAAAAGTAACAAGTAAATCTAATCAGAGAGTGATATCCCGGGAGGGGAGGCTTTAACGCAACCTTGCACATGCCCCCAAAACTGCCTCGATCTCTACAACCAGAACCAACACTTCAGGAGACTGGATCTTATCCCAGGCTCTTTGAATTTGATTCTCCGCTGAAAACAAATCTCGCTTCAAAAACCAACTGACACGCACTCTACCAACTTACATGGTTTTAAAACAGTCCACGCGACGCATTTCTTTTGTGTCACCTGCTTCTTTGTAGCCTTTGCATTTTTCTCAACACAATTTCACGGGGGTTTAAATGAGACCAGAGTTTGGTTTGCTGTTAGTTTTCTTTAACTGGCCTTTTGTTACACCTTGACAACATCACCCTTTCTTCCGAATAAAAATCGGAAGCGTAAATTATTACTACTACTAGGGTACTTGTAATGGGATCATTGAATGCTTTAAATAAAAAGTAAAAGACACGTAGAATGTTCTGATCTTTTTCGGTTCAATTCAGGAGGGGAACAAATACATGTTTTAAAATTCAGATGTGGCACCTAGAAATATGACAGCCTACAATCTTTATAAAGGCGTGTAACTTTTTAAACACAGATAGTTTGATAATATTTCTTTTCAACTGCAACTGATTTGGGTGTCGATCTATCCAAAAAATACTGTACCCCTCCTACACAAGACGACTATTTTATAACCAAAAGTTGGGATCCATTCCCCACTAGTCTAGCTGAAGACATGCAGGTAGGAGATGACACCCAGTCACCGCTGGCACGGAGGGAGCTGTTACGGGACAATTTCAAACATTTAGCTGGAAACTTACAAAAAGTTCCATTCATCATGTCAAGAGCAATCAGTTTTAGCGAGTGGATCGAACAGTTCCACGAAAGAACAAGGGGCCGAAGAAGAGAAAGGCCAACAAACAGTAGACCCCAAAGGTGCGCTCACGGCTCCTCGCTGCTAGGCGCTTTCAGTCCCTTGTTTTTACCTAGTATATAGACAGACATACTGATGCCAATGCAGTGAGGGCTGCTCGGTGCAGGGTTTCTGGCACTTCTGATGCGCACACGGTAGCTTTCCCTGTGGATTTTTTTTTTTTTTTTTTAAACTGGGATGCAGTTTCCAATTAGCGACTGTAATGTTCACCTAGGTATGAAGGCTGGGTGAGAGACAAAGCCCTGTTGTTTATACTAATATTGAATGCCTTCATCTTTTCTATTCAGCGCCTTCCTCCCCCTCTAGAACTTAGAGCGGGGATTCTAATTAACTTCGCCCCATACCAACCAAAGCCCGGTGTTAGCAATAATACAGATCCCCCCGACAGGTCTGGACTTTTCGCTTGGGTAGTAGCTCCGAGGCAGGTCTCTCTAGAGCCCCAGCTCAGGATCGGGCCACTGGGGACTTTCGGTGTCACTTCGAAACCCAAACTGGATCAAGTCAGCGTGGCGCCGCTCATCCCTCCCCACGCCCCCAGGCGAGCCGGTCTCCGGCAGGGGGGAAAGGTAACTAGTTGCTTCTGGCATCCCCTGGCTTTTCACAGCCTCCCACTTCCAGCCAGGCAGGCTCGGGACTCGGGTCCCATGTGCTCGCCGGGAAAGGGCGCGTCCCCGGGCTGGGAAGAGAGGGGGAAGCCCTGCCCGAGGCAGCCCGGCGGTGCAGCCTGGGCAGGCGGACCCCAGCCAGGGCTTTGCCCCGGGCGAGCTGGGCGGGGAAGGTCCATCCGCACCCGGGGCCCGGCGTGGGGGACAAACGGAACGGTACCTACTTGCCAGTCGAGCCTCCCCAGCAGAGCCATTCGCCACCCGGCGGGGGCTGCGAAGGGGGGAGCGGGAGCCCAGCGGCTGCCTCGTTAAGTGAAGCCCGGGCCACAGCGGTACACCTGGCCTGGCCTCCCGGCGGCGGAGCTCCTGCGCGTGCGCGCCCAGCCCCAGCGATTCACCTAAGGAAACACATTCCAGCCCTTTTACCCCCGGTCCCTTCCTCGCTCCCGCAGCCAGTCCGAGCTCATTCCAGCGGCCGCCCCTCCGCGCCCTGCCTTCGGAGCGGCTGGAGGCGTCTTCCCAGGAGGGGCCCGCTGCTCGGTGGAGGCCTGGGGCGTCCCGACACCCGGCGGATGGGACCACGCAGAGCTGGTGCGAGACGCACCTGGCAAACACCTCCACCCTCCCAGCGCGGCTGCCTTCGCCTGCCCCCCTCGCCCCCGGTCAGACCCACGCCCTGGGAAACAGCAGTGACCAGGCGCAGTGCAGAGGATTCCCCCGGCCCCTCTGGATTTCCTATATTTCAGTTATTAGGGGCATACGGCTGCGGGGCCGGGGGGGGGGGCTGCAAATCTGTCTTGGGTAGAGTATCAGAGGGGTACCGTGTTAGTCTGTATCCCCAAAAACAAGGGGGAAGTCCCCTGGCACCTTAAAGACTAACATATATTTGGGCATAAGCTTTCCTGGGTAAAAACCCCACTTCTTCAGATGTCTTGGGTCGAGTTCTCCAGTGGAGTACACGGGTCAGAAATGAAGAAGCGTTTTATGTCCTCCACATAGATGTGAAGCATCTTGTCTACGCCGAATTAACTACAGAGATTGGAGGCGCTCCCTAGCTGCAATGTAGCGAGGAAGGTTTCGGGAAGTTTTGCCAAAATCCGAGGGTTACCTCCTACCTCCCCTCGCCCTTCAACCAGTACGAAGGAGAGACCGGTGGAATAAACTTCGAGCTATTCCTCCCCCCCCCCCCCCCCGTGTTTACAAAAGGAAGCGAGGAGGAAAATTATTTGTTCAGACGCGAATGGAGAGCCTCTCTCTCCTGTTGGGGGGCGGGGGGGGGGGATTTCTCTTCCCTTAGCGAATGAGGGAAGACAAATATCTCAAAGGAGGTTGCTTGGTGCAATGTTTAAAGGGATCTTACAGCCGTTGATATATCAATGATCGCCGCCCCCATCTACGTCCTTCTTTTCTTATTTCAAAGCTTTTCCAGCGAACCCCACTAAAGTGCCCACCCTGCCTTGTACATGTGCATTAGAATTAGATGTACTAGTCCCAATTTACCCGAGATCCGATCTTTTCTAGTATACGTGGCCGTTGTTTTTAAAGATCGTTAATTTCCTGCTGATCTTCAGAAAACCAGATGATCCCCTTAGAATCACGTCCTCCTCCCAGTTGGGTCTGTCTTATCTTGAGCAAGTAGCGCACTCTCCCTTTCCCTTTCAAGATGTTTCCCCAAAATCTTCCCGCTGAAGTAGTTTCACCTTTATCTTGCTGCTCGCAGCGTTGGCTAAATTCAAACAGCAACAACCACCCCAGGTCGTTCAGGTCTGCCAAAACGCGGAGGTGTTTTTTTTAATTCAAGCTATCACAATGGCTAGTTATTTGCACAAATATTTGACATAGATCAGAGTGCCACACTGTATATTCGGAGACTGTAAATATCTCTTCCTTCTGATTACAGCTATTTGGCTACATCATCCGTTCGCATTTCTGCACAGAAAAGAAAAAGCCAAGGAGGAACAGACTCCGAGCCGTTTGATTTGGAGCCTGAAACGGCAAGAATCCTTTCTATTTTCCATGTCATGAGAAGTTAGTTCTTGCACTCTTTCAAGCTCAAAACAAACTACCAAAATATAAACCAGGGACACAAAAGTTATAAGGAAGGAATAACAGTGTATACACTTATCCTATACAACAGTGTATACACTTACTAGCTAATCTTTCCTAATAAGTGCTGTTTAGCAATGCTTCCAGCTGCCTGTATCCAGCGTAGCTAGGTCAGTGTTAAAGCACGCATTCTACTTTAGGCATTGGTCATTATTTGAAGGGCATATACAACATCATATGTGCGCTCAAGGCTTTACAGAGAGAATAAAGCCACAGACCCTAACACCAGGATTTTCCTCTCCAGGTTAGATATAATATGACAAGACAGCCTAAGATGGCTTGAGGCATGTCTTAGAGACAAGGGAATGCCAAGCTGCTTGATGGATCTCTGAGGAGTCCCTTTTTGGCTTTCCTCCCCACAGTGCCATGGCAAATCTCCTGGGAGAGAGGTGACCAAGGAAAGCACTGTGTAAGGAGGTATTTATTGCAGAATTGTTCTCTCAAATTGTTCTCCCTCAGAACTGTTCTCTCAGGGAGGTAATTGTGGTCTAGAGGCCAGAGCACAGACTTAGAGTCAGAAAGACCTGGATTCTCACCCAGCCTCTGCCACTGGTGCACTGGATGGTTTTGAGCAAGTCACTTCACCTGTCTGAATTTCAGTTTCCCCATCTGTTAAACTGGGATAATAATCCAGTGATGCCTCACAGGGAGTGCAAGTTGTCTCTAGTGCTTTGAACATTCAGTGCTAAATACTGTATTATCAGACTGTCTATTCGTTTAGCCCAGTGGATCTTACCTAAGGATCCGGGCCTTTGGGGGGCCGTGAGCAGGTTTCAGGGGGTCCACCAAGCAGGGCCAGCACAAGACACGCTGGAGCCCAGGGCAGAAAGCAGAAGCCCCACGGCCCGGGACTGAAACCAAAGCCTGAGCAACTTAGCTTTCGTGGGGCACCTGGGGCCCCAGATAATTGCTCTACTTGCTACCCCCTAATGCCAGGCCTGGCTTTTATATGCAGAAAACTAGTTGTTTTGGCACAGGTGGGCTGTGGAGTTTTTATAGCATGTTGGGGGGGGGGGGGTGTCTCAGAAAAAGAAAAGGTTGAGACCCCCTGGCTTAGACCATTCCATTCAGTGTAGCAAAAGGACGGGCGTGAACACACTATATCTAGCTCTCATGGGTTCAGCTTCTGCACCTGGAATTCCGCTGACTCCCTCGGTCATTGTTTGCCAGAACGTTGCTCTGAGGAGAGTGGTGAGTGTGAACATAACCCCGCTCAGCTCCTTACCTCAGCAGGCAGGCTCCAGGTTAAAACCCACATTCCACCGTGAAAGTACTACAGCAACAAATATGAACTCGGGGACTCCAGTATTTAGATTATAAATCCTCTGGGGCAGGGAGTTTTTCTTCCTACTATCAGCAAAGAGCCTAATGGGCGGGAGATACAGCCTCATTTGCAATTTAAAGAAAAAAAATCATCCCAGCGTTGGCTCATACATTCCTACAGTTAATTTGTTTATGTTACAATCAGGATGACAGTCCTAACTAGAGACATCAGTCCAAAGAAAGAATTCCATATGCTGAATCAACAGTATTTCCTACTTCAGATATCAGACCAGAAGTGAACATAACAATCACTATCATCCCCAGTTCAGCCCTTTGCTAACATAACTGCTCCACTTACATACTCCCGTTCCCCCAGATAACCTACTTGTACAACAAACAGGGACCTACATGTTTCCCAGAGTAAACGGTACTGATTCCTGTAGCACCATTTCTCATCAAACTGCCCCTTTATAATTCCTTGGCCTTCAAGGCTTATCTTGCCAATGCATAAAAAGCAGCCTATTAAATGATGCACTAGAGGCCTGATCCATACCCAGTGACTTTGCTGAACATTGAGTGGGGCTCTATATTGTCCTGGATTGTTTAGGGGGAAAAAGTCCTGCATAAGCATGGAGATGGACTACAAGAGCTAAGGGTCTTTTCCTCCTCCAACCTCTATGGCTCAATACACCTTCAGGGAATTTTTCAAGGGAGCATTTTTAAAAGATCCTGCCATGCACACATATTTTGTTTAAGAATATTAAAGTAAGAGTAGGCACATCAGCTTACACACTGCCATTAAAAGACGGATAGGTCAAAAACAGGATATAATCATTTAAAAATCATCCTTTGCTCTTCATTTTGTGGGTTTTGATTATGAGGTACAAAGACTGTTCTCAGTAGCAAGCAACTGGGTTACATTTAATTTATTGAGTTGATTATTTCTCCTTTAGACTGCTGGACTAAAAATCCCTTCCTCTCTCAACTGTACTGCTTCCAACTTCTTGTGATCTCATAACCCACTAGATTTCCAGTCATCCATGGTGTCCTCCAGCGAGAAAAGGTTAGACAAAACCTGAAATGTATCACTTTAAAAAAAAAAAAAAAAAGCAGGAATGACAATGTCTTTACATAGATACACAGAAAACAAAGACATCTGAGGCTTTTTATGCATCACAAAGCAGAAAAGAAGAGCACAATCACACTGTTTTCCCTTGTGTATCACCTTTAAAGGATTAGCGCAGGTGTTTGTTTAATTGGGATCCTCTGGAAAATTGCATAGTTCTCAGTGGCACCATACAGCCTCCTTTGTGGCATATTGCTCCATTATCGATCCACTGGTGAGCTGTGACACTGGCAGGAAGAATCGGAGCTATGTGAAAAAATTTGCAGTGCTGGCAAAAATTACATCAATCAAAACTCTTCACCTAATGCACTCTGTCATTTATAATCACCCTAATCAGGCACCAGTGAAGAAGTGCTGTCAGCATCAAGCATCATACAATATCAGGTCCCTGCAGAAAGTCTTCCAACTCCTCCAAACATGCTTCTCACTGCATTTTCTAAACAGTTGATACTGCAGGTGTATTTGAAAATAGAGATAGGAATTCAGTCAATCATATCACATTGTTATTCCAGGGCAATTACATTAAATATATAGGGTAGTTTTAAGTGGCTCACTTTTTCCTGCAAAATTGTGTGCACAATTGCATGCAGAACTACTGTGACTGGATGCACAAATAAGGCACTCGAATACACGTGTTAATTTAGGTTTCTAAACAATTATGCTGCTACCCCAATTGCATTAAAAAACAGACTATTTGTGCATACTAATATAGGTGCATAAGTCTCCATGTGACTTTGGATGTACAAATGAGTTTCCTTGTTTTGAAAAATTATCCCATGTTATTCAGTAATTAAACTGATGCAACGTCATGCAGCAAGCTCAAATTCAAACCTTGATTCAGGCATACATTCTGCAGGTCTGTACATTTTGTGTCTACACTAGTATTTCCCCTCCTTAAGATTTCCCAACATTGCTCCTATCTGTGCAGCTATGCACTTGTGGCCGCAACTGTAGGAGCACTGCTCAAGATGGGCAGTCGCCGTTTTAACCAGGCGTGTTCTCTAACCCTGCTTCAGACTGGGCATCTTGTCTACGCTACTTTTCCTACCATGGAGGTAGAGGGAAATGCCTCATGTTTACAAGGCTTAAGAAGCCCAGCACTGCCACAGAAGGTGCCTGCTGTGTCTGTAGAGCTTGTTGCCCCAGAGTATCCTATGCCAAACCATGGGAGAAGCTGCTCATAGCAGCAATTACCGGAAAGAGCAAGATGCTGCTGTTCTGCGATGAAAGTCCAGAGCCACGCTGTGATTGCAACAGAGGGAGAGAACACAGGAAAGAACTATACGTAGGATGATCAGGTACTTCTTCCTGTTCAATGTGGCAGGGAAGTCCTTCTTCAGAGAACTGCAGCTCAAGGGCCCACCTTGGGGCAAGAAGGAGCTGAAGAACACATGAAGGCAGTGAACCTGATGTTTCACTTCCTTACCCCTGTGAGTCACACCAGTGTAAAACTGAGGCCCTGCAGTCAAAAATCAGGGTAGATGTTTAGAAAAGAGGCCCTCGAGTCTACTGAGTCTTGTTCCTCAGGCCTTACCTACGCTGACTTGAGACGCCAATATAACTACAATAATGCAGCTGCAGAGGTGCAAACCCCTGCGGTAGACATGGTTTCACACCAGGTCAAGTTGCACCAGTGCAAGTTATGGTTTACCCAGGTGAACCAGATCTACACTAAGGGCATGCACTGGTGCAGCTACATGACTGTAGCTAAACCCTGGTGTGATTTAGGCCAGGTCTACATTCGGAGGGCTTTGCTGGTATAGCTATACCAAGTCTCCTACACCAGCAAAAGCAATCCTACTGTGGATACAACTAATACGGGCAAAACTGTGATAGCATTGCTTGTTTTAGCCCCCTACAGCAAACTAAGCTATGCCAACAAAAGCACAATTTGATAATGTAATTGTCTACACCAGGGGCTTTTGCCAGGACAGCTATGTTGGTCACAAGTCACGACCCTGACTGACCTAACTGTGCAAGCAAAAGTTTGTAGCGCAGCCCTGGCCAGAGACAGGCCTAGCCCTGCTTAATAATTGTAGCATTTAAATAGCCACCCTGAAACTTTGAAGTGAATGGTGGGGAGGGATGAGTTCACACTTGCATCCACTATTGTTTGTCTGGAGACAGCTTTCTGCAAGGCTGGGCTAACAGGGTAACAGTCCATTGACTTGTCTAGATAACACTGTCTGCACAAAGGACAGGGCTGGGAATTTCATTTTTAAGGCCAAAATTTCTGGCCCTCCCCTCCAAAATTCCACACCCAAATCTGTGCACAAAGTTGGTTGTGCCTGTAAAACTGGTCACACACACACATTGTGCACCCACAATTACCTGCACCTGCAAATGCAAATCCTGTATGAACAAAACGGAAGGGTGCCTCATTTCACAGACACAATCAGTACTTTGCAAATAAGGAGGCTGGTTTGGGGAGTGGCTGAAAATTTGGCACTTGACATTTCAGCTTGGATTCTGCAGGAGAAAAACTCGGATTCTTCTTAAAACCACACACGCACAATTGCTGATATCCCTGCCAATGGGTGTGGTAGCAGCACCCTTACAAATTAAAGATGATTTTTGACTATTTTCAGAGTAGCAGCCGTGTTAGTCTGTATTCGCAAAAAGAAAAGGAGGACTTGTGGCACCTTAGAGACTAACCAATTTATTTGAGCATAAGCTTTCGTGAGCTACAGATGAAGTGAGCTGTAGCTCACAAAAGGTTATGCTCAAATAAATTGGTTAGTCTCTAAGGTGCCACTAGTACTCCTTTTCTTTTTGACTATTGTATGAGCTAAATTGGAATCTGATGAGAGGGAAACTGGCTCTATCTATGGTACTTACCTGGCTCCCATTACCACAGTATCTGAGCATCTCCCAATCATGCATTTATCCTCACGCAACACTCCTGTGAGGTAGGGAAGTGCTGTTATCATATTATCACCCTTTTCAGATGGGAGCACACAGACACTTAGGCCTAGTCTGCACTACAAAGTTTTAGCAGCATAGCTTTGTCGGTTACAAGTGTGGAAAAAAAATCACACCCCTAACCAACATAGGTAGGATGGCAGAAGCTCTAGCCTAGATGCAAATATATTGGTTAAAAAAAAAGTACTTTTACCAGTAGAGCTTATTCCATTAAGGAAACTGGTTTATACTAAACTGCCAAATGAAGTCTTTTGCCAGGGTAAGCTGCATCTCCACTGTAAGAGTTTGTCAGTACAGCTCTACCAGTATATCTATAGCAGCAAACCTTTTTAAGTAGACAAAGACTAAGTGTCTTGCCCAAGGTCACACAGGAAGTCTGTGGCAGAGCATAGAATAGAACCCATGTCTCCTAAGTCCCACTGGACAATCATTCCTCCCTCTATATCAGTGGCATGTCTGAAAAAAAAGTCTTCAGAGATACAGAGTTCTTGGAATATTTAACTTTGGTGGTAAAGTCTGTGGGAAACATCGGTGTCACACCCTTCCTGCATTCACTGTTCAAGTTGGACAGGGTTCTGGCCAAACTCCAATCTGTCAACGGAAGCACAGAGAATGAGGTCTTGTGCCTAGCTCAGGGCTCCAATGGATTTACCCAAAACTGGATATTCAGAGATCGCTGCGTTGCTGTGTGAGTGTGTGTTCCAGGACCTGTTGTGTGCCGATGCACAGGGGATATGAGTTGTCACAACCCCCAGCCTCAGAGCCTTGGCTCCTTAGCTCAAGCTGTGGCAGCTCATGCTTTTAGCTCTGGACATCCCTGATTCAATCCCAGGTGCGATGCCAAGAGGGTGGCTGTTGCAAACGCTCAGGGCCTCCTGGGCTGTCTGTGTGCAAGGGTGTTCTGCACTCCTGCGGTCTCCTCTCTCTTCCTCCACAAGCACATGGAGGAGCTAGCTGCTGAATGCGGGGAACAGACCTCAGAGGCAAATCTCTTTTCTGCTCTGCTCTTCTCTTCCCAAACCCAGCTGCTGTCTGGGAGTGGTGGGATTGCACCTCAGATACAAGTGGCGTATGCAATAGGTGCGGGAGGGGCACAGTGACAAACTGATACAGACATAGGTGGCTGGCTGCTATTATCACACACTCCCCTACCAGGCAGGCACACTCCGGAGCATGCTGCCAAAGCATTTAGCCAGCAGTGAGAGACAGAACATGTCTTGGCCTCTGTTGAAGACTCAGGGCAACATTCTCCTCTTGGCCACCTCTTCTCTTGTATATCCAGCTGCAATGGAGGAAAGCAGTAACCTACATGCTTCTACCATGCTGTACAGCAGTGAAAGGGTTAATGTGGTTGGCATTTGAAAAGGCCATGCTTGAAAGTTAGCACTTGATTAAGAGGAAGAGTGAACTATAGAGGGGCTCCTCTGATATCAAATAAATAGCCACTATCTGGGCAGGACAATACTAAAGGGAAAGGGGAGGCTCACAATCTGAATTGCATGCAGCTTTATTGTAGCCGTGTGGGTCCCAGGATATTAGAGAGACAAGGTGGGTGCGGTAAAGGTCTCCAGGTTATTCTGTGTATGCTCGAAAGCTTGTCTCCGTCACCAACAGAAGTTGGTCCAATAAAAGATATTACCTGATCTACTTTGTCAATCTGAATTGCAGTAATTCAGAATACAGATAAGGAGTTTAGGGACACCGGCAATGCTAGAGAGAGAAGGATCAATCTCGGCTGAGCCTCCGACAGTGAATTATGAGGTATTTCAGGGGAAGGAGATCTTGTCCCCCACATGTACTAGGAAAATTCTGCAGTATTATTCCTGTCTCCAGGTGGTGATCAGTTACGTGTGAAGATTGGTGCTCCTTGTAATTGTTAGACTACCTCATGACATTGCAAATGCTGCTCTTATTCATCTAAGTACAAATTATCTTTTGAACTTTTTACAAATTCTTTTGAATATATCAGGGAGTTCCACGAGTTCACATTGCTATAGGAACTTGAGATATATTGAGATCTACATTTCATATCTACTTTCTTAAGTAATAGCTGGGAAATGACTGGTATGAATAAGAGAAAATGTTCTCAGGAGTACCAGATATTTACTGAGGGATCATTAGACGTGAGAAGAAACATGGCCTAATGGCTAGAGCAGGGGGGTAGGAGTCAGAACGCCAGTGTTCTCTGCCTGGTGCTACTACTGATTCTGTCTGTGACCTTGGCCAAATCATTTAAAGAGACACAATCAATTTACAATGAGTCAGTTTAAAAAACGAGTTAAAATAGTTTCAGGAATGACACCTGCCCGAGTCCCTTTGCTAATTTTTGTGTTTTTACAGTCACTTAAAAAAATGATCCTGTGTTGAAATATGAAAGACCAACCAAATAACACAGTCAATTGACTACCCACAAAGTGCCATCAAATGCACAATTAATCTGAAAAAAATATTAGCAAAAACTATTTGTCTTATGTTTCACTTATGGTCCTCTTGGGTGTTACTGGTACCAGTGTTGATACAATTCTTTTCAGGCATAAGTGTGATTGTTAAATTGATCAATATCCTAGCCTCCTAGCGCTTTGTGATCTTTTAGTGAAAGGAGCTAGATAGCATAAAGTTCAGGTATTCCACACAGCTCGCCTGCCCTGGCCCAGTGGCTCTACTCAATAAATATTAGCAGCACCTACAGCATCTGTGTGGGTCTTTTTCACCACATAATCTGTAATGGGGATGTTTGTACCAATGTAGCAAATCTGGTGCAAACTCCTAACGCAGATGCAGCCACACCAGCGCAAACACTATATTACACTGGTGAAGCGCATCTGCACTGGGGGGGGGTTACATTGGTGTTGCTACATCAGTACAAATATCCTCCCTCCCCCATAGACAGACCCATATAGCAATAGGAATCGATGTATATTACATACACCTTACCTTCTATCTGAAGATATATGTGGTGTACACAGTTGTGGACATGCTATCCAGGTGTTAAATTCATTTATGACAAGGCTCTGCAATTTATCATCTACTTTTGACCACCTCACCTGTCTTCCACCTAACAACCCGTCTTGCTGGGGCTTATTCTAACATTCCAAAGTTCAGAACAGCTTCAAACAGCGGCCTTTTTTAAAATGAACCTACTGGAGAAATGTTTCCTCCTTCCAAACTCTCTATCCACCTCTCATGCATGGAATTTTACCCTCAAGATTACTCCAGCCAGAGGCCCAGGACAAGTAAAATTTACTCCTGTACTAATGACAGCTTTCCTATACCTACAGTTGTCAGGACTTTAACCCCTGCCTTGAATCTCACATCATGGCAGAGCTAGAAATTGGAGCTTTATATTACAGGGAAGAGGAGATTTCAGCTTCCCAGTGGGACACAGCTCTTGCTTCTAGTCCTGCAAGGTATCAAGATAACATTATTTAAAGCTGTGACATTTTTATTTATAGAAAAGCTATTTTAGGACATTTTATGAGGTTTTATGGTTCCCTCTGAGCCCTCTACAGTAGGCCACATGTTAATGAAGGCACCTGGCTTTACAGGTGTTGTGTAGCATTCTCATTTGGCTGACCTGAATAACTCACTCCTGGCTTCACCACTCAAGAGTAACATCCCAAACCTTATTAAGCTGCTCCAAAATGTTATCCCATCCCATGTTATATATGTGATATAACATGGGGTGGGATAAAATCTTGTAGCAATATATATATAATAGAGACTCCAAACTGCATAGTGGAATATCAGCAGTTCAGAAGTTATTTACAACTTTGGAAGTGATATAAACTAAACCAGAAAAAAGAACAGGAGTACTTGTGGCACCTTAGAAACTAACAAATTTATTTGAGCACAAGCTTTCTTGAGCTACAGCTCACTTCATCGGATGCATGCAGTGGGAAGACGAGGAGGAGGAGGAGGTGCAGGCCATGCAGAGCTTCAACACTACCCAGCAGAGTGAGGCAGAGCCCAGCCAGCAGGTGGTTGGGATGGAGGAGAGAATCCCCATCCCCTTCATGGACTATATCCTCAACGTGATGAAGTTCGTGGAGTCCATTCTCAGCAACAACACCACGCATGACCACTGTCAGGAGTTCATCAGCCAGAAGGGGCTGCTGCCCCTGGTCACCATCCTGGGCCTGCCCATCGACTGCATGCATCTGATGAAGTGAGCTGTAGCTCACGAAAGCTTATGCTCAAATAAATTTGTTAGTCTCTAAGGTGCCACAAGTACTCCTGTTCTTTTTGCGGATACAGACTAACATGACTGCCACTCTGAAACCAGAAAAAGGCATTCTTGTTCTGGAATCAGTGCCCACATAGAAGGTTATATGAGGTACCGGTATAGTAATGCTGGTATAGTTCTCCTTGTAGACAGGGTCTTATTGCCTGGAACTTTTTAGTAAGAAAATAGAAGATAGCAGCTTGCTAGCTGGTTTAGTCTCCTGAAAGTTTTGATTCCATAAGATGAACACATCAAAGCTGGACAGATAGAATCAAAAGGTGCAGCGAACTGTTTCCAGCTCACCAAACTCAGGGCAAAAAGCCCTTAAAAGCCTGTGAGCCGGTCAGTTTACGCTTGTTTTTTCTTCATTCGGTATCCCTTTTATTTAAGAAAAAGGCCTATTCCAAATAATGACAGGTTTCAGAGTAGCAGCTGTGTTAGTCTGTAGCCGCAAAAAGAAAAGGAGGACTTGTGGCACCTTAGAGACTAACAAATTTATCTGAGCATAAGCTTTCGTGAGCTACAGCTCACCTCATCGGATGTTAGTCTCTAAGGTGCCACAAGTACTCCTGCTATTCCAAACAAGACATTGTAAATAACATCTTCAATTATAGTTTCTTCATTTATGGAAAAGATTTCTTCTTCTTGCTAAATAAAAACTCAATGCAGCTTGTGGTCACAAAAAAAGGGTGTAAATAACTTTTTAAATCTTATGAAACAGATGACAAAGTGTTTGATTATAAACACCCCCTCCCAGCAGCAGTGTGAGACATTTCCTGAATATACAAAAAGCTTCTTTTAAGATCTACACAGAGTTTTCGACAACTAACGTATAAAAATAATGTGGGCACTAAACCACTGGAGAACTTCTCAGAAGGACACTTTGGATCTTACTGCTTACTTCTTATATGAAAGTGCTAGGGTTCACCTTCATCTTGAGCCCAAGAGCATGAGGTGGGCTTGCAGTACTCACCAAACAGGGAGCAGGAAGGAGGCTCTGACTAAGAGCTTGTCTACACAGGGAATTTGTTCAGAACAGCTATTGCAGAATAAACTATAACCATTTCAGAATTGCTACTGTGCTTTAAATTCGCACCCTGCCTTATTCTGGAGTAACTTCCCCATTTAAACAAGCCCGTAGCAGAGGGGCCAAAGGAGATGTTAAATCATAAAAAGCCCTTCAGCTTCAGCCTCTCAGGTTGAAGTAAACCCTAGGCTCCCCAATAATCATAGAATATCAGGGTTGGAAGGGACCTCAGGAGATCATCTAGTCCAACCCCCTGCTCAAAGCAGGACTAATCCCCCATTTTTTGCCCCAGATCCCTAAATGCCCCCCTCAGAGATTGAACTCACCACCCTGGGTTAGCAGGCCAATGCTCAAACCTCTGAGCTATCCCTCTCCCCTCTTTACCTTGTTGTGCTACCATGTGTGACAGCTAAAACTGTCTTGTGTTCACTAGGATTTTACCTCCTGTTCATTACCATATGTTAGTTAACATGAGGTAAGAACACACCTTTTACTCCAATGAAGACACACCCAACACAGAGCTCTTTTTGTAGCAGCTTTGTAACCAGTTCACCAGCACCTCTGTAAAATAGCCTGAGTCCCTGGCCCTAGCTCTCAGCACCCCTTCACTGCAGTACCAGTGGGGTGGAATAGTCAGTGCTATCTACTGCCATGGCTGGAATACTAAAGCATGCCGAATTTCCTTCCACTTGATATTACCAGCGTCTTGATCTGACAGCCCATGGGAAGAAATGCAAGCCACTTTTGTTTTACCTGGCTTCATGTTGATTAGGGTCAATAGTCAGGTGAGGATTTTGGGTTTTGGTTTTTAATTGTTTGTATGTGATAGGGAGTAAAGAGAGGGGATGGTCTATTTCACACATATTTCATTGTTTGCAGAATTTTGTAACCTCACTTTGATACTGTCACAGTGAGTAGGATATGCATTAATTACAAAAAAAAGTTTCTAGCCTTTGAGGTTGTAAAAATTTCCTTCCCAGTGTAAGCAAAACTAGAGGTGCCACCTTGCTGAGTCTGGTGCTAATGTCTCATTCTGTCTTGGCTCCAACAGAAGCATCAACTATCCCTCTCCATCTCTTTGGGGGTCTTTTAAATGCAAACACCGAGTACTTTGCAAAAAAACCCCACCCTCAAAACAGCCATTTTGTGTCATTGAAATGTATTGTGAAATATTTAAAGTTGTTGAATGGGTAATAATGACCAATGGGGAGGGCATTTCCTGGCTGTTTAGCTGAAACCTCCTGACCCCAAGGTCAGTATTGGTCAGTGCAAAATTCTAACAACAAAGAGGGGGAAAAACAGAGTAAAATCATTACCTTTTTTGGTGTTGCTCAAGGCAAGGTGCTTGTGTAACCAGTCTCTTCTCTTTCTGTTTTGTTTTGGTTTTTTGGACGCACGAAGTGTCTTTAATCCCAAAGAGGGAAACGCAGACCAGAAGGATTAGTATAAACCAACAGACAAAAAACTTGTCTTTAAAACAAATTCAAATTCCATACAATGCCTAAAATGTCACCTTCTCAGTAGTCTCTTCTCAGCAGGTAAAGACCACAGCTTTTGTCCAATGGGAATTGCTTCACAGTGCTCTGGGCCCAACAGGCTCAAGAGAGTAACTGCTAAGAAAGTTGGACTTTATGCTTCCTGTTCCATCAGATTTATATTCTATGAAACAATGAATACCTCTACCCTACCAATTTAATAATGAGTCATTGCAAACATTCAGAATTTTGATATCAACATATTTAAGTGCTATCTCTGTTCAAATTTTAACTTGCTGATTAAAAACCAATGTCCTTTTTGGTCTACATGGACACTAAGGATCCCTTGGGACTTTTTCAAGGGGTAGGCATTAGCACCTCACTATCTTTGGCTTTCTCCTCTTCCTGCTGTGTAATGCAGGTGGGTGCTTCCCCCCACCCCAGAGGTGGCTGCATTTCTGTGCTTTGAAGCACATCAGGACTCTTCAGGTTTAACAAGACTATCTGAATGCAAATGACTGTTATTCCTAAGGGGTAAATATGCCCTGTACTATGTTGTGTGTCCCTAGATAGAGAGGCACCAAGGTGCAAACTATCCAGAGTTAGAATATGGCTTGTGATACATTAACTTTCTCAGTATGGCCTTAGGCCAAAACTAAAACTGCTGGATCCCATCTGACTTAACCCCATGTCAAAAATAGCCGCCCTTTGCCCCATGTAGCCTATTTAGGTTACCACCACTGAATTTGGCAAACAAGCAACTCTTCAAGGTATATCAGAATGCAATGGAACCAGCCTCCTCAGAGAGCCATAACAAAACACGTGAGCAGGAGGCACTGAAGAATGGAAACCCACTCCTTCCCTCTTTTTACTACTGGATGTTGACTGTTGTTGACTGTCAGGCAGGGTGTTGGCCCGTCCATCCTGCCCCGCCCCTTGATACATGAGTTACTAAATATTACCACAGCAAATATCTTGTCAGATTTGTGAGATCAGAGATCTGAACTGATGACTAGTATGTTAGGAACTTCCCCCTCCCCTACAAATTCCATATATATTTCGTCTGAACTTTTAATGCTGCTATAGCATGTCTTCTTCCAGCTGCAGGTTTTGTGGAGGTGAGTTAGGACGGGGCATGGAAAGCAGTTTACCAGAATATGCAGAATATGCATATCTTTGTATATGGAGTCATTGTGGATTCTGTCGGTGTTTTGGTTTCGGGAAGAGTGTGGGTAGGTGCCAACATGGAGAAAGGCACCAGAGAGTGAAAGAGAAGTGTCAGGCTCAGAACTTTCAATGGGATTTGTGCTCCAAAGCCACTTAGGCACTTTTGAAAATCTCACCCTTAAACATGATTTTTTAAATAAGTCCTTTGTCCAGAGATCTAAAAATGTTTAGTTCACCAAAGTTCAATACACCTGCAAGTAGGTAAGTATTATTGCATTCATTTTACAGACTGGTAGACGAAAACTCAGACAGATGGGGGGCCCCATGTCAGGGGACTCACTTGGACTCTCCACCATGGTTAAAACAGGGAAATGTAGTATTAGACAGCACCTACTCAAGTTTTAACCATGCTCCCAAACTGGACAAAATATGAGTCAAAGACAGTGAAGTCCCATATACACTACAAGACAAGCATGTTGCAACCAGGTCCTTGAACAGTGATATAGCAGCAGACACTTCTCCTTAGAAAATGTTTGTGATTAATTTGTAGGTGGTGAGAATACTGCAAGATTGAGCCATTCAGGCAAATGACACCAGTTTTACACCATGCTTCCCACCCGGTCGCCCTTTGAGAAGTGTAGAGCACCTTGAGATGTGCTTCATACATAGTAGGATTTAAGATCCCTGCAATACCAGTTTTTAAAAAATGTGCTCAAATAAGAGACACACACAACATAAATCAGTTAGGAACAAAGGCTCTTACCAGACAGTTCTACAATCAAATTCTTTAAAAAAATAGTCTATCCTGTCTGTACAAAAAGATGAGGGGAAATTTACAAACGTTCTAATTCCTTCTAATCCCTTACAATGCAGAACTGTGATCACACATGTTATTGTGTGATTATATGTCTTTGAGTGCTTGTTTAGTTACTTATTAAAAGATACCAACTGACTTCTGGTGTATGAAAAGAAAAGATTGCTTGATACTTTTTTTTGCATTTTCGAAAGAGAAACTGAGCTTCCATTTATACTATGTAATGCAGTCCGTCCAGTCTCATCTCACAGTCACAACTTTTTATTCATATTGGGAGAATTAGATGTTCTTTCACATGGAAGGGACTATGGTTTCACATTTGCTCGGGTTGGGATTGCTTGCATGATGATGAGCATGGTACAGACAGATAATAACTTTTGTGATGGAATGATGTGAAATAAACAATTAAGTAAGAGGGGTAGCTATGGACAAGCAAAGGCCTATAAGTCTGGATACCTGGGACTTAATTCCCAACCATGTGGGCAAATCTTTTCTGCCCCTTTTTGCCTCAGTTTCCTCATCTTTAAAAAGGGGATAGTAACGGATTACCCAACTTTGGAAAGCATTTTAGGATCTATGCATGTAAAGCACTACCTACATACAAGAAATTCTTACATCATTTAGTGGTGCCTTTAATTAATGTTTAACAAACACTGACCATGTAAATTGTCTGATATTCCCATGTGAAGGAGATAACAGGGCAGAGTAACTCCCTAACTGACGATGGGTGTTTCATTAGAGCTGGGGTTGTTAATCCTTTTCATTTGTGTCTCTTTTTAAATAAACTCATCTTGGGAAAGGTTGAAAAGGAATAAGTTTAATGCAGATATTGAGCAGAATTTGGTAACAGTGGAGAAGATTGCCTAGTGCGGGAGTTACAGCACATCCTTTAAAGACAATGGGTGAAATCCTTGCTCATCGATGGGTGAAACTGGTTCAATGGGGCCAGGATTTCACCCACTGAAAGACAGGTCAGGGAAGCTTATTGAAAATATTTTGTAGTACAGTGAATAGTATAGATGCTTGATATAGGGAGTTCTACTAGCTCACCTAGAGAGTTCCTTTCACCTATGATTGCAAACCGGAGCACAGCAATGTCAATACAAATGTTTATAGCACAAACTATATACTAAGAGTGTGAACATGATACAAATTCAGCTGTGAATGTCTGGCCATAAGGTATTAAAACTGTTTCAGCATGTTCTGGAGGAAAGAGAACAAGAACCGCATGTCAGAATGCAGTGATTTTCAAGGTAACCTTTGAATCAGAGAATGACATGGTGTAGAGGAAACAAGATGGCTCTTATGGTTTGTTTCTTGGCAATCTTGCAATGCAAGCTCAATGTCAAAGCTTTTGCTGTTAACTTGACTGCCTGTGGAGAAGCCCCATAGGCCTTAGGACTACAGCCAGTGAAACCATAGGCTCCATTTGGAGGGAGAAGCCAGGTGGCTGGGGGGTTCTGGTGTGACCAAAGAACTATTCGTATAGTTTAAAAAAAAATCAGCAAGAGTATAAAAGGGACAGCTTGATTAGAGCACTGGAGAATGAAAGCAGCTTCATCCCCAGAGCAGTTACATCAAAGGCAGGGGCAGTGCCAGATTGCCAGTTCCTCCCCCACACCCTTGTCTTCTAAGGGCAAGACAGTTCAATCCTCAGCCTCTGCTGTGATTGACAACAGGGGTAGCAACTGGGCTGAAGATACCTCGCTACCTGGAATAGGACTAAGGGTATCAGCCAGCCAACAGATGCTAGAGACTCAGCCACTTTGGACATGGACTGGATTTGAACCATTGTTCTAGATGTAAAAGGCTCATTACTACATTACCCAGCCAGAGTCTCTTCCCCTGCTGATGCTGTTTAAATTACTGCCGCAGAATAATTTACCCAGGAAGCTCTGATTTCCAGGAGGATTGTAGCACCAGAGTGGCATGTGTCACAATTTGGGTCTTTTTCTTTATAGTTCTGACAAATCTACAACAATGCTGTCAATGACAACATGGCCTCCTTTGGGATAATACACTGTTATAATACACTGACTTCCAAGGGTCCTCCCATGCTGCTATATACCAGAAGCCTGTCTGTCAAGGGCTCTGACCTGCTCCATGACACCCTCAATAAGAACACTTAAGCAAACTCTACCTCCTAGTACTACTATTGGTTATATTGTATTTAGTCATGGGGAAAAAGCATCAGAAAAAGAAAGGAAAGACCAATACTTACTAATCTCTTCCCCCCTGCAATTGTATGAAATAACACACACCTCATCCTAACAGCTTTTGCAGGGTTTGAGCTTCCAAGCAAGTCAAATCATTGTGCCATCTTATCCAAAATTGTTTTATGTTTGTGATACATTAATGCTGTATAATACAAATGAAAATAAATTCATTAGAGTAAACTTCCATCCTGATCCACACTTAACGGTACATTGGCATATTACAATTTAAAACCCCAACCCTTTTATGTGTTACAATCCCATTATTAAAAAGAAAAGGAGTACTTGTGGCACCTTAGAGACTAACCGATGAAGTGAGCTGTAGCTCACGAAAGCTTATGCTCAAATAAATTGGTTAGTCTCTAAGGTGCCACAAGTACTCCTTTTCTTTTTGCGAATACAGACTAACACGGCTGTTACTCTGAATCCCATTATTAAAACTGAAATAATTTTATAAATCTAATTTGTTTTTCACTATTCATTTTTTTACATTTTGCTCTGTTTGAACAATGCAACTAGATTTGTCAGTTTCACTGTTGCATACTTTTTCTTTTCAATTTCACCTTTGGGTGCTCATGTAACAGCTAAATAATCTCCAATGTATGGGCTGCCCATGCTGCAAAACATTTATATTTTAAAAAGAAAATCATTTTCAGCGTGTTTTTCAATTTGCAAATGTTAATTTTATGAAAAATTTCTAAGAGGATTTTTAAAATCCCACATCTAGATTTTGGACCTAAACTACTTGACATGATCTTAAACCAAACCTAAAGTAGTAAAAATGTAGAGCTGGTTGAAACATTTTCAACAGTATAGTTTTCCAACAGAAAATGCAATTTTGTCCAAATCTAAATGTTTTGTGGAACTGTTTCAATTCACAACAAAATTTTCTATGGGGAAATTTTGTTTAACTTTATCATTTTGATTCAACTTGTTTAGACTTTTATAAAATATTATCACACATTTAATATTTTTAAAATATAATACACAGTTCAAAATGATTTAATAATCCCAAATCAAATTTTTGGTGGGGGATTTTTATTGTACAGATTTCCTATGGAGCCAAGATTCGAAGGCAGAGGGTGTATAGATGATTGAGAGTATCTTAACCTGCACATATCTTTTTAAAATGTGGACCCTTAATTGCTGATCATTTTTATACTGCTTCACAGAACAATTAACATTGAGTCCCTGGCCATAAGAGCTTACAATGTCGGTAAAAACAAGGACAACACAAAAAGGAAACAGAGAGGAGAAGGGGTAGTAGAGAGAAGTTGAGTCGGTAAAATTAAACTCTACAATGCAGGGACTGTATCTTCCTCTGTGTTTGTACAGGGCCTAGCTAGCACCATAGAGTTCTGCTGGTATTTCAGGACTTCTAGGCAATACCATAATAATAAATAAATATTAATTACACCATCACATGGGAGGCGAATGCACTCTCCTTGATGGTGACACAAAGCAAAAGCTTTCCTGGTCATACTTTTAGCTATAGTCTATACTTAGGCAAGCCTGAAGAGGTGAGTGTGAGAGAATTTACTTGAGAAGGAGGAGGAGGCATTGTGGACATTGTCAGGAAGGGAGTTCCAGGGCCAGGGGGTCATCACTGAAGTGGACACAGGTGGGAGAACACTAAGGGGAACAGCTGAGGGAGTAGCTTGCCCTACGCCAAGATGTGGTGGGACATGAAAAGAGACAGGGACAAAACGCAGTAAATGCTTGTTAATTGGCTGTCAGAGTCTTGATAGTAAGCAGAATTCATTCAGTTGGGCACATTTATATTCATTCATAAATATATACTGCAATGCAATGCTCTGCTCCAGCATTATGGAGGGTTTCTCCTCAGTTGTCATATGGCATGTTACTAATTACAGGCTTTCGCCTACAAAACGGCACCAGAACTGTGCTTCTCTGGGCTGTACTTTTGGTGCCACCAACTGGATACTGTTACCCACTGCAGCTCATGTTCTCCGCGACATTTTTGCTGAAAGCGGTGTAAAAATCATGTGACCTACTGCATCTCTTCTACACCCAGGAGAGGCTGATACACATGATTTAATTTCAGCCAGGGCTTCAACTACATGAATATTCTAGCACCCAGAACTCCTCACCAGCCCCACTGGGGTAGCAGGTGTGACAAGCACAGACACGATCCTTGCTCCAAAGAGCTTGCAAACTAAGAACAGGTTGCGCTGTTCATGAACCAAGACGTGAGGGGTGGCTGGACCAGAGGTGGTTAGGCCTAGTGGTCGGAGCTGGAGCCGGCGGTCAGGGAGCAAGCTGAAGGTCAGAGCTGGGAGTCAGGGACCAGGAGTCAAAGGCGGAATAAGGAAACGAGCAAGGGGTGGCGTGGGCAGGACAGGAGCAAGGCTGGCACCAAGGCAGGAGCAAGGGAGGTAGAGAAAAGATCACAGCTGTGGGCATGTACGCTGAGCAGCCAGAGATCCGTTGTTGCTGGGGGAGTTAAAAGCAGGCTCGCTGGCTTCATCGGAGAAACAGGTGGCCCTGCTGTGCTCATAGGCTGCCTGGAGACGGGGCAGGCACAGCTGCAAGCCCGCATTCCTGACAGCGGCACTCAAGAATACAGCTTCACACCCGCTTCAGAGGACGGTACACAAGTAAACTGTGTGTAAGCCTAAATCCTCCCCCTTTGGGTCAAAGCACAGCTCACTCTGGGGATCATTAAGCCCAAGTATAATAGTAAGGCATGGCCGGATGTCTCCCTTGCCTTTGGTGGATTTCCATAACGCTGCAGAGGCGAGAGGCAGGTGTTCAGTAAGGGTTTTATTCTGCTCTCAGGTACGTACACGAATAGTAAGTACTTCATACTTAAACTAGTTCCCCAAAACAGATGGCAGACTAAAACTGGCTGATCTTAGATCATCTCATCCTAACAGAACTAGAGAGAAAACCCTCCTCCCTAATTTGTCTCTGCAATGTTATTCCCTTCGGTTTGTCCTCTGCTGCTTTGGCCATTTGAGTTATAAATGATTCAGATTATTCGGGCTTCCATCACTTCCCCCCCAGGGAATTGTTTTACAGCATAGTGGACTTCAGTGTTAGGAGTTTTTCCTTGGCTCAATTTGAACCCTTTACTCTTATTTCAGTTTAACAGTCTCTCATCTCGCCCAGCTGCCTTTTAAATAGTCTCAGGTAGATCAACAATCACAGCAAGAACATCTTCCCATTCTTTCAGTCCCGTCACCCCACTCCATATATTTTTGTCCAATCAGTGCTTCCAGTGAAACGAATGTAGGTCATGCATTAACTTTAGAGTTTGAACAAGCAAGTGAGAAGTGAACCTGAGGACGCTAGCCATTTGACAAACCGCACTGGTGGAACTGCGTCTCAGAAAGCAGCTAACAGGTAAGGAATTCCTCTTCCTGTGGACCAGTGGCCGCCTGTACAGACCGGATGGGGCATGAGTAGGGTTATGCTCAAAAGGAGAGGGGAAGTAAACGACTGGTTAAATAGGTCCATCTAACCCAGCAGTGCAGACTGCTGCTCCTAATTCAAAGGCAAGCAGAACTGGAGTTTCACGCCATTAAACAGGAGAACTAGTTCAAATATTAAGAAAGGGGAGAAAGATGGTGTTATCTTCTAGGAACATAGGAATGCCACATTGGATCAGACCCAAGGTCCACCTAATCCAGTATCCTGTCTCTGACAACAGCCAGCACCAGATGGTTCAGAGGAAGGTATAAAAAATGTCTCAGACAGATGTGGGACAACCTATTTTCCTCCTCCATCCCGTTAGATTTCATCCTCATTTCTAATCGTTACAGATTTGCTAATAAAGGGGAATTAACACTTAAGGCTACATCTTATATACTCAATGAAAAAAGAGAGAGAATATTATATGTATAAAAACTGGACTAGGCAATGCAGTATGTTGATGGCTCAGGTTTCCATCTCTGGAAAGTTTCAGAAGTTATTTGCTTCAATTAAGTCCCCATTTTGGGAATTACCATTATCCTACAGTGATGGACATATTAGAAATCCATGTAATAAAAATAATTTGTCCATATAAATGTCACATTACACGGACCATGACCGGCAGTTTCTGCTCATCAGAGGTTGCACAGCTGAAGAGCAGGCGAGATAGAAACTAGGACTCAAGCCCTGGCAGAGCTGAATGAGGTTAGCTTGAACCGCACAAGCATGCATTGTGCCTGGCTTGTCAGTGCTATTAATCAGCCCCATTCATAAGCACTAAAACTCCCAACATTCCCATCCCCCTTTGCCAATCAAAATCGTGATCTAATTATTACAAACACGTTTGTGTAACTTCAGCACTTTTGTCAGTCTGAATAATGCACGTTAACCTTCACGAGTTAAATACGTTTAAACAATGAAGCAAGCTTTAAAAAACTCTCAGGTTGTTAACTTGACACTACACTAGGAGGGGGAACCAGTTAGACCGTAGGGTTCAGCATGTTTTATATAACACATGCATGTGTCCAGGTTGAGACCAAATATTGAAGATTAAATGTTTAAATCTGTTTTACCAGTTTGCTTAGGCTGAATACTTGAGCAGGAAGCTGGTTGTGCATTTCTTTAGCTTGGTAGGAGAGTTGGAAGAAAGCTACCCCCATCCTATTCAATTCAGCATTAGATAGCTCACATGGTGCACAGAGTTTATCACTAGATATAAAGTGCAAAATGGATATGAAAGGATATCTAATTGGTTGTGGGGTGTTGTGTTTTTTTTAATTAAAACTAGCTCCGTGGGGATTCCTGCCATTCCTGACAGTCATTAGGGAAACTTAAGCTGCTAAAGTAGCAGCCATTCTATTTTAAGCTTAATCTAAAGCAGGTGCTTGTTCCCATACCCAATTAGGCCAGTCTTTAATGTTCAGTTGATGGAAAAGCGATCCTCCTTGTGCTGTCTGTAGTGGATATAATTTATTAAACTGCCTTTTTCAATGCAATAATATACATTTTGCATGAATATATTGCTCTTTCAAAGATTACAATGACTTCTTACAACATCCTTGCAAGGTAAATTTTAATGTACGTTTTCCAAATGCGGAAACTAGGTACAGAGAGGTTAAGTGACCTGGCCAAGGTCACACAGGGAGTCAGAAACCTGTCCCTATCAGCAATGGGGAGAGGAGGAGACTTACAAGCAAATTCCCTAACAAACTCTACTAAAGAGACAGCTTCTCTCTTTGGTGAACCACTCAGGAGCAGTAAACTAGGAATCACCTGATGAACCAGGCTCCCAATCAGTCCAGGACTCCCACTCCTTTCCCAACCCATACCAGGTCCAGGACCTGGGCTGGAAAGTGAAGAGAAAGTTAGGTCAGATGAGAGAGACTCCCCAGCTAGTCCAACAAATGCAGATTGGCTTGGCAACAGCGCAGACCAAACATGACTCTAAAACCAGCATATCCCATTCTGTAGGCCTCCCCGGAGTGGGGAGCCGGCTGAGGATCTCTGGGAAAAACAGCACTAGGGAGAGAAAATGAGCATTGGACCATGGAGAAAATGTCTGATACTGGATGTACCTGGTGGATTCTGACTGATCCACTTCTTGTCTTGGAGAAAAAAAAATACGTAATAAGTGGAGGGGAAAGCTTATTCACTTGGAAAGCCTAAATTGTCAGAAAGAAAAGGAGTACTTGAGGCACCTTAGACACTAACCAATTTATTTGAGCATAAGCTTTCGTGAGCTACAGCTCACTTCACCGGATGCATACTGTGGAAAGTATAGAAGATCTTATTATATACACACACAAAGCATGAAAAAATACCTCCTCCCACCCCACTCTCCTGCTGGTAATAGTTTATCTAAAGTGATCACTCTCCTTACAATGTGTATGATAATCAAGGTGGGCCATTTCCAGCACAAATCCAGGTTTTCTCACCCCCACCCCCCACACAAACTCACTCTCCTGCTGGTAATTTTTTCATGCTTTTTGTGTGTATATAATAAGATCTTCTATACTTTCCACAGTATGCATCTGATGAAGTGAGCTGTAGCTCACGAAAGCTTATGCTCAAATAAATTGGTTAGTCTCTAAGGTGCCACAAGTACTCCTTTTCTTTTTGCGAATACAGACTAACATGGCTGTTACTCTGAAACCTGTAAATTGTCAGAGAAGCCTATCTGCAAGAATTGATGCTCATGTAGAAGAGTATGACGTTGTATAGTTATAGGGAGCCAAAGTGAAGCGAGACTGTCAGGTGAAATTTCAAAACAGGATGAATTTCAGTTTTTCAAAGTATTTTCACTCAGTATCATTGTGAAATAAATTTATTCTCTGAATAGAAACTGGAACTGTTAAATTTGTAGATTGAATTCAGTTACTGAACTGAGAAAGGGGGATTTTAATCCCATTGCAAGTGAAAAGCTCAACATAATTGCAGCTATGGAGTTGCTTCTAATGCCTCCATAATATTGGTTAAATAGATGGATACTTGGGGTAAAACCCCAGCTCCAAAAAAGTCAATGGCAAAACTCCCATCAATAGAGCCCTGTGTGGATACACAAATGTGTATCTAGATCCAATCCACTATCCACAAAAATTATCTGTGGAGTTGCAGGGCTCTACACTGGGGGCTGGGCTGAGGCTCCAAGTCATCCCCCTCCCCTCCAGAGTCCAGTCAGGGAGAGCCATGTGGGGAGCCTGCGTGGAGTCTCAGACCCTCCACCTGCCCTCAGCAGGGTGAGGAGCTTGGGGGGGCGGTGGGAAAACACAGCTGGGGCTGCTCTCAGCACCCTCCCCCCCCCCCCCGCCCCACTGCGAGCAGATGGAGGGTCCGCTGCAGCTCCCTGGCTGGGCTCCATGCTGGCCTGGTGTGGGGGAGACCTGTGGAGCTGCCCAGAGGCTACTCAAGCCCCCCGCCCAGGGCAGGTGGAGGGTCTGCTGTGGCTCCCCACAGCTACCCATCTGGCTGTTACCATCGCTGGGCTGGAGCCAGGTCGGGAAGAGCTGTGCTGGCAGCTGTGCGGAGCCAGGGTAGACCCTCCACTTGCCCTGGGCAGCTCGACAGGTCTCCCCCAGGCCAGGCCAGGCCAGAATGGAGCCCAGCCAGGGTCCCTGCCCCAACCCCACCCCCACCCCACCCCGTGTTCCTGCCCCTCAGCCCCTGCCAAATGTCCCTGCCCCCCCCAGCCCAGGGCAGGTGGAGGAACCCAGGCTCCCCACAGCTGCCAGTGTGGCTCTCCCTGACCCAGCTCTGGCTGGGGAAGGGGATGGCTCGGAGCGCAGCCTGGTCATGGTAAGAGCCGGGTGGGCAGCTGTGCGGAGCCACAGCGGACCCTCCACCTACCCTGGGAAGGGGGGCCCTCCCAGCCCCCGGCCCATGTTCCTGCCTCCCAGGGCAGGTGGAGGGACCCAGGCTCCCCACAACTGCCAGCGCGGCTCTCCCTGATCCAGCTCCAGCCGGGGGGCAGGCAGCTTGGAACTGCAGCCCAGCCACTGTAAGAGCCAGGCAGGCAGATGAGGGGAGCTGCGGTGGATCCTCCACCTGCCCTAGCCATGGGGCTCAAGCAGCTCCCCACCCAGTGTCCCTGCTTCCCAGGATCCCTGCCCAGGGCAGGTGGAGGATCTGTGCCGTGGTTCCTCACAGCTGCCCACTTGGCTCTTACCATCAAAGCCCTGCGTGGATACAAAATTTGTATGTGCAGAAATGGTCCATGGATATCCACATCCATGGATATAAAGCAGATACCCATGGATTTGCAGGGCTCTACCCTTGCTTCCCATGCTTTTTATTTTGATAGTTTCTTTGCCAAACCATGTGATAATGTAGCTATAAATATTTAGCATTATCCCCTAGGACTACTACATATAGAAAAAAGGTGTGCTTGAACACGGATATTCATTTGTTGTCGAAGCAGGATTAGATTGCAGATACAAGGACTGTCAATTTCTGAATTGTACCACACTGAACTCAACATTTGTGCTTACGTAATAAATGAAAAGAATGAAGAGGAAAAAATATACAGAACAGGAAGAACAAAGCTAATTGCTAACACACCCACATTTTATATTTATGTTTAAGTACTTCCTTGAAACTCAACTAAACCTCAACTTGACTTGATTGGAATATTAATTGTATGTATCCTAAGTGTTAACATATTTGGACAACTGAAATGCTTACGTACGTTTCATGACAAATTCCCATGGAAATAATGCTATCAAAATAATTACAAAATATTAGTTGCATTCTACACACATGAATCAGAAAGACCACGTAGACAAGTATAAACAAATCTAAACTTCCAATTAATTATTGCTGATCATGAAGGAAGGCACTTTTCAAAATAAATTACAAGGCTAATTAATTGCTGTCACACAGAAAAGTAACAATGTAACATCGTTGTGCAGTAGCTTTAAAAGCCTACTACTTACTGTAATTTTAGCTTGGTTAGTTTGAACAAAGGCTATAACATTTAAAAAAAAAACTAAAAGAAGCTTCCAGTTTTTATTTTGATCACTTTAGGTATTATTGGATAACAGCATCTAGTATTGTTAGACACTGAATAATTGGAAGTGGAAAGTTAACATTTAAAAAGGCCCGCTAAATTTCAAATAAGGTTTAAAAAAAGGGCTCAGAGGAAGGCATATGACAATCAAAGATGACTAACATCTAAAAGTTGCTCTATTCAAGCACTGACATATGCTATGTAGGCTACCAGGAACCTTTATGGTCATATGACAAAACCAACCACTTATTTCAGTCAAAGTTACAGGGACAGACTTGATCAAAATAAGAGCAAGTCGCTATGCCTTGCTGTACATACACATAGTATCACTCAATTCTACATAGGCAATGCAGTTCTGACTTGGACTTGAATTGGACTGGCTAACATGTTCAGTTCCTGTTAGAAGCTTTAGGATAGGAATCAAGAAACATGGATTACAGACGTTTTGGAAGCAGCACATTTCACTAACCTGCAACGCAACAGAGCGCAAAGAAAGATTACCACTGCGTTTGAAGACACAAAGGGCCCAAGTTTAAAATGGTCTTTATTAATGCGCACCCCCCGAAGGTTTGCAAGTGCATCTCTTTATCCACATAAAAGAGTGCACACATCTGGGTGAGCATTTGCACATGTGATTACACTATTTTGCTGGGCAAACATTTGCACTCAGAGATTGAGAGCACTTCTTTTGGGATGTCTGCAATTTAGTCCACAGCTTTTTAAATAAATGTGGTCAGATTCATCGTGTAATTTATTAAAGAATAATCAAAACACTCTTCCATACTCTTGCAAAATGATTCCAAGAAGAAACTGAAGGATTCATTGAAATGTATAGATTGGACTTCCATAGTCTATCCTGTCTAGAGTAAAAAGGAAAAAAGGGTGAAATTAGCCAGTGTGGTAAAAGGCTTGCAGTTTCTAAAGAGTAGCTGGGAAATAACATTTAAGTAAAATAGATTTCAGAAGTCAATACTTCCATACCTGACACTATACAGTATCTGTAAACTTCCCCCTTTAAATCAAAACTACTATCTGGCACAGACATCATTTAAAACATGTAAAAGTTTTCCATGCATCTGGACTTTTTATATTAAAAACAAAGCAGACGGGCTAAAGGCAGTTTTCTTTGCACAGTTGCAAATAATATTTTTTTAAAAACCTGAGTTTGATATTGATTTCTCCAAGGAGTCCTCGGTAGAATTCTTCTCTCTTCCACCCAAACCTTGAGTCAGAATCACCAATCTTTCAATGTGTTTAAACACACTGATATTCATTTTAATGTGCGAGGTTCATAAAACAGTTTTAACCAGATGAACTAAATGCTTCTCCAAAGTCTGAAAACATCAAAAGTTATGGTAATAAGTGTGTTCATATTTTTCAGTTGAGCTAAAAGGACTTGGATCCATTAATTTGTTTTAATTAAAGGCAAATTGCTGTTTAATGGTGTACAAAACCCAGCCTCAGTGCTACTTCAACTGCAAGGAAGAAAGCTCCAGCTCAAGTTTCAGCATGGTGTGCTGCCATTATCCTCCACAGTTCTCCACCAAAAAGATGGAAGCCCAGACTTGGTATTTCTAATGTAAGAGGGGAAAAAAAGCTAGAACACTTTTGGGGGGGACAAAAAACAATTTTGGTGCCTTCTTTAAAAATAATTTAGCAGTAAATAGCAAAACATTTCCCCCACCTCCATTCTCCTTTGAAATGGAACAGAAGACTATTGTAAAAGTTTTTACTTTATTTCTGAGATCACACTGAGCTTTCTGAATGATTCCATCCTGACATATATTAATTCAAAGTGATCTCCAGCACCTTTAAGAGAGACGTGTACTGGTTTTGACTAGAGTCAAATTAGTTAATGTAAGAGAGGAAATATTGGGGGGGGGGTTATTGTTAGCAAGCAGTGTCAGAAAGTTACAAACATTAAATTTAGTCTTAACTAACACAAAGAGAAGTTCAATTACAACTGCAGCTAAAATTGTGTAGGTAATCATTCTACATCTAAAAGCATAGAAGGATATATTTACTAGTAAGCAGATTCTGCAATCCTAACTGGAACTGCAATCAAGAGTAAACTACTACTCAGTGTAACTAAGGATGGCAGAATCTGACCCCAAAGAATTATATTTTTTGTAAATAATCTTTTAAAGTAAGTCACATTACCAGACATGGATTTTGGCCATCTATTTCTTGTTTAACAATAGCTGTAAACAACCTAAGTACACAGGTTATTTACAAGTTTATAAACAATTTGCAAAGTGAATAATTCCAGATAATCAGATTACAATGAACACCCTGTATCAGAGTTACACAGAAAAAGCCTCAGGGAAGAAAAATAGCAATGACTTTTACAATCATGCATACAATTGTTTCAGAAATAGTATGCTGTGTGAGTAATCCAATTGGAAGACTCTTCCTTCGAGCGTTTTGCTGAGCTGTGTGACGTAAAAATAGACTTGTATGCCTCTGATTTCTCCTCGCTGTTGGCAATGGATCTCTTGGTGGTGCCAGCTGAAGCTTTACTGATTTTTTCTGATGCAGAAGAACTTTCATTAGCTTCTAGAGAAGAAACGAAAATTCAATTTCTCTAATTTGCAAATTTAAAAAGCCCTTAAGTTATTAAATCATATTTGTACCTCTGGAAGATAAGTTTATTGATGGCTTGATTCAGAAATCTGACAGCTATGAATATCTTTCATGAATGTATGAGGTAGGTTCTAGTTTGTCATTTGTACCTCTTTCCGCGCACACAAAATTGGCAGCTAAATCTAGATACAGGAAAGCATGTCTCTCTGCACTCTGTGTGCATGTACACCCTCCCTTAGCCTTCTGCACTGCTTTACACAGTATTGACATCATCTACTCCTGTATGCAAAAAACAGAGCTCTGAACTCTGGTCTTAGCAAGTAAGTGTAGGAGGCTATTTTTCTTCAGCTATTGTTTTAGGATTAGTTATTAAATGACAAAAGCTACAGTTGTGACATGTTTATCACTTGGGAATCTATCTATTCCCTTTATCATTGATGAAGTGAATGCCAGAATCATCATTTTATAAACTGAAGAACTCAGTCCTCCTTTGGGGAGAGGCAGGGATCAGACACTTTTATAATGAAAATACTCTGATTACTACACAAAAGCACTATTGCTCATCATATAACTATCTCTGGATTCATCAGATGACTTTCTCTTCAGAAAATGTTGTCTTCTCTTACTGTAACTTATATGATTTTGAGTCTCATTTCTAAACTCTGACCTTTACAATGTGCTCATTTTTATAGCTCTGGATAAAAAAAATCAATATGAATTAGAGACATTAAATTTTGTCTTATTACCTAAAGTCATACTGCTACTCTTAGTCTGGACTAATGGGTAGCCAAGTGTAATCTTAACTGCATGACTGCTGCTGAATATATTAGGTATGTCCTGAAGTTACTCTCCAGTGTTCTGATATGTAACAGAACAGCAATCAAGTTATTAAAATATCCAAAGCTGATTAGTTTCGTTTGAAAGGAATGTCAAAAGAGACTTGTCCTTCTTCAGATTTAATGGGAAATAACAATTTTTCTGCAAATGTGTTAAACTCCTCCCCAACACTACCAACCTTGCAAACTTAGATGGGCAAGAATATTTATTTTTACCAAGTTAAATCCTATAAAAACTGGAATTGGTAATGAAAACCATAAGGTGACCCTGTCTTATTTTACACTAAATCCTCTATGATGCATTGAACAAACCTCTCACAGGGTCATATACGGGGGGGAAGAACATTACTTTTAGCATAGCTGACGCATTTATGGTTTGTTTACTATTTCCTCTCAATCTTCTTCAACTCCTAAATAATGGTATTAACACCACAAAGTGGAACTGATTAAGATACAATCGGTAAAACAGACAAAAGAAAATATGGATGATATTAAGGACCCAATTGTCAGACCAAGGCTTCTGGGTGTGCATGCAAACATTGGACTGCACTCTGCCCACACGCTTGTGCATTTGGAAAGTTTTAACACCTCCATGTGTGCACAAATGTTAGAATTTTACCTCCTACTGGGCTTTATAAGGACAAATTCTCTAACACTCTGCACGTGCTTACATTAGAATTTTCAAGCACGTTTGCAACACGTGGTTGCATGGGTATGTATGAGCCATTTTGAGCACACACCAAGGGAGGCAGGGTAAAAGCCTGGTCAAAAATTTGGCCCCAAATAACTTACAAAGAATCTCTAAAAATATCTGAACACAGGAAAACAGTTTATGAAAATTTTCCCAGTTAAACTGAAACAAAACACCAACCTGCACTCTTTGTGAAGACAATCTGTTTCCTTTCTCCAGAATTAGTGTTCATACCATCTTTTGCAGTCTTTACTTCTGATGGTCCTGGAGAATCTGCAGAAGAGGGGAAAAAAAGCAAAAGCATAAGCTGGTTAAATTACTCAGAAGGTAAATGTAAGTTATAGCTGTGACAACGTTACCTTCAGTGGTGTCTTGTTGAGAGACTGATTCCACTGCCTTACATTTCTTTGATTTCTGAAACAATATAAGCAGAAAACAGGTTACATTTAGAATCTCCATATTGGATATCAAATCAAGTGTGCATTTGATAGAAATTCAAGTCCCTTTGCTATGCTTATTTTTTTTCTACAATGAACTTGTTTCTTTCCATACAGCTGCTTTATGCTTTTCTTACTATTTTAGTATAGAAAATAATATTTGATTAGCTTGGAGGCATCTCAAATAACAACACACAGGCTGAAACTAAGCTGCCTAGAAGCAGTTTTTTTTACTTATTTGGTTTCATCTTTTGACTAATAAAATGAGTCTTTGTATTTTTTTAAAATGACCAGCTCTTCAGTAATTTTATTGACTAGCATTGAAACCATTTGGTGAGATACTACAGCTGTGCACAATTGTAATGAATAATGGCATTTCTGAACAAAAGAAACTTCAGCATAAACAAATAATTGGAATCCTTACTATGATTCAATCTTTATTTTTCTCACTTAATCTTGGTTTTAGCTGCTGTATATTTCCTAGTTTTATGAAGGTATTCCTTCTTATATGGATACTCACTTGAAAAACAAAGCTTAGTAGAACAGTTCATTTTAATTTCTTAGAAGGCTGAAAAAATATCAGTTCAATAGCATCTCTTGGAAAGATTTTCAAAGCCCACTTTTGTATGTCCTCAAATAAAAAAAAATCTGTCAGTCTATGTAAAAATACATTTAAAAAAACCTGTATGAAAGTATCAGAGAAAAACAATGACAATATTTGATGTTTAAAGATTTGCAGACACTGTCAGCAACTGTAAATTTCTTCACTTTGAAGAAATTTACCAACATTGCAAACAGATGATTAACCCAATGAAGGTAAACGTTTAAAACATGTTGCTGAATCCTATGAGCTCGCATACTGTCACAAGTATGATTTAATCTTAGGGGAAAAAGTGACCTAGCAAATGCTGCTCTTCGTCTTGTCCAGCAGGTGATGCTAAAAGACCACTATTATAAAACCAGAAATAAATTACTCAAAAAGAAAAGGCATACTTGTGGCACCTTAGAGACTAAACTAATTTATTTGAGCATAAGCTTTCATGAGCTACAGCTCACTTCAGCAGAATACTCCTTTTCTTTTTGCGAATACAGACAAACATGGCTGCTACTCTGAAATAAATTACTGTGATTCCATCCGATGAAGTGAGCTGTAGCTCACGAAAGCATATGCTCAAATAAATTTGTTAGTCTCTAAGGTGCCACTAGAACTCCTTTTCTTTTTGCGAATACAGACAAACATGGCTGCTACTCTGAAATAAATTACTGTGATTCCATCCGATGAAGTGAGCTGTAGCTCACGAAAGCATATGCTCAAATAAATTTGTTAGTCTCTAAGGTGCCACTAGAACTCCTTTTCTTTTTGTGAATACAGACTAACACGGCTGCTACTCTGAAATAAATTACTGTGATTTTCTTTGCAGTATGTGGATGTAAAGAGCACTCTTTTTCACTATGCCTCCATCTTTGTGTTATGGACATGCAAGACACTGAAATTTACAAGAACGCTATCTGAGTGCTTCAGAAAACAGGATTTTTGTATATTTCAATAACCTGTCTGCTTCAAACACAGAACAGGCAGAGACAAGGGATGATGTATCGGAAACATGTCCTCGTTCATGGAAAAGGTCTGCACACTAAATCTGACAATGGATCACCTGACAACAATTGAGGCTTTCACATATTAGTTCTTCCTCCAATAAGCAGACAGAATTAAAGTTAACAGCTTACGACAAAAATTGCACTTTCAGGGTAGGTTTTAGCATTGAGTATTTCTTTAGCAGCGCAACTAACAAGCCTGTCACACTTGCCTGCTCTCCAGTTAATCCAGAGTCCAAAGTTCTTACTGACACCAGATAACCAATTAGAGGTGTTGAACAGAAGAAGATGCAGCCCTAATAATATTTACTGACACTACTGAAACAACATGGATTTGGGTGTTTTTTTGGTTTGAACAATGCAGAATATCTACAAAAAACTTGGCATAAGACACACTTCTCTCTTCCACATCTCAATTTTAGTTCTTGAAATGATCAGGAAATTTCTCATTTCTGATGAGGAAGCACTGTTCTTGAAATGTAGACCTAAATAAGAGTTTTGTTCATTCAAATTTGCATATTTGGATGGTTGCTACCCAGCAATTCCAAAGACCAAGGAGGCTCCCCATTGAACCAAGGAGAAGCTGCAATGAACACACAGAATTTACATTAAATACTTCTTGTATAATATGCTACTTTAATTCAGTTTGACAAGGATAAGAACAAGATGCACTCTACCCACAGGAGAAAGGAACAGCAACCAAAGACCAAAATTAGATTGTAAGAGAAGTTATTACTCAGACTGAGTGAATATAAGTTAAATGTAAAAACTAGTGCCAGTAAAATGTGTTCTTTCGTATGGCTTGAGTAGGTAGCAACAACTACAAATTAGTAAAATATGGGTTACTAAAAATGGTAAGTTATTTTATTAAAACCTATTTATAAAAGACTACCATGAGCTTAAGAAATGAATATAAAACATATTGTAGAATGAAACTTGTATAGATCTTATAGGCAACCACCTGTTTTAAACAACTGTTCTAAAGGATTCTTAAATGTATCAACTACAATTCTGTTCCTGTGTTGTTAGAAAACCATCTCTAAGAGGTCACTTAAAATAGGCTTCACCATAATGCAAATGCAACTGAGGATAAGTGACACACAGAATAACTAATTAACACATTCCAATTACACATGGCTGGCCTCTAGCACAACAGCATTGAAGAAGCAATCCTATTACCCTGGTTGGAGAATTAATTTTGCATTCTAACATATTTTAGTTTTCTTTCCATTCAAAAGCTGACTCAAAACAGAAACAGCTGAAAAAAGCAAAACTACCCTGGGACTATTTCAAAATAAGTTGCTGCAGCAATTTAGACTCTTTAGGCCAACTATAATTCTTGACTATTTCATGAAACACAGTGAGGGGGAGTCTCCTGGAAGCTGGGTGGTGGTCTCAGCACATATTCAGGGTGGTGAGATAGTGTTTCGGACTGAGGGTAGGAGAGAGGTACAGGTGCAAGGAGGAGCAAGAATAAAGCAGTTCATATTTCGAGGATCCTACCAGTTCTGTAGTTAAGGTTATAGAAGGATTTTGACATGACCTTTTCATTTGGATTCATTCTTGGACTCTACTGACCACATATGACTCTCTTGAAAAGTCCTGAATTTGTGTACATATTGAATCCAAATTTAGTCACTTCCTTGCTTCAGAACAACTACTCAAGTAGTAGCTAATCTGGTACAGAAGCCAATGTTTATTTCTCTCTGATTAATTTGCTAGATTATAAATTACTGAGGTGAGCAGAGAGAAAAGGTAGAGCTATTCTGAATAATACAAGAGTTTAAACTAAAATTATGGTTGGGAAAAAAAACCACCCCTAAACTGTAATTTGGTCAGCAGACATGGTTAACAACTTGATGCTTGTGAAAAGTACCACAAAATCTAATGACAAGAAATTGGGACCTTGGTTTTACATCTCCACCAGCATGGCGCCCCAGGTACTGTGGAAAGGGATTGGTTTTGCACCAATTTAGAAAAACAGTGCCACCAACTGCACCACCAATTGCCAAAATACTAGGTCCAAATATTGGCCAAGACTGATACTACTTAGTTGGTGAGATCTGATGATACCAGAGCTCGAGATGGGCATGGCTATCAATGTCTGTTAGAGGCTCACCACCCTGAACAAAGTTACATATCCAGGTGGCTTTTTAAAACAGACTAGAATAATGAACTATAAAGCGTTGCACACACTATCCACATACACAGGTGACTAGGAGAAATATTTTTCTTCCAGTAGCAGTGTCCCATGAGTGAGTCATGTACTTTTATTATGCACAATAAGGATCAATTAGGAGTAGTCTTTATGTTGAATATCTGCAAAGTATGTTTCAATATATTTATTTCTATTGCATTTTTCCCCAATTATCTTCATTATCCTTTGTATTGACATTATGGTATGCCAAAGTGGCCGCCATACACTTGAATTGATGTTGGTTGCTTTGGTCTTAAGCATAACAATATCTTTCCGGGACTTGGTCTGGAATAGACAGTGGAGATTACTGAATAAATCCCCTACACTTCAGAATAGTATGCAGAAAATCAAAATGTTTTGCACCTAAAATGCATTGTCTTGCTGCAGGAGAATGCTGTAGAGAAACAACTAATACTTTTAAAAAAAATTGTTCTGGATAAAACTGAAGCATTCAGATCAGTGGGTCCAACGTGAACTAAAAAGAGACTTACCAGCAAGAAATAAAATCTGGATAGCTTAGAATGAATGTGGTTCATTCTGAGAATCAAGGAAGACTCTCTGTTTCTACAAATTGAACTTTCACCAATGAGATCTATTCATAAAAGATCTCATTTTACACACACACACACACACACACACACCTTCCTAGCATTTTTAAGTCTCTGTAAAATCATTACCTTTCCCACTTTACTCTTAAGCCTTCTCTCCTCCATTCTTTTCTTCAGCACTTCCACATCGTCTTTATTACCATTAAGTATAATCACATCAACATCTTGAAAGGGAACACCACACTGGAATAGAAAAAAATGAAACAAAACATAACTTTTCAAGATTGGAAACAGATGTTTATGCTCGATGGATCTTTGTTTTAAAAGTACAGTTTTTTTTAAACACACTTCAAAGAACTGCCACATCCTTATCTTTCCTTCCCTCTGCCTTTCCATTTTCATTTTCTCTCCCCATTTTTCTCAGTATATATTTCTCTATTTTTAGACACTGATCAGAAACTGTAGCAGAAATGGCATTATACTATGGTCTTGCACAGAAGTGCTCCCACTCATGAGGGTGACTAAGGAATGAAACTACAGTTAGCACTGGTAAAGCATCTGCATGGGAGCCCAGTGTGATTCCATTTTGCAGCAGCTAACTGTGCAGGTTGCCTCATACTTGTCAACTAGGAAAATGGAGGCATATCCATTAGTCCTCATGCTTGATGTTTGTTAAATACTGAAAGTTAAACATTTGCACATATATTAACCCCAATTTAATCTAGACCAGTAGCATGTATACATGTAAAGGTGACATGCAAAGGGTTGTGCACTAATTTTGCTTCTTTCTGAAGTATAAATGAGGGCTGAAAAGAATTTTTTTAATGTTTTCCCCTTAAGCGATGGTGAATTTTTCAGACCTCTGTTTGTTAGGTGTTTGAGTTAAACAAGAATAGTTTTGAACGGTGCAACCAAAAATTCCTCTTCTGTCAATTGTGCCAATATTCTCTCGGTACCTGTGTCAGAATCCTACTAGTTCTCCAGAGATTCGTAACATTTTCCACCAAAAAAAAATCTAGACAATAACTGAATTTCTAATAGGAAACCAAAACATCAAGCCCCCTTCATACCTCATAAAGAAAACAGAGCCTAAACATTTTTTTTTGTTTTTAAAGCACTTTGAAGGTCACCTTTAACCGACCTTTAAAAAGAGTGAACATGGGTTTTAGGGTTTTTACCACACAAAAAGTCCTTGAGTCTTTCTTGTAAATAATCACATTGTGAGAGAGAAAGCTAAAAATAAAAGTGAGCATTTTGTGTCTAATCAGTTCAGAAAGTTAGTTTAAATGAGTGCAGCCCTCTTATCTAGGCACACTTATATTGGTTTAAGAGTGCCTTGTATTGCTTTAGCTCAACTTAAACCTGCACGTCTATCTCCATTCAGCACCAAGCCAAAACCGTGACTGGCTGACAGTATACAGATCGTTTGGAGGGGCAGCTCACTATTGTATCTAATTAAGAATACACACACACAAAACACATCTTGAAGTGAATTTTGTTTGTGTTTTGATAGGTTAAAACTTTGCTGTAGCATAAACAGATTACTTAATTAGCTTTTGGCACAAAAAGGGAGACAAGACATTTCCTAAGTTAAAAGGCAGTGCTCTAATGAAGAAAGGGTTGTGGTGGGAGTCCACTCTCCAATTTCCAAGAAATGTAAATGATTAATTGATTAGGTGGACAATCTTATTTTCAGATATGGTTAAGGATGTGTCTAGGATTACATGTAATTACCAAAAAATCTTTTCATTTTTTTAACATCAGCATTAATATATTTTGGAAAGTTAAGGAAATTAAATTTTCCTTTTTAAGGTGCCTGATGCATAGATTGAATTAAATCATCTACTACAACAGGGGTTAATTTTCTTGCCCCTCCAGCAGACTTAAAACGAAGGGGCAAGAAATTGCAAGCAGCAGAACTGGCGATTGCACATGTGCAGATAATATACACTAAGTAGACCCAAACCAGCAGTAAGCACTATTGTGGTTGATTCATATCGCCTTACTGTGACACTGTCAGTACTGGTGTCACAGTAACCACCATTAACAGTTGGCGCTCCCTCTCACAGCTCCCTCCAAAAAGTCATTTGCTTCTGGATTCTGACCTTGCTGTCCAAAGAGTGTTTTCTTCACTTGGTGTGTACATGCAATTTACATAGAAATTAGTTCTTAATCTGGATTAATAAAGCCTTCAGCACAAGGGATAGTAATTGAAAAAACAACAGCAAGAGAGCCATAGTGGAAGGAATGTGATGCTATTGTACTAACTAGTAATTTATCTTAACAGGACAATGAGATGATTTTAATGAATGTTTTATCACCCCTAAATTTCCATCATCTACCATAATTACAATTGCTTTTCCTGTAATAGAAACTAAACTAGAAAACAAAGTTGGCAATATTCCTTTGTTCCATTACATCAATATGGGTAATTCTTATCTTACTTTTCCCCTCTTTTTTTCAATTGCTAAATCAAAAGGAGAAAATCTCTTTCAAAGTAGATGATTGGAAGTATTTTCTAAATACAAGAGACCATAAAACATAGCTATTAAACTATAGCCACCATGATTTCTAGTCAGTCAAAGGAAAAATTTCAGTATTTTGGTCTATTGCAGAAACAACCATCCCACAAGTACATCCTTTCAAAGGGATAATAATAAGGGATGATCTTAATGGTGAACCATGCACTTAAGATACAAATAACTACATTTACAAGAAATTAATGTATCAATCTGCATAGCAAATTCTAAAAATATTCCAAGTGTATTAGAACATTCTGAATTTTTACAAAACCCTATTCCATGCAAAAAGGTACAGAAACTGCATAGTTACACCACTATTTCTCTCTTCCCAGTAGTAATCTTACCTGGATTTTTTTTTTTTAATTAAATGGTACCATTGTACATTTTCTGTCCCAGTTGTATATTTTTCTAACAGGTCCAGATTCTAATTTTCTTGCATAATCCATTAAAGAGGAAATCAACTTCATTTTTTTCTACAAATGCAACTAACATAACAAAAGCACACTGGCATTTTTCGGCTGACTTGTTGCCTGTGAATGTATTTAACTAATATTTCAAACTATGCCAGTTCTGCTCTGAAATTTGTCTCTCTCAACGGGGCAATATTTTAAAGTGAATACTTCTGTGTATTGATAAGAAACAAGGATAAAGATATCACCCTTTCAGAGGTTTATTCCAGAGAGACTGATGGGCAATTTGCTTTCCACAATGGCATAGCTATCAAACTGCAATTTTTTTGAAAGGCGGTTGTGTGGATAAAAGATGATAATGAAGGTAGTGGGACTTGTACAAGATATTAGAGTTGATATAATTTCTATTTTCCTCCTCTTGTCTCTCAACTACTGCACTCCTGTTCTACTCTATCCAATACATGTAAGACTAAGCACTTATACATTGCTTTACAACCCAAATGCCCTGTATGTACATTGACTAATCTCCATGAGGTACAAAGTTTTCTTCCATGCATTTTTCAACTTAATTCATAGAAAGAACAGTTACTTACCCTACAATAACAGTGGATCTTTGAAATGTGGAAGTAGCCTTGCGCAAGTTTGGAATCTTTTCTGAGTAACAGTGTGTCAGAGCCTTGCATGCATCCTGTGCTCCCATGCAAGGACATAAATGGCTGAGCAACCACGATCTTCCCTCAGTTCCCTCACAATCTGAAGCCTGTGACTGCTGAGAACCATGAAAAGCAGGGACAGAAGATATAGTCATTCAGACTAGATCCCATGACCCAACATCTCAAAGAATCACAACCGACTGTAGGGTCAGTAACTGGTTCTCAAGTATGTGTCAGTGTGGTCCAATTTTGGAGGGTTCTTGTCTTCCAGAGTCTCCTCAGATGAGCTGTCTTCTCCTGAACCATAAATACTACTAAAGATCCTGGATATATGTAAAATTGTTAAAAACCTTTAGATGGTGCTTGGTGGTAGTGCTTTTCTACTAACTTTGAGGGGGAGGGAAAACAAAACTGGAGTGTGCTACAACCCCTTTAGCCGGGTCTATTATGTCCTGATTGATTGGAAGGGCAATTATTGATGGTCCTGAGGATGTCAAACAGCTTATGCATGTTCTCTTGGATCACCATTGTCTTGATGTCCAAGGTTTCAGTTATCCTCATGAGCAAGTTCTGGAAGGCCTTAAAATCATTTCAAGCCAGTGTCGGGACTGATCTGACTGTCTCATCAGGAGAAGATAAAAATGCCTTTGGTAGGGAGGGCAAATGAAGTGTCTCCAGAACCACCTGTGCCTAAAACAAGGCGTTTCCTCTAGCTCAGGTGTGAGGAGCTTGGTATGGCCAGTGAACCTGTGGATGCAAGGGACTTTGTCTTCTTCCTTGAAACCTGAGATGGACATATCGGAAGGTGGGCCCCCCGTAAAGCCAATATGACTGAAGTGGCAAGTTATAAGAGTACTGGTCAGATTGCAGTTGACTAGTCCATTGTCAGTCTTGCATTGGTGCATGGCATGGGATGTCTGGAACTCCCTAGAGGGCCCTTTTCTGATTGATGCGAGCAGGTTCCCTTCTTGATAGAGGGGAGAAGGTATAACTTGGAGATGACAAGGAGAAGTATGTCCATGAACAGCAGTGCCATTGGATGCAGGGCTGCTGCCTGCTCAGATGCAGATGTGAAAGGTAATGAGTCTCTCTAAGTTCTCGTTCTCTCTCTCTCTCTCTCTACTAGGAAAGGTCTGCTGACTGATGCCACTGTCTGTACTGGTGCTGGTCTTGATTGGTACCAGTGTCACTATTTCCTCCACTTTCTTTTCAGTCAGTACCTTGTTCCCTGGGCTCAACGTTGATGAATATTTTGAGCTTTCCTTGCAAGATGATTCCACTGCATGCTTAGAGCTGTGCTTATGCTCAGTGCAGATCTGCTGCTCAGCACTTCTTGAAGTAGACGGCATATATTCCAGGTCTCTAGAGTAAGTGCTGATGCACTCGGCACGAACGCTGACAATGCCGAGGGTTATGGTGCTCTGTTCAGTTTCTGAGATCCTGGCACTGGTACCAGTGGCTCGGGTGCCCTTTTAGAGGATTTCTTCTCCCCACTGGAACTGGGGTATACTGTCTGGTTACTGGGGAATTTGCCATGGATAGTCTCCTCAACTCTGACTTGGTAGATCTCTTCTCCAGGATCAAACATGACTTTCATGGATTGCTCAAGTAGATGTAATTTGAGCCCTCGTGTCTCTCAATTTTCAGATGTGGGACAAGAAGGAATGGCAGATTGTTGGGGATGTGTGCTTCCCCGAGGCACAATAGGCATCTGCCGGCTGTCAGTTAAGGGCATAAAAGCATCACACAATGGGCAAGTTTAAACACTGTCGGTTTAGAGTCTGCTATCAAGGTGTTTGGGGCAAAGAGCCTCACCTTGTGGTATGGGGGCATACAGATTTAATAATTTTATTAAGATGTTAAAATAAAAAGAAAACGGTACAGAGTTTAAGCGTTATCTGTTTCTGGTTATCAGGCAATAAGGTATATATTATCTATTATGTTATCAACATATTATCAAGGGGTGCAAAGTTCAGTTTAGGATCGGTTGGAGCAAGGAATACATAATCTGCAATATCCCCGATTGGGGGTAAAAGGTTAACGGGTCAAAAGTACAGACATTGAGATATGGGGGTATGTTCAGGTGTGGAGGATAATGAGTGGATACGATGATGAGGATGGATTTACCCTCATTTGGTGAGATTTAATGTTCAGTGAGTTTATGGTTCCAGTTCATATGGTCCAATGGAAAAAGTCTCTCAGTCCCTTTCTCATAGTTACTACTATTCTGAAAAGATTCTGGGCTCGTGTGCATGAGGCATATGTGAATCTACATTGAGATCCACAAGGACACTTACGCATGGCAAAAGACAACTTCAGAGGATAATACCAATGTTCACGTTTAAGTATTTTTTTTAAATTTTCACAGATTTTTAATTTTTTGAAATGTTCACAGTTGCAGGAAATATGGGGGGGTGGGTCAGACAAATTTAATAAGACACAGATTCAAAAAAGGAAAGCTTAATAAATGTTAAAATACAAACTGTCAACCTCACATGTCAAAATAAACCAAGTAAATATCATTAAACCAAACTCTAAAAAGTTATCAAGCAGCATTTCTTACTTTGCCTATCTGTAAATTTCTATCGACAAATATTTTTTCGATGGTTTGTGTGTGTATGGTGAAATCTATGTTTACTGACATTTACCAGTAAAAATCGAATCCTTCCAAGCCTACATATACTCTAAGAACAATGTTTCATTGTGCGTATTCACTATCACTATGCAGACGCTATTTTTTTTTTTTTTTACACAAACGGCAACTGTTAGTGGAATTTCCTTCTCTAATCTCTCACTATCAATTTCTGTCTTTGCATGTTCTGTAAGATGAAATGTTTTCAGCTGGCCAGGAAGATACTACCATGCCCATACTGCTTAATGCCAATTTTCTGCTTTTTTTCCCTTCCATTCAAATCTCTTAATTGTCTGTTATTTAATTTATTTATTTCCAGAGGGGATTAACTGTTTGTCTAATAGACATTCTCCCCTCTCCCCCCATCAGTTTATAAGAACATTTATGCAGTATTTTGACTGAAGTCTGTTTAATTTTTCTGTTGAGATGTAACCTCTCCCCTCCATAATTACAAAGGTGGGGGCCATATGGTTCAGAAAACTAATCCTAACACAGAAGGAAAAGAAACCTTGAAGGAAAAAGTAAGGCCTAGAAAGATATGTACCGAAAACCACTTTGACAGTAAGATAAATGTCTCACTACTTCTGCTGCTCCTACCTACTTCATATTTCAGCTGCTGGTGGATAAGATACTACAACACTACCAACTTGTTATATTCTTATACTCTTGGCCATTTGTGATCCGGGACACCAGAAAGCTTGGCAGTCAAGACAAATATGTCTTTCTACTAAGTGGGGAATACATGGAGGTTACTAAAAATCTTTCCCTTGAGTCAGTAAAAGTCCTGTAAAAAGACAATCAAGTCCAGTTGGAGGCTTATTAGGTAAAGAATCAAACACAGACACCCTTACACAAGGATGAACTGTTGTTTTTGGAAGTATTGCTCTCAGATGATCATACAAAATGACCCTATAATCCATTAAACCAGTGTTTCCCAAACTTGGGATGCTGCTTGTTCAGGGAAAGCCCCTGGCGGGCCAGGCCGGTTTGTTTACCTGCCGCATCCTTTCGGTCATGCCCAGGAAGAAAGATAGAATAATTTTCTGTTCATGGTTTACTGCAACCAATACATGCATCTCCATGACCCCAACCTTGTCACCGCAACATCTCCCAGTACCTTACTGCCATAGTACCTCATGGCATTAGAAGATCCTTTAAAAAGTTTTTCTCCCCTAATATTTTTCAAGTGTTTAAGTTACTGCTTGTGCCTTTAACTTTGCAATTATAACCACTAAATTTGCAGACAGGCACAATGTGAAAAATCTGAACAAGCAACCAGCTCCAGTTACGTTAGAGTGACCAAATTCTTCCAAGATATGGTAAAGTGAGGACAGTTTGAGAGATTGCACTTTTAAACAGCAGCACACTGCATGCAATGGAAAAACAGACTCCATCTTTCTCTACTGCTCCACCAGGAGCAGTTTGTTATTTGTAGTTTTGAACAAAAACATTGCATAGGTTTTTAAATTGGCCGTGTCATTGGACCTACAGCCTCACAAAGTTTTTTCTTCTGAATATTGCCCTCTGTGCTACAAAAGAATGATGTTTCATAACAAATCAGCTAAAATGTGAAAGTCTGGAATTAAAAAAATAAGGAAGTGGGATTCTACCAGTCCTTAAAGGAGGAGAATGAAGGCGAGACAAGATTATGATGATCAACAGATGGCTCAAGCAGTAGTGCTTTAAGGAGGACTTTGGGATATTTGACTACTGGGAGGCATTCATGGACAGAGGACTGTTCTCATGGGATGGCACAACTGATTAAAAGAGCTCTAAACTAGAAACTCAGGGGGAAATGGTTGGGAGATGCTCATGTAATCTCCATGCCAGATTTTAACATTGAAAGGGAGGAACATCAAGTAAGAGAGGATACCGCAATGGAGAACGGAAGAGCAGTGGGTAGGAAAATGTACATTAAGAGGAAAGATAGCTTCATTGGTATGAGCACTAACAGTCAGGTAGGTGATACTGGCAATAGAATGACTACACCCAACCAGGTGAGGAAAATGGGCAAGGCCAAGCAGCAACAATTAAAATGTTTGTACACCAATGCAAGGACCCTGGGTAACAAAATGGAGGAACTAGAACTATTGGTGCAGGAAGTGAAACCAGATATAGGGATAACAGAAACATGATGGAATAGTACTCGTGACTGCAGTAGAGTTATTGAAGGGTATGTGCTGTTCAGGAAACACACAAAGGCAAAGGTGATGGTGCACTGTATATTAATGATGAGGCAGACTGTAAAGAAATTAGAAGTGATGGAATGGATAAGACAATCTATTTGAGCCAAAATCACTTTAGGGAAGAAAGCAACTAGAGGTTCCCTTGGGCTAGTGCTTTCTTAGTGCATTCCTTGAGTATACTACAAACGCCCGGGATCTAATTTGGATACGGATAGGCACCTCTTTAATAATAATTTCATTAAAAACATTACTGGGAATTGTGTGGATTATGGGAGACTAAGTTCCCAGATATAGATTGGAGGACAAGTGCTACTAACAATAGTATGGCCCAGATTTTCCTGGATGTGATAGCTGACAGATTTCTTCACCAAATAGTTGCTGAATCAACAGGACGTGATGCCACTTTAGATTTGGTATTGGTGAGTACTGAGAGACCTCACAGAAGAACTGGTTGTAGGGGACAATCTTGGGTCAAGTGATCATGAGCTAATTAAGTTTAAACTAAATGGAAGGATAAACAAAAATAGATCTGCAACTAGGGTCCTTGATTTCAAAAGGCCTACCTTTAAAAAATTAAAGGAACACGTTAGAGAAGTGGACTGACTGAAGAACTCAAGGATCTGAATGTGAAGAAGGCTTGGAATTAGTTTCTGCAACTTTGACTTAAAGTATCTGAAGCCTGCATCCCAAGCAAGGGGAAGAAAATTGCAGGGAAGGGTTGCAGACCAACCTGGATGAGCAAGCATCCCAAACAGGTGAGTAAGAGAAAGCAGAAAGCCTACAAGGAATGAAAGCTGGGATGGATCAGCAAGGAAAACTCTCTCTTGGAGGTCAGAAAGTGTAGGGATAAAGTGAGAACTGCCAAAAGACAAGCAGAGTTGGACATTGCAAAGGGAATTAAAACCAGTAGCAAAAAGTTCTATAGCCATATAAATAAATATAAAACAAGCAAAGAAGAGATGGGGCCGCTAAGCATTGAGGATTGGGTACAGATTAAAGGTACTCTAGGCATGCTCCAACACCTAAACAAATACTTTGCCTCAGTTTTTAATAAGGCTAATGAAGAGTTTAGAGGGAGTGGTAGCATGACTAATGGGAACAAGGATATGGAGGCAGAAATTACCACATCTGAGGTGGAAGTCAAATTCAAACAGTTTAATGGGACTAAACCGGGGGACCCAGATAATCTCCATCCAAGACTATTAAAGGAACTGGCACATGAAATTGCAAACCCAATAACGAGGATTTTTAATGAATCTGTAAACTCGGGGGTCATACCCTATGACTGGAGAATTGCTAATATAGTTCCTATTTTTAAGAAATAGAAAAAAGTAATCTGGGAAACTATAGACCTATTAGTTTGACCTCAATTGTGTGCAAGGTCTTGGAACAAATTTTGAAAGAGAAAGTAGTTAACCACATAGAGGTGAATGGTAATTGGGATAAAATACAACATGGTTTTACAAAAGGTAGATCATGCCAGGCCAACCTGATCACATTCTTTGAAAAGATAACTGTTTTTTTAGACAAGAGAAATACAGTAGATCTGCCTGGAATTCACTACGGCATTTGATACAGTTCCACATGGGAAATTATTAAATTGGAGAAGGTGGGGATTAATCTGAGCATTGAAAGGTGGATAAGGAACGGATTAAAGGGGAGACTACAACAGGACATACAGAAAGGTGAATTGTCAAGCTGGAAAGAGGTTGTTTGTGGAGTTCCTCAGGGATCAGTCTTGGGACTAATCTTATTTAACGTTTTTATTACTGACCTTGGCAGAAAAAATGTGTGTGTGTTAATAAAATTTGCGGATGACATAAGGTTGGGAGGTACTGCCAAAACGGAGGAGGACCAGAATATCGTACAAGATGATCTGGACGATCTTGTAAACTGTAATAATAGAAATGGGATTAAATGCAGTGCAAGGTCATGCGTTTAGGGACCAACAACAAGAATTTTTGCTATAAGTGGGGCATATATCGGTTGGAAGTGACAAAGGAAGAGAAAGTCCTGGGTGTGTTGGTTGATCACAGGATGATTATGAACCACCAGTGTGATATGGCTATAAAAACGGCTAATGCAGTCCTGGGATGCATCAGGCAAGGTATTTCCAGTAGAGATAGGGAAGTGTTAGAACCATTATACAAAACACCAGTGAGAACTCACCTAGGATAGTGTGCAATTCAGGTTTCCCATGTTTAAGAAAGATAAATTCAAACTGGAACTGATGTAGAGAAGGACTACTACTAGGATAATCTGAGGAGTGGAAAACCTACCTTATTAGAGGAGACTCAAAGAGCATGGCTTGTTTAGCCTAGCCAAAAGAAGGCCGAGGGGAGATATGATTGCTCTCTATAAATACATCAGAGGGATAAATACCAGGAAGGGAGAGGAGTTACTAAAGTTAAGCACCAATGTGGACACAAGAACAAACAAAGACTGAACTTGATAAGTTTATGGAGCGGATGGTATGAGGAGACTGCCTATAATGGCATATAGCTGAGCTGTGACTGCTAGTAGCAAGTATCTCCAACGGCTGGTAATGGGACACTAGATGGGGAGGGCTCTTAGTTACTTCAGAGAATTCTTTCCCAGTTTCTGGCTGGTGGGTCTTGCCCACATGCTCAGGGTCCAACTGATCGCTATATTTGGGGTCTGAAGGAATTTTCCTCTGGGTCACACTGGCAGAGACCCTTAGGGTTTTTCTCCTTCCTCTGCAGCATGAGGCTTGGGTTGCAGATTTAAATGGTGAATTCTCTGTAACTTGAAGTCTTTAAATCATAATTTGAGGATTTCAGTAACGCAGCCAAAAGTTAGGAGTCTATTACAGGAGTGGGTGGGTGAGGTTCTGTGGCTTGCAATGTGGGGGTCAGATTAGATGATCATGATGATCCCTTCTGATTTTGAAGTTTCTGAGTTTCTTTGATTGCGCAAAACGTCTATTGACAATAAGGTTTCCTGTTAAAGGTATTGTCTCAGAACAATAGAAGGCATGCCTTTATATAATCTATCTAGATGATGAAACAGAAACTGCCTACAACACTACTGAACACGTTTACCTGCTGACTTTGCCTCTCTTTTCTCGTGAAAACATCTTGCAGAGAAGACGAATCAGAGAAAAACTGAAGGAAATTCTCATGGATAAAAACACAGCCAAATCAATTCTGATTGTATGATTCAAGCTGTAACTGCTGAAAGGTAGGACACTGAATACAAGCAGGAAATAGGCACGAGAATGAGCAACGTTATAGTTCAGTTGTTCACAATTTGTGTTCCTTTTCTGTAAGTACTCTAATTATAAAATGTGTCTAAATTTCTTTAGTCAAACTATATATTTGTGAAGTTACCTGATCTAAGATGGTTACATTAAACAATTATTTCAACTGTGGGAGCAATAGGCATCCAAAAGCCTTCAGAATCTGACTTTACAGATATGTAGACAGACAGACACACACACACACTTTACTACAAAAATGGTAATTTCAGATTCTGAAGGTCTAATACCTATACAATTCAAATAATTGTTCAATAGGTACAGAAGATACAACTAGCTACACACACACTCTGATTTCAGTAGGTAGCCAGAACTTAAAGTATAAAAAGAAGAATAGCTTTTAGAATAAATGAAAATCTTTTAAAATTAGAATTGAGCTGATTGCATTGATATGAAAAAAATTACATAAGAAAAAAGCCTTTTTTAGTACCAATATTTTTAACAAGTTTTCATTATACTAAAAATCTTCTCTTCCTGCCACATAACAGAATCAGGGTTTGTACCTCAACTACGTAGACTATATGCTTTTTTAGGTAGGAATCTCCTTCTTGTTCTGTGTTTGTACAGTGGCTAGCACAGCAGAGTCCTGGTCTAAGACTGGGGCTCTAAGAGCTATGGTAATAATAATAGGTACAAATGTACCTTTTGTACCTATTAATAATTTTAGCTTTATACAATATCTTGACTTTAGCAAAGCTTTTAATACAGTCTCCCACAGTTTTCTTGCCAGCAAGTTAAAAGAGTATGGATTGGATGAATGGACTAAAAGGTGGATAGAAAGCTGGCGAGATTGTCGGGCTCAACGGGCAGTGATCAATGGCTTGATGTCTACTTGGCAGCCGGTATCAAGTGGAGTGCCCCAGGGGTTGGTCTTGGGGCCGGTTTTGTTCAACATCTTTACCAATGATCTGGATGATGGGATGGATTGCACCCTCAGCAAGTTCGCAGATGACACTACCCTGGCGGGAGAGGCAGATATGCTGGAGGGTAGGGATAAGGTCCAGAGTGACCTCGACAAATTGGAGGATTGGGCCAAAATAAATCTGATGATGTTCAACAAGGATAAATGCAGAGTCCTGCACTTAGGAAGGAAGACTCCTATGCCCTGCTACAGGCTGGGGACCGACCGGCTGAGCAGCAGTTCCGCAGAATAGGACCTGGGGATTACAGTGGATGAGAAGCTGGATATCAGTCAGCAGTGTGCCCTTGTTGCCAAGAAGACCAACGGCATATTGGGCTGTATTAGTAGAAGCACTGCCAGCAGAGCGAGGGAAGCGATCATTCCCCTCTATTCGGCACTGGTGAGGCCACAACTGGAGTATTGCGTCCAGTTTTGGTGCCCCCACAACAGACAGGATGTGGACAAATTGGAGAGAGTCCGGCAGAGGGCAATGAAAATGATTAGGGAGCTGGGGCACATGACTTACAAGGAGAGGCTGAGGGAACTCCTCAGGGTTATTTAGTCTGCAGAAAAGAAGAACGAGGGGGGATTTGATAGGAGCCTTCAACTACCTGAAGGGGGGTTCCAAAGAGGATGGAGCTAGGCTGTTCTCAATGGTGGCAGATGACAGAACAAGAAGCAATGGTCTCAAGTTGCAGTGGGGGAGGTCTAGGTTGAATATTAGGAAACACTATTTCACTAGGAGGGTGGTGAAGCACTGGAATGGATTACTTAGGGAGGTAGTGGAATCTCCATCCTTAGAGTTTTTTAAGGCCTGGCTTGACAAAGCCCTGTCTGGGATGATTTAGTTGGTGTTGGTCCTGCTTTGGGCAGGGGATTGGACTAGATGACTTCCTGAGGTCTCTTCCAACATTTATATTCTATGATTCTATGAATTCCTTCCCCCAACTTTTTAAGGAGTCAAGAGGAGAGGCACAGTAGTCAATCCTTGCCCACAGACCCTCATGATGTATTTTGTGTTTGTGTGTGGGGGAGAACGAGGGAGAGGAGCAAGAAAACAGCAATTGGGGAGGAGCAGAGGCTTCAGATTTGTCAGAGGCTGATGCAAAAGAGATCCTCAAGAATAGTCTGCGGACAACACCCTTGTAAGAATCCCAGCATCTTCCTCTTCATGGCAGCTGGGAAAAAGTAGGTTGTGTTTCTCACTAGGATATTGTTCTTGGATCTGCCTGGTGGGTCCCCATTTCCTCACATTTTTTATTGGCCCCTTTGGCCAGTAAGCTGCTAGCTGATAAGTGCCTGATAAATTTTTCAAGTTCTGCAGTAACCCAAAGTCATGCAGGAGCAGATAGTCACTTTTCCGTACAGGCCCTCAGATGGGTGAAGTGGCCTCCAAATTAATTCTAAGTATAAGCTCTTTGCTGAAAGCTGAAAATATATTTGGATAAGATTAACTTCTTACTGCTGAACAAACTTCTAGGGAGAAACATTTTCTTTGGAGTGGTCTTCTTCACTAGTCAATCCTATGACTAAACAGATCACCCAACAGTGACAACCAGTGAAACACTCCCTCCAAGAATACTGTGCTGACCCAGTCTGCCTGAATGTCGTCTGTATTGTGAGAAAGACAACATGTGTCGTTCTTGCAAAGGAGCCCCCCAGCTCTGCACAGGGTGCACGGCCTTCAATTCTAGGTCAATACAAAACAGTACTTCAAAGACCAGGAGCCTCGGCAAGACTGATTGCCAGAGTGTCTCTCAAGGAGGCTGACATCTGTCATTTATATCATGTACAGGACTAAATACGCCACAAAAGTCTTAACACATAATTCTTCCAAACTGTTCATCAAGGAGGTTGTTCAGCAAAATTAACTGGGTGGCAAAATGATTAAATTTGGGGGGGGGGGCAACAACAAGAGAAACAGTAAAAACAAAGGTTTCAGAGTAACAGCCGTGTTAGTCTGTATTCGCAAAAAGAAAGAAAAAAGAAATGGCCCACCTTGATTATCATGCACATTGTAGGGAGAGTGGTCACTTTAGATGAGCTATTACCAGCAGGAGAGTGAGTTTGTGTGTGTATGGGGGTGGGGGGGTGAGAAAACCTGGATTTGTGCTGGAAATGGCCCACCTTGATTATCGTGCACATTGTAGGGAGAGTGGTCACTTTGGATAAGTTATTACTAGCATTAGAGTGAGTTTGTGTGTGTGTGGGTTTTTTTTTGGGGGGGGGAGGGTGAGAAAACCTGGATTTGTACTGGAAATGGCCCACCTTGATTTTCATACACATTGTAAAGAGAGTGGTCACTTTGGATGGGCTATTACCAGCAGGAGAGTGAGTTTGGGGGGGGGCGGGGGGGCGGAGGGTGAGAAAACCTGGATTTGTGCTGGAAATGGCCCAACTTGATTATCATACACATTGTAAGGAGAGTGATCACTTTAGATAAGCTATTACCAGCAGGAGAGTGGGGTGGTAGGAGGTATTGTTTCATGGTCTCTGTGTATATAATGTCTTCTGCAGTTTCCACAGTATGCATCCAATGAAGTGAGCTGTAGCTCACGAAAGCTTATGCTCAAATAAATTGGTTAGTCTCTAAGGTGCCACAAGTTCTCCTTTTCTTTCTGTATACAGAGCTTCCTTTGAAGTCAGCAACTTTCATTTTTGGAGTGCCTGCAGCAATTCCTTAAGATATTTCTAGGCCATCTCTGTACTTATTTCTGACCAACAGACTTTTTGTTCAATCAAAGTGACAAAAGTGCAGCTGTAGATCTACTCACACATACTATTTTTAGACGGCAAATACACAAAACAAAGTATTTCTCTCTCTCTCTCTCTCAAGGTAGTTCTCATACCCAAAAGCTCCTCAGCCCCTACTGGACTTATCTATTATCTTTTTACTTATGTAACAAGTGTTACATTTTATAAAAGAAGAAGGGAAATATTTAGATTAGGAGAATGCAAAGAAAGGCAAGTGTCTCTTCTAGGATTTTTGTTTTGTTTTTAAACTTCAAGCTGTTATGGAAATCCAAACACACCCCTCCATTATACTCAGTTGTCTGCTTAAATTGGAAAGTTTCAGCAGACAAAGAGTTAAGAGATGCATAAGGTTTTTTCCACATCATTCACAGTGCTGTGATAGCAACCCAGAGGTTAAAGCCACAGCAATACTATTTATAATCAGCTACAATGTAGTTTCTACAGATCTCAGACTGATCTTTACTTCCTTAAAAGGCTGCGTCAGAGCAATGACAAAACAAAACCAGAGAAGCTCAAGCTTCCTCTCATTATTACGTTAGAGGACATTGCTGCTTCTGAATATTAAAGGGACTACTGCAGAACAAATATTATGCAGTTAAGTGAACTAACCAGTAAATCTTTTCATGTTAATATTTAACTGATTTCACATGACATTTCGACATAAGGAACAAAATGAAGGACTTAGCCTGAATTTTCCACGAAGGACAATGGTTACACATGGGATTTCTTTATTAAATTCTGCTGCAAATATCTGGTTTCTCTTGTACAAGGTGAGTTTCCATAAGCTGGGTTTTAAGATTTATTTATTGCTACATCCCTTAAGAGAACTATAAAGAATGCTTTAATTTTGACCAAAGCATTACACTTAGTTTTAAGTGTTTTTCAATATATTGTTTTTGTCTGAAAAATACAGTTCCTGTTATGTATGTTTACGAAGAAAGATTATTATATGTACAAATCAAAGCTTTAAAGTCTTCATACAATTCAAGATCTTGTAACTGCAATTTAAGGTTTCTAGCAAACAACTCATTTTCTTACAACTGCGTAACCCAGTGTTTTATAGCTTTTGTATTAGCATTTGCATTAAACTGCAGTGCTCAAAAATTTTGTGCAGTAAACAAACGAAGATAACAGCTAATATATTAGCCTTCATAAACCATTTTGATGTTCTAGTCAGTACGGATCCAGTATTCAACTTTTTAGTGTCAAAAGGATTTTAATTTCAAAGAAAGTATTTATTTGGGGTCCAATCTAGCAAAATTTTCATTTACCTCACTTGAGGATAAGTCCCAGAACAGAAGATGTTTCAAAACAATTTATTTAAAAAAAAAAGGTCATAAGTAGTAAGGATATAATAAAGCGACATTCACTACTATTACTTTCTTTCAGAATGCAGGCTTAGACTAACATTTTTTAGAATTTTATTGCTCACTTCCCTATATAATTCTACCACCATCTGTTGTATAACTCTCTCTTTAATCAGATGATAAGCTTCATTTCAAAAGGTTTTTTTTAATATATATATGTACTCAGGTTAAGTGCTTTTTAACCCCTTACTTTCTTTATAATATTTTCTCTTCTAAAGGCATTTGATTCACTGAATTATGAAGATGTGTGAACTAAAAAGTTTAACTAAACTTTAACTTTAAAGAAATACACAAATGCATATGCAGTAGCTGATTTAGGGATACAGTGATGTGGCATGCTACCAATAGTTCCCCCCTCTCCCCCACACATACAATCCAGAAAAGTCACCACATACAAACCTTGGAATTTTAACATATTAACCAAAATTTTCAATTGAGTGACTGAATTCAGCACCTAAAATTTATACCAAACAGAGGTGCCAAGCACCCGAAATAATCATTGACTTCGGCACCTCTGAATCAAGACACATACGTACCTAAGTTTGAAAGTACTGGCCATAATGTAACAAACTACTCTGAGTATCAGGTATATAACCATGATAACTCTTTGCTTATGATGAATACTTGTAGATATTTTTGTTTTAGTATATGCACATTCAAGTTTACCCAGGTACAGAGGGCTTGAGCAAAGGTCCTCCACACACACTGCCCCTTTGAGGGCAGATGGAGGTATGGGCAGAATGGCTTTGCAGGAGGCTCTCCATATTGGCTCAATATATTGCCTGGAAGGTCAGATGGGGCTACAGGATATTCATATATCCAGTGGCCCACACTTCCCATTGAGAAGCATAGAAAGATCAACATCTGTTTTTCCAGCTTTCAGGCTGGTATAGTGACTGTGGAGGGCTTGTGTTTTAGCCCCATGGCCTCATGATGGGTGACCTGGAATTCTGTATTTCCACAGAAAGCTTGCCTATTCAAGCCTTGTGCAGAAAGGAGGGAATTTCAACCTGACCATAATCCTCTACTTGCCTTTAAATGTAAGCATATTGAAGAAAGTTTGCAGTACCTTCAAAAAAATTAAGTAACAACTGGCACAAGAAAAATGAGATTATAGTGAAAATAAACCACTGACACCATCACATAATTTTAAACTAAATTCAGTCACCTTCACTAAGGGGACACTGTCAAGTTAAAGATAACTAGGTAGATTGTTAGCAGAGACTTCTGATATTTATATATCCTATGTAAAACTTATGTATATTCTTGTTACTGTTCTCTTGTGTCCTTCCTACTCTCAATCCTTCCATGCATTTTATCTTTCTTAGACTGTAAACTCTGCGGCCTAGGACTTTTTTTGCTCTGTGCAGTACCTAGCACACTAGGTTCCCAATCCTGACTGAGGCCAGTTAGTGCTACAATAAATAAAACAGATTACTAATATTTCCATGAAAAAATGTTAAAGTGGATTTTTCACCATTTGTTTATTTTTTACATTTGGAATTAAAATATTATGCATATTCCTAAAATGTCTCAGAAATATATACTGGGGAAGGAATCTTCTCTTCTTACATGTTTGTGAAGTGCTATATATATTTATGATACTATACAAAAACCAAAACTCTTTATAATGCTTAGCTACTACAGTGCTAAGCACTACAGAAAAACCCAAGACACGTCCTAATAATCTCATGCAAAACCCCCTAGAGGATGCTATTTATAGGTTTGACTGTTTTAAAGTCAGTTTAAATATAAGTAATAATAAACAGACTATAATTTGATTTCTCAGTAACTCCTCAGTTTTTAAATCTATCCATTAAGAAAAAAATTCCTCCTCCTACAGAGATGTTGCATTTCCTAAGCTGGTTCTAAAGCATATAGATAGCAGTCCTATAAAAATTTATATGCTAGTGGATTTTCAATATCGTTTAATAACTTTGCATTTTCTGTCCTTCAATGCAACACTTATGCTGATGTCCAGCACAGTGAATGTCCCATGTGACACATGCCCTAGAGATCCCACCATTCACTGATTCAGAGTGACTTCTCTGTTCTTTTTAATAATTCACTCATTATAAAACAGTTTTTCTGGCTCTAAGACAAAGCCAATGCCACCCTACTGTAACAAACCCTCCACCCCGTAACCCCTTCTACTGGGTACATAATGTCCATTATACTAACCCATTCTTGGATCTGTTAGTCAGTTGGCAGCAGGCTACACTCCCAGTGCCTGTCACATTTCATTTCTGCCGTGAAAACACTTGTGTCTATCTTTCAAAGACATTCTTCTCGTCTTGCTTTCTCTATAACATTAAAAGGTTGATGCTGGTGTGAGTGCTGAATTGTTCAGCTTCAAGAGATGTAATGGGCTCACTTAAAATCATGCTTGCATATATATGTTTACAAAGTAAACATATCCCTTATGAGCCCCTAAGAAAATATTCTTCTGGGACCTGATTTCCTGATGTTGTTCTTAGGCCTGCGTGTTCAGTGCATACTGAAGAGTACTGCTGACTGTATCTGTACAAGCAAAATGGATGAATCTTCCGTCTAGTGTTCCAGAAAATGGATTAATGTGCTGAAGGGGAAAAACAAGACATTCTTCCAGCTTGAAATCCTGAGCTCTCTAGTAAGGACAATATGATAAATATATTATTTGCCAAAAGTCTAATAAGATTTAAAGATTATATGTTATAGAAGATCTCCAATTTTCGACTTTGATTTGTGTTGAGTTGTGTTATCCTCTGTGTGTAATGCTTTAGAAGCTAGAAAACAACATTACTTTATTTGACCTTCTATTTGAAAGACATGAGAAACTTTTTTGTTTTAACAAAAGCATGAAATCTTAAGATTGTAAGAGAGCTATGGAAAGATCTAGGTTAATAAACTGCATTGATTTTCTTTGCTCATGAGATTCTAATGAAAAATTCTGATATCAAGTGATGACAGATGCAAAATATGCTATATTTGTGTGTGAAATATCAATATTTTGCTACAAGCAGTTAACTTAAATAGAGGTTAAAAAAAGTATTACATAAAGCAGTAGAAAGCATGAATTGTCTTTACAATTACATGTAAAACTTAAAAGTCCTAAAATAATATTTATCAGATGAGATTCAATGAAATTGACAGTCTTTTCTTTTCTATATATCCTATGCCAAATACTTCAAGGATAAGGATTAATGACTTTGGGAGACTAGACTGCTGTAATGTCATGCTTATGATCTGAGGTATCTGTAAATATATATATATTCACACATAAAACATGAAATTCTAAACCGTTTTGCTGTAACAGAACTGAATTGACTGATCTATACATGTTAGAAAGTAAATTACAGCTATTGTCTTTTAAGGATAGGTTTAAGTAAGCTAAAAACAAGAAAATGCATTGTGGTTTTAGGTTTTGTATTCAAAAGCACTAATTTAAAGACGTTACAGACAAAAAACAAATGAACCATGGCTCACTTTTTATTATAATGATGGTAACAAACTATAAAGATACCTTTGTGGATCATACTGTGATCTTTGGCTCTTATTTTAGTAGTTTTTCTACAGCTAAACATATCACAGAGAGAGATATGAAGCTTTAGTATTGTCAAAACATATCTGGTATGTCCTATCTACTCCTGTCAGAGGAGCATCCATTTAATAACAGCTGTCAAAAGAGACTAAAATATTAAATAACTCTTGGGCTTACAGAAGAAAAAACAAAAATACAGCTAAATGTAAGTAATAATTGGAATCTATGGAGAATGCAACAGCGGATATGTTCAGCTCCTTGTTGTCAATAAGGGTGAAGACAGGGTGGGGGAAACAAAGTTAAAGTTTATTTAAAATGTGACACTTATTCCTAACTGCCTTCCCATATTGGTGCTTGTGAAATTTAGCACTTCTATGCAATACTAAGAATACAATTTCTGCATCTACAAATGCACAATTCCTTTAACAGGTTAAAGGAATTAAAACACTATTTTCCCCTCCTTTTAGGTAATTTTGAAGTATGTTTAATTGAACTATGGTCAGAAGAAAGTTTCTAGAGAGCAAAAAATGAACCAACTTGATGCAACAAAATCAGGATTTTTAATGTGCATTGGCCTCTGTATTTTCATCTTCACTTTTATCTATGTAAGAAACACATTTTCTAAAGAACCAAGTGAACAAAAATCCTTCCCAGATACAGCAGAATGTGGTGTTTATCCAGATGAGCTTTGTTCAGCGCTTTTTGAGGGGAAAAGTGCAGCACCTCAAATCGGAAATTTTTGTCAGATGATTCACCAACCTGAAATGCCTGACTGCATACGGACTCCATGCAATTGCTCTACAGTCTTGAAGACTCTGCATTTTATAACAAGACCACTGTCTGAAGAAGAAGGAAACTTCTCCTTGGCATATATCATCACAATTCATAAGGAGTTAGAAATGTTTGTGAAGTTACTCAGAGCCATTTATCTGCCTCAGAATGTATACTGCATACACATAGATGAAAAGTCACCACGGTATTATAAAATCGCAGTGCAAACACTAGTTAACTGCTTTGAAAACATTTTTATTTCATCAAAAAGAGAAAATGTTGTTTATGCAGGATTTTCAAGATTACAAGCTGATATTAATTGTATGAAGGATTTAGTTAATGCTAAAACTCAATGGAATTATGTTATTAATTTGTGTGGCCAGGATTATCCCATCAAAACGAACAAAGAAATTATACAGTACATCAAAAGTAAATGGAATGATAAAAATATGACTCCTGGGGTGGTCCAACCTCCTCATATGAAACATAGGACGCATCTTAGTTACAAAGAATATGTACATTCAGGAACATCCTACGTGTATCCAACCAAGAACATGAAAGATGATCCTCCACATAACTTAACTATATATTTTGGTACTGCTTACTATGTACTCACTAGAAAGTTTGTGGAGTTTACACTGACTGACGTACGTGCAAAAGATTTGCTTGAATGGTCAAAAGACACATACAGTCCAGATGAGCACTACTGGGTCACACTGAATCGTTTAAGTGGTAAGACGCATGTTATTTATACCATGAATTGCCTCCTTGTCCCACATTATTATGACATTTCACCCCAGGAGGGTGATGAGGTTCTCTTTGGAACCCAGTGGTGCCATTGTATATCACCTGCAGAGGTTATTTCCTGCATCCTCAGTGGATGTACTGCAGTGTCCACATCCCTGATGGTTTGAGAAATAAAAGATGGAATCTTGAAGTATAACAAGTCTCACAAATAGCAGTGCAGACCACTAGTCACTGGGCTAGAAAAATGCAGCTTTTAAGCATGTCCCCTACCCCCCATCTATTAATGACTTGTTCTAATCGAGCAATAAATTGGGCAAACCTATTAGACACTTCCATTTTCTGTTATTTTTAATATCGGTAAAATGAAGAAACAATAAGGCAATACTTTTAAAAGACTGCTTCAAAGAATCCAAATTATTTGTGTTACATAGGAAAAAAAAACAAAAACCCACAAAACTCTGTTTGGCTTTGGTTTGATTTTTTTTTTTTTTTTTAAGATGCTCCAGCTGCTACACCAAATGCACAGTGGGAAGGAAATATACGAGCTATTAAATGGAAAGATCAAGAAGGAGTTGCACATAATGGCTGCAAAGGTAATGTGATAACTGAAAACAGAACTAGGCCCTTTCAAAACACACTGTATTTATGAAATACCACTATCAGATAAATTGATGCACTTGCTCTAACATCCATTGCAGAATAATTCTTATGTTTCATAATTATCCATGAAATGTCTCAGTAATGGATATTTTATTTTTTAAAGTATCAAATAAAAGCAACCATACTAAATTACTCTCTTATACCCAGTCCAACTATCTTTCGATATCTTAGAATACTGCAGACTGTTACAGTACCTATTTAGTAAACTGTTCTTTTAACCCCCAACTAAGAAGATATTTCTATAATTAAGTGAGTTAATGACAGAGTTCCACATATTTTACGTTTCAGCAGCATTAAATCTTAAACTAGTGTTTTTACAAGCCACTGCACACTCATATAATTCCCACCTATTAAATGAACGTGTATCCAGTGCACTAACCTTAGTAGCTCCAGTCTTAAACAGAAGAGAACAGATTTACTTGTCATCCATTTGACAAATATGCATGTTGAACGAGTCAGTGTGCATGTGCCCATAAGGTAACTCAGGGTTGGCCTATGTGCAGTCCAGAAATATAGGCAAAAATGCAGAAATATAGTGATGTCTAAAGAGCAGTTTGACCCTGGTTGAGTATTCAATCACCTACTTTCATTTAAACCTGCAACTGCCATAAACTAAGCATAGAGGAAATTTAGGTACAGGATAAAACAAGAAGAATGGATTGTTGTACCCCAGAGGAGAGCATGGAATCAGACCACCAACAGGTCAAGTGAGCAACATGAAGCACTGCAGTGTGTCACTGAAGCAGCAAGTCTGAGTACAATGTACACCCCTTTGCCTAAAATCAATAACAGTGTGTAGCCCCTTGTTTTTATAAGTAACTAAACAGTAATATTCTTTAGATTTACTTGAACCGTGCTTCATAAGCAGATATATCTATTTGTCCTTTATGTTAGTAGCACCTTAAAGTATTTTAAAAAACATCTAATTCACTATTCCCCATTTGTGTATCTTCTGCATTTCAGTCAGCTTGGAATTAATATATTTACATTTTGTCTTTGCAGGTCATTACATCCGAGATATTTGTGTCTATGGACTGGGGGATTTACAGTGGATCATTGAATCACCTAATTTATTTGCCAACAAGTTTGAGCCTACAACATATCCACTTGTTATGGACTGCCTAGAGAGACGCTATAGGCTTAAAGTACTGCAGCAAGCTGAAGTCCCACTAGAAGCCCACTGGCATTTTCAGGAAAGTAACTATTTTAACATGAAGTTGAATGTCTGAGTCTACTGAACATCTAAAATATTGAGGGGAAAGAATGGGAAGAAATTAACAACATGTCTTTTAACAAGTGCAGAGTTCTCTATGTAAATTATATTTAGGGAAGGTGATATTATCAGTCCAGCTCCTGTTCTGTTGTTCACCAACTACCATCTCTGGGAACTACAAACTGTAAGAAAGTTCCTAACGGTGTTAAGAAACCCTTAATTACTGAGTAGAGGAGAACCACTATTACTTCAGTACAGACTTCTTTTGAGAAAGTTCTGAAGAATATGGACAAAAAGATCAGAAGACAAATTTTTAATAAGGGAAGAAGTGGCTTTTCCCCCTACACCTGAATAAACTACCATATGATTACATATGAGACTTATCAAAGAGAAGCAGAAAATTCAAGCTACTCCTTAAAATGATTCATTCAATGGGGAAATCATTGTTCTATATGCCCCTGAAGAAAGCACCATTCAAGTTGCTGAAACAGAAAATAAGAAGCACAGACTGAACAAAGACAAAATATTAAGATTTTAAAGTTAAAGTGGTCTCAACTATATCTCGTAAGTAACTTATTTTGAATCAAGGGAGATGATTATGTACATTAGTCTTAAAGGGACAGTGTAGGTTGAAAACATTCACGGAGTTGTTTTTTTAACCTAATAGAGTTACAAGTAACGCCTGAATTTCTAAAACTGAAAGTCAAGTGTCAAGTGGTATGTATACATATACATACACACGCATGCTATTTTCTCAGTTTATTTTGTGTATTTGTCAGCACTTTGTATATAGTCAATTCCGCTGTTTTGTTGATGGCCTGTTGCACTTCCTGGCTCATGCACTAGCATGGCAACATCACTTATGCACTGCTCTGGTGGAAGCTTACATGCATATTTTTCACTGGAGGGTATTTATCAGTAGCAGAACTGCTGTTAGTTGAGTTTGGAGCTGGGGGCGCACTCTTTTCCTGAGATCTCTGAATGGAACTGGGAAACAATGGGAGCAGGGACAGGGCAAGAAGGTACAAACAGTACCTGGGGTTTGGGAGCAACTGAAAACTGGGCAACAGGCCCATACTTCCATTCCACAGGGTATGTGCCTGAGGATATATGCAGGCAGCCCAATTCTTTCCAACACCTAAACATAGCTGTAGAGTTCAGAGAATATCTAGCCACATATGGACATGCACACCATCTCCAAATCCATTTGTGGACTAAAGGAAACACTGTTCTGCATCTGGAAGGTGGTGTCCCCATTCAGACCCTATGAACAACCAACAAACAGAGGCAGTAGCGCAAGGATTCCACATAGTTTTGGGCAAGGACTTGTCTTCACTTCCCGGGACTCCTCTACTGGTTCTGGGGAACAAAGCAGTTCTTCTCTCCTTAAACCCCTCCTGGCAGGCCTTACCTCAATCCTGCGCTGAAATGACCAGGAGTATGGGGCACAAGTCTGTTTGGGTGTGTTGGTGTTCTCAGGCCAGCCCATTCTCCCTTGAGCAAGAAATCCGCATCAGCAGAAGAAAAAAACAATTCAGACTATGTCACTGATGAAAGGGATCTCTTGGAGAAACTTCCATTTTTTTAGGCCACTTAAAAAAATCCAAGTCATCAGTGTCCCTGGAAAAAAATGTGTGCAGTGGAACCTCATTCCCATGACCCCAAATACACTCCTATATTACCTAGAATGAATTTTGACCTAATAAAATACATACTATTATTTATACATTGCACATCTAGAGACTATTTTTTCTTCTATGGCTGCCAATGGGTCCTGCTTCTTGAAAATTTTAGAGGTATTCAATAGACCTTTGCTGTGCTCTGCTATTTATTTATGTATGGTATTTAATGGACTTCTGCCATGCTTTGCCAAGCACTTTTAAAATCATCTAATACCACTCTCTGGAGTTCCTTTTTCACTCGGTCTCAGTCTCCCCATATTATTTCTCTGGGGAGTTTATAGGGGCCGCCCTTAAATTTAACCCATTCTCTAGCATGGTACTAATTTCTTCATATTTAAATTCTGAAACCCTTTTAATGCCATTTCCCTAAATGCTAGCTTATGACCCCCACACTAAGGGGTGTATACATTACATACTCTAGACGAGCGGATCCAAGTCATGGCACTACTATTTTGGGGTTCCCCAAAGAACTCAGTTCAACCCCAGTCTCGTCACTGAGCTTCCTTTGTCAGGCATACAGCAAAGTTGCGCTGAGTTGATCAGACTCAAGTGTCAGGGGTGGATATATGGCACACAGCCAAAGTTACCCAGCAAACCTCTTCTTTTATTTAAATTTACCCATTTGCACTGCATCATACATTTTGGGGTTGGCTCTGTGACTTTGAAAGAACAAACCCCTATACAGCATGCACTGTCCAAACACTACTGACTTTTTACCTCATTTTATATTCCAGGCTTACCTTATCCATTATGACCTTGTCCATTGTAAATGGTTCCCTGGGTGTCCAGACATTCTGTTTCCAGCTTGATGATCCATTTACCTCCCTAATCCTGTCTCTCAACAAATAAGGCCTCACGCATGTCCAATTACTCATGTCAAGTCAGACCTATACCTGTGAGGTAGCAAAGTATTATTCCCCCCTTTCCAGATGCAAAAACTGAGCCACAGAGAGGGTAAGTGACTTACCCAAGGCCACAGTGATTTCCCTTCCTGAGGTTGAGTTTGGAGCTGAGCCATACTATTGAACGGTTTCTTGGCAGCATGGTTTATTTGAAAAGAACTTTAACATAAGCACTGAGCGTCTGTTTCCCTATTTATTTAGCAAATCAAGAAATTCAAACTCTGCCTCCATAATTATCCATGGCATAAAAAAAATCAGAATACAGCTTAGTTATTTAAAAATACATTGCAGCATAAATCTTATGAATTTCATGGTTTAGAGTCACAGGATAAACTAGCAAATGCCTTTTCTCAAGAAAATTCAATATTAGAGCATTTTTCACTTTGTTTAGACTGATTGAAAACTAGGGATTTTTGTTACGTGCATCAGTCATAACAAAATTAGCTTTGAACCATCTCTTTAAATACCATTATAAAACATTGGGTGTATTTATCTGCTCTGCACAAAGTTTTAGAAAATAAAATGTAATGATCACAATCATTTTGTTATTAGAGCCACTATAAAGGACTCACAGTGCATAGCTTGCAAGTTAACAACCCAATCTGCCATCCTTATTCACGATAAGAAATATCTTTCTCCATAATTAATTAAATTAGTGGTTTACTTATGTAGCAAGGAATCAATTAACATGTGTATGGATAGCAGAATCTGGCCCTAACAGAATAAAACAGAGAAAAAAGATTTAGTTTACAGCTGACATATGTACATAAAAAAACCTCGTTAAAATAGTATTAAGGTACGATTTAAGAATGGGCAAGCCAAGAAGTTCGGAGTCGAGCCTGATCCTTCCTTAAATGGCTCTTCTATATTTTATATAGTTTTAATGCAAAATTCTCCATATAAAAAAATTGGGGGGAGGGCAAGAAGTCATCTAACGTTGACACAATAGGGCAGTTTAAAAAAAATATTTCATCCCTAACTCTGAATTGGCACAATCTCGTTAAAGTAAAAGCCTTAACAGTATTTTAACTGAGTGTTTTCAACCACAATTTTAAAACAAGTCATTAATGTGACTGGGAGCTGAGAACAGCGTTAACATATATTTATGGAAATTTATTAAATGCACATTATTGTTTTTTACCAGCAAATTGTTCAGGGTTGTTTTAGTCTCATGTCAATCTGCATTTACTGACTTTTAAAAACTGTTGACTCAATAAACGTCAATCTATCATGTCAATCTGATTATGTACAAGGAAACAGTATGCTGTATAATGTATCAGAGATGCACTAATTCTATGGATGAAAGGCATTTGAAACACTTCTGAAAGTTGCTGCACATGTGCAACAGCTGTGTTTTCAAGATAAGCTATTTGTGTATGTTTAAAAGGCATTATTTCAAATAAAGTACTCTATCAAGAGAGTATTAAAATTTGTTGAAAATGAAACATTTTCAAAATAAAATGTTAAAGAAATGCAAAAGATGGCATATAAAACCACCACCTTCTATTTATTCACATTTACCTTACCACAGCTTATGATAAAATGTTATATTTAAAAAGATGCCCCTGGTATCAGAGAGCCTGTTATATATTGCAAGGATAAAAACAGAATCTTAAATATGGTTTTGAAGAACATAATGAAACTTGTATTTTGCTAATTTATCAAATCAATGGAACAGAAGTACATTGTTCAAGGTTCTGCCTACTCTCCCATCCTGTCCAATATACATATTAATCCCCTTGGTCCCTGCAAGTTTGCTCTGCAGGAATGCTTGAATAATATTGCCAACTGTATGTATTACAGCCTTCCTATTGAGTGCTTGATGAAGTTGTGATTGCCTGCCTGAGGTGGCTCACATCTCCATTTGCTCCCCCACTTGTTATTCAGAGGGGTATAACCAAGTTAAGAATCTTGATTTCACTTTTGACCGTGGCCTGGCCTAGGGTTGCCAACTGTCTGATCACAGAAACCTAAACACCCTTGCTCTGCCTCTTCCCTGAGGCTCCCCTCACTCCATCCCCCCATCCCTTAGTCTCTCGTTCTCCCCCACCCTCACTCACTTTCACTGGGCCTGTACAGAGGGTTGGGGTGTGGGAAGGGCTCTGGGCTGAGCCTGGGGCAGGAGGTTGGGATGCAAGCTCCAGCCAGGGGTCACTTACCTTGGGCGGCTCCTGGGCAGAGGGGTTAAGGCAGGGTCCCTACCTGCCCTGGCCCCGCGCCGCTCCCAGAAGCGGCTGGCACTTCCAGCAGCGGCTCCGTGTGCTGCCCAAACCCGCAGGCGCCTCCCCCCAGGGCAGCAGGGACGTGCCAGCCACTTCTGGGAGAGGCAAGGGGCAGGGCAGGCCTTAGCCCAGCTGCTCCGCTAGACTTTCAGTGCCTAAAATCTCTGAGTTTGGCTTCAGTGGCCCCCGGGAGATAGGACGTGATTCCGGGAGACTCCCGGTAAAACTGGGAGGGTTGGCAACCCTATGGCCCACCCATGGAAGCCTGAAACATATCTGACACTGTAAAAAAAAGTGCTTTTTTCGGTTGTGCCATTGCATCTTCACAACTCGATGACCTCAAAACAGCAACACAGACCACAGACTATAGTGACAAGCCTGGTTTACTGTAAACCTCTCGTCAGTCCTCTCATTGTGGCTACTCCTTCACGCACAGTTTCTTCAGAATGTTGCAACACAATTGCTCCAAGGCTTGAGCTACCATGATCACATTATGTGCACCCTGTATGCCTTATAGTTGGTGGCTATAAAGGAGAAAATTAAAAATCAGTAGTCCCAGTTTTAAAGTCATAGACCCTAATGGCTTTGGACCCTGATTATATCAAGGTCTACTTACTAGTGGAACTTGTATTAATGCTTACTAAACGCCTTTGAGATGACCATTATCAACTTGAAAACTAGCCATTTTCTAAAAAACAGAGTTAAAATAATTTCAGCTATTATACCTGTTGCTAAATCACCCCGTTAATCTCTGCAGCTTCACAATAGTTTCCTTTTTTATAATGTTTTTTCATCCCGGTTGCTACATGAAACATTCACACAAAAACAGTAGAATGAAAATGTCCATTATATGCCAAGTACTAGCTCATCAGTTGGTATCAGTCAGGATAGCTCCATTAAAGTCTGTGGAGCTACAGCCTGTATAAAAGTGAAGATCACGTCCAAGTTGCTGATAAACAAACAAAAAAACGAGTCAGGAATTTTTCTTCCTTCAAACTCCAAATTTAGTAATCTGAGGTGCTATTTGCAACATTAGTAGGTGAACGATTCCAGATCAAAGTGCAACTGAAAGCCTCTCTTTTACAATCGCACAATTCCTTCTGAAGTTAACAGGAAATCATGCTGCTGTTCTGTTGGATCCTGCATTGTGGAACACACCTCCTTGAAACCTTCTCATTTTGTGTTGTCCAACCATCCAAAGGTGCTTCCTCCCTCCAAAAATGTTTCTGTTCTTCCATTTCCTTTCTTTTTCCTCTTAAAGTCATATCCTGCCATTGATATTTTAGAAGTGTGGCATCTTAACTGATATTATATTTGTTTTCTCCTTTTCTGCAGCAGCTCCAGGGTTTTTAAAAATACTATTCTGTATACCACTCAATCAAATGAAACGCTTTTTAAGTATTTAGGCCTATTCTAGAATCAGAGTCGCTCTGGTTTAACTATAAATTGGGTGAAAAACTGATTTAGTTAAACCAGTGCAGTGTGGACAATCTTAACCCAATTCAAATCAGGTTTATATCAATTTGTCTTAAATTGATTACATTTAAAGGTAATTAATATAAAACAGATTAAATTGTATTGAGTGTGTCTAGTTTTTCACTGGTTTAAATCACATCTTTGGTAAAACTGGTGGTGCAAATTTTAACACACACAAGGTGTAACATTTTCGAAAGAGCCGAAATGATTTAAGAGCCTAAATCTTTTTAAAAAAGAACAGGAGTACTTGTGGCACCTTAGAGATTAAATTCTTCTAAGAGGTTCTAAGAGCTCTCCTGCCAACAAACAGCAGCTACACTGTGTCTCGTTTAGTGGTACGGCTGTAGCGGCACAGCCGTGTCACTAAAAACTGTGTAGTGTACACACAGCCGTAGTTGTTCTACAGGTTTCACATTTTTAACGGCAGCTCTGACTTGAATCCTAAAGCAGTAGGAGACAGAGGTGTGAAGAATGGAAAAACTGTGTAAAATCAACTTCAAAAAATTCTCAAATATTAACCATTGCATAGTGCCTCTAGTAAAGGAAAGCAGCAATGACAGTTGCCTATTGTACTCTTCCCTGTTCTGTTAGCAAAACAAAATACAAACCAGGACTTAAAAAGTTTCCAGCTACAGCAGAAGAATTTAGATGGGTAATATATTTGAGATTTGCTTCATGCAAGGTATTTGCTGGGAATTAATGAAGTTATTTCAGTGCTGGGGGACCCTTGTCAGAAAAGAAATGCAAAAACTGCCATCCCTTCCTTCCTTCCTGAAATGCTAGTGATTTCAGAAGCCTCTGAACATGGTACGATATGTATCTCGCTGAAACGAGCTGAGGCAACCTGAATTTTCTTTTGTTACCTTAAATCTGACTCAAACTATTCCCTCCCTCTCCTCCTTAAAAAAATATAAGGTTGCCCACTGATTGAATCATCTAGATACTGGATATGAAGAAAGGGAACATAATCAAACACATGGCCTATGGGTTATGCTGTAATAAGCTTACATTTCTCCTACACACACACACAAAATCCATTTAACTTTGCAATCAGTGTAATCACAAGAGCCATGCTAGCGCTGATCATTATTGCATCAGAAGTTGCTTCTTCTGAGAACATGTATCTTAAAGATAAGTGAGAACAGGTTAGCAAAACAGAATGTCTTTAAATACATCAGCTACACAACAGAAGCTGTCGCCATTGCCACTATTTAGAATGTAGCTTCCAGGACATCTCTGTGGGAATTGGTAAAATCCAGAGTTCGATATTGTGGGAGGCCTTGTGTTCTGAGAGACAGCCTATACTAGATATTAACAAACAGTATTCCTAATAGTCAATCACTAATCATAGAACATACTGTCTATAGAAAATGACAGCTTTTTTACTTCATATTCTCACATTCACTTCAGTTTTTAAATCCACTACTGCATAAAGAAAAAGACTGCACCAGGGGAATACAGCTAATTATTGCTTTCAATATAAACAAACCATTAACTACCAGAAAGCATAGAAACCAGCTCCCTAAGGACCCTATTTACTAAACTTCTATTCACCTTCTGTGCATGAGGCAACTGGATCAGAGCTATCTCAGTGCAGATTTCAGCGTTTCTTTTCTGAACAGTCAACTCTACTCTAAGTTCTTCAGTCTTAACCACATATCAAAGGAAGTGCAGACCAAAATATGGGGCCTGGTCTAAACTTAAAGATTTTACTATGTCAGTTAGGGGTGGGATTTTTGTTTTTAAACCAACAAAGCTATGTCTGTAAAAGTCCTACCGTACATACAGTTACACCAGTATAGCTAATGTTGGTTTCCCGAACTCGCATAAAATACACTGGTAAAGTCACTTATATACTGATACCAGTGCATGTGAGCTAGGAGCCCCCACCTCCCTCCCATTCTGCCTTTGTGCTGCTTCAAAAGGGTGCCCCCAGCATGGTGCAGTGGAAGTTTGTACCCTACCCCTCCTCTGTCCCCCTAAGCAAAAAGTACAGGATTGGGAGTCAGGATTCTAGCTCCAGTTCTACTAACTCTGAAATAGTACTGAATCAGTTAAAATTGAACCAGCGGAGGAGTTAAGACCTACTACAGTCACAATTATACTGAAAGCGGTATTGAAATGTTAGCAGCAGCTATTTGTGAATACACTTTTATACAAGCATTCAAGGAGCATGAGCCTGTACTGGGACCACCAAAATTCTTCACTATATTCAGACCTTGTATGACTTTTGGACAAATCAGTGAACATCCCTGCACCTGAACTTCAACATCTGCGGAACCAAGACAATGTCACGTAATCACCATGCTGTTACCAGTTAAAGACTAATGCAGCAGCTCAATCTTCATTCCAGCAATCCATGGACCATGCGTCCTATTCTCTTAAATACTCCAGGACAAATACCACTAAAGCAAATGTGTAGGTCTATCTGCTAGATCTTGTATACATGAACTTTGTATATCTATGGTGCAGAATGAATATTAATTTTAAATCAAGACAAGCTGACATATGTGATGTTTCAGCTTTTTCTAGCAGTTGGTGCAATTCATAGATTCCAGTGCCAGAAGGGACCACTGTGATCATCCATTTTGACCTCCTGTATAACACAGGCCATAGACCTTCCCCGAAATGATAGCTAGAGCATTTCTTTTAGAAAAAGATCCAATCTTGATTTTAAAAATTGTCAGTGAGAATCCACCACAACCCATGTTTTCTAATCCTTTAATCATTCTCATGGCTCTTCTCTGAACCCTCTCCAATAACTCAACATCTTTCTTGAATTGTGGATACCAGAACTGGATACAATATTCTAGCAGCAGTCGCACCAGTGCCTAATAACAAGGTAAAATAACCTCTCTACTCCTACTCGAGGTTCCCAGTTTTTGCATTAGCCCTTTGTCCACAGCATCACACTCAGAGCAATGAAGAACACCCAACAAACAAAATAATCAATGGAATACCGTAAAATAAAGAAAACATTCTTTTTGAGCACACTAATGTCTTCAAGAACAAGTCAAATAACAAAAGCAAAAATAGAGTAAATAATTCTCTTGTGCATTCATATCATTGCTTCTAGAAAAAGATTAAAAGAAGAAAGAAAATCCATCTGCACCCTGAATTTCATCAAGAATTCACATCAGTGTTTGTTTATGCATCAACACACAAGACTGTTTTACAATGTTAAAATCATACGCAGTAAGTTTATATTATATATATTAGTGTTAACTTTTTCCCAGATTTTTAAATAGTTAAATAATCTTAATACTTACAGTAAAAGACAAATTACTTTGAATTATTCTGCTTGGAACGAGATGGAAAAAGTATCTGATGTTTTAACATTATAAATGGGTCAAAAGATTTTTTTTAAAACAAACAGCAAATGGCAAGTATTCAGCAAATATAAAAAACAACCTTTCCTTGAACTGAAATTAAAAGACTACAGTGTTTGGGAAAAATAATAAAATGAACAAAACATTTGATTTTGGAGAATAGCTGTTATAAAAACAAACTAACTTTAAAAATAAGGGTTTTAAGATGTGCATTTTCCAAGACAATCACAAAGGAACTATTTAACTATCAATTCTGTTATAAGGATATAAAGTATTATTTTCAGGCTACTAGAAAAGTGAAATCTTTGAGTTTTGCAGATGCAGCTTCAATTTGTATGTGCATCTGTTGAAATTTTTGTGTGAAGAAGCATTTGCAGCTGGCATAGCGTGTCTGTATATTTATGCGTACACCCCAACTATGGCCACATTTACTCCTATGTGTTTTTAAAGAAAAACAAGATTTAAAGCTTAAACTTACCCGGTGACAAACTTCTGTTTTAATTTCTTTAAGAGCACGTTCAGAGAACACACAGCCACAGTTCCGCAAAAAACAAAACCTTGGGGAAAAAATAAAACCAGAGTAATTTGATTCTCACGTTTTAGAAAATTTAGTTTACCAGTAACAGACATTTTATTTTATACATGTGTAGTAAATAAATTAAATCAACACTTCAGATTGCAGCAAGTAATTTACCTGTTAGCTTTTTGTACACCTCTCTGTGGCTAATCAAAAGAAACACAAGTATGACATAGCTAATTTGCATTAATGATATTGAGACTCATTATAATTACTAACTAAACAAACAATAAAAATCAAGCATTCTGAATTGTGCTATGTACTTTGTTAATTTATTCTGACTAGTCTAATTTGGTTTATTTTTATACTATTTCAGTGAACACTAAAAAGTTTACTACAATCTCTCAAAAATTTATGAATTCTTACAAAGCCTCAGTATACTTTGCTACCGCTCCATGTCGGTTCCCCAGATCCTCTGAAGTATCTAAGCACTAATCAAACTCTGGTATTTGTATGATGAGCACTTTGATGAGTGATGGACACTCTCCAACATGACTTTTCCTGTTGTGGCTGCTGCAAAGATCATATTCCTAGCCCATCACTTTCCCAACCCGTGTCGCCCCTTCCTTTGCACATCTCCACTGGCTCCACTTTCTCTACCACATCAAACATAAGCTGCTTGTATTCACTTTCAAGGCCCCTCACAGTCTATCCCCATTTTATTGTCTCTCATTCGCTAATGAGCCATCAATTGGCCCACCAGCCTCCTTCGCCTACTTGTTAAATTTTCAAACAAATTTCTTCATATATTTTTCATAGACTTCCCCTCACACTTGTGAGGTGCCCCCTGTAAACATGCACTAAGCTATCTCATTATCCATCTTCAAAACCTCTCTCAAGCATTTAGGAAAAATGTGGACAAACTGGAAAGAGTCCACAGGAGAGCAACAAAAATGATAAAAGGTTTAGAAAAACCTGACTTATGAGAAAAGGTTAAAAAAAACCTGGGCACGTTTAGTCTTGAATAAAGACAACTGAGGGGAGAGCTGATAGTCTGCCAATATTTTAAGGACTGTATATAGAAAGAATTGTGATTAACAGTCCTCTATGAAAGTGTGACAAGAAATAACAGGCTTAATCTGCAGCAAGGGAGCTTTAGGTTAGACATTAAGAAAAACTTTCTAAGTATAAGGGTAGTTAAAGCTCTAGAACAGGCTTCCAAGGGAGGTTATGGAGTCCGCATCACTGGAAGCTTTTAAAAACAATTGGACAAACACTTGTCAGGGATGGTCTAGGTTTACTTGGTCCTGCCACAGAGCAGGGGGCTGGACTTGATGACTTCTCAGAGTCCCTTCCAGGCCTACATTTCTATGATTCTAAGATTCAATATGTCTGTGTGACACGGTGCTAAGCAGAAAACTGCTTAGCCAACCCTCTGTCACTCCAGCTCCAATTAAGGGAAGTGAATTGAAGCTGGGTAGACCATTTGGCCCTGACTGGGGAAGTTTAAACAGCTGCTGCCTCATCAGGCTGGGGCTGGATAAAAGCCTCAGGGGAAGGAAGCAGGGAGGGGGGAGCTGGAAAGAGAAAAGCAGAGCAGAGCGAAGCGAGACAACTTGCCCCCCCCGCCGGTGGACTGCAAGAAGGGGACTACTTGTATGGTGGAAAGGTGGTGGGAGCACAGTCTGTAAATAAAAGCACCAGGTGGGCACTGCACCTAAAGGTCTCTATGTGACTTTCTCAGCCCAGCGGGGGGCAGGAGCCAGGAGGGCCCTGCAGGGACTCTGCTACATATGGGGGCTCATCCGGGATTATGCCAAAGCAAGAGTTTGGCAGCATGAGATGGAAGAGACCTCGCAGTGGCTGATCAAGCAGCAGGAAGGGCTGCAGAAGGTAGTACAAACTTTTCAGCAGCTGGAGAAGCAGGCCATGCTCAGCTGGCAAGCTGAGCAGCAGAGGAGCCTGCAAGATTTTATTCGGGAGCAGAGGACCATTCAACGCAGCTCCTTCAGAAGGTGGGAAGTCCCCCAATGGGGGATGGCATGCGGGCACCAGGCTTGGGACTATGTAAAATGGGCCTGGCAGATGACCCGGATGCCTTTCTGGGCACTTTTGAATGGGTATCTATGGGGAAAGGATGGGACAGGACAACCTGGGCCCTGCAGGTGGCTCTCTACCTGGCTAGCGAAGCCCAGGTAGCCTATATGGCCCTGAGTGAAGAACAGGCCAGGAGCTACGACATGGTCAAAGCGGCTGTCCTAGATTGGGTAGGGCTGTTTGCTGAAAAATATCGCCAGCACTTCCGGACGACGAAGTGGACAGGGGGTTTGAGGACCTGGTCCTTTGCCCAGAAATTAATGGACTGGGCCACCTGATGGTTGAGAGCTGGTGCCCAGACTGTAGAGGAGATCATGGATGCGCTCATCCTGGAACAGTTTTTACAAGGCCTACCAAAGAGGACAAGGGTATGGGTGAGATGGCACCAACCAGGCCCGGTGGAGGCTGCGGTAAAGCTGACAGAGGAATATGTGGAGGCAGACTCCCCCAGGAAGGAGCGGCACCCCTATAAGGACAAGGACCCTGGGAGAAAAATCCAGGAAAACCCTGACTGGGAAGGGTCTGGGGAAAAAAGGTGGGGAGCTCCCACTGGGACCAGGCAACTCATCTGTTAGCAGTGAGGGCAAGTGGGACATAAAAAGCAGGACTGCCCAGATACGGACTGTGGCTTTGTGGAATTTTGCAGGTGGACCAACTCTGGGGGGCAGGGGAAGGGGCAGAAACTGTCCACCATTTCTGTGAGGGTGGGGAGGAGACCCCAGCAGGGTCTGGTGGACTCAGCCTCTGCCTGCTCTCTTGTCAGGAGGGGGTTGGTGAAGCTGCAGTGGATAATCCCTGGTGCCAAAATAAATCTGGAATGCGTCCATGGGGATGAGAAGCAGTGCCCAATGGCCCAGACACCCCTCAAGGTTCGGGGCCAGTTCCGTTGGAAATGGGTCGGGGTGGTAGAGGGCTTGCAGTACCAACTGGGACCCCTGCCCAAGAGGGAAATGAGATTGGGCTGGGGGCTGAAGGTGAGAGAAGGGAAAGACCTGTTTAGGAAGGGGGAAGAGGTCTCGGAGATAGAAAACCCTAGACAACAGAGCCTGAGTCAGGAAGGACGGGAGAAGGGAAAGGAGAAAGAAGATAGGGAGGGAGTATCTGCCCCTGGGCTCTCAGCAGAGCCAATGGGCCCAACAGAAATCTCTGAGGCAGACCCCTGGAAGACTAGGCCCAAATCCTGCTTGAGGGGTCTGGGGAAACTGAGGTCCTGGGTGCCCAGGAGGAAGCTGGGGCCAATCCTGAATCCCTGTCAGAGGTGAATGGGGGAAAGAAAGAGGGGCGCACTCAGGGGTGTGACTGGTGTGATGACCTCTGGGCGGAAGCAGAGCTAGGGGGTGGCCCACCCTCCACACAATGTGGTTTCTGCAGGTTGGGGATGGCTGAACCCTGCAAGGAAGCTCCAGCTGGTCACCCAAAAAAGGAAGGACTTTCCAGTAGGACCCCACCCGTTAGAGGAAGGAGGGGATCTGTATGGTTGAACCACGTGATTTGGAAAAAGGGGGGAGGCGTGTGACAGGGTGCTAAGCAGAAAACTGCTTAGCCAACCCTCTGTCACTCCAGTGCCAATTAAGGGAGGTGAATTGGAGCTGGGTGGACCACCTGGCCCTGATTGGGAAAGCTTGAACAGCTGCTGCCTCATCAGGCTGGGGCTGTATAAGAGCCCCAGGGGAAGGAAAGCGGGGGGGGGAGCTGGAAAGAGGAGAGCTGCAGTAGAGGAAAGACAGTGAGGGGAAGCAGAGAGAGATAGCTTGCCCCCTCTCTCCTGCTGGGGCACTGCAATAAGGGGACTACTTGTATGATGGAAAGGTGCAGAAAGCACAGCGTGTAAATAAAAGCATCAGGTGGGCACTGCATCTAAAGGTCTCTGTGTGACTTTCTCAGCCTGGCAGGAGCCAGGAGTTTCCCTGCAGAGACTCTGCTACAGTCTGTCAGGGAGGGTTTAGATATACTTAATCCTGCCTCCGCACAGGGGGCTGCACTAGATGACCTCTTGAGGTCCCTTCCAGCCCTGCATTTCTATGATGCTTACAACAAAAGGTTGACAATCGTTAAGCTGCGGAGACCACTGTCTACCATGCTGACCAATATTGTCTCTGTTTCCTTGAACTCCCCAATCTGTATCCCTTTATTGTCTCTTGACTTATAGATTGCAAGATCCTTAGGCCAGGGATTGTTTTTTTTCGTTGTTGTTCTTGTGTGACTGTACAGCTCCTACCACAATGAGGCCCTGGTCCATTAGTAAGGCTCATAGGCACTACAATAACTCCAATAGTAAATAAATAATAATGTTGGGGCTATTCACAGTAATTCACAAAACATTTGATTTGAAAATCAATTTGAGAAGTGGATTAAACATAACGATCATTTTTTAAAATATGAACTTAAGTAAAATGTAGAGTCTTGGTGAGGTTAGCTAAATTTATGATTCCTAACATAATTCAGTTTTCCAATGTTTGATATAAAATTTTAAGTTAAGACAAACATAATTCTTACCTTTATACAGTCCAAAATAACCATGTTACTGTGCATAAATACATAACAAATTTTCTGCTAATTACTAAGTGAGCAGTATTGCCAATGGGAGCTATATTCTTAACATTGTCTTTGTGGCATGAGTGTTGTTATACCTTAACTTTAGGAGATACGCAGAAAGAAAAAAGTGTGTGACGGATCTGTTAATGGTTCTGCGTATGGTTTTATATGCTTTAGGAAAGAATTTCCTTTCCAACAACCCAGTGTGGCACATGCATAAATAAATAAAATACCAAAGCTTCAAAGTACCATTAAATAAGAGTCACCCCCTCCCCCATCCTGAAACACTTGCTGACATTAAAAGGAAAATGACAAAGCCTTCATGAACAGATAAATGAGCCATTAGGCATTCATTCACCTGTCTGACTGTTACTGAATACAGTACAATTTAAAATGGATTATTGGAATGAATAAGCATTAAAGAGGAGAACTTTTCTTGCCTGGGGTATTTATTTTGAGAGGCAGAATATTAGGTCAACATCACCATAAAGAAAATGGGTGAGGAAATTTTGAACATAAATTTGGTAGACTTCCACTCTAATTTCACAGATCCACCACTATTCCATTCCTCCAAAATAATGTGTTGCAACAGGAGGACTCCCTGGGGCTCACCCCGCAACACTGAAGTTAATACAAGTTTTGCAGTGGGAGAGGGATTAGAGCCCCCTAATGAAGCTACGACAATTTACAGCTGCTCAGGATCTGTCCTCCCACTATTTTAACAGTTTCTAAAATATTAATTTGCACAGTTCTAAGTAAAGTCCAGTTAAAGATACATGTACGATACTAACCGATGCCTTCCATTCATTTCCAAGCCCACCACAGGGCAAATAAAGCGTGCACACTGGATGTCGTCATATTTATCACCTTTTGTGTTCCCTTTATCACCTTTCCAAGCTGGATTATCTACAAGGTTCAGCTCTGTTACATTCTGAAAGAGACAAATGTAAGTTTTTAAGTTGTGTTCTAATGATGCTTGAGACATGTTGAAGTGGTGATGTGCCTGAAGATACATTTTCCTTTATGGCTTATTATATGAAGAAATGATGAAATTCAACAAAGACAAGTGTAAAGTACTACAGTTAGAAAGGAAAAATCAAATGCACAACTACAAAATGGAGACTAATTGGCGAGGGTGTAGTACTGCTGAAAAGAATCTGGGGGTTATAGTGGAGCACAAACTGAATGAGTCAACAATGTGATGCAGTTGCATAAAAGGCTAATATTCCAAGGTATTTTAACAGGTGTGTCATCTGCAAGACACAGGAGGTAACTCTCCCACTCTACTCAGCACTGGTGAGGCCTCAACTGAAATACTGTGTCCAATTCTAGGCACCACACTTTAGGAAAGATACGGACAAACTGAAGAGAGTCCAGAGGAGAGCAACAAAAATGAAAAGGTTAAGAAAATCTTATATGAGGAAAGGTTAAAAAAAACTGGGCATGTTTAGTCTTGAGAAAAGATAACTGAGGGGGATAACAGTTTTTCAATATATGTTATGGCTGTATATAAAGAGAACTGTGATCAATAGTTCTCCATGCCCACTGAAGGTGGGGCAAGAAATAATGGGCTTAATCTGTAGCAAGGGAGATTTAGATTAGATATTAGGAAAATCTTTCTAACTATAAAAGGTAGTTAAATCCTGGAACAGGCTTCCCAGGTAGGTTGTGGAATACCAATCACTGGAAATTAAGAACAGGTTGGAGAAACACCTGTCAGGGATGGTCCAGGTTCACCTGGTTTTGCCTCAGCACAGGGCCCTGGACTTGATGGATTCACAAGGTCCATTGCAGCCCTTCATTTCTATGATTCTATTTTATATTAGAGCTTCTAATAACATTTATAATGGCAATGACATTTTAGGGTCACAGACACTGTACCAAGTTTTTATAAGTTCAGCCATACAGCAGCTCTGAAATTTTACAGCTGCAAAACTTTTGAGATATCTGGCAGCGGAGACTCAGAATTCTATTCCTGACTGGCAGTGTTCTAACTGATAATTCTGCAGTACAGTATAAAGATTTAAAAATAAACTATTTACAAATTGGACATATTGGCTCAATATCAACTAGCCTCTTTCCCAGTTTAGCCTCACTGTGCCTCTCTTTACTCCACTGTTTAAAAGGTGATAATAATACCTATGTTACAGGAGTAGTATGGGATTGGTTATTTAATAGCGACATGCAAGGTATCATGAACAAGGCTATGTTTTAGTCACGGGTATTTTTAGTAAAAGTCACGCGCAGTAAACAAAAATTCACGGCCCGAGACCTGTCTATGACTTTTACTAAAAATACCCATGGCTACAACTTGGGGGTCTGCCTGGGGGAGGATGGCCCAGATGTGCGGGGGGGGCGGCGGCGGCAGGCGGCCCGGGATCCCTGCTGGTGCTGGGGCGGCGGCGGCAGGCGGCCCGGGATCCCTGCTGGTGCTGGGGCGGCGGCGGCAGGCGGCCCGGGATCCCTGCTGGTGCTGGGGCGGCGGCGGCAGGCGGCCCGGGATCCCTGCTGGTGCTGGGGCGGCGGCAGGCGGCCCGGGATCCCTGCTGGTGCTGGGGCGGCGGCAGGCGGCCCGGGATCCCTGCTGGTGCTGGGGCGGCGGCAGGCGGCCCGGGATCCCTGCGGGGGGGTGGGGGAATTTTGGCAGGGCTGGCAGGCTCCCTACCTGGCTCTGTGTCTCTCCCCGCAGCAGCAGCAGAGTTTGGGTGTGGGAGGGAGAAGAGGGTAGGGGCGGGCTCTGGGTGGTGCTTACCTGGGGGGCTCCCCTGAAGCAGTGACATCACCCTCACTCAGCTGCTAGGCAGAGGCATAGCCAGGCAGCTCTGTGACAATCTTGCAGCCTTAATCATGAGCTATTCACAAAGCAAAGGGTGACCCAAATGCAGCTCTAAATTCTATGAGGGCAACTCATGTTTAATGCAGAAGTGCAGCTTGTGAAGACAACACAGTACAGCATGCAGTACTCCACTTCAGGGCAAGAAGAATGCCCGTTTGAATCAAGATGGAGTTTGGCAAACTGGGTGTGGTAGTTTCCACAGGTTGCATCCTCATAGTATAAAAGAAAGTGACTGAAATCTGCTCCATTTTATACAGACCGGGTACAGACTTTGGCAATTTGAGAATGTGGCCATTAGTTAAAAGTATGAGTACCCGTACCTCTGCCATACAATATATCATAAAGAGCGATCCCTGCAATATAGCTACAGCGTCTCTAATATTGTAAGCCAACACAACTGCTACCAAAGTATCAAACTACCTGGAAATGAGATGCTAAATTTATATGCTATAAGAATTTACAAAATTATTTGCTAAACTTTCCATTTTGAACTGGAAAAAGTGCCAGAACAGTACTTGAAAAATTAAGATATTAATTGGCTGCCTTTTAGAATCAGATTTAAATTTTGGCATCCACTTACCTTAATGCTCCTGATATAGGATGCAGCCTGCACAAGGGATTTATCAGATGACTTGTCCAGTAAAAATTCAATGATAGCATCTTTGTTATACAGCCTACAACATAAAATTTGCAGTCAAAATTCTGTGACTTTCAAAAACTACATTTATTAAAAAATTAGTATTTTTATCAAGAAAGCTAAAGAAAAACAATCATACCTTCCCAGCTCACAGGCTACAATTGGTCTCCTTAATTCTTCTTGACTCAGTGTGCAGTAGTACCACTGTGCCACTAATTCTGCATTTTTGTCAACCTGAAGGAAGAAAAAACATTGGTTTATCATTCATTTCAGATGGATTTTTCCCACTGGCAGGTTTATCGTTCAAACCTTTACATCTGAAACCAGCACCCACACCCTACAAAATGACAAGCAACCACCCTCCTGGCTCAAATTCATCTGATAAAATGCTTTTTCAAAACCTTTCAGTGAAGATTCTGCATATTTGCTAGGTTAGTGTTAGGGGAAACAAGTGTTTTGCCTATATCTGACTTGGAGCCTAAACCTGCTAACCGTTACTCATGCAAGTAGCCCCACTGATTTCAATAGGACTCCTGACAAATGTGTAACTGCATGTGTTACCACTGCAGGATCAAAACATTAGATTATAAACTCAACCACGAAGATGTGGGGGAGGGACAGCAGGGGCAGTGTCTTCTAGTGCTGTGGTTTTTCAACCTCTAGTCTGAGGACCACTGGGAGTCTGAAGACTGTCTCTAAGGGGTCTGCGAAAAGTTGTCATTATCACAGAACAGCAGTTTTTAACCTTGGATCCACAGACTGTCTAAGACTTCCAAAGGGGTCCGTGCCTCCATTTGAAATTTTTTAGGGGTCTACAAATGAAAAAAAAGTTGAAAACCACTGTTCTAGTGGTTCCCATCCTTTCTGTTGGAGCCCCTTCCTTGGGGTGGATTGACAAAGTAAATAGCAGGTGAGTTCCATGCTGTGCAATAAGTAGCACTCTCTGCCCGTTTTAATGGCATGAAGTTTAGCTTCATTCCCATAACAAGCTGTCACAAAAGAATGCCGCGCTCGCTTAGTGTGAGATAAACAACCACCTCCACCTGGAAAAACACACTGCAGCCTCACACTGCCCCCCCGGTGTCTGCAGGGGGAGAGAGAATCCAGAGGAGTTTGCAGTCGCCAGCTCCGAGACTCTGGGGCTATTTCCCTAAGAGTCACTAACAGCATTACAGCGGGGATCTCCAGCTATTTTATCATAGAATCATAGAATATCAGGGTTGGAAGGAACCTCAGGAGGTCATCTAGTCCAACCCCCTGCTCAAAGCAGGGCCAATCCCCAACTAAATCATCCCAGCCAGGGCTTTCTCAAGCCTGACCTTAAAAACCTCTAAGGAAGGAGATTCCACCACCTCCCTAGGTAACCCATTCCAGTGCTTCACCTCCCTCCTAGTGAAAATTTTTTTCCTAATATGCAACCTAAACCTCCCCCACTGCAACTTGAGACCATTACTCCTTGTTCTGTCATCTTCTACCACTGAGAACAGCCTAGATCATTCCTCTTTGGAACCCCCTTTCAGGTGGTTGAAAACAGCTATCAAATCCCCCCTTATTCTTCGCCTCTGCAGACTAAATAATCCCAGTTCCCTCAGCCTCTCCTCATAAGTCATGTGCTCCAGCCCCCAATCATTTTTGTTGCCCTCCGCTGGACGTTTTCCAATTTTTCCACATCCTTCTTGTAGCGTGGGGTCCAAAACTGGACACAGTACTCCAGATAAGGCCTCACCAATGTCGAATAGAGGGGAACGATCACGTCCTCTTGATCTGCTGGCAATGCTCCTGCTTATACAGCCCAAAATGCTGTTAGCCTTCTTGGCAACAAGGGCACACTGTTGACTCACATCCAGCTTCTCATCTACTGTAACCCCTAGGTCCTTTTCTGCAGAACTGCTGCGTAGCCATTCGGTCCCTAGTCTGTAGCGGAGCATGGGATTCTTCCATCCTAAATGCAGGACTCTGCACTTGTCCTTGTTGAACCTCATCAGATTTCTTTTGGCCCAATCCTCTAATTTGTCTTGGTCCCTCTGTAGCCTATCCCTACCCTCCAGCATATTTACCACTTCTCCCAGTTTAGTGTCATCTGCAAACTTGCTGAGGGTGCAATCCACGCTATCTTCCAGATGATTAATGAAGATATTGAACAAAACCAGCCCCAGGACTGACCCTTGGGGCACTCCGCTTGATACTAGCTGCCAACTAGACATGGAGCCATTGATCACCACTCGTTGAGCCAGACGATCTAGCCAGCTTTCTATCCACCTTATAGTCCATTCATCCAGCCCATACTTCTTTAACTTGCTGGCAAGAATACTGTGGGAGACCATGTCAAAAGCTTTGCTAAAGTTAAGGAACAACACGTCCACCGCTTTCCCCTCATCCACAGAGCCAGTTATCTCGTCATAGAAGGCAATTAGATTAGTCAGGCATGACTTGCCCTTGGTGAATCCATGCTGACTGTTCCTGATCACTTTCCTTTCCTCTACGTGCTTCAGAATTGATTCCTTGAGGACCTGCTCCATGATTTTTCCAGGGACTGCGGTAAGGCTCACTGGCCTGTAGTTCCCTGGATGACTTCCTTCCCTTTTTTAACCCTGACCCTTACCCTAACTGTTTTACTGGGGGAGTCCCCTGACTTCCTGTTCAAACCTCGACTGCAGCCCCAGCTCTCCCTCAGTGACCAGGTTTTCCACATTCCGGGGGGGCTCCAATCCTCCCCGTGCCCCGCGGACCGGGCCAGCCGCCCCCAGCCATGGCTCCCTGGAGCACACTCCTACCTTCTCGACCTTCCGAGGCCCTTTCACTAATTCGTGTCTCTTGGGGATGGTCCCCCCGTCGCAACCCATCGTTCCCCTCCAAGCTGCACTTCCGCGTCGACCCCTCTGCAGCAACAAACGTACTTCCGGTAGGATGAAGAGTGCTTCCGGCGCACGAGGATGACGCACCAGGGAATCGGGTTGCTAAGGTCCCCTAGCAACCAGTCACGGGAGGGGCGGGGGAAGGGGAGGAGGTTAAGGCTCCGGTGTTGAGCTCTGTGTTCGCTCCTGTATGGGTTCAGTGGCTGGTGGGAGCGCCCGTCCTGCTCCCACACCAGGGTCTTGGGAAACACGCACCGTACCACAGAGCCCAGCAGGGCCCCCACATGTCACCCCAACCCTGCACGCACAGGCACCGGGGGTTGGGCCCTGGCACGTGGGAATGGCACTGACAGGCAGCCACATGGGGTGCGCTGACACGTGGGGATGAGTACTAACATACAGGTACACGGGGATGGGCACTAGGGTTGCCAAGCCTCCAGGATTGTCCTGGAGTCTCCAGGAATTAAAGATTAACCTTTAATTACAGATTATGTCATGTGATGAAGCCTCCAGGAATACATCCAACCAAAATTGGCCACCCTAGTGGGCACTGACATATGGGGGCGGGCACTGAGATATTGATGCACGGAGATGGGCCTGGGCCACGGGGATGGGCACTGACGTACAGGCACAGGGGGATGGGCACACTAGGATGGCACAAACATATGGGGATGGGCACTGGCATGAAGGCACACAGGGACAACATGGGTGCCTTAGGGTTGCCACCTGCCCAAGTCTTCACAGGATCATCCCTTTTTTGAGGTAGCTGGCCTGGAAATCTGTAAGGCTCCTCAGTATACGCTGCCAGCTGTCCAGTTTTTATGGGGGTCAGGATCGTCCTGGATGTCGTGGGTTTTTGTACCTCAGAGGTGGCAACCCTCGGGCGTATGGGGATGGACATTGGCATAGAGGCACACAAGGACAGCATGGGCACATAGGTGTTGGGGACACTGGGCATGGCCACTAGGTAACTCAAGGGGATGGAAGACCACAAGTGTCGATGAAGCCCCCTCGCACTAGGCCCAAGTGTCCTTGGCGGCCCCCCCGCCCCCCGACCCGGAGGCACTCGCAGCAGTTATGCTGAGGATCTGCAACAATATGTTGCAAAGTCAGACTGCCTGAAACTAAACAAGGCCAAACAGGGCAGATATGGCAGAACAATGCTGAAAAAAGCAGCTTTATATCTATAGTTTAATAGATGGTACAGAGAACAAGGGAACTAGCTGGTAACTGGATTGGCTGGCTATATGGATACTTAGGGCAGCTTCCTATTGGATAAGTATGCTGAAGAAAGGATGTATAAAAGCCTATGTAACTTCCTGCTCTGGGTGCAGGATTTGAGATTCTATTCTCCCTGTACCTTCTTTGAAGCTTCAAATAAATTTTTCTGCTTCTCCACCTCGTTGTGATTATTGGGTGACGCATACCGGGCAACGAACCCCTGCTGTTGCTTGCCTCTGGCACTGGATGCCGGCAACATAGGGGTGGGCACTTACATCTTGGCAAACTGAGATGGCACAGGTATAAGGGCCAGACACTAGCATGTAGGCACACAGGGGCAGCACAGGCACAAAACACAGAGGACTGGGCACTGGCATGTAGGCACACATGGGCACATGGGGATGGACATTGGCATATTTGCACACACGGATAACACACAAAAACAGGTCCTGGCACACAGGGACAAACACCTGGGCCTGGGGACATGCGAACAAGTAAACAGAATGGAGTCATGCACTGGCAGGCATGAATGAAAGATGTATGTAAATAAAATGAGCCCTTTTCTGAGCCTTTTGCAGATTTCATTGCCCAGCCTCTGAGAACAGACTGCCTTTAGGGTCTCTCTTTTGTGGACCTTTGCCCTTGATTTATGTGAGTGTGAATGCAAAGCAGCAATAGTGATGTCTCTCTCTCTCCCTGTCTATCTCTCTCACACACACACTTCTCATGCAGTTCATTTTACCTCCTCAATCTCCTTCACCTTCACAAAACAAAAAGGTCAAATTTTGCTGCCCTTACTCTGGCAAAATTCCCATTGACTTCAATGGGAATTTTTCCAGTGTTAAGATTGCAGAATTGTGGTCCATTGTGATTCCTCATGTATCCATCCAGTAAATTTCTAGATCCATTCAGACCATGTCCTTAGTGCTGAGACTCTAAAAGGAGGACAGTCATCACGTGGACACCCTCTCACTGAGAACTAGATTAAGACTAGGTTTCACATAGGCCACTGAAAGAGGCAGCAGAAAGGTTGAATTTAAACAAACAGCCTAGAAGTAAAAAGTACTATATCCTTCCACCAAATCCTGGGCCAGTCTCTTTAATAAACCATTTTCATTATATTAAGACTCTTGTGTTTTTTAGTTATTTACTCTTCTTGTACCTGAATGTGATGCTTGCAATACTGTTTATAGTGCAATGAAATTTTCCTTTAAAACCCCACCAATGATTACTGTTGGATGTTGTGCAGTAAAATTACTTGCCCATTTTATATTTCAAAATCCCCACCTTAACATGTATCCTTTTCTACTCTTTCTTCGTTGATAAGAATAACAAATAGTAATAGTTATGTTGGTGTTCAGTTTCTTTCCAGAGAAAATACTACTGAAACTTCCACATCAAAGGGCCTACTTCTGCCCTGGATTTATACACGTACTATATTAGATTTCTTTGTGGTTGTTTCTTAGGCGCTCTTCACCAAGCTATAGCTCAGAGTTACAAAACCTACTAATTGATACCATCATGTAAACTGATTCAAAGCAGGCTTTGTTTGTTTGTTTTTATTTTTTGTTTTGGTAAGAAGGTTCTAAAATTAAAATGCTTTCAGAAAACACAGTTAGGAAAATATGGGGAAATGAACAAACAACTGGTTCAGATATTAATCTGAACTGATAGGATCAATGATAGCCTCATCACTACTTGTTCCTGTTCTCGCTCCCTTTTCTTGCATCAAATAACTGGAAAGAGATCCTAAACCAAGTACCCCATCTCCTGCTTGGCCCAATTAAGTCTGTAAGAGAGTTGTTAAGGACATAGGCACAACATCATTTTTGCAATGGTATATTGATAAATTAAAAATATGTTTATCAATATGTTATTTATTAATGTTTTGCGAACAACAAAAATTGTAAAACTCATTTAAAAGGGAAAACAGAAGAACAAAATTAAACATCAGAAATGCAGAGAACAAATTTCTGCAGATATCAGGCCAGGCCAAAATATGTACAGTGTGCTCAAAATAAAGAACGGCTTAAATATTTTTTCTTTGCACTTCCATTGGAAATCTGTCTGAATGCAGCTGTTTCAGCAATGCATTCTGTTGGATGTTGGAACATTACACTGAGACTTATCCAAATTTTCTTTACAGGCACAAATTGCACCCAAATTTTTGTATCCACAAATGAATTGCAACTGCAAATGATGGCAAAACTAACTGCCTGCTTATCAGAAGCAAATTATACAGATACAAGTTGTACCTACAAAAGGAAGACAAGGCTTGAAAATTTAAGCCATATTTGAAAAAAAATAAATTAATTGGTAAAAAAAATACAAAACAACACACAAAAACCTATCTAGGTGTTTATATGGCCTCCATCACTGTAATAGCTGAGCACCAGGAAGAGAGAGAAATCATACAAAAATCATTGGCTCAAATTCCTCAACTATGCAGAAGTGTCCTCAAAATGAGTGCACATGTATCCTGCATTACTGTGCACCCATATTCTGGCCAGCAGCAACCCAATAAACAGATTATGCCTGTCTTGACATTCACCCTAATTTAGCATGAACAGCCTGCATGGATCTTATGTGTGTTTTGTGATCGTAAACATGCTGACCATGTTCCCGAAACTTTGAGGCCAATTCTGTAATGGTCCATTATAGCTTCTCCCATGGAAGACATGTGAAGCAGTTGCTCCTTGGGTTTAGATGAGAGCCAGTATGGGGAGTCCAATCATTTCTGTATGGTGCTGGGTATGGGTTTTCTGTGGCCTATATACACATCATCTGCCAGAATTTGTTCCATACTGTGCTCATAACATTGTAATATGAAAGATCTGTAAATGACATTTTATTAAAAAATCTGTAGTTTAAAACAAATACGGTAAACGATCCCCTGGAAAAGAGAGAATGATGACGGCTTCACATAACAATGTATCACAATTTATATACCTTGGTCTGTTATCAGGAAAACCAGTACAACACTTACATTTCCAAGTGAAAAAGAATAGAAAAATATATTTATCTGCTTTGTTTGGAAAGATAAGAAATCAGACAAATAATAAAATAAGTGTATAACAATACTCTATGGAAATTTTTGCCAAGCCACTCCAACGATTGATTGGAAGGGTTGACTCAGCATTTTCCAGATAGTGCTCTAAACTGTTGTGTGGAAAGTACAAATTCGATTCCTGGTCATAGTGGGTATCTCTACACAGCCCATGGGAGTCAGCCTCCTAGCCTAGGGTGATAGACTCGGGGTAGCTGGCTTTCACCAGCACTCTAAAAATAGGTGTATAAACAGTGGTTTGAAATTGCAGCTTGGGCTGGAGCACAAGCTCTAAAGTCTAGGAGGGGTTGAGTTTCACAGTCTGAGCTCCAGACCAAGCTGTCACTTCAACGTGCTGTCTATACATCTGTTTTTATAGCACCAGAACATGTCCCACTAACCCAAATCTGTCAACCTGGACTGGGAGGATTGTTGCCGCAGCCTGTGTAGACATTCCTCAGGGCCTTAGTACATCTTTTATTGCCCCACAGCAACCTCGACAGGGTATGGCTGATTTAAGACTGGCATTTGGGTTCTTTGTGGAGTCCTGTCTTCCTCAGCTCTCAGGATACCATAGTTGAGGGGTTAAAACCCAGAAATCGGGGGAGATCCTAAAGTTTTCTCCAGGATTCTCTTCTAAGAATGGAAAGGCTTCTTCATTCCATCATTGCTCTAAACTGCTGAGTGTATTTAGACAGCTCATCAGCTTGATTTTGAAGTTCCTGCATGGCACCTGTCTTTGGATACTGCACTGCTGCATTTTTGGTGGCAACAGCCAAGTTCTTCAGCAGGCTACAAAACTGGCTGCTGCTGCAGAGGATGTCATTCCGAATATCCTTTTCTTGAGTTTCCTGACAGAGAGAATCCACCAACTTTTGTCCCACCATAATGATCAGTTTGCTCTGTGCTATGAAGACTTCTGGCGGTTGATTATTGCTAAGACTACTGGTAAATACACTAATGGCCTTATGAAGGGCATCAAAATACAGTCTACAATTTTCTGAGAGAGTGATTTTCTTTGCCAAGTCCAGGTTGCTCTGAATATTATGCTTTTTTGAAGGTGGGAAAACCTTAAAAAGGGAAAAGAAAACAAGAAAGACATTCAGTTTGGTAACACAGAGATTGTTTCCTTATCCACTTTATCCTGTATTCTCCTGTAGTTCCAATTAAATAAATTATTCTTCACGTCGCTGCAGCTGATTTGCCACAGCTCCAAAATTGTCACAGCCTGGAGACCTTTTGTAATTATAAAGCACTATTTCTAGCTTTGGTAGGCCATGAAATATCAGATCTTAAAATGATATGATCCTAATTGTAATCTACCTTTTGCCCACATACATACACTTCACTTACAACATGATTTTAGTAGCGGATGTCACAAGAACTGTTGGAGTTAAAAATCAATGCTTTAAAAAGGCTGAACACTTGGAATTCTAGTTTTCAAATGCTATAAAGCAGTTAGGCCTGATTGTACAGGGTATTGGCTTCACGGGAGTTGTGGGTAATCAGAATTCTGAAAATCAAGGGTTTCATCTCTTACTGTGGCCATTGAGATATTAGCTGGTTCAGTCATACTCAAAATAAAGTGAAAAAGGCAAGACAGTAAATAATGCTATCATTTAAAATTCCAGGCTCTCACGACATGAGGATTAGAAGCACTTCCCTAGACTAGTACAAAGGTTTTCAGGACTTGTAAATCGTTCCAAGCACTGGTCCTGGACAAAAGATCAGTAAAAAAAAAGATCCCTTCATAAAAAATTGATTTTTCCAGTCAAATTCTAGCTTTTTAAAATGTTGGCAAGGTGTAGAAGCCATATATAACTTCAGGGACCAAAAGCCTTTACTAGCAACAATTTTCAAAATCAGAAATACCTTTGTTTTTAAATCTGCATTCTTCTTTGCCATCTCTTTAGCTGAAAGGGTTTTTTTCGCCTGTTCCAACCCAGGAGACTTCTGAAAAATGAAAACACTTGAAAGATTTATATATTGTTTCAACATACTACGGGTTTTGTTTCATATAGTGGCATAAGAATTCCTTGTTTTAAAAATTACATGCAGCCAAAATGTTGCTACTGTATAGAATGACACCTGCTGTTAGAAACGTAATGTGATCAGCTGTAATTTCTACTACAAAATTTAGGAGCTGACCCTGAAAGGAGTAGTAGCATCGGGCCCATTATCAGGGAACTACTTCCAGCTAATGTCAGTATATGTTACGACAGAGCCATTTGCTGTCTGATATTTGTTCTTTGTACTCTGTTCCCAGAGTAACTTCTAATATTGTTTAAGTCTAGATATTATTTCCTGGCATTTGATTGAAATACTTTCTCTCTTTCCGAGTTTTATACTGCTGCCCATAGTATCTGAGTGCTTTCCGAGTAAAAGCAAGAGCTAGAGCAATGTTCCTAGTGAGCTTCTTGGACTCTCTGGCATTTCTCCCTTTCTGGGAAAATTACTCAACGGACAAGCACCATGGAAAATTAATAAATAGGTCAGTTAATCTACAGTATGAGATTAAGTTGCTTAGACCATTTGGTTTGTGTGTTAACACCTTCTGTAAATTACCCCTAAACCGCAAAACATTTGCTAACAAATCACAAACAAGGAAGCTGACATTTCCGGCATCTGGGCACCACAGCTGATGTGCACCGAAAACACAAAATTGTGCCATAACTATTAACGTTGAATATGCTGACACGAAACAAATAGCACCCTAAAGAAACACATGGTTTGAAGCTGGGCTGAAATTTTAGCCCTAAGCATATCTGGGTGGTGAGGTTCAAGAACTGCTCTCTGTGAATGGACAAGCCCCACTTCTCTAGTCCTTCTATATTTGACTGGCTGTCATGGTTGTGGCTGCTGTGGCACTCGTAGCCATAGACCTCCCAAAAGCCTGGAGGTAGGCAATCAGGCTAGCAGGTGAAATTGAATATAAACCAAAGCGAGGTTTGTGATAAAGCAAAGTTAAAATAGAGCAAGTAAACTTACCTGCAAACAACATGAAGCAGAAAATTGGCAGCAAATTATGTTACACTGACCTGTAACTGAACATAATCACAGTCTTCAGTGACATTTTCTCTTGATTTCTCAGAAGAGACTTTGTTTTTGTTTGGTTTATCCAAAGTATTTCTTTGGAGTGAATTCAGTTCTATTCTTCTGGGTATTGGGATCGGCTTTGCCATTTTACGGTCTGTACCAATTTTTGGTGACTTGGTCTCTTGTTCCTTGCAATTCTTTTTGAAGAGAAGCTTTCCATTAGCTATGATGATAGAAACAAATCTCTTGATATCATCTGGAATTGTGCGGGCTACCATAACAAACCGATCAAGATCATCTGGGTTATTCTGAGGTTTCTTAATGACCAGAACTTCCAGTGACCAGTTGCAGTTATTTAGTGCTTCCCTTGTTTCTACCAAGATCTGGAATGAGTCTGTAAGAATTTTCAGCTGTGTTGTAATTCTGGTTTGAAGGTTATTGTCAGTGACGCAAGAGGCATTCACCTTGATGGCTTGAGCAAAGTCCAAGAATTCTCCCAAAGATTCTTTTATGTGATCAATTGCTCTATGGATTTCCTCAAGGTTTGTCTCCAGGTGTTCCTGGAATCTCCACTTACTGCTTACAAAAATCATCAGACTTGCAACTGAACTGGATACACTGTGCTGCAGCTTGGTCAATGTCTCTATGGCTAAGTCAAGCTCCAATTTAATTTCTTTTGCAGGTTCTTCTGATGATGACATAGAAGAGGACTCAGCAGAAGTGCTTGATGATGTAGATAGGGTGCTGGTTCTACTGTCCACACTAGAAACTGATAATCTGTCTTGTTCTAATTTGGCATCTTTTGACAGCTGTGGAGGAATGTTGTAAGTATGGCTTCCAAAACTACTGTTGTTTTTTTCAGTCCCTTTCCTGTGCTGTAAAGCAGTAGGCAGCACTTTTGGAATATCATAAACATTTTGTTCAGAGTTCTGTTGCTCAACCCTTGGAGTCAGAAAGCTTGGTGGAACATGATAGTTACTGTTTTGCTGCAAAAGTAGCATGTTACGTGAGGATGGGACATTATAACGAGGGATGTCAGGAAAGGTTAATTTTCTCTGGGTTGGTGGGACATCATACATTTGTGGATTCACTGATTTGCTTTTGATATTTGTTGGTGGAACATTTTGCAAACTAGAACCATATCTGGCTGGTGGTATGTCATACAGCACCTGCTTTTCCAGGGAACGATCGGAAGGATCTTTTTTTAAACCCATTTTTTCAGGTGATACTGGAATATCATAAGTCCATTCTGACTTCCGAGGATTTGGCAAGGTATTATAATGACCCAAAGATTTTATTTGAGACAAACTTTGTAGTGAAATGTCATGGTCTCTTGCGGTTGTGGGGGGGACATCATACACCTGGAAAGCAGTACACAAGGTTTACAAGCGGCATTTGGAAATATAAGGTCAGATCCAGAGGCATAGGTCAATGAAATCAATGGAGCTATGCCGATTTACACCAGCTGTGGCTCTGGCACATAGTTCTAATTCTGCTCCCTCTCTGAAATGCACAATCACATTGCAAATAGGAAATATCTAATATGTTGACCAAGTATATTTTTGTCACATCCACAGATGATCAAACTGTAAGGTAATGTCGATCAAGGACAGTATTATATAGTGCAGCAAACAAGATTTCATGAGCCTCTTAACTAGCAGAACTGATTCCAACCTCTTTAATTTCCAGTAGTCATACACACATATGCACACATGCAAATTAAAAAAAAAATGCACAACTGACCACACTAAAATAATTGCACTGTGTTTACATTTTCAAAGGCTTCCTGAGATGCATACTGATCTTATTCAGTGGCATACAATAGCTGCTTGTGTACATCTGACCTCTACAGCTTGAAAAATGATGACTGATTTTGGTGCAATAAGGCCAGTAGTAAGAATAATATACACTTTGGGCCAGATGGTGCTTTGCTGCTTCACAGGGGTGGTGGGGAGGGAGTTCAAGATGCAACAGGAGTGTGCAGTTGCTGGGCACAGTTGCAGCGTTTGTGATTTGCCAAGGTTTCCAGGGGTGCAAGACACCCTCAAAAGTGGCAAGGAAGAGGTGGGTCCCTGACTTTCCCCCCTTCATTGGACCATGTAGCTGGCCAGATATACAAGGTGTGGGCAAGCTGCACCTCTAATGGCTCCCCTGAACAATGGGATGCTCACTGAGGCACAATCCCTCCCAGAGTTTAAGCTGGGGTGTGGCGCTTCATACTACCCCCAAAGCAGGCCAGTCCATGCATCAAGACTGAGCCTACAGTTTTCACTTTTCACCCAAGGATCTCAAAATGCTTTACAAATACTGGTGAAGTCTCACCACATCCCCATGAGGTGTAGGTATTATGTATTTCAAATTGTAAGTTCTTTGGGACATGGATCTCATTATCTATTTGGCTATCCTTATAAAGCTCCCAGCACACTTTTTGGCATGATACAATTATTATTATTAATAACATAATTCCTGTTTTTAAGTGGATACACTGTGATACGCATAGATTAGGTGTCTTGCCCAAGGTTGTGCAGTGAGTCATTGGCAGAGCTGGATACAGTCATGTCGACTAGCTGTAACCACTAGACCACACTCTCATCTTACAATACAATGCAAGTTATTGGATTCTGTTTCAAGGTTACAAACATGCAGATATTCAAGAATATAAGAATCTTTTACTTACCAAATAGTTTCTTGAGTCACCTTTTTTGGTGACAATGTCACTTTAAATACAGTAAGCAAACAAATACAATGATAGTTCCATCTTCAGCAGGTATCCAGTATAACTAGTCTCATTTCTTACTTTAAACTTACTTAATATTAAAAGTAAGAAATCCACCAAATGTGATCTAGTTTAAATTACTATAAAATGGATACACAACTGGCTGAAAAAACACACTAAAAGAATAGTTATCAATGGTTCACTGTAAAACAAGGAGGACATATCTATTGGGGTTCTGTGGGAGTCTGTTTTGGGTTTTAATTAATGACTTGGATAATGGAGGTTTCAGAGTAGCAGCCGTGTTAGTCTGTATCCGCAAAAAGACAAAGAGGACTTGTGGCAGTTTAGAAACTAACAAATTTATTTGAGCATAAGCTTTCGTGAGCTACAGCTCAGTGAAGAATACATTTATAACATTTCCAGATTACATCAAGACAGGAGGTGTTGCAAGTACTTTGGAGGACAGGTTTAGAATTCAAAATGATCTTGACAAATCAGAGAATTGATCTGAAATCTATAAGATTAAATTCAATGCAAGAAAATGCAAAGTGCACTTAAGAAAAAAAAGCACAAATACAAAAATGGGAAATACAAAAACGGCTAGGTAATACTACTGTAGAGAAGGCTTTGGGGAGAGGGTTATAGTGGATCGCAAATTGAATGTGAGTCAGCAATGTAATGGAGGTGCAAAAAAGGCTAATACTCTAGGGTGTATTAAAGGAGCATTGTATGTAAGACTTGGGAGGTAACTGTCATGCTCTACTCTACTGGAGTACTGTGTCCAGTTTGGGGCACCACACATTAAGAAAGATGTGGACAAAATGGAGAAAGTCCAGAGGAGAGAAACAAAAATGATAAAACATTTAGAAAACCTGATCTACGGCGAAAAGTTTAAAAAATGGGTATGTTTAGACTTGAGGAGAAAAAGACCAAGAGGGGGATATGTTAAGGGCTATTATAAAGAGGACCATGATCAACTGTTCTCCATGTCCTCCAAAGGTAGGAAAAGAAATAATGGGCTTACTCTGTAGCAAGGGAGATTTAGGTTAGATATTAGGAAAAACTTTTCAACTATAAGGACAGTTAAGTTCTGGGTTAGGTTACCAAGGGAGTTTGTGGAATCCCCATCACTGGAGTTTTTTAAGAACAGGTTAGACAAACACCTGTCAGGGATCATCTTGGACAGGTGCACTTGACCCTGTCTCAGCACAGGGGGAGGGACTAGATAGCCCTCAAGGTCCCTTCCAGTCCTACATTTCTATGGTTCTATGATATTAAAGAAATGTAACATTGACGTAGTGCTGTTTTTATGTTTATTCTTCTTGGCAGATTGATGGCACTTAACTATTGTGCTGGTGCTCCACCTCACATCAGAGGCATGTACAGCATATTAGTATAACCATACACCCTTGCATGTGTTCTGCTGTATGAGTGTGACAGTATTAATGAGAGACTATTCTCTGCCATTCAGTGAGTAACACTTACACTGCCCACTGGAGAGTCTTGCTGGACATGGATTTTTGCCTTTTCTGGGCTGGATGGGATGTCATAAAGCTGTTGCTGCTCTTCCTGGATATATTCTTTGAAGAGGATCGGCATAGAGCCCTTTCTGGCTGTGGGTGGAGTGGCACACCTCTAATAAAATACAAAAGTAAGGTTGACTTAAATATTGTTTATCACTGCACCAACTTGAAGACTTAGGGTCATAAGTGCCTTGAGTTCATGCAGGTATTCTGTGTGTGTACTCAGAGCAGGATACAGTTCTTAGAATCTGCAGGACTGTTGAATATCATAATGCTGTAGGGAGGGGAGATGGGCACTAGGTGGCGCAGTAGGATGTTACACTTAATTTTTGAGGATTTGGATCCAGATATATTATTTTTAAAAATGTATCAAATTTAAAAGAGAATCAGATTCTTACTGGGTTTTTTAAACTTTCATATAGAATTCTCTACCAATCTTTATAGCAGAGTTCAAACAATAAATGAATAAAAAAGTAATAATTTACTTTTAAATTTTATAACACCATTGCATATGATAAGGAACTCAGAAGTCCTGAATTCCAGTCCCACTTGATGGACATATTCAGTGACATGACAGGACTCACCTGAGTGAATAGGGCCATTCGGTGTTGTGGTGATGGAACATCATAAACCTCACTTTTTATATATGGTATGGAGGCCCGAGATGGTGTGGGAAGAGTAAACTGGTGCTTGAGGGGGAAAAAAGAAGAAGAACGTAATGAGAAAGTTGAAGTGATCTTAGGGCATCTTTGAGAATGTGATGAGTCTCCTGGCCATTCCTGGAAGAATTCCTTTTGGGGTGTTAATTAAAAAGCTTCTGTCAAATATTCACTGGCCCTAAACTTGAAAACTGCTCATTGTCTGCCTATTAAACAGACAGGGTTTATTTTTCCTATAATTCCCCTTTACTAGTATTTCCACTCTATTTCAGAGATGAATTATTGCCAGATTAAAGGCCTCACATATATATATTGCCTCACATATAGCCCAGGAAATATAGAAGATGTGTAGTGAATCAATCCTGATCCAGATACCAACTAGATCTTTTGGCTCCCAAAAAGTAAAACTGAAAAGAGATCCATGGGGTTTCTACTCCAGCTTTCCTATGGGTACAGGAACATAAGAACATAAAAACGGCCTTACTGAGTCAGACCAATGGTCCATCTAGCCAGTATCTTGCCTTCCGACAGTGGCCAATACCAGGTGCCCCAGAGGGAATGAAAAGAACAGGTAATCATCAAGTGATCCATTCCCTGTCGCCCATTCCCAGCTTCTGGCAAACAGAGGGTAGGGACACTTCAGAGCATGGTTTTCAAGTGAGAGGAGATTATAGTGGGTGGTAGCACCAATATTATTAAAGTATGTGGTGCTATAAAGGAGGTTGGACTTCTCTCAGAAGGAGCAAGTCTGTTGTTCTCACCTCTTCCTCTGGTCCTGTCCAACTCCTAGAGCACATGAGTCTGATGAGGGAGCTCTAATGCAGAGACCTGTTACAGATTTATTTCATTGTTTGCTTGAAACGTTGTTTTAAGAGGCATAAGAATGAAAATACCACCATGACGGGAGGCTGTGGATATGTTTAGTTAAAATGCTATCAGAGTGCAAATAGATATGAACACTGGGAAAAGGATTTTTCACTCACTCCAAAACAACCCTGAATTTTGTCTATTCAGCAATGAGACGCCCTTGATACTGCACAGTGGGTCTATAAATCACAGAATCATAGAATATCAGGGGTCGGAAGGAACCTCAGGAGGTCATCTAGTCCAACCCCCTGCTCAAAGCAGGGCCAATCCCCAACTAAATCATCCCAGCCAGGGCTTTCTCAAGCCTGACCTTAAAAACCTCTAAGGAAGAAGATTCCACCACCTCCTTAGGTAAACCATTCCAGGGCTTTACCACCCTCCTAGTGAAAAAGTTTTTCCTAATATCCAACCTAAACCTTTCCCACTGCAACTTGAGACCATTACTCCTTGTTCTGTCATCTTCTACCACTGAGAACAGCCTAGATCATTCCTCTTTGGAACCCCCTTTCAGGTAGTTGAAAACAGCTATCAAATCCCCCCCTCATTTTTCTCTTCTGCAAACTAAATAATCCCAGTTCCCTCAGCCTCTCCTCAGAAGTTATGCGCTCCAGCCCCCTAATCATTTTTGTTGCCCTCCGCTGGACGTTTTCCAATTTTTCCACATCCTTCTTGTAGAGTGGGGCCCAAAACCGGACACAATACTCCAGATGAGGCCTCACCAAAGCCGAATAGAGGGGAATGATCACGTCCCTCGATCTGCTGGCAATGCTCCTGCTTATACAGCCCAAAATGCCGTTAGCCTTCTTGGCAACAAGGGCACACTGTTGACTCATATCCAGCTTCTCGTCCACTGTAACCCCTAGGTGCTTTTCTGCAGAACTGCTATCTAGCCACTTGGTCTCTAGTCTGTAGCAGTGCATGGGATTCTTCCATCCTAAATGCAGGACTCTGCACTTGTCCTTGTTGAACCTCATCAGATTTCTTTTGGCCCAATCCTCTAATTTGTCTAGGTCCCTCTGTATCCTATCCCTACCCTCCAGCGTATCTACCACTCCTCCCAGTTTAGTGTCATCTGCAGACATGCTGAGGGTGCAGTCCACACCATTCTCCAGATCATTAATGAAGACAGTGAACAAAACCGGCCCCAGGACCGACCCCTGGGGCACTCTGCTTGATACCGGCTGCCAACTAGACATGGAGCCATTGATCACTACCCGTTGAGCCAGATGATCTAGCCAGCTTTCTATCCACCTTATAGTCCATTCATCCAGCCCATACTTCTTTAACTTGCTGGCAAGAATACTTTGGGAGACCATATCAAAAGGTTTGCTAAAGCCAAGGAATAACACGTCCACTGCTTTCCCCTCATCCACAGAGCCAGTTATCTCATCACAGAAGGCAATTAGGTTAGTCAGGCATAAACCATTGCAACACCAAATTTCTGACCTGAAGGAGCTTCTACTGAAGCTTTATGTTGCAATAAGCCATTTAAAAGTGAGAGGCAGTGTTCTCCACCACATCGAACTGTCACACCCACCAAATTCAGAGCAATGTGGTGGAAGGACATACTGTGTGGCGGAAGGACAAGGCCCCAGCTTTTTATCTGCCTGTTACATGTTTGAGAAAGGCCTGGCTGACTAGTTTCTTGTAAGGAAAGGAAATCAATAAGTGAACATGAATTCCGTTATTATTTTGCAAAAGGAGCCATTTCTCTTACAAACCATCTACACTGACAGAACTGTAAGAGAACAGGCTTTATTTTTCTGCGCAGAGCAGGTAAGAAGGTAAGTAGAGTCCAGCTAAAAGGTTCTGGTTTGGCCCAAATCTACTTTCAGATACAGACAATCTTATTTGGTTGATAGTAAAATGTGAATCAGTGAATATCATATCTTATTACCCGATTTGCTACAGAAAAGAAATCGCTTTGTATATTTTCAGGGTCAAGCAGGCTAAGACAACAGATGGCTGAAATTTTTATTGGATGAGAAGTAAAAAAAAATTACAATCTTTAAAGTGTAGGTGGAGCATGCACACAGGGTTTTTCAGAGGGGTTTATTTTTTTCAATCAGAGTCCCTCAAAGACTGAGTAGTTTCACCCAGCTGCTCAGAGAACAGCTGAACATGTCAGAAGATATGCCAGTTGTCCCATACTATCTACATGGGGTAATCTAGGATACTTCGATTTGTACTGCTGTACTCAGATGGGCTGTCTACCTCTACACCTTTAAATGCATGTGTACATGTGGCTGTTGACTCCAGTGGTACAATTGTTCTTTTAGTAGCAACTGTGATGTAACTCAGGCAAACCTGAAAGTGTAAATATTTGAAACATCTTAACGATTTTAAAGTGTTTTTTCTTTCCTTGTGGCACCTTAGAGACTAACCAATTTATTTGAGCATAAGCTTTCGTGAGCTACAGCTCACTTCATCAGATGCAGTATGTAATTCACGAAAAGCTTATGGTCAAATAAATTGGTTAGTCTCTAAGGTGCCACAAGTACTCCTTTTCTTTTTGCGAATACAGACTAACACGGCTGCTACTCTGAAACTTTTCTTTCCTTGTTAAAGGAAACAGCTATTGCTGAACAAGGTAGAGTCAACATATAACAGCTTAGCAGGTATCACAGGGCAGCAGTATAGATAGATAGATAGATAGATAGATAGATAGATAGCAAAGCCATGTAACTCTCAGCTTGTGCTCCTAATTCAATGGAAAATGGGTATGTGACAATTTCAGGGCCTGATTTTTTTAAAAGTTGGGGGCACAACTGCATATGCAAAACGTTCGTGCACTGTCATGCCCAGTGTGTGTACGCCTTCTTTGCAAGTAGGTGCATAGATCAGATCATTGCCTGTGCAGAAGGCTAACTATGTTCCCTTGAACATTCATTTACACACTTTGATTGTGCAATTATGGTAATCACACATGAAAAACTGGGAGTGCAATTTTGAAAAAATGGACCTCAATCTCCACAGATACACTAAGTTCCCTTGGTTTTTCAGCATCTGTTCACCAGGTAATACATAGAGCAACACTGTTGTCACGGTATCCTTCCTTTTGATGCAAAGGTAGGAAAAATGGCTAAAGGAGGTAAATGGAGCAACATGAGATGGCTCAGAGTAAATGATTAGATGAATCGTCTGCATCCTTTATAGACTGACTTAATATTTAAGTCTCTGCCTTAGATCATTTAACCTTTGTAACATAAGTTTCATTTAGGGGATGGTTAATGTGAAGCTCCCATACCCACGGCCCCATGAGTCTGTGAGACAAAACATAAAGTAAAATAAACTATAGTGAACTTCACTGATAAATTCCTGCTATTACTGGTCATTTTTCATTAGGAAGGCCTCCGAGGCAATTCTTTGTTACAGGGACAGCTATTTTCAACTGCCTATGTTAGGGCACTCAATTCACATTTAATAAAAATAATACTTGGCACTTATACGGGCTGTTGAGTGCCCGAGTATTGATGGGATCACCCAAATGTGAACTGGGTAATCATGCATCCAAGCCTAAAGAAAGGCGAGCAGAGAAAGAGAGGGTCTCTCACTGAGAAGCTGAAACAAGGGAGCAGTTTTGAAGTGTCTCCTGAAATGGATAGGGACTCAATGGAGTTATCTGGAGAAGGAGGTGACCTGGTGCATGAGGCGACCGGCAGCAGCATTCTGCACTTGTTGAAGAAATGAGAGGTGGAGAGACTAAAGGGAAGAGAGTTGCAGCAAGAGAAGATGATAGTCTGGCTGAGAAGTTCTATAACCACATTGTTACAAATTATCTTCTATAAGTGTCAAAACCAAAGGAATGTGTGTCTGTGCCTCAACCACTAACAGATGAAGCTCTGGAATTTTATAGCTTAAGGAATTTTAGCATGTGTTTGTAGGAACCTTAAATCGCTATATTCCACCCAAAGCAGTTATTATATTCCTCTTCACTTCCTGTCCTAAATGATTGGGCAGTTATATAGCTGCCACTTACGTCACGGAGGTGGCTGTTTTTCAGTGGGGGGTGATGTGATTCCAGGGATGACTATATGTGTTTTATGGGAATATTTCCAATAGAATAACAGTATTTATTCAAGTAGCCTAAACAAAGCATTGTTTACTTGGCTGACTTCACTGCAACTTTCAACTGAAATTCTCAAGCCCTTAGGAGCCTGCTGAAAAAGTAAAAACCATCAGGCTTCCCTTCCCCTTTCACTGGTATTTTCCAACCCTTGAAACCTTAATACTTGCTTATATTCTTACCTGATTGGTTAGGCTTTGGATCTTTTCACTGAATAATTGTGCAGCTAAAGCTGGCACTTGATATATTTCTTGAGTAGGTGGAGAAGAAACAGAAGAAGGAAGTGGCTTAATCCAACTGTCCATCCGTTCATACGTAGGTGACAACGTGGAAGACTTGGGAGCTGATGGAACCTGGTAGATATTTTGTTGACAGATGGGCAATTCCTGAGAATCATGCTCAGAGGAGGGAGACAATGTTCCTTCCTGGGAACCAGCAAGGAGTTGGAGGCGATTAGCAGGAGCCAGACCTTGTCTTCCATGGAGGGAACATTTCCACCATCCTTCACTCTCTAAAACATTCTGCTCAAGAACCGTTAGGATGTCTCCTTTGCGGAAGGCTAACTCATCTGAACACTCAGCCTTGTTGTCATATAATGCTTTTGCCAAGGTATTCTAGAGAGGAAAAACAAATAAAAAAGAATACATGCAGTAATATTTGCACTGCTTGTATTATTCAGAAGTGTTATTTGGAGCTACCAGATTAACATTTCTCAGCACCTAAATTCATGCAAATTCAAAACTGCTAATATTTATCCTAGGATCAGTTCTCAAGGCATTGGTTTTACGAAGTTAAACCTTTTGAACATATGCCTGCCATGTTTTAGTGTGTTACAGAAATAAATAATGCTATAATAATACGTTGCATTTCTCTAGCACCTTCCATCGGAGGATCTCAATGAAAACATGAATTACATTAGCCTGATGAACACCCCTGGAAAGTAGGAAAGTATCATTAGCTGAGTTTTCTGGATAAGGGTACTAAGGCAGAAAGCTACTCAGGTCACGCAGGTAGTCTGTGACCGATTCAAGAATAGAACCCACATCTCCTAACTTCTGTCTAATCAATCTATCTATTTACAACTCTATCACACCTGGTATCTGAGTGCCTTGCAGCTACAAGTGTTAACCACACATCCATCCTCCCTCTCTTTTCACATAAAACACAATGCTGGAGGTGTTATTATTCATTTCCTTTCTTAGAGCCAGATATAAATGAACCACCTGGTAGTCACTACCCTGAGGATTTCAAGAAAATAACCGCTGGTGCTAGCAATGATAGATATGGTAGCTGCTGCGGTTTTTACTGCTGTATCTTCTAACCAAGCCATTCTAGATGACAAAGTACAGTAAATACACCAGTGGCCAGCCTACACTAGCATTTCCACCAGTGTTAGTACTGGGAGAGCAGCACCAGTGCCAGCACGGGGGTGGGGAGTGGGAGGGCGGTGTCGGAGAGAGATTTCCCTAAATATTCAGAGTAGGCAAGACCCCTGCTGTGAACATGAGATTAAGGACATTTCAAATCAATGAGCATAATAAGAGATCTGAGAATAGTGATGCTGCTAGTTACTTTATTGTGGAAGATAATCCCCATAAGATACTTATATGGCTCCCATTATGATAGCATCCAAGCATCTTCTCATGTATTTATCCTCGCTGCACTTCCATTAAGTTAGGAAGTGCTATTAGCAACATTTTACAGGTGGGAACTGAGGCACACTACACATTTGTGACAGAGCAAGGACTTGAACCCACGTCTGCCAAGTCCCATACAAGCATACTAACCAGTAAACTATACTTCCACTCTTTTTAATTATTTATTGTGATCATGTGTACGTGGCTAAACATATTTTGTTCTTAGAACTCAGGTTTTTAGTAAGCAATATCATTAAAATAGCCAAAAGTATAGCAAATATGGCCTTCATCATTGGAGGCATTTTTGTACAATTTACTACTGCTGATGAAAGAATAAAAAGAAGTATCCACATACTATTTCCCATATGTGGCTTTATTTTCAGCTTCAAAATAAGATCAGCCACTCTCCCCATGGAATGTGGATTAGGAAAAACAGTTTCTTATCCAGAAGTGCGAGTAATGTCCAAAGAGATAGCGTCTGCATTGGAAATATAATGCCTGATATTTTTATCCAGTGCATTTGCCATAAAGCAACAGCTGGTTTGAAGTATCAGGAGAAGAAAATCAATTCGTCAGCTCAGCTGATGAAAGCAGCCTGTTGTTGGTAATATAAATTTCTTCATAGGGATGGCTGGGAACAATGGTCCTTTTATGATACATGGGTTGATCCACACATACTGCACTAGCAGCTGTCAGAGATGGACAGCAACAGTCCCACTTACCTTATGTCATAGTTTGATTAAAATGTTCTTGTTGCCTTGTACGTGTCAGTCCCAAATTCTACTTTGACGATACCAAATGCTTGGGACCACCTGTGTTTAAGTGAGACATTCTGTAATCTCAACATACAGTATAACCCAGAGAGGGACAGGGCATTTCACATTGTCACAATTGTGAATAAAGGCCAGATTTTCCTAGTATGGTTAGCAGTAATATTACAATAGCAGTGAGCGACTCCAACCAATACTGGGGTCCCACTGTGCTATGCACTGTATAAACACACAGTAACAGACAGTCCCTGCCAATAAGAGTTTGTGAACTAAATAGAAAGGATGGGCAAAGGGAATATTTATATAATCATTTTGCAGATGGGGGGCAACTGAGGCATAGAGCAATTACGTGACTTGTCTAAGCTCTCACAGGAAACCTGTGGCATAACCACAAGACCATCCTTCCTAGTTGCACCAATGTAAACGAGAGGTGATATCCATGGTATGACTTGAAAAGACATTTGGCTATCAACCTATCTGTAGCTAATTATTTGTTGAGAAAACGCTATTGTAAGAATTTTTATGCCTGAGTCTGCAATTGCAGTGCACATATCTGATTTCAGAAGGGTTGAACTGACTTACAACAGCTTTAAGCTTAGCCCATGTACTTTACTTGGAATCTCTGCAATTAAGCACCACAAGTTATGGCCTATGTTATATGAATGTATGACATAACAGTCACATCATCAGTGCTTCAGTGACACCCAAAAGTGATTTCAGCAGGCATTTCTGGGGGAAATTTGCCAAGTACTCTCTAATCTCCTTGCATAGGGACAGATGGGTCTCCTTCTACTGTAAATGTATGGAGCAAGACAATCCCACTATCAGAGATGACACTAAAGAATCCTTAATCCCCATCCCTTTATTTTTGTATCTTAAATTTCATTCTACAGCAAAAAGTGTTAGAGAAAAGTTTTATTAGACCTGTACCAATAAATGTTTCATCTGGTGAATCATCATCAAGATCCAATAATAACCAAGGGAGAACACAAAATTAGTTGGAGACTTAGCGAAAATGAGGCCTCATGTTCTTAAGTATAGGAGTCAGTTTGTCTCTTGATACACAGATATTGGCATTGTTAATAAAAACTGTAAACATGGCCCAGAGTGTGTTATAACTTGTAAGCAAACATTCATATATATGATTGCTTATGTTCTGTGGCTAAATTATATGGGTTTACATTTTCAAAAGTGGCCTCTATATTAGACACTTGTGCTGATGTCAAAGGATCACACGTGCTCAGCATCTTTGAAAATCAGGCCCTAGCGATGTAAAATTGGGCACTCCAATTAGACACCGAAAATTAGAGGGTACTTTTGAAAATCTGACTCATGAATAACAAATCTGTTGTTCTCATGGATCATCTTGCATTCCATTTGAGAGCTCCATTCTTAATAGATGAACTCAATAGGTGAATGCAAGAGAAATGCCAGAAATTTCTGGAACAGCTTCCTTAGGCAAGATGTAATAATTAAATTGAACTAGTGAATGATTCAAGGAATTGGACCACACTGGGTCCGATTAAGTGACCGATTTTAAACAATGGTTTTAAAAGCATAATTAGATTTGAGAATGCAGTCAGTTTGGAACAAATAAAAACAAAGATGCCTTTACATTGCATATATTGACATGTGGACTTTGGTCCCAAGGGAAGTAAAGTCATTGTGTCACAAATACCTTAGAGAGATTTACAGAAGGGCAAAGACTAATTTTGTGGCCATTAATACAACTATGCAACCTAGAGTGATACAGTACAAGTTAAAGCTCGTGCTTCAGGGAGTATGGTCAGCACCATGGGGGTCAGGAGCCAATTCCTTTACATCCCCATATTCTGCATTGCACAGATCAGGAGATATTATAGGATTTCTTCCTGTGCCCTCTGGAGCATAGGTACTGGCCACCGCTGGAAGCCTGATTCCAGATTAGAGAGACCAGTAATCTGACTGGTATAATAAATCTTATGTTTGTAGGTGTTATTGTCTGCTCATCCGTTGGATGATATGATGTATGACATTTGTCACTGTATGTTCAAAATGCCTGGAAACTGCCTGAGTATATTAGTGAGGATTTTAGACCTATTTGCCTTCGCACTCATATTTGAAGAGATTTTAGCAGCATGCAGAAACACTTATGAAACCTTATAAATGTGCTACAATGTTATTACCCAGATTCTAACTGTTTGTTCATTTACTGTTGTTATTTTAATCTCCTGGCACCAATTCCTGCCATAAATTGTAAAGCATTTTGCATCTAGATCTTGTTGTGAAAACCCAACTTCCTCCCTTGAAAGGTTTCAGATTTCTGTGTATTTTCTGTGTTCAGAGTAATGAAGGATCAAGGGAAAACCACAACAGCGTATTGTTATGCCAACATCAGCAACACAAAGCCAGTGAGGTAGGTTATTCTGCAATTAACCCCTGAGCTCCAAAAAATAAAGAAAAAAGAACATTTTTGCAGGGCATAAAAACGGTAAATTGTATAGCTTTGCCTTCATTCCATGCCTTGTGTTCTCCTTTGCCTATCTATTAATAAGTATAGTAAGTACCATTTTTTCCCTCGCATTTCCTTTCTGACTATGGTGGTTAGTCATCATGACTCTTACAACTTTGACAGCTAGGGAGTGAGCAAGAGAGCATAATACTTTATGTAGTACCTTTCATCTAAGGAACCTATACAGCTTTTAGCAGATATATTATCATTACATATTATTTGTATCACAGTAATACTTTAGAGCAGGGGTGGGCAAACTACGGCCCCCGGGCCGAGTCTGGCCCCTCAGGGCTTTGGATTCGGCCTGTGGGATTGCCCCCGACGGTGTCGCAGGCCCGCGCCACTCTCAGAAGGGGCTGGCACCATGTCCCTGGGACCCTAGGGGGTGGGCAGAGGGCTCCGTGCGTTGCCCTTGCCTCCAGGCACCGCCCCCCACAGCTCCCATTGGCCGGGAATGGGGAACCATGGCTAATGGGAGCTTTGGGGGAGGTACCTGGAGGCGTGGCAAGGGCAGCACATGGAGCCCTGTGCCCCCCCTCCTCCAGGGGCTGCACAGGGACATGGTTCCGGCTGCTTCCTAGAGTGGCACGGCATGGGGCTAGGGCAGGCATGCAGGGAGCCTGCCCTGGCCCTGGTGCGCACCGCTGCCACCCTGGAGCCACTTTAGGTAAGTGGCGCCAGGCCGGAGCCCGAACCCCTCCTGCACCCTGCCCCGCAGCTCCCTGCCCTAAGCCCCCTGCCTGCACCTTGCAGCCCTCCTGCACCCCAACTTCCTGCCCTGAGCCCCCTGCTTCACCCTGCACCCCTGTGCACCCCAACCCCCTGCCCTGAGCCCCCTGCTGCACCCCACACCCCTCTTGCACCCCAACTCCCTGCCCTAAGCCCCCTGCTTCACCCTGCACCCCTGTGCACCCCAACCCCCTGCCCTGAGCCCCCTGCTGCACCCCACACCCCTCTTGCACCCCAATGCCCTGCCCTGAGCCCCTTGTCCCACTCTGCACCCCCGTGCACCCTAACCCCCTGCCCTGAGCCCCCTGTCGCATCCTGCATCCCTCCTGCACCCCTGCCCTGAGCCCCCTCTTGCACTCCGCACTCCTCCTGCACCCCAACCCCCTTCCCTGAGGCCCTTCATATACCCTGCATGCCTCCTCTGCCCCAATCCCTTGCCCTGAGCCCATTCCTGTACACCTCACCCACTCCCACACCTCGCACACCCTCCTGCACCCCAACTCCCTGCCCGGGCCCTGCACACAATTTCCTCACCCAGATGTGGCCCTCGGCCCAAAAAGTTTGCCCGCTCCTGCTTTAGAGCCCCAGTCTTGGGCCAGCACCCAAATGGGTGATGCACAGACACTTTGAAAATCATTTGTAAGTAAATGTAATAGTGGTGAAACATGCTAGATTGGCAGACTAAAGCCCCCTGTAATACCCCTGTGAGGAAGGTATTATTATACTAGTTTTATAAGTGACTAAACTGAGGTACAGTGAAATTAAGAGAGTCACTGACAGAACCTGGCATAACATGAGGAGCCGTCATTCCCTGGCCTTTGCTCTGCCATTCACCAACACTCTCACAGCATAGAATAGTGCACTCAGATCCTCCATTCTGTGATTTACATTTACTCTGAGAAGCATAGTGAATTACTAAGCAGCCATTGCTTGCTCTAGTTGTTCCGAGATGCTTTACAATAAGACACTGACTCTTAAAAGAGCTCAGCCTGGTACCTGATTTTGTGCCCACAGTAACTGTGTGCATAATTTTGTGGCTGCAAATAACTGCAGACCTATTTTATGAGATTTAAACGTTTGACTACCTGATCTGCCAGTATCGTCAGGCTGCAAGTGTGTTATCAACTGTATCTGCAGTTATTTGCCCCAAGATTATTTGTGGGTACAGAATTGGGGGCACCAAACTTGAGCTCATTTTTCAAAACCAGGCCCCAAATATTCTTTCACACTTGCCTGGGACATGTGTAAAGACTCACTATCAAAGGCCCTTTCTGTTATTTGAGCAGAAATGCTCTCTGAAGATTGTGTGTGTGTTCATTAGCCAATCATTCCCACGATCACTGAGACCTCAGTGGGCTGCTGGGATAAGAGATAGTTCTGCTCTGAGGCCAATGGGAATTGCATTTTTTGTTTGTTTCCAGAGAACCGGAAACGGGCTGTCTAACACCATCAGACACACAATGCTGACTAGGACAGCTGTATGCAGCTCTTGGGTAGTTTTACATGATCTCTATACTTCTCTTTAATGTGCACTTGAAATACTCAATGCACTATAAACACTAAAGCAGCAGAGATGAGATCAAAGTATGTTTGTCTGTGTTGTTTGTTGCTTCTTTAAAGGTCCCATCTTCCCTAAAAAGGCAATATAGCAAGGACACTAACATATTCCCCATAAACCCCACTGCTACCATAAAAAGATAAAGGAACATGATATATTAGAAACCAAGTACAACACTTTATGAAGGTACCTCAACAGATGATGAGTTAATCATTCCCACCGCAAGGCAAATTTCAGATAGCCAATCAAAGAATTTAGGCCTAGAAAGTGACCATCATCCCCAAGCCCCCCATGAGAATTTATTCTCCTCTGAATATGTATGCATAACCCCTATTTATAACCATGTGAGTTAATTACATAGTTTGAGAGGAGGAAAGTCACATTAAAGGCTGATAACAGAGATGGTTTAGCTGTCTAAAAGCAGCAGTTTTAGCTCCCTGGAACACAAGTTAGAATCATTGTTCAGTCAACACAACCCTTCACTCTTCTGAAAAGGTAAATTAAATTCTTCCTTATCACATAATGCACCTGATCAGACAAAATCTGAAAAGGTGAGGTTTGCACAGATATAGGTCCCATGATCTGCCTGGCTGCTAACCTCCACCCCCCAACCTGAAATGATTCATGGACATGCAGTACAGAATTTGGGAAGCACATTGGGAACCTTAAGGATGAAAGTTGCTGTGTAATTGTATGTTTATTAATGAAAAATAGTGGGAAATAATGTGGTTAGAAGTCCACAAAGCTGACAATGCAATTATTTAACCTTAAGTAGCTGTAGCTACATATACAAAAACATAGCATATATTTAGAAATAAAGAAAAAATGTTATTTTACAGCATGATACAGAGTTAATATTTCCAAGAAATAAACGACACAACTATGTTACAGAAAATAAAATCTAGTAGACATATAAGCAAATGTCACTAGCAAAATATTGCATGTTACAGTAGTCAGCATGGTGGCTTTCCAATCAGAGAAGGCTGTCGAAATGTTGGCATTTCACTTATGGACACCTGCAACTTGTATTTAAAAATCCTTATTAATTATTAATTTTATTATTATTTAATACAATCCAAAAGCATGCTAGGCATTTGACAGAATCTTAATTTCTAAAGAAAATAATTCCAAAGATTTTTTCCTTCTATTGTCTTTAGTTTGCTTTTTTTTTTTTTAATAGCTATTTCAAAAGTCTGAACACAGTTTTTTAGTCATGGGAATTTCGTCTGCAGATTGAGATTTACATTCTTAAAAGATGTTGTAGCCACATTTTGAGAGTCTTTTAAAACCTTTAAAGTAATCTTTAGTGCAGGATAATATGACTTTAAATATTTGAGCAGAAGAAGAAGATACAGTTAAAAGCTGTGGATAGTTTGCAAAACAATTATGTTGATGTATCAGTAACACCTCTTGGCATGTTTACTGAACTGTTTCCAGTTAATCTATTCACCTCAGAAAAGAGCTGAACAAATAAACAATTCCACATGCCTTTTAAAATGTGGAATGAGGTTCCCAGATGAGTCCTTTTTAAATAGTCTAAATTAAGCCAATTTAATGTGACAAATTAAATTAACTGTAGACGGCCAACAGTTAAAATATACTAACACATGCAGAAGAAAAGAAAAGAAAATCCTCAAATTCTCTGAAGTTTCCCTAAATATATGTGCCTTCATTCTGACTATGCCTGACCATATGTGTTTGCTCTTGGTATAGATGATATGTAACATTTTTGGTGGAGCATAGGTGATCTGAGATGCTTTCATTTAATCCGTGGATCTGTTTGTGGTTAATGTAACTGGAAAATAACAAAAATGTAGCAAGCATTAACTATTTGGTTTGATTTGACCCTTGTTCCATACACAGAACTCCCATGTTTTTGCATATGGAAATTTTTCAGGATTGGATATAAATAAGTGTTTGAGAGCTAGGAACGGAGAGGAACACTTTATCTATTTTATTCTCTATGCAAAGGGTTATCTAACTGTTAGAGGACCACTTAGGGATCTAATTAACTGTTCATTTCCTGTTTTTTAGTGGTTTGAGTGTTATTGAACTCGAGGTTCTGGAAGGCCATGAGATACCACAAGGCAACCATAGTTCTGCATTAATTAAGGGTTTTTTTGGTTAGCGAATCTAAGCATCAGGTTTAAAATTCCAAGAACTACAAACTTCAAATCCAGAAGGATCAGCTCAGCTCTTGGAAGGATGAAGATCTTTCCAAACTGGAAAAATTGGCTTCCATTCTATGGGCGATACCTTTTGGAGGAGACTTTACACATGGAGTCCTGTTTCCTCAGTACTGTATTACAGGGAGTTGGTAGTGGCTCCATAGTTAAGATAGTTTCCTACTATAAATCTATTTTTCAACCCTCCTCAAATCCCGTCCCCTCCCCGACAAAACTGGTCAATTCCTGACTCCACTGAAGTCAATTGCAAAACTCCCATTGACTTCAATAGGGCCAGATTTCACCGTATTTTCCTAAAATTTCACATGCCACAACTCCTGCCAGAATTTTTCCAGGAAGCTGGGAATCAAAAATAATAAATGAGTTTTAAAAATACAATATTTTTTAAGAAATTCCCTGCACTTAATTTTTTGAAAACATTCATTTTTTTTTCATTTTAAAATGTATTTAATTCATTTATGTATGTTTTGACTCACTCTATCTCCAAATGGTCTTGGTCTAAGGACTCCAGATGTGTTGGCTTGCTGGCCATACTGAGGTTAGCGGCCTGTTAATAAGTTTAGGTACGTTTAGTAGGGAAATTACCAAGTTTAGCTATCAAGGCATATTGAGAGCTTTAGGTGGGTTGTATGTACCCATCACTAAAGTAGGCAACAAAGAAGATTGACTAGAGCAGGGGTTCTCAACCTTTTTCTGTCTGAGCTTCCCCCACATGCTATAAAAACTCCATGGCCCACCTGTGCCACAACTGTTTTTCACTGTTTTTCACCTGGCGTTTTTCGCCAGGGCCAGTGTCAGGGGGTAGCAAACAGGGCAATTGCCTGGGGCCCTGTGCCATAGATAGCCCTGCGAAGCTAAGTTGCTCAGCCTTTGGCTTCAGTCCCAGGTGGCAGGGCATTTCAGCCCCGCACAGTCTTCAGCTTTCTGCCCTGGCCCCAGTGAGTCTAATGTCTGCCCAGCTTGGTGAACCTTTTGAAACCTGCTTGCAGGCCACCTGAATCCCTCTTTGAGAACCGGCCACTGGACTAAGGGATCATTAAAGGAGGGATATAGAGAAGAGGCACAGAAAAGATCTCTGTCCTTTGCCCAGCCAGGAAACTTTGCTGCCCAGAAGGAGGCTGCAATAGGAACTGGAAGATAACCTTGTTACTCTGCTTCATCTAAAGAGACTTTGTAAATTAAGGACTGGTTGTTTTCCCCCAACTTTAGCCCCTCTGAGTAAGCCATCCTCTCTGCCACTGTGCACTACACCTTTTAAAAGCTAAACTTGTTAAAAAGTCTGGAAACTGAGCAGTAAAGGGATTCAGTCAGTGCCCTAATCCCATCTAGTGTTTCCTTTATGGCCCACTTGATTTAGAGGAAATTATTTGCAGAAGTAACATTGTGCCATGTATCTAAATTGCAAAGGTTTCATTTTAGTTGTTGCTATATTTTTTCCCCCTTACTAACGTAATGGCGATTGCATGCTATCCCACAGGCTCATATGACATTTAAAATAGGATGATAGTGACTGTCTGAACTTGGTCAGAATTAAATTTGAAAGCCAAGTAAAATAAAAGGTAATTGGAGAAACAGGCTCAGAGAGGTTGTTTTGCCCATTCACAGTGAATTAGTAGCAGAATCAGGACTAGAGGCCGAATCTCCTAGCTCCCAGTGCCCTAATCCTTGACAGAGGTGCCAGAATATGGGCTCCCGCTCCCCGCCCCATTTGGAAAATGTCAATGAAAAGAAAAATAATTGTTAAATTCCCAAGTTTTTGTTTAAAATTCCTCAAAGGCTTTGGTTTTCTGATTTAAAATTTTTAGGAAAGCAGGTACTTCTTGTGGAACTTTTCATTGACTTGAAAACCTAGCTTTTCCACTTAAACAAACAAAAGCTGATGGAATTTTTTGACCAGCCATAATCACTAAATCACACTTCCACCTACATGCAGGAAACATAATTAGAACATGTTGAAGCTGATGATGTTAGCATGCCCCTTATATAGTAACGAGGGGGAATTACCTCCTAAATTACAGTTGCCAGGGTCAGCTTTATGTGCTAGACAAAGACCAAACACACTGTTTTCCAGTTTGCAGAAGTTCTTACCTTTCTGCACAAAGGAAACTAATGCTAGAAGAAGTCATTCCACCTGGCATCATTGGGTTAATAGAAAAATGTGGTCTGTGGAGTGCGGTCTTTTTAAAGCAGGGGTCCGGTAATCTGGACAATGTTGTCTTCCCAGCTTGGCTGCTTTGTAATGTTGGGCAAACATTTAACTTCTCTGTGCCTCATGTTGCCCACTTATAAAATGTGGGAGCAAAATACTATTCACAAGATTTGCTGTGAGGACTGATAAATCTTTGCAAAGTGTTTTGAGATAATCAGATGGAAGGAACAAGTGCAAAGAATGTTCGTTACTAATATCTGTGGTTCAGCTTTCCATTACTAATGTGGAGGCTCAATTTTGAAATTTACAACCTGGATCTCAAGCTGGACATTTTTATATAACCTTCTGAGGTCCCTTCCAACCCTGATATGCTGTTACAGCAAGCTTATATGTGCAGTGCTGAAAATCCAGACCAAAATATTAAGACACATTTATAACAGATATATGATCAGCGTTGCATGGGGCTGTGTTGTTTTCCCATGAAAAAACGATTGTATTCAAAACTTTCTAAAGACAGAAGGAATTGTATTGGCTATTTGCTCTTTTTCAGTTCAGTCATTACTGTAGAACAGTATTTTAGGATGTGTTCAGTCATTCTAGTGTATTTTGTCCTCTCTGCACAAATGTAACTCTTATTCATATTACTTAACACTTGTACATCAAAGGGAGAATCTGCCCATAGGTTGTATTTGAACAGTTCCATAAATCATACATTTGTCTTCTACTACGCTGCACAGACATTTGTATGGCTTCCCTCTTTTGAATAAAGAAAAGGAGTACTTGTGGCACCTTAGAGACTAACAAATTTATTTGAGCATAAGCTTTCGTGAACTACAGCTCACTTCATTGGATGCATCCGATGAAGTGAGCTGTAGCTCACGAAAGCTTATGCTCAAATAAATGTGTTAGTCTCTAAGGTGCCACAAGTGCTCCTTTTCTTTTTCCGGATACAGACTAACACGGCTGCTACTCTGAAACCTCTTTTGAATGAGATCCAAAATGAAGATGAGATGCAATCACTTGTGCTCATTAAAAATTCCATGGTAATTATGAAGGCAAATGGCCAATTAGACATCTAATAACCTGCCATTGTCATAAATGTTGCTTACCAGTACAGTATACTGTATCACTGTATAATTCTTTACTTACAGAAGAATGAGTCAAACCTAACTTCTTTAGACAGACACTTTCCCCCTCTGCTTGATAAAACAGAGTAGTATTTTTTCAGATAACTATGGATTGCATGTTAAAAATTAAGATTGTATGTTACAAAGTATCATGTTAGGAACTAATAAACAGAAATAGAGCATGCTTTAAACAGAGATTGTAGCAGATGCAGATATACATTCCATATACATTCTCACAGAAATGCGATGCCATTAAATAAAATACAGCAGAAGTAATAATCTAGTACTTACATTGACTTTCATCTTGTCTTTTCTCTATTATTCCATTACCTAAATGAGAACAATACACTCTCCCCTTCTCAAAGTGAAGTTCTTCAGCTCAGACTGAAGTACGGTAAGGTTTGGCTAGAAGCCTGGGTATTAGACTTTCAGCCTACACCTCCCAGTGCTGGACTTACTGTGAACCCTGCCGAGGGTGAAGTGAACAGCCACTGGGAATGAATGGAACTAATTACATAGTAAATTCTCTCTAACGTTACATGGCCTGCAGCTATGTTCATGCAAAAGAAGGAATGGCACTCGGTCAAGCCTCCAGGAAGAAAAGGCAGAAACCAAAATAGGAATTCTGATATTGTAGAGCTATAAGAACGTCACGTGGACACTGCAGTGAAGCTAAGACAGAGTGATTTGAGTGCATTTGGGGGCTTTTTCCCAAGGTAGTATCAGTTCTTCTTCCTCCTCAATTTGTATTTAAAAATACTTCGATTTTGAATTTTTCATGTTCAGGTCACTAGAAATGTCATGGCTCAGCAAGACCTTTACAGCTTAAAAATCACTGCAGAAAAACCACATATTTTAAAAGCAGAGAATCTGAGAGACCAACGCAGAACAGTTCATGGTTAACATCTTCTGTTTTGTACAATTTTCAAAGGTTCCTTTATACAGAAATTATCTTGCCTCCATTCTGTTCCTTCCTCTTTCTACAGTAAGCAAGTTCACTCTCTCTCCCCAAAACACTTTTATAATGAAAAACTGTGCCCGTGTCTTGCAGGGGGCAACAGTTGGATTTTTGTATTTTTTTCTCTAAATTTTAACCTTTTGCACTTGGAGTTGACTTGGTAATGCAGAAGCATCCAACCAACCTTTCTAGTCATGCAAAATATCTGGTACAATGAAGCTCACTTGCAACAAATTCTGATCCTTTTCATGTGACAGGCATTGGTATTATCAGTTGTGAACGTGCAAGAAGAGAATTCAGCCTAGAGAAATTGCACAAATGTACCACCACAGACCATAGAATTTTTAAAAATATATTTTAGAAACAACAATGCAATCTGTTGCCACAGAGCTGCTCTAAAGGTGGCATAATTGACCACAGGAAGACAACGCTGACTTCAATAGCATAGAGCATGCATAAGGCCTACGCTACTCCACAGCTCCCTCCTATACTAGAGGGTCAGGGGATGTGATTTAGAGAAAGAGAGCATGGCTGCGGATTCCATAACGCACATCTGACTCCTGTTCCCCAAAACTCTTGGCAAGTACTGTAAGTTAGGCTATTCTAACTTGCTGCTGGTGGCTGACTGGCACATAGCCAGCCCAGGCTCCGGATAGCTTAAAGTCCTTGCACAATGCACAGCAGAGCCTGGGAGGTTGCTGTGGTTGCAAGGTGAGAGCATGCAACTAAAATTCTAAGCGCTAGGTGTTCTCCTCTGCAAGCTTGATCACTTACTTGCAAGTATGCAATTAAAAAAAGTATGCGCATGTACTGAGCATTTGTTAATGAGAGAAATTTAAGAGTAAGCTTAAGCGTGTCTGACAGGAGCTTAGCTATCTGCATCTTTTTGTTCTCACTTCATGCTGCTGCTAGACAGGATCAACTTGCCAGCCACCCACCAGAACTCATTACTATAGGACGGGCCCCTGTGCACATGCTGTCTCCCTGCCCAACACTTTTTACTTTGTGCATATGCACATAGGACGCTGCAGCTGCACACTGTACAATCAGCCCTCAACGCATATCCAAAAACATTAACAAGATGTCCATAGAGCATGCGAATGCACTGGATTCCATTACAGAAACAGTTTGTCCTGCAAAGGTCCGGGGGGGGGGGGGGGGGGGGAGTTGCTGATGATTAGCTGTGGCAATAACACTCATAGACCCTGGAGCTGGGGGCAGAGGAGGTACCCAGGCCATGGCCCTACCACTCTTTGGTCACAATACCACTCGCTCACATTTGGAGGGGGTGGGTGTAGGGGTTCATGGGCAGGGGAAGTGCCAGGAAGCTGGTGAGGAAGGGGCCTAAGAGGGGAAGAGGAGGGTCAGAGAGAGATGCAAATCTATCCCCCCCAACACACACATTTAAATGGTGCTCAGGAGCCCACATTAACACTACTATTTAGTTCTTTCATCATAATGGGAATTTCTGCACAGCCACAGCTGACAGCCACTGTGCTCCAGCTATAACAGGACTCAGTTTTTGCCCACCGATCTTGCCAAAGTGTTGCTATCACAGAGTAAACTATAAAAAATGATGTAAGGCCATTAAAATGACATTGCCCCAGAGCTGCTGGGATAATAGGAACCAATAGGTCATTTAGCATGTTGCATCAGAAACTTGAATGGTTTCCTGACTTCTTACCATACTTCATCTCCATGAGATATGTGTATTTGTAGAAGGGCAGTGCTCAGAATTTACAAGTCAGCTCGATATTGCTAAATTCAGTCAGCCACTGCTAAACTATTTTGACTTCTGTGACCAAAATATCTGGAAATTTGCTAAATTGAAAATAAAAGCGTTAGGAGCCAAAGAGAGAGGTAATAAGAGAACTTTTTAAAATATGAGTTTCAAAACATAAATGGGTCAAGTTTTCTTCTCAGTAATAGAGAGGAATATGTGTCCCATTGTCTTCTGATGAACTTAACATGGAATAAGAGAGGTCAATTCTTTCAAACAGACCGTGACAGAAAACTGAACACAGTAAATGTTCCATGTAACTCCTATCAGGTGCTTTTCCTTACATTTCTGGTATCGAACTCTAACCCCTCCCAAATCATATTTACAGGATCAAGGTCATGAACATTACACTGGGAGCCAAGAACTCCAGCATTCTCTTTGACCCTGACATACACTGACACTTTTTGCAAGTTATTTATATTGCAGTCGGGCCCACATTTTGCTAGGTAGAGTACAAACGCACAGACAAGTTCTCTACCTTGAAAAGCTTATAAACCAATTTTGTAAGTCTAATAAAAAACCCTCCGTAATTTAATTTGTTTTTTATCCTGCCTGTAAAATAGGGAACTAACTTATCTACCATACAAATGTGTTGTGTGGAGTGTTTAGTTAATAATAGTACATTATTATACCATCAAAGAGCTTTACAAAGCATTATGAAATAGTAATAAGAGAGGTGGTACCTTCAAGATAGAAGCTGGGGCTTACTTAATTTTTGTCAGTATAATTAATGCTTATAAAATCTCTTAGGTTTCCTTTTACTCAGAGTTCCATCCAAGGAGAATTTCTTCAGACACCAATGACACTGCCGCAGCCAGGTCTCCAACAGCAGAAATACAGGCAAACATCAGGTACCTTAGCATCCAAACCAAAAACTCCCTTTCCACAATTAGTTGGTAAAGATATAAAACATGTATGATACTAGAAGAGTTATTCTGAACTAAATATATATATATATAAAATCACACTTACTTCAGCTTCTAATATTTTAAGTCATTAAATTCTGTTCTCATAAACCATCAACCTACCGTTGCAGATGTGTTGATTCTGCTATTTTTATCCATAGCCATCACCAAGCAGCCGTGCCACTTTGAATATTATAAATAATCACTGTATAACCAGTGTTATACAGAGCTCAGTTTTGCAAAGTCACAATGTGTCAGGAACTATTTCGCAAGAAGAAAAAAAAGTCTGACAAGTATTACCCTGAAAGCATTTAGCTATACAAAAGGTTTCCCATAAAAGTCAATTTCTGTGACAACAGACAAGATTAAAACAAACAAACAAAAAACCCTAACAGCGTCTACAACGAGAATAACTGTCTAAAAAGTGGAATTTTCCTTGATCTGTCCGTCACAGACTTGTTGCAAATAACCACAGATACAAAAACCCCACGCTTCTGCTTTGCTACATGTTCCTGTAGTTCCTAATTTAGAAGCTTGATGGAAGAACAGTTTACTACAAGTGTTTGCATAGCACTTTAATGAAATAACTGACTGCCACAATCCTATGAATTCAGGATTTCTATCCAACATTTTCCATACCTTGCAAAATTTTCTCACATTTATTACAACACATTTATTATAACTTTGTGTTGTAATAGCCTGTAAGCTCTATGGGGTAGGGAATTTGTGTTCTTACATACCTACAAGGCACCAACCATACTACTATATGTGTTGTAAGGTACATTTTGTATGAAAGACACTGAAAAATTTAAGCAACTTTGACTCATCTCAGAAGACAAATTGATCAGTCTGGTCTCCTGTGATGATTCCTCTACATTTTAAGAGGACGAGTGGTGGACAATGACTCTCCCATCTAATTTACTCTCATCTGCTATCCAGCCACCTGGATTTTTTGTCTAACCCTTCGGGCTGGTGTCAAGTAGGTGCAGCATCGGGACATAAAAAGCGTTGAGTTAGAATGCTTGAAAAGTATCTGTTCAACTAAACAAGCTGAACAGAAAATTTCAGAAATCTTAGGAAAGTACAGTTACTTAAACTGCGCTTCGATTTGCGTTGTCCATATGGATTCTACATTTGGTGTGCATGTGCCGTGTGAAAATGAGATCGAATTCATTTGGCCAGCAGTCTATATTTGGGCCACACCTGTGCCCTAGATACTCTGCATTCCTCCCCCCACAGGGGCCCAACTGTTCCTCAGTTCCCTTTACTAATACAGAATCCCACTGGTATAAGACTCTGTAGAAGCAGGAAAGGAAGGTGAGCCCCAGAATTCATGTGGACAACACTTCCTGAAGAACCAGTTACTGTAGGATAACCATTTTGCGCCCCCTCCCCAGTGTCTGTAATGTCCACATGGATTCCATTCTTGGTGGCTAACAAACAGTCATCTATTTAAACAATGACTGCAGGACTAAATGGGCATCCAATTTGGAAGATTCTGCCAAAGAGTAGGTTTCAGAGTAACAGCCGTGTTAGTCTGTATTCGCAAAAAGAAAAGGAGTACTTGTGGCACCTTAGAGACTAACCAATTTATTTGAGCATGAGCTTTCGTGAGCTATAGCTCACTTCATCGGATGAAGCTCACGAAAAGCTCATGCTCAAATAAATTGGTTAGTCTCTAAGGTGCCACAAGTACTCCTTTTCTTTTTGCCAAAAACTTGTAAAGGTCTGGATTGAGCCCCACATTGCTGTTAACAGATTTTTGAAACAGACATTTTTTGAACAGCCTACCTAAGCTCTAGCGCAGGGGTCTCAAAGTCCCATCCTGTGGGACATCTGCGGCCCGAGAACCTCCCCCACTGCGGCCCACAGAGGAGAGACGCATGTAGACAAGTTGCTGGCAATGTCTGCTGCAGGAGCTGCCCCCCACATCTGCTATTGGCTGGGAGAGAGGGACAGAGATACTATCACTAATCACTAGGCAGAATCATCATCATTAGTTGCCGGGTAGAGACAGCCATGGAGGCTGTGTCGCTTTCTTCCCCCCACAATGAATATAAACAAGTCAAAATATTGAACACAACTATCTGATGCCCATCTTGCTGCAATCCTGAAGGTTTCAACTGCTGTCACTGAGGGCAAACATCAACAAACTGACACAACTGAAGCGTTGCCAGGTGTCTGGCAAACACTAAAATCTCTCTGCCAGGTGAAGAATTGTACAAAGTTATATGACAGTTTTATTATTTCTAAGAAATTCAAAATAAATGTTTTCTTTTCTGAACACCATCTTCAGTGACATTATTGGCTCGCTGGGAGGATTGGCCCTGGCCCTAAGGTAAATTGAGTTTGAGATCCCTGTTCTAGTGGAATGAGCTCTAACCCTCGCTAATTTAGAATATATTCTGATGTAGTCAGAATCCCACTTAGAAAATCTCTGATAGCGAACTTCTTCACCTCTGCAAATGCCCCAAATGGTCATGTTTGGCTTCAAAATTAGGCGCAAGCCAGACCTCTAAAAGGGAAGTACAAAATGTCTCCCACGAAGTGCTATGTTGCTCTTAGCACGTAAGCTTTTACATAAGGGCTTACCTACATTTACAGTGCTGTAGCAGCACAGCTGCAGAGCTTAGTGAAGAGGCTACCTATGCCAAGGGGAGAGCAATCATCAGTGGTCTGAATGGTTTTGTCCCATTAATGCAGAGAGTCTCTTACTACATTACAGTTGTGAAGTTTAACTTCCCCTAGGGTTGAATGAGATTTTGGAAAAAATTGGGAGCTGAATGAACTAGAATACTAAAACAAATATGGGCAGGAACTTGAGAGTGACCCTATCCTTACAAAATGCCATATAATGAGGAGCTGATGGGGGGCCCCAAATCTTTCCTACTCTTTCAGCTGATGTAATGGCTACTAAAGAGGCAATCTTCATTGGTAGGTGGTTTAGGGGAGACTTATCAACCCTGTTAGAACGAGAGAGGACACTCATCAACCTTGAGAAAGACATGAATCAGGACCCTAAGGAATCTTGCCACTGTATGGAAGGAAAAAAACATGGGGGTGGAAAGGCTGGTGTTGTGCAGATATTACTGCTAAACAGACTGTCGTAGAGCTGATAGAAAGTCCATCTTATTCTCCTAGCCCTGAAACCGTCTGCTGATTTAGTAGGTAGAACCAGAGCACTCAGTAGGGCCATTACTGGCTTCTGGACTGTAAAAGATTAGCTTATGATTAGAGATGTGTAACGATCGTGTCTTGTTAGTCAGATGACAATATGGACTTTGGGACGCTGGGAGCCTGGTGTGGACTAGCTGTCTGTACACACCTTGTTGGTAGCTCATTAATATGTGTTGACCTAGTCTTTGAAATTGGACCAGACCAAAGCATATTAATGACTGTTAATGTATGCATTAGCAGGATGCAGTTGGTCTATGGTATGTGATATATTGTGTGTGTGTGTGTGTGTGTGTGTACACACACACACACACACACGTACAGATTCACAATTCAATATGCCACGAACAAGTTCACATATACAAGCCCTGAGTGATAAGAGACTACCTAAGTCAAACAAAGACCAAATGCATGCTATACAAATTACACACTACACGACATTTGTAGTCAGGTCTTGGTCCTGAGGGGTTCAGGTCAGCTTGCAAGCCTCTATTTGCTTCAAGGTTACAGCAGTTAGTTAAGAGAAATTCAAATGAAGGTCAGCCACCAGATTTCAAGTCTGAGCTTTAATATCAGAACTAAAACATCATCATTTGTTGATTTCATCTAAACTATTTAAAAATGGATGTTCAAATTCTTATGGCACAAAATTCTGGCTCAGAGCTGGAGAGCCACTTGGCCAATTTTTTTTTTTTTAATGAATAAAAAGATACAAAACCAGAGCTTTCACTGCACAGTGCATGAATCAGAACTGAAATACAACTTAAAGCTTCTTTAAAATATCTGGCCAAGTTCTGCTGAGAATTTGTGTAATCCATTCTTTTAAAAAAAATACTTTAATAGGTTTGCACAGACGTAATGGAGAAATTCTATACAGATTGAGCAAGATTCACTTAAATTACTAACATTTTGAAAACTTAGACATGTAAGAGCAAGTTTAAAACTATCCCTGCAGGAAGGATTCATTGTATTCAAGGATAATGGTTGACTACTTACACAATTGATGCCATACACACCAATAAGGTCAGTGAGTGAGGGAAAACTCAATCTCAGTACTTTCATCTTTTCCCACCATGTTTGACAAAGTTAAATACAGACATAGCATGGCTCTTATTTAGGCATCTGTTGGCAGTACACTTAATATAAAATGGTATAATTAATCTAGATAATCACTGTTTTATGAAACTGTCTTTAGTCTGTGGTTGACCTTCGGTACCAAAATCGAGCTCTGTAGTCATCACTGCATGTCATGAAACCAGGATTGGTAGGAGAATGAACAATACACCGGACAATGCTGTTATGCCCCAATGACAGAAGATTTCGCCGTTCTGCAGTTCTTGAGTCCCAGCAGCAGAGACTTATGGTCCTTTCATCAGGCAGTAACACATAGTCCTCTGTGTGGTTAAAGACTGCCTGTGTTCTGTGTACTTGTCGTCCACTCAAACCAGCTCCTATAATAGCAGGGACATGATACTCATTAAAGGTGCAAGTAAAACATGTAACCTAGAGTAGCCTTGCTTAAAGGGCAGATTGTCAAAAGCATAAGGAGTCTCTTTTCGATATTACTTGCTAACGACCATCAACAAGGGCCAGCTTTGTGTTCACCGATTAACAATTAGAAGGGTTCTTTGACGAAACTGTGCTCTAACATTTCTCCTCTCACCCTCACTGCAGAAAGGCTATTTGCTAAAACCTCAGTAGCACTAAGGGAAGCAGCAATAGTCACAGGCCTGAAGAATGACAATTACGATAGGGAAAATGCTCTTGCAAATTGTGCATTTTTTTATATTATATAAATATAAATGCACAAAGCATGCACACCTCTATGTAATGTAATAAAAAGATTAGAATCAGATGCTGAACACAGCTCAGATTTGAGAATCAGATCACTAAGGCTCATCAAAACTTGCTGAAACTACTACTGGACCATCAGAAGCCAGAGGACTGCAGAAAGAACTGTGAAATGAAGGCACACCTTCACATTTTTTAAATCTTTCTGGGCAGTTACATCAAATCCTGACTTAAGGAATACGAGATGAGTTTGGGAATAAGGAAGAAACTATTTATTTATGAAGAATATTTCGCATGGTGGGCAATTTCTACTCAAGGAGTATTTTAATAGGGATGCTGAACGTCTCGTGATCTGTCCAAGCTTACACAGCACCTACCCACTCTTTACCTGACTCAAAACCAATAGTATTAGTCCCTCATGTGCAGAAGCATTAAATTCAGATGCTCAATGAAAGTGTATGCTTATTTATAGAGAAAATTCATTATGTTACATCCCCCTACGTAGTACCTATGCAGAAGTCACAACTATCAGTATTGGCGTTAGACAGTCTAGATGTGTTTTTGCTAATAAAATTTTATAAATTATTCATTTTTTCCCACACTTAAAAAATACATCAGTGCAATCACTTACAACTACAAGTGACTTTCAATGAATTCGTTACAGTAGGTGTTTTTTTGGTGGGGGGGGGGTAAGGGTGAAAGAGAGATAAATGGCACTGGGCACAATACTTTGCCATATTTCAGCCTCTTTATAGGAAAGTTCAAAGAGGTGCTTGGAAATAAAAGGGTTTTTTGTTTGTGTTTGTTTATTTTTTTAAAATATGCAATTCCACATTGTACTAGTCAATACCACCACAATGTGAGGGTTCGTCCTTCAAAAGCTATCTTGAGGAAAGAAAACCTATATACATTCCAACAAAACAGGTTTACCTGTGAAAGAATTCCATACTACTGTAAGTATTCACACACCATTCATAGAAGTATAGAGAATACCTGAAGCCCTTCCTTCCTAACTGAATCAGTCAACCAAATCAAAAGACCTTCATAGAACATAGGGCATGAGCACAATGCTCCAACACCACTTCTCCCTCCAGTAGTATTGGTGAGAAACTTAGCACGTAGCAATTGGTAACTAAAATTGGAAAGAGCACAGCTAATAGAGGGAAGTGCAAGTTCTCATTATCAATATCTATAAATAATATATAAACCATTATCTAGCTAGGCCATTGCTCCCACTGTAGAAGTTTAGCATTAAACTTTCTTATAAAAATAAGATGTTTCACATATACTATGTCATACACACACTTGATTTGATTAAATAAGAGAAACAATCTATCAAGTAAAGTGGCTGCACTTTACAAACATTTTGTGGTTGTTTATGGAGGCTATGCTGCACCCTGCTGGTTAAAAATATTACCAGTTTATGAGCAACAAGATCACTGTTAAATTATACTGAGCTCTTTTGCAGATTGAATCAAAGTGTAAGTTTCTGGTTTTGGCAGATCAAACTGCCCTAATGTCTCTGGAATCAATTTCACAGTAACAAAATCTCCTGTGGAGGTTAGGGAAGACTGAAAGGAGCCACCAGTCAGCAACTTCTTGCCAAAAATATATGTCTTGATAGGTCTACTTTTGTTTTCCTTTCTGGAGTAACTCAAGAGAGTTGTATATGATGATGCTTTCCCTTAACAGACAGCTAACAGCCAGCAAACCAGACAGCAGAATAGTAATACATCATCTGAACAAATGAAGTAATGATAGAAAGCTATCCAAATCCACTTATATTAGTGTAAGACAGTGACCAACGCCTAAAGAAAGTCAAGAATGGAATGAAGTGACATATCTGTTATCTGTGACCAAGAAAAGAAAAAAAGTGGGGAATCCTAGAATTTCATCTTCACAGAAGAAAACTTTCAATTAACTTTAGAGGTTACTGTTCAACAGCACAAGGCTATCATGATCTTATGAGTAAATTCTGAAAAAATCTTTCACATACTTAACTGAGCGCATCAGACACTGGACTAAGCACTTAAAAATTTTGTACTGCATCCAATATCATTCCCATCACTAGCTGATTACTGCATGAACAATTTTTGCCACATACCTGTATATTTGACCAGCGTTCGACCTGTGGATATCTCCCATAGTTTAGCTACAGAATCTTTTCCACTTGACAGGATGTACTTTGAATTTTTGGAAAAGATGGCAGAACAGACTTCAGCCCCATCATGTGCTTTCTCAAAAGTAGTGATACATCGATTTGAAACACCATCCCATAATTTGATGCATCCATCCTTGCTTCCTGTCACATACATGTTAGCACTTGCATTATAGTTTACTGAACATATAGCATCGGTGTGTTGATCTTGAGGATTGCAAGACACAAAACACTGGAATGTATTGATATCATAAAGCCGTAAGGTAGGGTGCTGGGTACCAACAAGTATGAAGTCACCAGAAGGATGAAAAGAGATGGAGCGTAACATTTCTGCTTCCTGTGTGATGAGAAATATATAAATCAATATTAATATAAAGAACCTATTTGCAGAGAGAAAATCCTGGTGGATTCACAAGTCTGAAGTTCTATGATATTTTCATCTTTAAAAAAAAGTAAGTTCAATTCTTAATTAGTACAGGGTTTAGGGCAGGATACAAATTGGAGAACACCATTCCCCTCTCCACTATATAGCAGTAACATATTTAGATCGATCAGGATTATACTTGAAGGGGTTCTCACAACAAATTTTTTGTTGGCCTCAAAGTGCGGCCCCCAACTCTATACATGTCCAAATCATTGTAATTTATTTATGAAGGATTTTTTTGCAGACTCAATATTAAAAATAATGTACAGTTGTCTCTATTCTTTACTGGACCTAAACAGAATAGAAACACAAATAAGGTGCTTTGCACTTTTTTTTTTTAAATCCCAAAAAGAAAAAAGAAAAAAGAGACTTGCCAGAGAGTAAGTCTGCTGTGAAAAGTGCTAACAAACAAACATCACTTTTCACAGCAGACTTACTCAGTCCCGGCAAACCTGGGGACACACTAAGCCCTGGATGGGGAGGTGGGTAAGGAGAGGGATGATGAGCTCAGGGACAGAGCCCACCACCACCACATGGCCAGGGAACAAAGCTTTAAGCCCCATGACTGAAGCCCAACAACACTGCCTCGGGGAAGGTGAGACACTCACTGGCTGCCTGCTCCTGTTTTGTGTGTCTCCAGAGGAGGGCAGGGCCCAACCACTACTGATCGCCTCGGAGGAGGGGCTGATGCGTTGCGCCCCCCCATGACTGCCCAGAGGGCTGTGGCCACAAGGAAAGCCCCCGGTGGCCGCATTTGAGAAACACTGCTCTAAGTCCTATATCAATTTTCAAAGCCAATTCATGGGGCAAGGGGGAGAGAGGAGCAAATTTTCCCCTCAACAACCAAAAAGAAATCCCTAGAACTTCAATACCATTCATAAAGGAAATGCCAGAAGCACCACTCCTAACAGATTCAGGTTTCCCCAGTGGACATAGAGAGAGAAGAGTGGACATTTTATGTACCTAATTTGTATGCATAATTATCACAAGAGTATCTGCAAATTGGATAATAGCATACTCCTGTGTATCTAGCTATTTCTGCATGCAGACACAAAGTAGCTAATTGCTATCATGGTAGTTGTAGACCTCAAACTTTAAAAAAAAAAAAAAAAAAAAAAAAAAGACTATAACCTCTAACCTGGATATACTTGAAGGCTCTTTTGGCAGAAGGTTTTGAATAGTCAAACAATTTAAGCGTATAGTCCCTTGAACCAGATGCCAGGATCTGTTCTGTTGGATGGAAAGCTAAACATGTAACCTCATCCACATGATCATATAGAGTCCGAATAACAGGATGATTTTCCATGTTCTGCTGTGCTGTCTCATTCATCATGACCTACAGAAAACATTTAAAACAAGTCAATGGAGAGTGCTTCCTTCTTACAAAGAACGAACCATAAACCACTATCCAACTCTTGTGTTATTACTCTGGGGCATTTAAAAGATAGATACAAAAAACACGTGGGATCTCCTGGTAGAAGAGAAAAAGTGAGTTTTAAACATGCATCAATGCCTGCCTCATCTTCCAAGCAAAGACTGTATTTTTTGATGAAAATCTAATGCATATACTTAGAATGATAATCTCAAAGTTCTTTGCAAATATTGGTCATTAACACCCCTATGATAAGTATACAATATCCTTCTTTTACAGAGAAGCAAACAGAAACTGACAGAGGTTAGTGATTTGCCCAAAGTCAAAATGGAGTCGACAGCAGAAAAAAATAAAACTCAGTGGTCCCAAGTGTTAGCCCCTTGCTCTAACTCACAATATTACTAAAACAAACGTTGCACTTATTTTGTTCCGGCAACATTCTTAAGACTGTGCACCACCACTAGTTGTATGCAGATTCCAGACAACAACAAAAAGGTACTTTTCCTTAAGTATGCTATCAGAGGCAGAACAAATGCTATAAAATGGATGTAGCATTTTTATCATTCACTGACTGATCATGATTCATGTGATACTTTACCTCGATGGGCATAGCACTTTTTGCCAACATTCTCTCTGTATCAAGAATTTTTATTGAGGCATCAGCAGATCCTGTAGCTATTAACTGCCCATCTCTGCTATATGTAGCTACGCGACATGGTCCTTTATGAGATGTGACGTAACAGGTCTCATATTCAGAAGCCTCGGGGGACATAGTCTGGACATCTGCATCAAATTCTAAGTCAATCCCTGTTCCTGGAGCTACTGTATCAGAGCGTCCAATTGCATACTGAACTGCGCTGTCATCGTTCTCCATTCCTGAAGGACGAGAGATTAAATATATTTACTTTCTCCAGAAAAAGGTTGACGAAGTCTTCATAACTATACTAGTAACTGCTTAGAATAGCCAGGATTGTATCTACAGCCAGCTTTCACAGGAAATAGTAATGCCTGCATAGAAAAAAAAGTTTTTTGTTTTTTGTTTTTTTTAAAAAGGACAGCTATTTACAGAACTTTTTCCTTTGCAGCTCAATAAAGAATACCCAAGAAAAAAGAGATTATGGCTACCATAATCACCACAATGAAGCAGTGCCAGTAAAGGTCCCTGGTCCATGACTAGAGCTCCTAGGTACTATAATAATTCAAATAAGAATAATGAGAACCATTATTCCTCCATACACTTATATCTCATATTTAACACCTTCTTCTCTTAGTGGAATTTGCAGCTTAAGCAGGTACAAGCTCAACATTTTAACCACATCATTAACTATAGTCTGACCAGAGGTAAATGGTGTTCCTCGTCTATGTCATCTAACCCTGTTCAGAGTAGTGTTGGATGACATGGTGTTGAAAATGCTTGCTGTTACCATCAGTAGTGAATTAGAGATACTAATTTTCCTAGTTTAAATAGATCTAAAGCTTACTATATTTATACTCTCAGAGATGTGTGAAACACTATTTCAATTTGCTATGCACCCTGCTATTACATTATTCAAGTAGATGTTCAAAGAGATCATGATGAAAGATAGCTATATTAAGACCTCAATTGCCTCACCACTGAAACGTGTAAAGTTAAATGCTGCATTTTAGAGCTCCTTGTAGTTACTGTCATTAGTTTTGTCTGAGCCAAAGAAAAGCTAGTTGACATGCTGAGATTCAAATCAAGACGTTACACAAAATAAGGTAAGAAGGCAGTTTGATCCTTTGTTGTGATTTCCTAGCCCTTGAGGGCTGTTAAAGCTTACAATGCTTTAAATAGTCGTTAAATAATTTTACTCATTTGATAGTAAATTTTGCAGCACAGTTTTTTGCCAGTATAAAAGTTTTCTCCCCAGTATAAAATTATTTCTGCTCCATGGAAAAATTAGGAGTATTTTCAGTAAACAGGATACTTTTAGTCTCTGTCACTTTATTGTTAAAGTGCCTCCAACACTAATACTGCAACAAACACACACAAACCAGACTAGTGACAGATCTAAGTTTACTTTGAAGCTAAGCTACCACACTGGGACACAATACTTTTTGGTTTTAGCAGATTTCACTAACTTTTCCATTAGTATTCTTCTGCCTAACTCAGTTACAAGACTTTCCACGATATTTTGTTGGCATCTGTTGGTGAATAAATTACCCTACCACGCATTATTATTATTTATATTCCAGAAGCATACAGAAGCCCCAATGGTGCATGCTAAGAGGCACTACACACACTAAGAGAGTCTATCATAGTAAGAGACAGTTCCTATCCCAAAGGCCTTATCATGTAAATATAAGAGAAACAAAAGGGTTGAGAAAACACAGATGTATAGAGTGGTGAAGTGACTTGACCAAGGTCACAAAGCAGAGACTAAAACCCAGGTCTGAGTCCAAGTCCAGTATCCTAGCCACTGGACCACACTGCTTCAGTTACTCCTGATTAGAAAGTAAACAACATTTAACAGAGATTTCCTATTAAGTTCCATCCTCCAATACATAGTGCATTCACCTGCTTAAAAGAGAAATACGTTTAGACTTACACCAGCACCCAGACATTTGTCAGACAATAAAAAAAACTGAATTCTGATCTGACAAGTAATACCAGTGTCAGTAACAAACCTATTACTATATACCCTGAAAAACCTGGGACCTACCTGCCTCCTCAGCCTCCCCCCCCCCCCCCCCAACATGAAACAGTCCCTGTGACATGCGGCAACTGAACTGAAACCTCATAAGAGAGAGGGAGTGACTGGCAGAGCATTCTCTGTGAGGGTCCTGGAACTCTAAAACCCATTTCCTTTCTACATCTGTAACAGTTTATTTATTTATCTTCAAGACACAATGCAAGGCCCACCATTTCTCCTGTCTGCGAGGAGACTGGTCTCGAGTAGGTCTACTAGTGTTGATGTGCGATTTGGTGGGTCAGTTAGTTTCTTTTATATTAATGGATTACTTGATTTTATCTAGGAGATCTAACAGCCCCATTTATTCCATGTACTTTTAGAAGACTGTCGAGGATCCAGGGCATTGGATAGGCACTATTATAATTTGAAAAAGTACAAATAAATAAGTAGATCCTAGAAAAGATTTATTGAAAGACTTGTATTTTGTTATCTAAGCATAAATATGACAACTGTACAGCAACATTAGGAGTTATCGTTATATAAGTGAATGAGAACATCTACTTTTAGATTGCACTGAGTCCACTACAGAATCACAGAGATGTAGGGCTGGAAGGGACCTCTAAAGATCATCAAGTCCAGCCCCTGTGCTGAGTCAGGACCTACATACCTGAACTTCATCAAAAAAGTCTGCAATTCCTAGTTTACGTACATGAATCCTGCATTACAGTTTACCTAGTTTAATCAGATGCAGCAGTTGTTCAGATGGTGCGCAGACTGATTGTGGTTTTATCTCATTTATCAGGCCATTGGCAATGTTTATGTATCCATCATACAGCAACTGACTAATAATCAGTTTGTAAAGTTGTTGACGATCTTTCAAGCTTACTTTTGTTCTATACATTGTGAGCAAGGAATGCCTTGCGGGTGCCTGAAACAAGAGAAAAAAATACTTACAAAACAGTTACATTGCAATGGTGTAATTTTTCCATACAGAACATATCCTAACGCCTTTCAACATTAAATAGTAATGTTATAGTGACAAATTAAAAAGGTATTGTATACGTAAAAGAAAGACTTTCAGCTAAGATTCAAAACTAGATGGACAAATGAAAAGAGATAACAGAAAGCTGTTGCAGACAGTAGCAACTACAGAGGAGACAGACCACCAGTTACCAGCACTCAGACTGTGATTAAGGACTGCTACAAAGGTGAGAGAAGAGCAACACTGGCTAGCAACGTTTTCCTCCTGACAATAACCTTTCTTTAATTCTATCAAGCAGGTGTGGGGAAATGGGCACACAGTTGTGAAAGACAAGGTTAACACACACAATCTGTAGGGAAGCCAAGAGGCAAAACAAAACGTGTATTGTATGGTTTTCAGTGAAGCCACCAGAGGAAAAACCATAACCTCCCTGCACCCAACACACCACCCCTCCCCCAATCCACCCATTTCCAGCCCCAAAGAACAATCGATTGTTATAAACGGGGAGGGGTGAAAGCAAACTCAGGGGCGGGGGGAGAAACTGTCTGGAAGGAGAGTGAACTGCCAGCGTTTCCTTGGGACCGCGGGCTAGAGGAAACGGCCTTCGGCAAGCAAGCAGAGCTGTAAGCCGCTCAGCTCAGCAGGGCATGTAGGAAAGGAGTTGTTCACACCGCCCCGGCACCTACCAGCCCGTCTTTCTGCCTCCCTTGCTCTCCCCCTAAAATGGCGACTGGAGCCCTGAGAACATCGATAGATGCCGGAGGCGGCGGCGGCTAACTGTATCCCAATCACTCCCCAGCGCAATGTGCAGCTTTGCGCTACTGAGCATGCTCGTGGACAGTGAACATGCTCACGCACATCTGCTCCTGAAGCCCGCCTGCTTCCCTAACTAGGATTATACAACGTCCTGCTGTTCCCGCAGCCGCGTTACAAGGGGACAGGGGACAAATCGGAGAGGTGGGATCGAATCTGCAGTGCAGGGATCCAGACTGCACGCCCAAGGAAATCATGCAGCTAGTGGAGGCAGGCGAAGGAGAGGGGCAAAATCAGGCATAGGGAGTAGGGGCCGGGGTTAAGAGCCTCTGCCAGACAACGGGGGGAGAATGGGGAAACTAGACACAGAGTTTACTAGAATTGGGGCGAGTTGTCTGTGTGGGTTACAAAAATAAGCTGTGCGTGGCAAGAAGACTATTGTTTACACTGCTTAGCAAAGGGGTATCTCACGGTCCGCTTACCAGAGCTGTTTTTAAAGGCATAGAGCATCTCAATGCCTAGAAAAGGCACCTCTTCCTTACCTGAAACGATGTACTGAGCAGCTAAAGAAGACTGAATACAGTGAAACACAAACAGCATTCCTATACATGCTTTTAGTATTTTAACGAATTCCTTTTCTGTCTATATGTCTGCATAAAGCCTCAGAGCAGTTCACTAATTTGTCTTATCTACGGTTCCAGTCCCTGAATCAGATTCCATTTCTTGTAATCCACTGTCAATGCTGTTTCCTGCCTCTTCATTATTTACTTTTTAAAATTTTGTTTTTATTACTCTTCTTAATCTTACACTTCATTTATATTAACACTGTGCAAACAGATGCTATTGCACTATTTAATTTATATTTTAATAGCAAGCAATTGAAAATATTAATAGTTGCTAGGGTTAACAATCACATCTCACATTGTTTCTAGTAGAACACTTCATATGTTTTTACTGTGATTTTGCAGTTTGCAATTTTTAATTTTTATTTGCACAAGTTTTTTGTTTTGTTTTTTAAATCAAATGACTTTAAGGCTGACATCCTGGGTTGGCATTAAAACTCCTTTAGTTTCCCTTTCCTTTCTTTGATTGGCTTGAAATTGTGCCTCCTGGGCACTGACCTAAATTTGGGGCTATCTGAACAAGGGGTTCATGAGATACAGTACCTGCTCCTCCTCCACCTTCCCACTTTTCTTAATATTCACATGTTCTGGTAGTGAATGTTTGATCACAGATAGAGATCAAACCAGGTCTCAGAGATCATCACACCACGGTCTCAAATGCTTGAGAGCCATCTCAATGGAGTGTATGCTATCATACACTATATCCTTTTGGGGGAAATCAAATTACATTATTAGCCAAGAACTTTAATTCTCCTGTTAAGAGCACCACTCTTTAAAGTGCTTGATGGCATGGCACATGGACTATACTGAGCCTGCATAGAGAAAGAAGGTAGCTGGAAACTACCTCTACATCACACATCTTGAATGGCTCAAGGGGGGGACTGTTATGATCACCAAACCTAAGCCACAGCCTGGTGGCAAATCCAGCCCAGGACAGAAATCTGAAATAAAAGCAGGAGGTACAGTTTGCTCCAATCTGCCTCTGTCAAAGGGAGTTTTGGTTTTGTAGAAATGTAATCTAAGTACAGCAGAATATTCTGAAAATGCTGAAACTTTTTTTTAAAAAAAGGAGAAAAAATTACACATGCAACTGCTCCCTGGAACGTGACTGGGGTGGAAGAGTAGGTGGGAATGGGGGCGGTGGTCTTAGAGCAAGGGAGTGGGATATATGGGACTGGGTGGGAAGGAGAGGGGTTGAGAAGGTTAGGTGATGGGGAGGGACACCGGAAAGATGGGACATGGAGTTATTGGGGGCTGGTAGAATAGGCAGACAGGGCACCTCTCCTTTCCCACGTACATGCCACAATCTAGAGCAGGGGTTCTCAAACTGGGGGTCAGGACCCCAAAGGGGGTCGCAAGGTTATTACATGGGGGGTCGCGAGCTGTCAGCCTCCACCCCAAACCCCGCTTTGCCTCCAGCATTTATAATGGCGTTAAATATATTAAAAAGTGGTTTTAATTTATAAGGACGAGCGCACTCAGAGGCTTGCTATGTGAAAGGGGTCACCAGTACAAAAGTTTGAGAAACACTGATCTAGAGGGCCCAGCCCATCTAGAGAGGTGTGGACACCCCCATGCAATATGTGGTGACCTGCCTTCCAGGGGGTCTGAGCCCCCCCAGTGGTGTGTCTGGCCACTGTGTCTATATCAGGATCTTAGGAGTCCCTGCCCATCTATGGTGGTTAGGGCCCTCCCATACATGCCCCTCTCATGTGAGCCAAGTTCTGGAAGGGATTTGTTTGTGTAGGGTGGGGAGGAGCATCTCACCCCATCTCCCTACATCTCATGCGAGTTAGGAGATGACTTTTTAGATGATATTTATATTCATAGTTAACATGCAGTATTAGTGGGATGCTATTTTCAATAAATGTGATGTAACAACAAGATCGGATTAATTTCCTGATAGCTAAAGATAAAAACGGAAACAGCACATATTTGTGCTCACTATTAAAAAGGGTGGACACTGAATTGGTAGGAATTGAGCATGTGACTGTTTCACTCAGCTTGGGCTCAAAACACTAATATTTAGCATGAGTATGAAGGGCTTATCAATGGCACAGTAATAGCAAATATAGCCCAAGACTCAGGCAGGTGGTATATGCATACCTTAATATGAAACCGTATGTGTGCGCATGTACTGATTCCAAGCATTTATTAAATAAAAAAGTAAGCCATTACTAAATATTGAGAGTGACTTTATGAAAGCATGAAATCCAATTATGAAGTCAGCTATTGGCTATTCATTTTAAAGTTTAGATTCTTCCTCCACTGAGAAACTGAAAAATCTACTATGTGACTCTGGAAAACAGAAACTGTGGAACACAAGATACTAGTGGTTGGGCACACTGTTAGACCATCCATCCTAAAAGTGGTTAATGTCAAATTTTGACTACTTCTTAGTTATGATGAGTTTTCTATTTTAAAAATGCATAAGATTGTAGAACTAATGTGGAAACCACACAAGATATCCTATGTATGTACAGGAGAAAAATAGCAATTCTCTTAATGGAAAAAATCAGGTATAGCTTTGTTATATATTCCTAGTGAAGTCAGAGTAGAATGTCATAATAGTTATTTTAATAAATGTACTAAAATGTGTCACAAATTTGGTACCCTAATGAAAGAAACTGGGTTCTCTGTATGAATATTGTGTTTCATTAGTGAAAAATAAAAAATGGTTGAAACCAAAAGAGCACTGAAATACAGTAGGATATAGTTATATCTACAAATTAACAGTTTAAGAGAAATAGATGAGGGTACCAAATATTATTTAAATATGACCCCCCGCACCTGAAAGGAAAATATTTGCAAATCATTACTGTAGTTCTTGAAATAAGTGACATTTATTAATGAATCTACTTCTATTTATAGTTTCCATAATTACGAAATCATTTGATTAAATTATATTGATTTTGCAGAGAGCACAAAAGTCTACTGCTGCAACCCTGTCACATGCAAGAAGGAAAACAAAGATTGCATAATGCTAAGAAACACAAAAGTGTATTAGAAACACATGCCATATGTTTGAGCAGGTAAGTAAACAGAATAGGATAGTTCATTGCACAAGAACTGAAGTTATGGCCCAGTATCTAGGCAGTTACATTAGCGCAGATGGAATAACCTGGATAAGGGTCAGGATTGTGGTAATAATTCCAAATTAATAAAAACTTCAACTGATATGTAACTAGAAAGTTAAAAATCACAGCAGAAGTTCAATAAATATTTTATAATTGAGTTAATTGAAATTATATTTTGCACAATTAGTGTCGTCATTTTTTCCATCTTTTTTTCCCCCGAAAGGCACAGTGTGACTCCTGCAAGAGGTGGGCAACACGTGCTCTGCCTTCCACAGGGAACCAATGAAAACATCCTGAGCAGTAAAAAAGAAGCGTATACAAACTTTGTGCAATTATAGTTGTGATGTTTACAAAATGTGTCTACTGTATAGCTTTTTAAAAGGTAAATATTTTGGTTTTCTTGCAATTATATAATCAAAATACAAATAAGTAATAATAGAGAAATTCAATTTTAATGTACTCTTAGCTAAAGTCACAAAAATAAGTGTTAATTCTGTTTCTAAAAATAAGTTTAGATACTTTTTAAAGTGTTGACATGTAAAGTAAGCGATTCTTGTTTGCCAATAGCATATTATGACAGATAGGGAACTGTCATCACAATTGGTTAACTCTATTCTTCCCATCCCCTGGTCAAGGGGCAGCAAATTGTGATGGGAGTTCTCCCCCTCAGTCACAATATGCCACTTTAGACCAGGAGACAGGGAAGCATGGAGATAGCAAATTGTGACAGTGCAATAACAGAATACCTAGATGTCAGTAAGGGCTATCAGCAGCAAATTGTGCCAGGAGCATGGGGAGTACATGCTAAACAACCAAGAGCTGGGTGACCCAGTGCATGTACACCACAAAAGCGTGAGCCTGGGAGCATGTACAGACCCTTGGCAAAAGCCTACTTTTTGTGGGGAGAAAAGGGGACTATAGGGTGGGACTAGGAGCATGGAAAGGCAGATTCTATTCCTGGTATGGAAGTGCAGGAAGTTCTAATGATAACACCAGTCTAGTTCAGGAGAGCACAATTCATTTATTTCCAGCTCTAGCAGAAATAAGACCTAATGGTTAGCTCAGAACATGGTAAACTGAGAAATGATAAAGAGACTACAGAGATTAATGGCAGTATTCATTGGGAGGGGCCTGGAAAGGGGTTAGGAATTGAGCAGCCTAATAAGATCTGTAATTGAAATTCAGAACTCCTGGTTTCAATTCCTTTGATGGAGTGAGAGCAGTGGGATCTCAGGAGACTGGGGATTGGGACTGCTGGGTTCTACATCCCAAGCCTCGCTGGAAGCAAATGGAACTGAAAGTCACCAGGCCCCACTGCTGGGTGCTGCAGACCTCTGGGATGACTCCAGAATTTAGGAGACAGCATGGTGGCACACTCAGACAAGGCACTTCAGGGTGCCTCAGCAGCAGTGCTGAAGGCCTGTCCCAAGAGAACAGACCCGCCCACCCCACCCCCGCAGAAACGGCCCTACTCACCTCAGCCTCAAGGAAAGGCAGCCGCAGTGGCCGTGGCTCAGGAGCGGGGGAGACCACGTTACTCAGGCCCCGTGGAAGCGGACGTCTATCACACACTGAGGGAACACGACGGCCTGACATCCTCCTCACACCTGTCCTCGCTGCCATCTATCACACGTCACCGCCACGCAGCCCCACACGCCGAGACCACTTCCACACTCGTCCCCACGAGCACGGTGGCAACGGGAGATGCCGTCTAGCTCACGCCTTCAAAGGCCTCAAGCCGTCCTCACGCCGGGCCCGTCGGCCACACAATCACACACACAATGGCTCGAGAGCCCCTTCACGGTTGTGCTTTGCGGCCCAGGTCCAACGGGAGCCAGCACGCGACACGCCCGGCCGCTAGTGCAACAGAACGGCCCGGTGCCCCCCCTCCCGCGTGCCCTCGAGCGCCCAACGCCCCGCTGGTGCGACACGCTGGCCCTGCGCTCGACCGCCCGCTGTCCGTGGGCCCTGTCACTGACCACACGTCACCGCTGCTGCGACACGCTGGCCACGGTCCCACCCACGTTGGTGCTCGAGAGCCACAGCCCGGAGCAACGGCCGCGGATCACACGTCACCGACCGCCGGGGCGACCCGCTCGTGAGGCAAGAGCCCAGCCACCCTTCTCCGCCTGAAGCTAGGGACGAGCACCTTCTAAGGCAGCCCCCTGAAGTCCTTCCCGTCCCCACCCCCCAGGCTCTGTGCGCACTCTCTGCGCCAGATCTTAATGGCCGGCGGTGAGGAACAAGAATGCCTGTTGATTGGCCTCTCGTCCGCGGCGCCGCCCGCCGATTGGTTCCTAACTGTTCCTCTGGTTGCCGAGCGAGCCTCTGAACGTCACGGGCACGACTCGGGCGCATGCGTCACCGCTACCCGCCGCGCCCTCCCGCTCCTAGCGTCGCGTTAACGCCGCTACGTGCGTTCTTTACGCATCATCTCGCTCTTGTTTCCTCCCTACGCTAACTTTGTAGACCGACGCGCCAGTTACGGACTTTCCTCTTCTCTGCTTGGTCGGTCTTTCATTACGCAAAATCGCGTAACTCCAGGCCGCCCACCTATGGCAGCGCAGTTATCATAAACGCATTTGGGCTTGTGATTTTCCCCAACTAGGATTTATTTGGGGGAGGGGGCGGCTTCTTTTAAAATGGTTGCTTCCAACTGACTCTCAGCCCGAAGCGACAACCATTTTAAAAGAAGCCCCACCCCTCTTGGCGTGAGCGTGATCTCACAAGCACGTCGCATCCCCGCCTTCCGCTTAGGTTTGTCAGAAATGGCCGCTGATCGTGTCACGTGGGCTCAGGAGGCCAATCATCTGCCTCTATTTTAAAAAACTCAGTGGATTATAGTAACTGGCTGCATTCCTTGTCACGTGGCCTCGAGAGGCCAATCCTGGGCCTCCGCGGGCGGGCGCCTGAAAAGAAATCAAATCATCACCGGCAGATCGTTTAATTATCTGTTGTACGGTATCGCTTGTCCCTAGTACGGTGCGGGGGGGAGACGTGTACCAGTTACAGGCTGTGAGAGTCCGGACCCCCCTCTCCCCCCCCCCAGCAGGTGAGTGACTGACGGTCACACGCCTCATCCGTGCCGCGGCGGCATCGCTGGGTGCTGGAAGTGGGGTCGTGCAGCGGGTCGCAGCGTTTTGTGTCCCGGCAACACTGGGGGCGGGGGTGAGGCTCGGGTGGCAGAGGCGGGGCTCGGGATGGGCTAATGGAGAGCGGCGGCGGTTTAAAGGGTAGCCCAGGAGGGCGGTTTGAATTCAAACAGCTCGGGCGGTCGGGGCCAGCGGGGTGGTGGTGACGGTGAGGGGAGCACGGGGCTGTGGGGGCTCTGGGAAGGGGGCCGCCTAGGGGCTGAGGAGGGCGCGGGGGCGTGAGGCGCAGAGTAGGGAATGAAGAGGCTGGTGGGAACGGGGCGTGGGGAGGTGCAGCGGGGGGGGGGGGGGGCTTCACGGGTGGGGAGCGCGTGGGCGGGCTCCCTCAGGAGCCGGTGGGGAGCGCGTGCGGGGGAGGTGCGGGGGGGGGCTTCACGGGTGGGGAGCGCGTGGGCGGGCTCCCTCAGGAGCCGGTGGGGAGCGCGTGCGGGGGAGATGCAGCGCGGGGGGGGGGGGGGCTTCATGGGGGTGCGGGGCGCAGTCGGCGGGGAAGTATGAGACCTGTGCAGTTGCGTTTGTGAGCGGGAGCCAGCTGGAGGTGAAGCGTTGTAATGGGGAGAGGGTTGCAGGGGGAGCTGGATTTGAGGGGTATGATGTGTGTCGGTTACAGCGCCAGGGGACTGTACTGGGGGAGACTGTAAAGGATACCGGGTTCCGAGACTCGGATTTTTCTGGCCAGTAGGAACCATTACGATCCTGACGGTAATGGGAGGAGATTGTGCAGGACCAGATGGGGGAGTGGGAAGACTGCATCTGTGGGTGGTGTGGGGGTTTCATTGCGGAGGGGCATTGAAGGTATGAAAACTGCCGCGGGGTGTGGGTTGATATAGGGTGTGGATGAAGAAAGCAGAGTGTGAGGGTTGGGGGTATGAGGAGGACATGCAAGGGGTGATGAGGAGAAGGTTGCTCTGTATAGAAGATATTTCTAGTTAATAATGTCCCTGCATGAGACAGCTCTGCAATTAAATGTTCTCTATTTAGGCAATATGGAGAAAAATGGTAAAGAGAACCACAATGGGCTCCCTGGTCACAGTGTCAAGGTAAAGTGGTCTTGCACACTTACTAGGCAAATGCATTTTACTTGGCTTGATCATACGAGGACTGTAAGCTTCTATTTGTTCACTCCACAAATTATCTGTGATAATTATCGCTGACTCTTCATCAAATAGGTTTTGCTTTTTTTCGTAAAGACACAGGGAATATTCTCCAAGCTACTCTCAGTAGCTCACTGCTGTGGAGACTTAGCCACCTGGAATACAACTTCTACAGACTGCTTCTGCATGGTGTTAGTGTTAAAATGTTTTCCTGTGGGGTGGCAGCCATTTCTTGTGATATGGGTCTTTAAATATCTAAGACTGTGATCATCATGCTGGGATGTATTGTTAGGAATGTTGCAAGCAAGACACAAGAAGTAATTCTTCCATTCAGCATTGATAAAGCCTCAGCTGGAGTATTGTGTTCAGTTCTGGGCACCATACTTTGGGAAAGATATGGACAAATTGGAGAAAGTCCAGTGGAGAGCAACAAAAATAGACCTATGAGGAAAGAATTGAAAAAATTGGACTGTTTAGTCTAGAGAAGAGAGGCAGATCTAAGTCTTCAAGTATGTAAAAGGTAGTTAGAATGAGGAGGGTGATAAATCGTTCTCTTTATCCCCTGAGGACAGGACAAGAAGTAATGAGCTTAAATTGAAGCAAGGGAGATTTAGGTTAGATATTAGAAAAAAAACTTCCCAATTGTAAGGGTAGTTAAACACTGGAACAAATTGCTTAGGGAGGTTGTGGATTCTCTGTCAGGTTTTTAAGAACAAGAATACCTGTCAGGGTGGTCTAGATAATACCTAGGGCATGTCTACAGTATGAAATTAAGTTGACTCAAGTTAAATCAATGTACAGCCACTGCAGTACTTAAAGCAGTGTTTCATGTCCACATTATAGTCCTGTCCGCAGTGCACGTCCTCACTGGGAGTGCTTTCCACCGACTTAACTGCATGCGCGTTATGGCACACTGACAGCCGGCCCCTCGGCGATGTAAGTAACGCTGTGTCTACACGGACACTGCATCGACCTAAGCGCTGCGCCTCTCATGGAGGTGGAGTTAAGTCGATGTAGTGGACAACTTACATCAGTGGAAACTACCTTTTAGTGTAGATGCTTACAGAGTTAGGTTGACATGAGCTGCCTTATGTCGACCTAACTCTAGTGTAGACCAGGCCTTAGTCCTGCCTCGGTGCAGGGGACTGGACTAGCTGACCTATCAACATTCCTATCAGTCTTGACATTCCTATGATTTTATGATATCCTCCTTTCGGTCTGATTTATTTTTTTTAACTCTTAATGGGTATATTAATTGAGTGTAATGGAGCTAATTAGCTCATACACAGATAGGAAAAAACACTTGCCTGCTTGTAATAATAAATGGACAGGACCAAGGAATAAACTACAGGAAAAGCAAAACTTCTAGTATGTTGTATGTGCCTCTACTGTAATTAAATGTGTTGGGTTTTTTAGACTCTACCCACCATTGGAGATGGTCCAAAACGGCTCCCTGTGCATCAGCAGCATCCTCAGAATCGGGTACCTGGAGGTGGAGTCCAAGCACAGCGTATTTTGTGTCCTTCAAATTTGGCTCAGCGAGTTCCTGTACAGTCACAGGCTCAAAAATCTGTGCTGTCAAACCAGAAACAGTCTCAAAACCAGCTGATGCAACAGCCCCGACCAACTTTTCTAGTTCAACCAATTTCTAGGCCTCAGGCTCCAAGTAAAAACAATGAGGAACCTCCACAGGCTTCACTATCTGGTAAATATAACTGTAAATAAATGTTTCATTTTCAATAATATGCAGTCAACTTCAGCATATTAACTAAATTGGCATGTATTCTTGCTGCATTCATAAGAGATTTGTCTAGTTTCACCTTGAACCATAATTCTTTTCTATTATTTTTATTATCATAGCACCTATGAGTCCTAATTATGGACCAGGACTCGGCCGGGTAAGGTGCTGTGCAAGCATAGAACAAAAAGACAGTCCCTGCCCAAAATACCTTACAATCCACAAGAGAATGCTTTACTAATGGGAAGACAAGTTAGAAGGGTAGTTCAGACTTATATAGAGAGTTTTCCTGGATTAAAAAAATCCCTTGTAGTTGTGATTTACTAGCTAGTGTGATGCTGCTTGCTTTTTCATAGGCCAGATTAGTAGCTTATTCATATGAGACTAAGATAGTGGTCACTGATGCTCAGATACCATGGTAATGGTTGCAATAGGAGAAACTAAATAGGTTCAGGCTGTCCGTGGAGTCCGAGCCTGGCTTGTATGCAAAACTTGGGAACTAGATTGAGAATAATCATTTTGGAAGCAGACAGTGGTGTTTATGAACTATAGTTATGAAGTGTTCAATTCTCTTTATGTGCAGCAAAAAGCCTTGAAGCAGAAGGGACATCTGTCCAGAAAAATGAAGAAACTAAAAAGTAAGTCCATGGGTATGCTGCCATTGATGTCTGTTGGGGCCAGGGTCTCTTTGTATTTAGGACTAAATAATGTAGCAATTTGGATGCAAAATATTTTGTGGCTTAACCGCAACTATTGTTTTTGAGCCTGTTCATTATCAGGAATGCTGTCTCTGCATTTGTAAATACCACAAAATATTTTGGAGCTATGAATATGAGATACTTTCATGAAGTTCTAGGAAATCTTTAATCTGTTTCATGACCTGATAACCTTCAAGAGCAAAGGCTTTCATAGCTTGTTTAAAAAAGGAAAATCTGCATACTCTAGCCAAAAGAGAACTATATGCTTTTCATTTAAGAAGCTATTCTGAGTGAAGATTTTTTTTTTTTCTTGTATGGAAAACCTCAACTTAATGTTTTTTGTTTTTCCCATGAAGCTGGACAAAACTTTATATTTTGAAACTAAATGAAAAATGACTCTTTCCAGACTCTCAAGTCTTCTGCACATATACCTGAACATTGGAAGAAAATGTATTAATAGCATGTGCAAGACAGAGTTGTTATGGCTCAGCTCACAAGAGCATGCGCACTAAATTAGGTGCATGCACTCTGATATATCCAAACCACTAATATGTGCACACCTTGAATTGTGTGCACAAATTGGACATTTGTGTCCAGGCATGCTTTTATCTTGGCACATTCAACCTGGCCATGTGCAAAATTCCCTGCACAACTGAAGATTTGGATCCAGAAGTCTGAAAAGAGAACTGACCCTTACATGTTGCGTTCCTTTTCCCAAAGATAGGTTTTCATTTCTTGGGTGACTGGCCCTAGGAGGGGGGAATACTTGGGGCCAGTTAATTTGGTATAAATGTGGAGTAACTCATTTGACTTCAGTGGAGTTATTCTGGGACATTACCCCAATGTATCAAGAAATTCTAGTCCCTGGTGTGGCTTCTAGCAACTTAAACTGTTTAACTTTCTCATAGAAGGCAGTGGTGTCTTGATGACTTCGAAATTGGCCGTCCTCTGGGAAAAGGAAAGTTTGGAAATGTGTATCTGGCTCGTGAAAAGCAAAGTAAATTTATCCTAGCGCTGAAGGTGTTGTTTAAAACACAGCTGGAAAAAGCAGGAGTAGAACATCAGCTGCGGAGAGAAGTAGAAATACAGTCTCATCTTAGGTAAAATTGATCTAAAACTACTTTTTTAGATATGCTTCCAGAGAACAGGAGAGACAGTTGGACTCCATTGTATCTCTTGACCCTCAATTAAAGGAGGAGGGTAGGAATATCTTGTGAAAGTTTATTCTTTCGGGATGGCCTGGGCAAACCAGTCTCCTGTGTCACTTGTATGATATTAGGGCAGGCTCTCTAGTTTTTGTACGGTGCCAAGCATTTTCTTGATATCTAACTAAGGTTGATTACTTACAGACTATCACATGTACGGAGCTTGCAATATGAATCTACAGGGCAGGTTTTTATGCTTTGCCACAGCAACCTCTCAAAACAGCAAGTCAATTGCATGTCTCTGTATTTTATCCTGACCTTTATGCCACACGGTAGGAAACAATTAAAGGAATTGGCCTTATTAACCCCCCCCCGGTCAAATATTATATAAGGGAATTTCTCCCACTCGTTTTAGATGGCACAAGTGTGTACAATTCCTTTAAATGTTCCTTAAACTTTCTAGTCTTCTATATTCTGGAGTGGGGGGAAATATTTAATATCCCTGAGTCTATGGCTACACCACAGAGCTTACAGCAGCATAGCTGCACCGATGTAGCTGCGCCAGTGTAGCGGTGCTAGTGCTGACACTTTAAGCTGATGGGCGAGAGCTCTTCCATTGACTTAATTATTCCAGCTTCCACAAGAAGCGGTAGCTATGTCAGCAGGAGAAGCTCTCCTGTCAACATAGCAGTATCCACACTGGCACTTAAGTCGGTATAACTTGTTGCTCAGAGGGGTGGCTTATTCACGCTCCCGAGTGATCTAAGTTCTACCAACATATACTTTGATCTTGGTAGCATGGTTGGGAAGGCTGTCTAGAGAAGTGAGGTGCACAAACAAGGTGTCTCTGAAAAGCTGTATAAAGATGGGGGGCGGAGGGGAGCTTAAACAATCTTTGCTCAATTGAGGAAAAAGGAAAGGAAGTTAAAAATATGCACTCTAAGCTGTAGCAGCTCCAGAACTTTACTTACTTTACTTACTAGCCTAAAGGCACTAAGACTGACACATGAAATCGTCCTACTGTATTTTCCACTGTATGCATCCAGTGAAGTGGGCTGTAGCCCATGAAAGCTTATGCTCAAATAAATTTATTAGTCTCTAAGGTGCCACAAGTACTCCTGTTCTTTTTGCAGATACAGACTAACACGGCTGTTACTCTGAAACCTAAGTTATACAGTAGGCTTGCCAAACAGAAGCACTCTGAGGTGAAATGCTACAGAGCTACACTGAAGAAATTTCTTGAATGCAATGGCTAGCAGACTTAAAAAAAGAAGTGTCTTCAAAATAAAATCAATCAAAATCACCTTTCCATACTAAAGTTGATATGTGCTTTGTCACTGGTATAAATTTTAGGGAGTGATAACTCCATAAAATGTTAGCTAGCAGTCTAGCTCCTCCAATGCATGAAACTCAAACTAGGTGCTAGTAACTACATAACATCTATATAGGTGACCCCCCAAAAAATGAAAATCAGTATTTTGTTTGTCTGTGTAGAGATGTTTTCTACCAGAAAACTATTCACATTTTTTTTGCAGACATCCCAATATTCTCAGGCTATATGGCTACTTCCATGATGCCACAAGAGTCTACCTAATTCTAGAATATGCACCTCGTGGAGAAGTCTACAAAGAGTTGCAGAAGCTAACCAAGTTTGATGAGCAGAGAACTGCTACTGTAAGTGTCTCTAGAGTTTTTTTATCATCCACCAACCTTTTGCAAATGCAGTTAATATCTGAAGCATAAAGTTAGACCTTTAGATCAAAATCTGACATTAGGCACATGAGTGCATCTCCACTGAAATCAATGCATTTGGTAACTAAGAGCAGAACTGATTAAAAAAAATCTTTTAGTTTTGAAACTAGATATTTAGGAATAGTCTAGAAAGTTAGTTACTATATGCATCATGACCGTTCGCTGTTGGCTGCCACTTTAAGGTCCTAGATGTCTCAAGTAAGTATAGAGGAGGGGAAGGTGCTGTAGAGTAGGGGTTCTCAACCTTTTTCTTTCTGAGCCCCAACATGCTATAAAAACTCTAGGACCCACCTGTGCCACAACAACTGTTTCCCTGCATATAAAAGGCAGGGCAAGCAATAGGGGGCAGCAAGCAGGGCAGTTGCTTGGGGCCCGTCGCCACGGGGGCCCTGTGAAGCTAAGTTGCTCTGGCTTCAGCTTCAGCCCTGGGTGGCAGGGCTTGGAACCCCAGGCTTCAGCCCCATGTGGTGGGGCTTCGGCTTTTTGCCCTGGGCCACAGCAAGTCTAATGCCAGCCCTGCTTGGCAGATCCCCTGAAACCTGCTTGTCCCCCTCCAGTGGGCCCTGGACCCCTAGTTGAGAACCACTGCTGTAGAGCACAGCACTAAATAGTCAAAGGGGCTTAAAAGGGTGAAATAACTTATAAAGTGTTAAGATAGACCTTATTGGGCTGAAACTGACAACACTGCCAATTTCACAATGGGTGTCTAGACACCAAGTTCTCTAACAGTTAAGCTAAGGAGGTTACTATGTCTTTAACATATACTGTCTCATTGGATCACTCTTTACAGTATATGACAGAATTGGCAGATGCTCTATCATACTGTCATTCAAAGAGAGTGATTCATAGAGACATCAAGCCAGAAAACTTGCTGCTTGGTTCAAACGGAGAGCTGAAGATTGCTGACTTTGGATGGTCTGTGCATGCTCCGTCATCTAGGTAAGAACTCAGATGCTAGTACCCTATCATCTCTTGATGCAGCACAAAGCTTCATGGCTCTAAATAAAATCTTAGTATGTATTAAAGAACATACACCACTGTCACAGCACTAATTGAGGAAGGCTGATGCACAGAGACTGAATCACACAACTGCAACTTGCCTAGAAATATGCACACTGTGTCATGAGAACCCCAAAACTGGTTGGTTTGCCCAGTTTATTTACAGGTCTGTCCTACCTTCATCCCAATCCCCTTTGATGTGTTGGTGCAGAGTGTAGCAAGAAAGCACTGTTTTAGTGTATTTGGAGCCTTGCATGCCTCTGGGGAGAACTGTAGGGTTTCCGTCGTTAATTCTCAAGAGCAGGGATTCTCAACCTTTTTCTTTGAGTTCCTTCAACATTCTGTACAAATCCCACGGCCCACCTGTGCCACAATAACTGGTTTTCTGCATATAAAAGACACGGCCGGTGTTAGGGGGTAGTAAATAGCTCAGTTGTCTGGGGCCCCATGCCACAGGGTCCACCTGCAAAGCTACATTGCTCAGGCTTCAGCTTCGGGTGGCGAGACTCATGGCCCCTGGCTTCAGTTCCATGCGGTGGGGCTTTGGCTTTCTGCCCTGAGCTAAGTTCCCTCTAAGCTGCGCAGCTGCCTATTAAGCACTGCACAGACGCTCAGGGCTGTGGCGGGGAGAGATGCCTCTCCCCAAGCCCCAGCCCCGCCGCAGCACAGCACCCCAGCCCAGCCCCAGACTTGCTGCGGCTGGGGGACCAGCACCCCAGCCCAGCCCTAAACCTGCTGTTGCCTGGGGACAGGCGCCCCAATCCAGCCTGTCCTGGACCTGCCGCGGCTGGGGGACAGGCGCCTATCCCTTCCCCAGAGCCCACACTCCCAGCCGGAATCCTCACCCCATTCGCACTCCAACCCTCTGCCCCAGCCGTGAGCCCCTCATCCTTGGGCGCAGCCCTGAGCCCCCTCCAACAGTCTGAACCCCTTGTCCCCACCCCGACTCATGAATTTTATGTGCACCAATATGGAGGTGATGTGTCTCACATCACCCCCATATTGGTGCATGTAACAAAATTCATTCCGCACATGGGTGGAAATAAATTAGATGGAACACTAGCTCTGAGCCCCAGCAAGTCTTAACACGGGCCCTACTTGATGGCCCCCCTGCGGCCCCCCAGGGGGCTCCTGGTTGAGAACCACTGTTCAAGAGTACAGACCAGCCCCCTCTGTCATTGTCCAATGTGTGACACTTGAAGTGAGCTCTTTGGAATAAAGGGAGCATCAACTACTATGTGTACTTATGCACTTCCTTGTGTAACTGAACACACCAAGTTATCAGTACAGATGTTGCCCTCGAGATGGTGTCTAAAAGTTGATAGTTAAGTACAGAAGTTGAATATTAAGTTCATATGAGAAACTAGAATTTCTGGGTGCAAGCTGGTACTAGCAAAGTAACTGAGTGATTCTTAGAAATGGAGAATACTGCTGCATAAAGCCCAAACTACAGTTTCTGTATGAAACCATTTGTATGTGTTTTAGGAGGACAACTCTTTGTGGTACACTTGACTACTTGCCTCCTGAAATGATTGAAGGGAGAACACATGATGAAAAGGTGGATCTCTGGAGCCTGGGGGTTCTGTGCTATGAATTTCTAGTAGGGAAACCTCCTTTTGAGGCAGAGACATACCAGGAAACTTACAGAAGTATTTCAAAGGCAAGTATTGGGTCATTTTCACTTCTTCCTCCTAAGTCACCTATTCAGTGATATTAAATAGATATGGGGTGATAAAACTGAAATGTTTTCTCAGCTACTTACAGGAAGGAAAATGGGGCCTCCATTTCCTATGGTTTCCCATGGCTAATCAAAGAGCAGCCTAGCAGCTGTGATCATCAGGAATTACCCTGATTTTATCTAAATCAGCCTTTAGAGAAGGCTGGATTCTTCTCTTAATATGGGCTGTAACCCAGTGTAAATTAACATACAAGCCACAGCAAAACTTTTACTGTCAGTGGGAGGTGTGCATAAAAATCAGTGTAGTAAATAACATTCAGTTATCTGTAACTTTTTGTTAATACACTGTTGCTACATTCATCATCCCTCTGAGGGAAAATAGTTACCTTTAGGACCACTACTTTCTGCCCTTTGATTCTCTTTCTTCTCCCACGCTGGGACTCTCCCTCTCTTTTCCCTATAATAATTCCCATTTTTCTCCTCCAGAGGCTTCTCTTACCCTTTTTCCATTTCAGCTACTAGAAATGATGAGCAATTGAATAGTTGAATTCTGGCATTTAAGGTGCCATTGGTATTTAGTTACCCTAGTTTCTTTGAAGCGTTGTGTCGAATTTGTAACTTGGTCAGTGTTTCAAGCTGTACGAAGGCTTTTACTTGCTTCACATATGAAAGGTTGCTTTAGTAATCATGAGTACAACAAAATTTCTAACTCACGGTCTCACAATGAATTGGTTCACGTACCACCTTCTTAAAAGTCGTTGTGAAGTGAATGGATGGAACATGAAGCTTCATGTACCACATTTTGGGGATTCCTGGTTTTACTCCTGGGGGAATTCTGTGCCACTGCGCAATACAGAATTTTGCAGACATTAATGTGTGTGCAGAATTTCCTTTCCCCCACAGAAATTGGTTGCAGTGCTGCTGGACCTGACAGAGCCCAACTTGTGCATAGAAGACACTGCTGGGGGGAGGGGGAGGGAGCTAGAGGGTTCCCTTCAGCTGCAGTTCCCCATGTGCTCTGAGGGAAGGAGACAGTGGTGTGCAAGAAACTCCACACAAGCCTGGGTCCAACCATCAGACTGTTTTTCCTGCTGGATCCCTGGGCGGTGGGGGTGGGGGAGTTTCTGGGCTGGGGGGCCACAGCTGGGCTCTGGGGTGTAAGAGGATGGGTGTGGGGGCTGGGATTTGGTGAGGAGGAGGTGTGGGTATCTGGGCTGGGGGGGTCCTGGCAAGGCTAAGACAGGGGGAGGTGGCTGGGTGTCTGGCTGTGGGATGGGGGAGAGAAACAGGAACTGGGTTGTCATAGGGGTTTCTTTAACTCTCTACTCCTGGGGAAACTGGTGTCTCTATTGTTACAGACATACTTGCTCACAGGTATTTTGAAATAAATTACCAAAATAATTGAAACTGATGTGATCATGTAGTGTTGTTTTGATTCTCAACATTTGCAGAATTTTAATATTGTGCACAGAATTTTTAATTTTTTTGGTGCAGAATTCTCTGAGGAGTAACCTGGTTTGCTTCTGTATAGTTGAAAAGTGACGAGGCTGGGGGGAAAAAAAATCAGTCAGATCTCGTGTATGGGCTGACTGATAATGCTCTTCTAAACTTTCCTTTGGCTCCATCTACATCCCAGTATTCTCTGCTTTATTCCCTGTACAACTACAAACAATTCCTAACACCTGAAAATGTTAGTTCTATATTTACCACTAGAATAGTAACTTATTGCTTGTTTTTAGGTGGAATTCAGATTTCCTCCTTTTGTAACAGAGGGAGCTAAGGACTTAATTGTAAAGCTCCTGAAGCATAATCCATACCAGAGGCTGCCACTGAAAGACGTGCTTGCACACCCATGGATTACCACAAACTCTACAAAACAACCAAGCAGCCGGAAGAGTGAGGCTGCTACCAGTAACAGAACGCCATCTTAGCAAGGTGTCTGTTTCATGCTATAAACAATCTCAAATGAACTATAAGCAAAAGGAGAGCCCTGTAACCATGACTACTTTAATGCAGCCGGGAAAGGTTGCTTGCAATGAGACTTTAATAAAAGACCTGCTAATTAAAACAGACTGGGGGAGGGGGAATGATTCAGTTGTGTGAGCTATTCACCATTTTAAACTCTTATTGTAATAGAGAAAATGTTTTTTTATATATATGTATTGAGAGCAGTTTGACAAGAAGTGTACTTAAAGAAGTTGATAGAATATTAGCCAACGTACTTGAAGCCCAGTTTGCATATGGGTCATATACATTGAGATGAGGCAAAGCTAAATGTTGTTGTCTTGCCAAGGCCCCTATAATGTGATCAGTCTTAATTTTTGGCCCCTTCTTCCTCATAGCAAGAGACAGTTGTGGTTCTGGATATCTGTCATGGTCAAATAGTGCAATAATAAATCCTTGCGTTACCTGCATTCTAACTTATTGGGCTGCTAAGGTTATCACAAATGTGCAGTGATCTGAAGCAGAGTGGAAAAAGATGAATGTGCCTCTTCATAAATGTGTCCTAATAATTGTATACATTTCTTGCTTCTGTGTACCCTTTGGTCTGCTGTTGTCTTGAGGGGTGAGGCACTTGAAATTTGTTAAATAAAGACTTGTTACATTTTGATAGGGTGGTAATGTTTACTTTACTGCACATACTGGACTTATTAGACAATGTTCTTAAACTAGAAAAATATAGCAAAATGTATCAAATTAAAATGTAGACACTGCCTATTCTATGAAACATAAGAGCCTGATCTTAAAGATGTTAGTATATTTTGTAGAGCCTAATGACTTTACTGTACAGTTTCATGGAGCGTCATCAGCAATCACTTCAAATCATTATTGTTCAGCACAAGGATCTGCTCAATTATATTAGTATAACTGCTGTAAATCCAGTTTTGAGGTAAAGAATGAGGCGTGGGAATAGGCTAATGAGAATTCTTTTAAAACAAAACTAGCTTCCTATAACTACCATGGAAGCATTTGTACTAGTTAAAGTAACCCTTATACTACTGTAACTGTCCACATGGGTCTGCATCAATTTAAATGATTTGTGTAAACACTCATACACAGATTAAGGACCCACCTGTGTTTTAAACACAAGTTACTAAAACCTCTGCCCTAACCAGCCTAGGGAACAGCAATGAAGGGGTATGTGTCAGCCTAAAATGGCAGGGTTTAAAAATGTGAATACAAGGAAGGTGGCTAGGGCTGAAATGTCAAACTCCACAAAGTTTGGTATCCTTAATCTAGAGGTAATAAACTCATGTTAATTTTCCTTTGCATATAGTCATGCTGCAAGGAAAATCCTAAACCTGGGGTGGAAAGAGGTTCTAGCAGCAGCCTGTTTAAGGGCCTATGGTTATGTTGGTCTGAAGTTTCTGTATTGAATTAAGGTAGTGAGCTGAAGCACTTTGAGCTTCTTTTTCTACTACTGTGGATACAGTAAACAAGACTTCCACATGTAAAGGTGAGCACTGAGGCACCTGAATGACTTCTACAGTTAGAAGGGGGCTAATAACATAAGAGGCCATACTGGGTCAGACCAAAGGTCCATCCAGCCCCAGTATCCTGTCTACCAACAGTGCCCAATACTAGGTTCACTCTCCCTCTGGGACACCTAACAGGTAATGATCAAGTGATCTCTCTCCTGCCATCCATCTCCACCCTCTGACAAACAGGCTAAGGACACTATTCCTTACCCATCCTGGCTAATAGCCATTAATAGACTTAACCTCCATGAATTTATCCAGTTCTCTTTTAAACCCTATTATAGTCATAGCCTTCACAACCTCCTCAGGCAAGCAGTTCCACAGGTAGACTGCACTGAGTGAAGAACTCCCTTTTATTTGTTTTAAACCTGCTACCCATTAAAAATTAATATTTTGGCTTGCAGTCATTTTTCCTGTTAAGTTTCCAGTGAAGTGTCTCAGACTGCATTCACAGACAGGAATAAAAGTGTATTCTTACCTCATGTTAGCAAGACAGTCTAGTTTTAATGTGTCAGTACATACAGAAGAACCAGTAGGGAGCCTGTGGAATTCATTATGAATCAGGGATCTTGTTTAAGTGTGCTGCTGGGACATGCCTATACTTGCCCCAGCCCACATACCCACCCTCTTACCCTCCTGAACCCAGCTTTGGACCCCCACTGCCCCCTCAGAACCAAGAGGAGAAACAGCCTGATGGTGGGTCCCAGGCTTGTGTAGTTTCCTGCACTCCTCTGTCTCCTTCCCAGGGAACAGTAGCTGCCACAAACCCTCTGTCTCCCTCCCTCCCAGCAGTGTCTTCCATGTGCAAGCTGGGCTCTGCCAGGTCCAGTGGTAGCTACCAGCACTGCAGCCAATTTCTGTGGGGGAAAGGAAATTCTGCACACAATTTTAATTTCTGCAAAATTCTGTATTGCTGTGGTGCAGAATTCCCCCAGGAGTAAATTGCATGTGTCTTCACTTTTACAAGATGCAATGATGCAACTCTACTTAAGTGCTGCTGTTTCACATGCAATAATTTGCCACTGTACATTCCTTTGGTGTTTTGGAGTACTGTCATTTTTGCAATTGTATACATATGACTTAGGTTATGGAATTGCAATGCATCCAAGCCTAAGAGATTTTTTACTGGAAAATAAGTAAACAACTAGAAGGGAAAAAAATATTTTATTGTATTTTCTACCAGTGTTGCCAATTCTAAGGCCTTTGCTATTATTTCACAAACTAATTCTGTTTTCACATTTCTAAGCTTACATAGGAGGATTCAGAAATTCAAAATATATTCTTGATTTAAAATATATTGCAAAAATGTTCATCTAAACAAAGGTTGCAAATGACAGTTTTTACAACCAGATTTGTCTAATTCAGAGGTAAAAATAGTCTCTCAATCTCACTTAAAAGGGGACAAGTGCAGTTTAATTACAAATGAAATTACCTTGGCACGCTGGTGATTTTTAAAGTGAGTATTGTTTCCAGAAACCATAAAATCATGACTGCATTACAGGAAGTAACATAGCAAAACAAGTAGCATTCCAGTCCTTCTAATAGTGATAATAGAAAAATACACATTTTACTTAGAAATGAAAGAATAAAGTGATATGACAATTTGAATACTTTAAAAAGTAGGATTTTTTGTATCTTGCTATATCTTTAGTATCAAAGTGACTGCAACAGTACTCAAGATCAGAGAACTCTCTATAAAGCAATAGGGAGCCCATCAGAGAAAATGGCTCTATTATAAATAATTATGGGAAAGGGAATAAAACCAAAAATGTTTCCTTTAAGGAAATTTAGACATTCTACTCAAGGTCAAACGGATTTTTTTTTTTTTTTTAAAAGGCCCCCCCAATGTTTTAGCAGCTAGCAAATCACAGGAGACTAGGGAAGTTACTGTTGTGAGGAGTTAATAATGCAACCACCACCACCACCACCACCACCTTCAATGGTTACTTTAAAAATATTTCAATTTTATCCAGAATGTCCATTATTCAGTAGCATCACCAGAAGGCAATTTCAATTAAAAACTCAAAACATTCCAGCAATTAAAATGAAATGTAAACTCTGCTTGATAAGTTGATCACAAACTAGCTTACACACCATTGCAGGGATGTGAGGCACCCCATTTTGTCTCTGCACAAACTACCTGCATCATGGGGCACAAAGCAAGAGGGAATGCAGCCACCTAGGAGCAGCTAACTCTCTCTCCTGGCCAGGCAGTGAGCCAGCCAGAGCAGCAGAACAGGAGCAGAAGGTGATTTAAGCTACATTAGAAAGAAGGCTAGCATCTTACATCTCCCATGGAGCAAAGAGGAAGCAGGGACCACACTGCAACTCTTAGTCACAATATGGCCCCTGCTCCTGGGGTAGTGCAGTTATATGCTGCCCCTTACTCAGGGCAGTTTGCAAGCTGCCAATCTAGCCCTAAGTCATCAAAATCCCTTGAGGTGTACACAATAGCTTATTTTGGACCCAGTCTTGGGCACTCTGTATTGCATGGCTATATGTACATACTAAACTCCACATTAGGATAGGAACATTGTCACAGTGATAAAATATTTAAGAAGTATTTTTCAACTGATTATTTAAAAGGATAAATAAGTTAGAATTGAATCATCATTGACACATCCTTAGTTCTTTGCACTTCCCTCAGCTTGGAGGGTGGAGGTGAACTAGTCTGTTTATAGTCCATTTCACTTGCATTATGCTGCAGTGTTTGTTTCACCAACACTGCAGAGGAACATCCAGATAAAGCTACTGAAAATATTTCTATTTAATTTCATAATGAATATATATGTCTAAATCTTGGGCCTAAAACTACGAAGTGCTCATTTAGGTCAATCTCACTTAGGGCAAGTCGACACCAGTGTTTTTCAAAGTTCAGGTAGCGATCCAGTACTGAGTTGCAGCATGTAAGGCTCTGGGTCACCTTGCTCAGCACCCAGGGACATTAAAAGTCCCATCGGCAGTGCTGCCCAGCTAAGGCAGGCTAGTGACTACCTATTCTGACACTGCGTTGTGCCCCCAAACCAGCCAGCAGCAGGTCTGACTTCTAGGCAGGGGGGCCACAGGGCTCTGCACACCGTCCCTGCGCTGAGCACCGGCTCCGCAGTCCCATTGACTGGAAACTGGCCAATAGGAGCTGGGGAGGGGGGTTGGTGCTTGCGGGCAAGAGCCATACGGAGCCGCTTGCGCACCTCTGCCTAGGAGCCAGACCTGCTGCTGGCTGCTTCTGGGGCACAGCATGGTCTGTGGTGCCAGGATAGGAGGGAAGCCTGCCTCCGCATCCCAGCTGCACTGACTGGGAGCTGCCTGAGGTAAGCCCACACCCCAATCTCCTGCCCCAGCTTTGAGCCCCCCCCAAATCCAGAACCCCTTCCTGCACCCCAAACCCCTCATCCTCAACCCAGAGCCCCCTCCCACATCCTGAACCTCTCATTCCCAGCCCCACCCTGCAGCCCTCACCGCAACCCTCTGCCCCAGCCCTGAGCCCCTCCCACATCCCAACCCCCTTATCCCCAGCTCCGCTGGGTCACGGGCATCAATAATTTTCTTCAACAGGGTCCCCAGAAAAAAAGTTTGAAAACCACTAGTCTACACTACAGGATTAAGTCGACCTAAGTTACACAACTCCAGCTATGTGAATAACATAGCTGGAGTCGCTGTTGCTTAGGTCGACTTACTGCAGTGCCTACACTGCACTGGGTGTAGAGTTTCCCCATCCACTTACCTTATGCTTCTCATTCTGGTGGCGTATCGGAGTCGATGGGAGAGCGATCTGTGGTTGATTTAGCAGGCCTTCACGAGAGCCGCTAAATCGACCCCCAGTGGATCGATCGCCGCAGCATCGATCCACAGTGTAGACATACCCTTATTGTGACTTCACGGTAATACTTCTGCAGTGCAAGAGCAATGTAGCACATTGGTAAGTTTTTGGAATTTACTGCAGAGATCAGAACTAAGCTTTTTTTTTTCTGTTCACATTAAAATAGTTAATATGCACTCCATAGTAGGTAGCTCAGACCTGCAGATTTCTTGACCTGATGAATTATAGACATTGCAGCAGTTTGTAGAAACCTGCCATATTGAGTTGTGAACAGCAAGCCAAAATGACAACTCAAACATCAAAGGAAATAGCACTTTAAAATGATATCTGATGTGAGCTATGCAATAAAGAGTCTTAAAAGTATAGATCACTCCCCCCCCATATTAAGACATGTTAGTTTAATATAAGAATCGAGTGACTAGCTGGTGCATTCAACAGTCTGCAGAATTATAGCGTATGGACTTCAGGAATGTATATGAGCTTCTTCTGCAGGGGCTGAGAACCTGCTACAGCTTGTTTTCAGTTGTAGATATGTCTGCTAATACAGGGCCTGATCCACCACATTGAAGCCTATGGGAGCCTTGCCACCGACTTCAATGGGCTTTGGATCATGCCCACAGACTGAAATTGTGGTCCCCTTGAAGTCAGTAACAAAACTTCCATTGATTTCAGGGGAATCAGGATTTCACTCAAATAGTCTACAGCACTCTAGTATAAATAAGGTTTCAGAGTAACAGCCGTGTTAGTCTGTATTCGCAAAAAGAAAAGGAGGACTTGTGGCACCTTAGAGACTAACCAATTTATTTGAGCATGAGCTTTCGTGAGCTACAGCTCACTTCATAGGATAAATAAGATTCCAGTAGGGCCAGCTGCTAGTCAACCAGGAGAGTGAGCTTTTAAGTGATGCTCAGCATCCATACAACTTAGAAGTATGGAAGTACAGCATGGCCAGAGTGCCTTTTCAGAGCAAGAAATTATTTTAAAGGGGCAATGGATAAATACTAAGCACTGAGTTTGTGTATCAAAAGAGGCATTCACATGATAGGACAGAGTATGCTTCAGAGAATAATTAAATGGGGATTCAATCTTAGTTTAGTTCCTGAAATACACTATTATGAACTAGTGCTGCACTGTAGCAAGTGTGTTTCACCAACAAAAAAGTAAGGCCCAAATGGCTGAGCTGTAAAGAGACTAAGATGTATGTTCTAAATGAGTTTCCTCATTCCTAGGTAAGTGCTTATGTTATCACGGGCAGGAGTTTTCAGATACCATTTTAACAGGGAAGGGAAGGGGTTATCAACATTTTCCTGAAAGGACAAGCAAAAATGCGAGATGAGATCAGTATTAACATGAGTCCAAATTAGGGCAACTGCAGTTGCACGGCACTTTTAAAAGCTATATGAACATGACATTTAAAAAAAAAAAAATAAGATTTCATCATGGGTTTGAGGCAGGAGGTTTGAAGAAACCAATCTTACGGAAATATCGGACAAGGAATGGCACAGAAACTAAGGTAATGCTGATTCGGACTGGAGCAAACACTTTGTGAATAGCATAGGCCAACACAAATGTGCTTGTACCAGCAGCCACTTTGGATTGCACCAATGCTTCACTGAATCCAAGTTTTAGGAGAACTGCAGTCATGTCCACACCACTGGGGAGGGAAAAAAGGAAAAAAGAATTTATTGTAGTTAGAAAATATATACATATCAAAAAGTTGTACCAGTTCCCTTATATTAGTAAAGAGATCTTTTGTTTACTTCGGATAATCTGTGCACTCATGCTCCTGTTCCCTAACTGAACACCTACCTTGGTTACAGCAGAACAGTGTTAATGTTTATGTCATTACTTAAAAAGCAGTTAAACAGTGTGCCAGATTCTGATGGAACACAATGGATGAGTTTCTAAAATGGAGGCACTCTAGGTTTATACTGCTCTCACTGAGATTAGATTGCAATCTTTCTGAAGATTCCAGAGGCCCATGCTGTTTGACATTTCCCTTTTTCTATGTAAATCAAAAGCCTAAAGCACAGGTGCATTAAGAAATTAAAATTCCAACAAAGACACTAAACTGTGATTGACTTAAAGAGGCACCATCAACTAGAAATCTAATCAATTATAAATTGTAATTTGAGGTATTACATTTGTCTGAGCCCCCCCATACCTCCTAACCAATTTTTGTGGTTTTACAAGTTTAATTTTTCTCCTCCCCTATTGCTGTGTGAAAGGCCCGCACAACATACACAAACTGACAAAAACACAAAGTGCTGTCAAATGCACAGTGTGATATTTTTGACAACTTCAGATGATGCCTGTTACAAGAGTAGGAAACAACTTTTCAGACTGAAGTGTGATATTTTTCCCCTCCCAGGTTGGTGTCCCTATAAAACCAAATACCTTCTCATTCATCCCCCTTTTCTCTGCTTTCACAATTGTATAGCTGCAGCGTCAGCCCAATAGTCAGATATGTCCCTTATGGTTAAAAAAAAAAAAAAAAAAAAAAGAGAGAGGGAAAAAAAAAAATGTAGGGCTGGAAGGGATCTCAAGAGGTCACCTAGACCATCCCCGACAGGTGTTCGTCTAACCTGTTCTTAAAAACCTCTAATGACAAGGATTCCACAACCTCTCTAGGTAACATCCCTGTTCTATTATTCTAACTTCTGAATTAAAAAAATTGCAAGTGTGTAAATAATCTTTACAAGATTTAAAGTTTAACCAACATGCAAAATGAAACAGACCATCAGTAAATCTGACCTAGAGTAAGACAACAATACACCCATACATAATGCTGAAAGTTCGCTAATAGATGAGTAAAAAGGCTGTTTGAATGCTAAATAACTTCTGTAAAAACAGACCAAAGGAAAGAAAGAGGGACTTGTCTCAACTCCTGCCATCGATCAGTCACATATACATTGCAAACAAGGAAGCCACAACTATTTTCAGTTGTCTAGAATATGCTCTACATTCTGGAGTATTTCCTAAATGACATTGCAATGGTCCATTTTTCCCCACTGCACTTCTCGCACTTGACCATACAATAAGGCTTAATAGGATTTGATTTACGTCCTTAGTCAGTGGTAAGCATCAGTTTCACCTGACACAGAACTGAAACAAACAAACAAACAAAAAAATCCATCAACAGTTGGCAAATGCACCTAGCACCTACAGGAGTCTGGTGTCACTGGCCTCACAGCCATGCAGCGAACCCTCTGCAGTCCTGGTGACTCGCTCCCTGGCCAGGAGTCATCTCTGAGCAGGAGCCCGTTCAGCAGCTGGGTGGCATCCCCCTAGCTGTGGGCTCCTTCTCCTCCTCATGGCTCTGGCCAAAGGTCTCTGCTCTGCCAAGCCAGGACCACAGCCTCTCCTTGCACCTTGTGCCCTCTTGTCTCAGGCCTCTCAGCCACACAGGGAGCCCCCTGCAGCCTTGCTGTCAGGGATACCCTAACCCTCCCCCCTTTATTTCCTACAAAAATGTGAAAATTAAAAAATAAATAGTTACAAATAAAAAAATGCTTAAAAATAAAATTCAATATTAATTGTCAAACTTACAAAAATAATCAAATTCTGCTGTGCCTACATGTAAAGGTACATGAATTGTTTTGTAACAGGGGAGTTATGTTTGTGCAGTGCATGAGGGATCTTTGCTGCCACCAAGTGCTCTGTTCCTGTAAATAATTTATACATTTCTAAAAATAGGACATGATCCCACCAAAAGCCATGTACAAACTCCTCTTTCTCTCTCTCTCTCCGCTCCCTGGTTGTCCCCCTTCTGTTTATTTTTTTAATCCAGTCCTGTATTTGTTTTAATCCTTCTGCAGTTATAGGCAAAATTCTAACTGGTGCCTTTCAAGGAACCTACCAGCCTACATTATTCTTTTGCTCTCCTTTCTTGCATGCAAGTCCCCGAGTAGATCTCCAGGGTAATCAGGGCCGGATTTACACCTTACGTATCCCTAGGCACAGCATCTTCAGCATGCCCCCTGCCTACAGGTGACCTTCGTGTTTTCCATAAAAAAAAAAAAACCCAACTTTAACCCTCTTAATTTTTAGGCACCCCTAGGCAAATGCCTACTGTGCCTAATTGGAAATCTGGCCCTGAGGGTAATCACCTTGTTTTGGATACAGTTCTGTTTTTATTTGATTTATACCGAATTAAAACACAACAATCTTCAGCTCCAGCACAGGCGGTGACTCTCAGATCTACACAGCTCAAGCCAGTGTTTCATTAAAACAGCATGTCCCCAGAACATGAACATAAACTGCCTTCTGGATGACTGCACTGGCACACTCCCCATCCTCCATGCTCCCAGGTGCAGAGCAAGGTACATTTTAAATGCAAAACCTCATCTTTATTCTTGCTGGTCTCAATACAGACTGGTCCTAAATCTGCAGCTGTTCCATACATGGATCTCCAATTGGATGCCATGAGACTTCTGCACATAGAGCTGTCTGCTGTTGTGTCTCAACATTGGGCCCTGACTAGTCTCCGGAGTTAAGTCCTACTTGATATTTCTTATTTTAAAACACAGGATTACCCACGGCCAGAGAGTCTGCAAGAAAAACCGCACCTTGAAACAGCCAGGTAGAATATTCCCAAAGACATTAATGAAATTCCAACGTGGAATGAAACTCCTACAGCGCCGTATTCTTTAAAAACCTTTTTCAGCTGCTGGGATTTGTTGGGTTTCTTCTCATCCTCATCACTGGGATCTGTGACTTCCTTTTCAGGGGATCTACTTGTGTCCTATTCAAAAAGAAAACGATGATTTAGAACGAACACTCACATGACACACAGTGTCCAGGTTCCAGTTAATTGTCTCAAGCTACTTGTTGAGAAACAAAATAAAGCACAGAACGCTATGCCATGCTGTTCTTACGTGCTTTGGATAGGGGGTCAAAACAAAGATGCACAGTATTAGGTGCAATTTACCCCATGGAAGAGAGTCCACACAAGGTCCACATGAGCCATTAACCTAGGCTTAAGGGATGCATTGAGCTCTGTGTGGACCCCAGCACTAGGGCAAGTTTTCCCATTACAGAATAATAAATATAGACAATCTGATCCTGAAACTGACTCAGTTCAGGCAGAGTTCCACCCACACAATCACTTGTAGGATAGGATACTTAGTTTGCATGCCAGAGTGATTTTGCTTTGTACCTCAATCCTCAGCCTCACAGTGCAGCTCCTTAAAGAGCACCGTATCGCCAAAGGCCAAGTGATTGGTAACACAGAAAGCTCATTGGACACTACATATTGAGAGATGTCAGCTTAAAATAATTTACCCCTGGATGAGGCCCAACATTTTAAACTCTTGTAAATCACGTTCTGTGCATCAGCAACACAGAGAAAGAACCTGAGAATTATTGCTGTAGCTTGGTAGCAATGAACAGCACTATCCTTCCCTGGCTGAAAAAATTATATGCTAGCACTGGTTTGGCTGCCATTGACAGACTTCTGCCTCAGCCATTGGGGAACCCATTTCATTTCTTCTTCTGGCATTTCTATAACAGAATAAGGTTTAAAATAGAATTTTCATATTAAAAGCATGGTTCAAAGCAACCTGATCCTAACCCTGCAGGTAGAGCCTCAGGTACTAAATCTGACAGAGTCTTGGACTTTATCTTGTCTTAACTCCAAAGGAAATGTTGGCCAAGACAAGAGCGAAAAACCTTGGGACCTTTCATTTATTACTGGACAAAAGGATGGACAGAAGGGTTCCCTCTTCTTCAATTTACTTAATAGTAGGGGTGCCATTCTGACAGCCACTGAGACTGAAGCCCCCTGTTTATTTACAGCAGAGGCAGTGCCACTGGATGCTTCCCACCAGTCAATGTGCCTCAAACCTTGACCTGGATAGAGGAGAGAATATTTCAGTTTCCTTTGCCCATTCAGTCTTTTGACTCTCTCAACCTGCCAATAAGTAGGCCCAGTTAAGCTCCACATTATATATGCTTTCAATTTATAGTGCTAAAGGGTATCTCAGGCAGTCATCATACAATCGGGAAAGGATTTTCGGGAACTCCAGGCTCATTATATGAAAGCCAACCCTGCAAAATGAAATCTGAGATATAGCCTGTTCTTGTCACCCAAGTGACTTCCATGTCTTTCAGTTTTGCTCTCACTAATCTGGGGCACTAGACTAAAATACATTGAGGCAGCTTCTGAATCTGTATTGGCAGTGAGGCAAGAGATTTAGCCAGTACCATGTTAGCAGCTGTTTATGACGACTATCCATGTGGTCATGCCCTGTATATCTACTTACTTAGTAAAGAAAGCTCAGAGAACAGAATTATATTCTATAACATCTCTGTAGAAAGTCTATTTTTCTTGGACCCAGGGAGTCCTGTAATGCCAGAAATCAACCCACCACAAGATTAAGGTGCTCAACGTGTTTAAGAATTCAGCAGTGACTGAAAGCAACCAAATGCACAGAGTTGGTCACAATCCTGGAGCTGAATCCCCTTGCCCCGGTCATGCATCTGGTTGATGAACTGGGGCCTCAGTGAGGGCAGATCCATATTAATGACATTTTATTTTTAGATTATTGTTTTGAGACAAAGGAAATTCAGTGTTTACTTGTAGAACCAGCCCTGCAGAAATGCAATGAATGAAAAAATATTTAAAAGGCTTAGTTAAAAAAAGCAAACCAAAAAAACCCAAACAGACACCATATTAGAGGGACTACTTTGAATTGAGCATCTGTAGTTATATGATGTTCTTTAGCAATACCAACAGGACTATTTCCCCCAAACGAACACAAAATCTAACTGTATTAAGAATAAAAAAATTAGTATAGTCACAAAAGGGTCTCAAACAACAGCGTTTAATCTAAAAAGAAAATACGTATGGATAATGGTGCGCAGTCAGTGGGTGGTCTGATGCAGAAGAGAAAGCAGCTCATGTCAAGAACTCTAAGTGATGGTTCTCATTCAATTTTCATGGCATTGCTCTCTTCAGCATTTCTAGTGAAAACAGTATCATTACTTCCATATTTTTCAGGGGCACTGTACTCTGGAATTCCCACTGATCTTAATGGGTACTAGCTGATGCAAAGCATCTTTGAAAAACCAAAGAGATGCATTTTTTATGGTTGACTACTTGGCCATAAAAATTAACCTGGAGCTGAACCTTCACATTTAGAAATTCTGGCACAAAGAAGTTTAAAAACACCCCTCCCCTCTCCCCAGCAAAAGAGAGGAAAAAAATTCCAAACACCCACATATACTTCAGTCAGGTTGTGGAATTTTAAAACATTACACATTTTGTTCTAACGCACTCAGGTTGCATTTCTAACCAAGACCACTCCTTTTTATTTTATTTTTTTATTTTAAAGGTACGTGTATTGAACAATGAAAATACATGTGCAGATAACTAAGGAGTCCACACTCTATCTTTGAGCTGAAATATGGAAGAGGATAAAAGAGATAAGAAAGACCGTTAGTCCCCCACCCCAGAACATTTTGAAGTGTCCTGCCCAGTGTAGTTTTAAGTGTCCCAAGTGACCGGGCCTCTATCATATACCTTGGGAAACGATTCTGCAGGCTAATAGATATCGCTGTCTGGAACATTCAACCTAAACTTTCCAACTGAATTTCATCCCTTTTCTCCTGTGTCTTAACTGTCACTTCGGAAAAAACTGGGTACTTGAGATCTTCTATAAAATTCAAAATGTGCAGTCAGCATATGGCAGAAAGCGAGAATCCTTCTCCTGTATTTTATGATGCACACACACATTACAAGTACTAGAACCATTTCCTCTATTTTAACACTTTCTGTTCTTAAAACCTATCCTACAAAAACTGAAGCAGCTTGAAAACAAGCAATGCTTTTGGCCAGTGTGTGCGGACAGGACATCATTATTATTATTATTATTTTTTAAAAAAGAAGTTGTTTTACTACCTGTTAAAACTGTGTCCAGTATGTGTAAGTCAGCACTAGCTATTACAACAATATAACTAGAAAGATTTCAAAGAACAAACAAACAGCTTCCTATGGGATGGAAGAAGAATATTTCCCTCCCTCAGTACCTTGCGGTGAGGCCATCTCCCCAATAGTGACTCCTTGGCATCTTTATTCCCTCGACAGATCTTGAGGGTGATGTAGAAAATTAACCCATTTTGGGCAGAAACACTGTAGAACCTGAGAAATTCTGTTGCACGGATTAGGTCCTTATAGTTAGGCCAGGCACAGCTCCCTTGCCTCTCAGTGGGACAGTGCCCTCCCACTCCGGACCCCACGCAAGATGCAGCTTCATAAAGCACCCGTGGATTGTATGGAAGGGGAGGAAGCCTGGGGGGTATCGGTATGTGCCAGTATTGCCCGGGATACACTGACACTACAGAGAAGCGAAGCTAAACCCACTTTGCAAGCTGCTGCTGACTCAGCCTGAGTCACCCTCACCCACCTTCCCGGAGCTGCCGCGGCTGCTGCTGGGGAAGTTGCTGGCAGTTGCTTGCAGAGTTATCTGGGGCTGCAGATGGCTGAACTCCGCGTCCTCTTGCACCTGCTGTCTGTATCCGAAGCCCCGGCGGGGGGGCAGACAACCCGCCTGAGCAGCTCTGCAGCCGGCCCGGCGGCTGGGATCAGCTGGGGGCAGGAAGCGGAGGGGGCTTTGCAGGCGCAGGTCCCCCAGGACGAGCCAGCTGCACTCCCGTCGGAGGCTGGGTCGAGGCTCCCTCCTGTGCGGAGCCTCTCTAGCTTCTCCTCCGCCGGGGCCAGCCTGCACCTGGCCGCCTAGGAACGGCGGGGCCCCCGCTGCTGCTCTGGGGCTGCTGCCGCCGCTGCCCACCTTGCTCCAGACGATGCGTGCGGTAGCTTGGAGCAGCGCCCCGGAGCCCAGCGAGCGGTGAGCCGCCGGAGGGCCCAGGTGCACCAGCCAGGGCATTGCTGCAAAAGGGCCCCTTGGCCCGCGAGCCCGGCAAGGGAAGCAGCCCAGGCCCGCAGAAACTAAAAGAGCCACCCCCGCTCCAATCCAGGCACCCTCCTCCTTAAAGAGACAGCGCCCCTGCCTAGCGAGCAGGCCGGCAGCCCCGTTTGGAGCAGCCTCCTCCCCGGACCCTGGCGGGGAGGGAGAAGCTAGGTCCCCTCCCTGTTCCCTCCCCCGCAGATCGTCCTCAGTAGAGCCAGGCCTGGCCGTCGCTTCTCTGCACCTCTTCAGCCCCCCCCCCCAGGGTACGCGCTGCAGATGGGGGAGGGCTCAGCCCAGACTGGGGCGGAGGGGCCATTAGGCGTGGGGCCAGCGAAGCCCGGGTGGGTTAGTTATGCACATGCAGGAGCGAGGGTGCTGAGTCAGCAGCTGGCTCAGCATAGCCCGCTCGTCAGCTCTCCCCGGGCACATTAATGGGGAGCGGAGTGAAAGGCACGGAGTTAGCCGAGGGTGCCAATGAACTGAGTAGAGAGACAGCTAAAGGGCTAGCTGGGTGGAAAAGACTCCCCCTGTCCCCCCAGCTGCTAATACTATAAGCAGAGGGGAAGGAAAGGCTGGGGAGGAGAGTAGAGAGTCTGAAGGGAGGTAGGACTAGCAGCTAATAATAAAACTGGACCCTTTCCCAGAAGCAAGTAGGGGGAAGCTAGTCAATATCGTGTGCAAGTAATACTCTAGGCTCCCTGGCACAGTGGTGGGTGGCTAGAACGCCAGGAGTTGTGGTGATCAGGCTAGAAAAGACGCCCAGGGCCTGGGATTCCATGACAGCACATCTCATGGCTGCAGGAATGCAGAAGAGAAACCCACAAGGTCTGGGGCCTGTCTACAGCACTCCCTTAATTCCCAGCAGAAAGCCCTGTTGTTTGGGATGGTGTGTGTGTGTGAGAGAGAAAGAGACTGTCACCTTAAATGCAAACCTCTGAATTTAAACATCACTGAGTTTGACAAAGAACATGGGAATAGCCTTACTGGGTCAGACTAATGATTCATCGAGCCCAGTATCCTGTCCTCCAACAGTGGCCGATGCCAGATGCTTCAGAGGGAATGAACAGGGCATGGTTAAGGACTCATCATTAAAGGTGAATCACAAAGGGGAAAAAAACTGGCTTATGTCCTTTTTTGCTTCTTTGTGAGGTAGAAAGAAGTCCTGAAAAATATCTGCCTTAAAAAAAAAGGGGTGGAGCAGAAGGTTTTGGAGAAGGGGTGTTGCTTGGTTTTACATTGGAAATTTAGGTGGATGAGTCAATGGCAGCTAGAAATCTAGTGAATTTATGACAGTGCCAGAGACTGCCATATGAGTAGTTGACAGTGAAGAGGCTCATGCAGAAGTGCAAGAGACAGAAATTTCACAGCAGCTGGCCCTAGACTGTGGACCTCACTCCCACAGGAGACTAAAAATGACCTCACTTTCAGAGCTAAGGCCTCTGAGAGTGGACCTTATATTTTAGTTTTCTTTCAGTACATATACACATACCCACCCATTGATGTACACAAAGAAACATACATTTAAAAAAATCCTTTACAACCTTATCAAGCTATTTGTCCTACCAGACAGGAGGGAAGGAAGAAAGAAGGAAATATTGTTATTGTCATGTCTATATTTAAATACATGGGAGGTACCGATGGAAATGTACCTAGGTGAACAGGTAGATAAAATGCTCCTGCCCTTTCATTTCTGGCATGGGACGTCACAGTACACATGTATTATCATGATTATTTGTATTGTGGTAGCATCTGGGGCCCAGTGACAGACCACAACCCGTTTGTGCTAGGCGCAGAATAAAAAGATAGTCCCTGCCCCAAACAGCTCACAACATCTTCGAGATCCCAGTCACCCCCTTTCCCAGCAAAAGCAGGGAAAATTGGTCTTGACTGCCTAACTGTTAATTCTAAGTTATAAATATAACAAGAAAAACAGGAAGTAAAAATACCATCTAGGTGTTACATAGCTCAGTTGGAACCTTAGGTCCTGATCCAGCAAGTTATTCTGTACATGTGGAGGCCAGTGCCTGTGTGGATCCCCATTATCTTCAGTGGGGCTCTGCATAGAGGGGTGTACAGGGTGTGCGTACCGGGGGTTTGTCCATATGGAGTAATTTGCAGGATCAATGCCTAAACTTCTGTGATTTTTAACTGTGCAACCTTAACTTTATTGAATATAGTTCAGAGCTGGGATTTTACACAGCACCTTTCACCCTGGAGTCCTTCATAAACAGAAATCACGTCACACTTTGCCCAAATGAATCTACCACTGGGGTGAAAGGGGCTTCCAAATGGCACACACAATTCTGCTCCGAAGTTGGGGAGGGGAAATCCCTGCATCACCATAAATTGTATGGAAAAACTTAATTAACCTAAGTGGTAAGCAGTGGTTCAGAAAGGTTTTTCTTCTCCCTAATGACCTATGTTCCCTAATGACCCATCCTTTCTTCCCTATGTGTGTTATTCGTTCTGTACGCATACACAGCCCTGTACAAAAGGAGAACTGTGTCAAATACATAGAAGGTTTCCTGCCCAGAAAGGCTTGTAGTGTAGGAACACATGCTGGAGCTGCACAGGACAATAAAGAATGCTACAGTGCGGAAACAGCATGGTGGGTGGCCATTATCAGTAGGATGCATCACAGAGCAGATGGGTTTTGAAGAGTCTTTTGAAGGAAGAGAGTAGGAGAGCTTTGCATATATTAAATGAGCATCTGTTCCAGACATAATGGGCAGCAAACACTGTACGAGCATTTTAGTCCTTGGTCCATAAATCTAGTCCCTTTCTGAGAGCTTGGAATATGGATCGTTTCCAAGACCACAACTGTTTTTCCTATCAGGTTTTTCTATTACTGCTCCAAAACATTTGCACATTTGCCCATCTACATAGAAGCATTTACCATACTGGGGACAGAGTTATTAACATGGTAGTGCCATCACGATTTGGCCTTATCTATGTGAACATAACCAGCTCATATTATAATGATGCCACTGAACTGTGGCACAGCCCTGCAAATACCAGGGGCTTGTTTCTTATCTCATTACAGTGTAAATGAGAAGTAAATCTGTTGAAGGCAATGACATTTCATAGGCATAACCAAAATCAGCATAGAGCCCCGGGTCTTACAGATTTGCTGTGTTCCATAGAGGCCAGGCCAAACCACAGCACTACCAAAGACTATTCAATCTAATCTTTTCTAATGATCAATCTATCCATCCCCATACATGTTCATCATCTATCTATCTATCTATCTATCTATCTATCTATCTATCTATCTATCTATCTTTGGTATTTTTATAGCACCTCTTACCAGATGATCTACATGGATCCTATCTGTGATATAAAAATTACAAGAGGAACCTTGTGAAGGTAGAACTTTCCTTTTCTTTAATCCAGTATTAAAACAATCATCTGTTTCTAATGTTTTGGTGGTTACAGAAATTATTACATAAAGGGTCCTTTTATAGTTAAAATACTGAATTTGTGATGTTGAAAACTTTTCAGCTGACTAAGCAGTGCTCATACCCTCCTCTGGGGAGCTGGGGAACTTGTTGCCATTATGGAAAATGTACATTACATGTACTTGTTATACGGATTGAGCCCTAGAACAATGAGAGTCTTAGCTAAGGCTGCTATATACAATGCATATAAAGGAAAAAGCCAGCAGAAATGGCATTGTGCTATGCAGCAATCTGCCACCAGATCAGGAATGGACACCTCTGACAAACTGTTGCACCCCCAAACACAGGCCTATCCTGGGTGGATCATACTTATATCTGACAGATACCTGAGAGATCTGCTTCGTTTTTACACTTTGGCAACCCTTCTATAACTTGCCCTGCCAATAAAGTTTTACTGAATTGAAACTGAACAATACACTGAAAAAACAAGCATTCTCTTGAGGATGATGCATTCTCTTACTGCATTCATTTCTACTAAAGTGCTGCTGTCTCAGAGCAGTGCCCAGTATAATCAGGGGAAGGACCTTTGATTTGTAGGTGACAGTGGCCACATATTCATTGAGAGTGTGAATGGCGAAAGGTACTGCCTTCTTTGTGAGCCCAAGCGAGCTCCAGTCACAGCTGGCTTAGGAGTGAGAGGCAAGACCCTGGTTCCTCCAGTGGTAATTGAATTGAACCCAACAGTGTGGATGACACAAGGCACTCCCTGCTCATAGGTATGATCCCAGACTATGCCACTTCGGGGACAAGAGACTGGGGTCAAGGATCAAGTATAGAACTGCAGTGTGGCTATCTAGAATATTAACCACAGGGTCAGGCTGATCCTTTTTTGCATAAAATAAAATAATTGGTGAGTCACTTTGCATAGACATTTCCAGGCAGGGCATGATCCATGTACAAAATTAGAAACAATAACAGCAAACACTGAAAAAGAAACAAACATCCCAACATAACATATCATAAAGCAAAGAGAGCACACAAATGCCAAGAGAAGAGATATTTGCTCCAGCCCTCTGGGAAGAATGGACCAAGAACATGGGGAGAAGACACACCTGTGAGAGCCAGATTAAGAATGCATGCCCACTGCTAGGATTTGCAGGGCCTGGCATAAATTCACATGGTGCAGCACCCATTCCATTCCCACATATCATAGAATATCAGGGTTGGAAGCGCCCTCAGGAGATCATCTAGTCCAACCCCCTGCTCAGAGCAGGACCAATCCCCAGTTTTTGCCCCAGATCCCTAAATGGCCCTGTCAAGGATTGAACTCACAACTCTGGGTTTAGCAGGCCAATGCTCAAACCACTGAGCTATCCCTCCTCCCATATGATTGCAATCTCCTTCCTTCATGTTGTCACAACCCAGCCTCACCTCTTTAGGCAGTCCTATAGCCTCTAGTAACTGACCCATACACCTGGAAATACTTGAAATCCTAATAGTGGACCTGAAAATTTTTTATCATGTGAGGAGGTAAGGAGGACAGTTAGGGGATTCACTCCCTGCTGTGCCTCTTTGATGAGCTGTGGAGAATGTGGTGAGCATGGCGAGCCTTGGAATGCAGGATGGTGCCCTGGCTGGCAGGGTAGTTGTGTGTGTCATGATGGGGCACTGGGAGAACAGGGCTGTTTTCAGCCCTGTTGGTTGCCTAGGATTAATGTTGCCAGTGCAGTGCTGTGACTGTTACCCAGCCTACACCGGAAGTGTGTGTTAGTGCTCTGCAGTATTAGCATCTGAATCATCTGGTTTGATGTCCCTCTGGAATGCAGGGTGCATTGGGTCATAGCCTCCAAAGACAAGTTGTCATTGTTGGTGCAAAACCCCCAGGATTTAACTTTCAAAGTTAATCCCGGGGCACCAATCAGGAAAACGTTCTATGAAGCAGGCTTTCCAGCCTCTAAACACTAGGTGTGCTGTATCACAGCTCATTAATATTTCATCTTTGGTTTGCTTTTATTTTAGTCCCTGTGTGTTAAAAGACCCTCCTTGAACTTCTAAAATATTTACTAGCTGTTAGTATTACAGGTCCCATGGGGGAAAGATGAAATTGTATCCACTGCAGTGATTGTGATATCTACTCAATATTGATGAGAGGCACTTGCTTCTCTGGTTTCTGTATTCCTCCACCTCATGTAGAGGATGCAGCATGTTCAGCTTCCATATAAACCAGGGGTCAGCAACCTATGGCACGCATGCCAAAGGCGGCACGCAAGCTGAATTTCTGCTGCCAGCCTGGGGTTCCATCCGCCGGCCCCCTGCCAGCCAGGGTCTCGGCCGCCAGCCCTGCTCAGCCTGCTTCTGGCCTGAGATACCAGCCGCCGGCCCTGCTCAGCCCGCTGCCTGCCTGGATGAATGGAACCTTTCTCTCCCCAAAGAAGATAATCTATTTACAGACACTGGAAAACTCAGCAAGGAAAAGCAAGGGCAAGGATTACACGAAACTGATAAGATCTGCATTTTAATTTAATTTTAAATGAAGCTTCTTAAACATTTTAAAAATCTTATTTACTTTATATACAACAATAGTTTAGTTATATAATATAGACTTAGAGAGAGAGACCTTCCCAAAATGTTAAAATGTATTACTGGCACGAGAAACCTTAAATTACAGTAAATAAATGAAGACTTGGCACACCACTTCTGAAAGGTTGCCAACCCCTGATATAAACATAGGTTAGTGCTTACATCTCTGTTAGCTTTGTAACACTTTTGGTGTGGACATTTCTCAGGGTCAGCATGAGGACAGATGTAGGTAATTTCCATTTCCCCAGATTACCAAAAGGTCTCAGATTTGACCTATTGCCTCAGTGTAATAAACATGGGTTTTCCTAATATATCCATTCCTCAAACAGGTACCAGCACAAGATTGTCTTATATGTATGTATCTCTCTCTGTAACCTTCCTCCTCCCCAGCCAAGGCATTTTTCATACACATACTGTAACTATACCAAAGTATACTATTTACTATTTATATACAAACATAAAACAAACTGAAGGAGTAGTTGCTCCATAAATCTAGCCAGATTTTTAACATTTTGCATTTTTGCTTTAGTATATTTGCTGATAAAAACATCAACACCCCCTCAAAATTATCATGAGGTGTCAGTTGTGATTAAAATTCAAGTCCTTTATACACTAGTTTAATGGGCTAATTTTCTGTTTTTAAACTAAGTGTTTTATTATTTTTAAATTTACACACATACCTACAAAAATACATGTTCATCTGTGTTTGACAGAAAGACTGTGCCCCTGCTTTGTGCTCAGCCATAATACAAGAATATGCAGCTCTTGCAGTGGATATGACTTTTGTAAAAAGTGCTGCAGTATGATGACACAGTGTCACACTTTAAAAAATGATCTATGATTTTGCACTGGCAGTTCCTGTGGCTGCAGTCAGCTGCTGGCACAGATTCAGTGTTTTTTTACAGATAGTTGATTTATGAGATTTATGGCTCCAAATGTCCTCTCTCGCGGGGTTATTTAATTAACATCTTTTCTAGAGGGCAAAAGGGCATAAAGCCCGATTATATTGTTGCTATTGTTTAAAAAGTCAAATGAGGCAAATCCCATCCATAGAGACAATAATAAAATGTAAGGGATATCAAATGACTCCTAGGTTTGAGTATCTGTATATGACAGTGTATGGCTTTTGTTGTTTGGTGATGGTGCAGGTGTGAGTGCGTGTATGCAGAAGTCTTAGGCCTGGTCATTCAGTGAAGAGGGAAGTGGACAAGGTCTCTCACATTTTACTTTGCACAGGGCTGTACCAAGTTCAGGCTAAGATCCTTCACTGAGCTCCAAGTGTGCACAGGGCTCGCATGCTGAGCTCAATGCAAGACTGATGTCTTTGGGCTGCCCTGGATTTTTGCAGTGCTTCCCACTGTTAGGGTTTGATCCTACATGGTGTTCAACGAGTGCTTCCTAATAGGTGTGAGCACATTCAACTGCCATTAAAGTCAATCGGACTTGAGGGCACTCAGCTCCTTGCAAGATTATTGGGTCCTCAGCTACATTGTTCAGAGTAACCAAAGCAATTTATAAATCACTGCTTTTATTTTTGTATTTTTTAAATCTTTTAAATGTAGCTATGATTTTCAAATTTTGTTTCTTATTAAATGAAATATCCTTTGCCCACATATGGCCTGGGTTGGGTTTTTTACTCCAGACTTTATTGAAAGATCAGAATAATCCCTAAACATCGCCTTTGACGTCGAATGTTCATTGGCAATCGTCAGCCCTCCCTTCACATCCTCCATCCCTAGGTGTTAGTGTGTAAGGCACACTTTTTCTCCCTGGTTTATTTCCAGCACTAGAACTTGTTAGTCTGTGAATGCCATCTGGTGGCAGAATGTTGCAGGTGCGTGCTAGCGAGTCAGACTAACACGGCTGCTACTCGGAAATCTATTTATGATTTGTGGGCCCCTAAACCAGCAGAGGCTCTAACTGCTACAAGTATATTAGGATCTGAGTTGTCTCCTTTAATCCCTCTGCCAGGGGGTACGCAGGACTTATCTATGTGTTGCCAAGTCTATTCAAGACGGTGGAGCCCTGAGTGGAAATTTGTGTTATCAATTGCCAAGGCTGGTCCTGTCTATACTACACCTCCTGTTTCCACCACTAAAAACTAGCTCATTTCTCTAGAGTGAAATACTAGCTAGTTCCTCTAGTAAACTCGGTCATGACACAGAAATGATGTGAGTTGGACCACGTTGTCAATAGTGATTTCTGATTTTGGGTGCCTCCTTTTTTGATGCCAAACTGGGGACACCTTAGGCCTAGTTTTTCCGAGGTGCAGAGAACTCACAGCTCCCCTGGACTTCCACTGGAGTTGTGGGTGCTCAGCAGTTCTGGGAATCAAGCTCAAGATATCTCAAGATGGAGATCCAAAAATCCACACCCCCAGTTTCTGTCCACTTTTGAAAACTTCAGCCTCAGTGACTGCCAGACACATTATTTATCTGCTGCATTCACCTTCTATCTATAATAATTCTTGTTTGCCCAGATTGAATGTAGCCATTGTGATTTCTAACCTGGGGTTGCTGTTGTTTTAGGATTACTACACTTTGCCCTTGGTAATTTTAATCTTTTAATCTCATTTTATGCCATTATACTATTATAATAATTATTACACTGTTATTATTTTTATCCATAATAACACATAAAGGAAGTAATTACAATATGAAATTGATGTATATTGAAGACCATGGGTGAAATCCTGGCCTCACTGAATAGCAATGGGAGTTTTGCTATTAACTTCAATGGGGCCAGGATTTCAGTCTTATAATAGTTCTCATTTAGATGGACTCAGAAATATTCTTCCTGCTTGTACTGGTGGAATAAATTTATAATCAAGTATTTAATCAAGTCAAGTAACATAGGAATATCTTTAACAAGATCTTTTCCTTCATTCCTGCTGGTAATCTTAGCGCTCATAAGTTTTTAATGCAAAAGTTATCTAAAAATTTAGTGTATTTTTTTTTGAACCAGTGAATTTAAAAAAACATCGACATCTTCCTCCATTTTAAGGGTTTCTTGTTCTTTAGTTACTGTTTGTAATTTAACTAGAACATGTTCTTCCTGTTCCTCAGTTTTAATGATTTAGTGAGAATGAACACTTAATGCATCCGCATTCATTTTGGTAGCCCCTAAAACAACTTCTAAAAATGCTTCAGATTTTTTAACCACTTTCCACAGTATCCCTAATCTAAGTAGAGTGGTGTTTTGAGAACGAGGAAAAGCTTACTATGTTTTTTTTTTAATTTCATAAAAATGCATGGCAGCAAATTGAATTTACATTTTACAATGTTTTTGTATATGTTCATAATGCAGGGATTGCGAAGCCAATCAGCCCAACATATGATGCTCTTTAATGGGGAAATGAATGAGACAGATCTTGCAGATGAGTGAGGGGTTATTGCATATGCATGACCGAGGCTGGATAATTTCACATTACCATTCATGTGTCATTAATGTAATGAGGAAAACCAGGAGCTGATCATGAACCTCATTCAGAAAAGGAACTAGGATGGAATTTCTATAGAAATTAGGGGCCTGGATTTTTTTAAAGTAGAAGGAGAAATTGTTAAATGCTTTAACGGTGTGTTTTTTTCTCATCAGGAGACACAGGTTCCAACATGACTTAGGTCATGAAGCAAATGAGAGAGTGAGTATAGCAAGCACATTGGGAAGATTAACGTAGTCCCTGTTGCTAAGGTAACATTCATGGAGGGAATCTACCTCTGTGCAGCAGAACAGCACAACGCCTAGGAGCCACTTATGTCCCATCACCCTATTCTGAGGGTCTGGGTGCTCGGGCCTTTATGCTGGCCCTCTGCTCAGAGGTGAATTATACCCTCTGAGCAGAGCTGCTTCTTTTCCATTATTCGCATTTTGTTGTGTCGGAAAGGGGACAGTAAAGCGAGATGAAACTAAGAAAAAAATAAAACAAGCTTACTATACACATAGCAGCCTTCTAGTGGAGGGATGTGAGCAGATGAGCAGGGTATTTCTGTCTGCACAGGGAGTACTGAGTTCCCACCATTGAGGAGGAAGACTAGTCCCTGCTGTGCCCTCCTTTTGTGCCTTGCTGGTGCAGTGCTGAAGAAGAGATTCCAAAATTAATTCCCCTTTCCATCAGGGTTCCCCACAGCACTTTTACCCTGTGGGGCTTTTACATTTGGAGGGTGTGATGTACAGTCACTTTGTGTGTGTGTGTGTGTGTGTGTGTGTGTGTGTGTGTGAGGGAGAATCATATTTAATGGCTCCTGCTAAGTGCGGAACTGACATCCCAAGGAAGTACTTTATTTATCCACAGAACACATACAGTACAGGCATCAGCAGTCCTCCATGTGTCTTACCACTAACCTGGAGGGGAGTTCAGGCTCCGTGACCATTCAGAGCTTGGCCACTCTCCTGAAAGTGCCAACTGCGGAATTGTTTTATGATGCAGACATTGAACCAAGACCCACCAAACTCATTTCACATAAGCCACTAAAGAACCATCTATTGGGATCAACTCAGTCACTATTAATGTGGTCTGCATTTTAGCAATAGTCACCAGGTGAGTGGCTCTAATACCCCATTGCCAATTCCCTGAGCCATCCAGTCCCTGTGCGTTCACACTTTGATACCTACTGGAAGCAGGTTTTCAGATTTATTTTACTGAAGTATTAGCTCAGTACACAAAGTCGCCTTTCTTGGTATTCACCAAAGCTTCCCCAACACCCATGTAGAAGTTACCCTCCTCACACTGCAGTGAAGTTTGCTGATTCATTCATACAGCTCAGCTCTAACATGGCCTTCTGGCATATCGATAAAATTTTATCTATTTACTTTGCCATTCGGTTCAGTTTACATCTCAGTAAAAAGTGGAGTCAGATGCCCTCTTCAAAGCTGTACCTCGGTGGAAAAGCAACCAATAAATTACATCCAAACTTTCTGAATGGATGAAGTCACGTAGCCCAGACAAACTTAGTTCCCCTCGGTTCATGTACATAACAATGGAAGTGATGCAAAGTAATGCTGTTTTGGGAACCTTTTAGGGTGTGTGTTGCTGTTGTGGTTTGGTGCGTGGTATGGTGTGCAGAACACACAGAGCCAAATTCAGAGGTGTGTCTAAGCTGGTTACCCCTGCTACTTCTGGCCTTCTTAGCATTTAATTTACACGATTTTAGATTCACATACTTTGACTTGAAGGGAGTCCAGTAGACTCACCCAATTACTGAAGACTCCTTTAGTCATGACTTCTGAATTTTTTCTCTCAGTATACATTGGTATTAGTTACATTTACATGTTGAAGGGGTAGAAAGAAGATGTAAATTACATCAGTTTAGATCCTCTTAGGTTTATCTAAGGTAACTAACAGAATTTAGCTTTGTGAGAATTTAGGAAAACCAGATGAGAAGTAATCTAATGTATATATTCTTTAAAATAAGAATTTCACCAACTCCAAGTTACTTTCACTGAGTGGGAAGTCAATTATCTCTGCCCATTAAACTCCATGTGAATAGTTAACCACGTTGTTCTGCTGTTGCTGTAATCTGTGGTTCAGATACAGATTTCCTGCCTGTTACAACCTGCTGGTGCAACTGTAAGGTGGATGTCAAGGCATTTATGCAAAACAAGTAACACTCAAGGTTACTAGTGAGGGTCCAGTCAAGCTATTTACAATGTGTGGTCTTCCCCCTGCGGTGTGCTCAGAGCGGTGGGTGTAAACGGCTGTATATTACCAATATTTGTACTTAGCCAGCCACCCCTCTAATTAGCTTAAAGGTTGAGATCAGTGAAATTGCTCTCACAGTTTTCAGACAGGTAATCCAGCCACTTTGTAGCATATCACTTAAAGCTGTGCCAACAGTAAATAGCATGGCCAAATGAGTACTCTTGTGTTCATGCCCATGCATTGATTTGTGAGCACAGCTTGCAGCTTTTAGATATGCAGCTCTGTATGTTATGGGCCGTCAAGGAAGAACCCTGCCATGACCTTCCCTCTAGTTCTTTAGGATTCAATTCAGAAAATTATAGTAAAAGATGACAAAACATCTTAACACATTTCCCCCATCCCCCTTCAAACGTGGGATTGTTCCTTATTAAATACAAATAATAAATATTATAATACTTAGATATTGCATTTCATCAGAAGACCTCAAAGTGCTTCCGAATTGTTATAATTTCCTCCCCGTGAGGCGGATACCGTAGGTAATTATTGTCTCTAAAATATACAAATGGTGAAACAGAGGCAGAGAGAAGTTAATGATTTGAGCATGCTCACAGGAACAGAAATCCACAGTCCTTGCTTCCATACCCATGTTCTCTCCTTGCTTCTTTACTTCAAAGTATCTAAAATAGTTTCTCATTTAGGACAGCATGTGCTACTAAACTGACTCAGATAACAGAGTAACTTATATACAACAGTGAGCATTTCAGGGTCAAATCTCAATAAACTGCCTGGATTAATTCATTATTGTTATATTTCAGACAATGTCAGCTTTGGTTAGCACTCCCATAGTGTGTTAATAATTCCGGAGTTCAGGATGTGGGAGAAAGTTAAGTGTCTTAAGACAAAGCCAGTCACAAAAACCTGTTTTCATGTGGTGCTCCTGTTGGCTAGGCGGGTTTGTCATAGAGGCCAATTATACCTTAATACAGAGAGATGAACTACAAGACCAAGGAGGTCTTTTCTATCCTTGTAGGATTCCAAAGGCCATTGCTTTGTCCTTCATGTAGTCATTTACACCTGTATAAAGCAAGGGCCAGATAAGTATAAGATGTCACCTTTCTGATTTAGTAGCATTCTGCACTCTCTTTGTACAGTACACAAGGTACAAAGCAGGGGAGAATCAGGTCCTATGAGTCATGGAATTTAAGGCCAGAAGGGACCACCAGATCATCTAGTCTGATCTCCTGTGTATTACAGGCCACCAATACCATTTCAAGGCTCACTAGTGATCATGGGATTCTTTTTACAGTTATTGGGTTTTAAAAGTTAGAAATGGAGAAAGCCAGTGTTCTCAACCTTTTTCATACCAAGCACCCTATTTCCACACCAGGAGTTTCCAGTCCATTTAGTTGGGATCTAGCCAGGACCCCACCTCCTATTTAGCAAAATGGGAAGGCCCCCAGCCCCCAGGTTGAGAGCCACTCATTTAGTCTTAAGATATAGACTATGCGGGATTGGATAGGCTTTTGAGATTTTTGACTCAGAGGCACAAAGATATTTAGATGCCTAACTCCCATTGATTTCAATAGGAGATGGGTGCTTAAATACCTTTGAGTATGTCTACACTTTGAGCTGGGGATGTGATTCTCAGCTCAAGGAGACCTACCCACACTAGCGCCGATCAAGCTAATACGCTAAAAGTTAAATGTAGCCACTGCATCATGAGAACTGGGAACGGCTAGCTGCCCTGAGTATGTACCTAGCATCTCTGAAGGGTACACACTCGAGGAAGCTAGCCCCTCTCTGCTGCTTTGGCTGTCGTGGCTAGACTATTTTTAGTGCATTAGCACAATAAGAATATGTGTCCTCGATCTGGGAATCACACTGCTCTCCAACTGTACTTTATGGCTTCCTAAATTAGTTTAAACTACACTGTTGAGTGCTGACATTTTACCAAATTTTTGTATGAACAACTTTCTTTCAAACTGTATGTTGCCTGGAGGTTGTTTTTTGTTTTTTGTTGTTAAATAAGTAAACAGATTTTCTTAAATACATCTTAATTTTCCCAGAACTCTTAAATAGTGGCTGCTTGAAACCTAATACACTGAGTTCTCTGACAGTTTTCATTCACTGTGTAGGAGGCAAAGAGGTATGTGATGAGAAAGCAAGCAAGTGGATACTACATTGCCAGTCCTCATTCCAGTCCCTTCTTAACATATTTAGGTGGATCCCTATCAGTGTTTGGGATCAAATAAAACAGGATCAAGTCCACCTATGAGGTTTATTAGAACAGTCTTTTGAAGAAAATAATGGAAACCACATCATGGAGTCATATAAAGCCTGAAGGGACAAAGGCCCAGATCCCCTCACAGGGTACGCCTGTAGAAGTTAGAGTGTTCTACGACAACCTCTGATTTTCTGTGTTGAGAGAAAGTTCAGATTCCCTTTTAGGGCAGGTTTCCAGCTGGATGCAGGGCTGAAGATTGAACCGCAAATGATGAAGAATTTAATCAGGCATCTCCTACTGAAGTCAATAGTCTGAGTGAAAACTGACGGACTAATTGCCTTTGGAGAACCCAAAGGAGAAGTTAAATGGAAGTAGCCTGGGAGTCTCCGTGAGTTTCTCTTTGTGTAGACTTTTTCTTAATTCCTTCGCACAGGGTTCTGGGTTTGTCCTTCAACAGAACAGGCCATGGGACCAGCCACCAGGCCCCTCCTGGGGCCTGCCTGGATCTCTGGGGATCAGCAGGAGGTCAGAGCCATCTGCGTGGGGACCGGATATCCTTGTGCCAGATCTGGATCTCTTTCCTCTCCAGCAAATTGAATCCAGCAGAACTGCACTGACAAGGCTCCTACAGCTGGTGTCTGCTCTCCTGACCCATTTTTAAGGATATGATAATATGCTCTAATTTAGATCTCAGTGGTGACACCTTCTTGTATCTCTTTATTCAGTCTGAAGTAAAATGCACCCAAAGATACAAGCATTTTTAAAGGTCACATTATAACTGGAACCTTAATTTTAAAATGTTTTGTAAATTATTAATAGCTGTTATAGGCATGTTGCAGACATGAGTAACGTATTACAACCCCATTGTTAGAAGATGTCATAGATGATTATAATATGCAGTCTGTTGATCTGTTGGACTTGCTGTTGGACTGATCTGTAACAACTGATTAATCATTTATTAAAACATCTACCAATCCAGTATTAACCGTTTACAACCTGTGTAGTAATGGGACATTTCTGTATATAAAGAGTGACAAGTTTTTACTAATACCATGGTACTTTGTCTGGCTGTGATCATGCATCATGGTGCTGTCAGTTGTGAGGGGAAAATAAGGAGCCTATTCTTTGGCTTTGGACATGTGGTCACGCTGCTAGCAGTCCTGTTCCTTTTGTCCCACGAATTAGCCGGCACAAACATCCTTCTTAATATTCACAAGTCAACAAGTGCAAGGGGAGTTATCCTGCCTGTGTGAGCGATGCCTCATCATAGGACTACCAATTGCTGGCTTCTGGAGAACAGGCAATTCAGAAGTCCATATCCAGAAGTCCAAAGGCCTAGTTTGCTAACATTCATGTTTGTAAATTATCTGCAATAATAAGCAAGCATAAGGAGAAATGTCATTTGCTATAATGTTGTAGTTCTAGCTGTCACCTCCTAAATGTTTGTGTAAAGCTGAGGAGTACATGCTGTACGACACACAGTCAAGGGATGGCACTGCCGGCTCTTCTACAGCTGAACTGGCCTCAGGGGAGCTACCTTGGGTAAGGCGTCTGTAGCTGTTTGCTCAATTTAAACCATGCTCTCGAACTTGCTGCAAAGTGTGTACTGCAACAGGTGTTCTGAGCACACAACTGACATCTACAGAGGGACTGATTCGCTTTTCCACTAAATGGCCCTTTACGACACTCAGGCAGTATTAAGGAGTCTTAAAGTGTGGATGTAATTTACGTCCTCTGTAATAATACCTAGCTCTTACATAGTTTTTCATGAGTAAATCCCAAAGCATTTTACAAGGGAGGTCAGTACCATTATCCTAATTTTTACAGCTATGGCAACTGATGCACAGAGAGGGGCAGTGACTTGTCTAAGGTCATCCAGCAGGTCAGAGCTGGGAATAGAATACAAGTCTTGTGAGTCCCCATCCAGTGTTCTAGCCACTAGGCAACGTTGCCAGAGCAGTGTAAAGGGGCCAAAGGTTTTGCTTTCCCTGCAAAAAAAAAAAAAAAAAAAAAAAAAGCAGCATGGTTTTTGAATAGAGCTCACTGTCTTGATTTACAGTTGTGAAGGAGACACTGTACAGGTCCTCTTGGAGGAGACATGGTACAGCTAGTCTTCACCTTGATGTAGCTAGTTAAGGTCAACCCCATTACTCCCTCCCCCCCCCCACACCTCCCAAAGTCTTTCCCAGCATACACTGGCTTCAGTTGTAAACCTGGACTAGATTCTCTTTGTGTGATGGAGGACATTATTGAAAAATCATAGGTGAGACATACAAAAGAAAGGCCTAAGAAGCTCGTGGAAAACTTCAAAACAATTCTGTTTAAAAACAATTAATTTCATCTGTAATTGTTTTCCTTAATTATCTTTTAATATGAGGAATATTTGCATGAAAATAAGATCTTTGTTCCTGTACGTAGCAGTTCATCTGTTCTTGCTGGCTGAGAATAAAGAGACATTCTGTACCTGAGGCCACTGGGCCAAATTCTGCTTTGTTACACCGGTGTAAATTTAGAGTAACTCTAATGAATTGAATAGTGTTAAATGAAAGGAAAATTTGTCCAGGTGACTTTAGATGGTGAATAAGCAGCAGGAGTGGACAACATCCTAAGCAACATCCTAAGAAAACATTTGATTTCATGCAAATGTCCATGATAATTCAAAGAAAAGAAGAAAATAAACTGAAAAATAGATGAATGAGAGAGAATTGTCTCTAAGTAGAGTGTTTTTCAAAGTTCCCCAGCATGTATGAGTGTGTGTTTTAAAAGGCATTACTATTGATCCAGGCTCAAAGGACTCTATGTAATGAAACTCAGGATCTGACTCCACCATCATTTTCACTGGGTATAAATCAGGAGTAACTCCATTGAAGTAAGTGGTGTTGCGTTGAGGTAAAACTGGTATAAGTGAAAGAAGGATCAGGGCCTTAATTACTAATCGTCCATAACAGAAAATTCAGCCCAATGGAAATTCTGAGTGGCTTCCATGGTACACCATCTCCCATGTGCGAGGTAGTCATTTTCCTCCTGGAAATGCTTTTAGTATAATTATCAATTTACTATTTTTGCTTGGACTATTTTGCTTCTAATTGAGGACCCCAATTTGCAAAGTACTGAGCTCCCTCAACTCCACTGTTTTCAGTGAGAGTTTGAGGGCACTCAACATCTTACAGAGGCAGTCACTGTGTCTAGAGTTTTGTATTCTAAACTCACTTATACCGTACAACTTCCCATAAACTATTGCAAGCAATAGGATTATATGGGAACTAGTCAGGGCAGAATTTAGCCTTTTTAAAAAACAAAAAAAAAAGTATACACAGTGCCAACTTTTGAAATGTTTTGTGTCAGAAACTATAGGTTTTGGACGATCTCTCTCTGCAGGCCATGATCTATTTCAAAGCAAATAGTACCAGTTATATCCTGCAGTCTCTTCCCTGGAGGGGGATATATATGTGTTTACTTTTCAGCATTCCCTTCTGTAACTAAAATTTGAATGCTTGTATAGACTGGTATTCACTAGCTGTTGCTAGCTCCCCCTTTGAGTTAAATGGTACAAATTGTCCCTCAGAGATACAATCCTGCACACTGAGAGACCTGGGAATCACAGCTGCACTGGCACAAAGACATTATTACTTGTAAAACTTTGCTCTTATGCCACGTTCCAGTCAAGGATCAAAGGATGCCACAAACATTAACTGAGTCTCACAGCTCCCTGTGAGATTGTGCCAATTTTATAGTTAGGAAAACTGATGCACAGAGACTATATTAAAATTTTGGGGAAGCTGAAGGTGCGATTGTGCTCCTAACAGTGCTAATACTTAACATGTAAGTGTGCAGGGTCATTAATTGTCTCCTGCTATGCAGGACTGTGACTCTTGGCAATGTGCAGGACATAATCGATGGATTTGCAGCAATGGGGATCCTGCACTGTGGTGGAACAATAGATGGCATGTGTATCCCTATTTTGATTGCCACAGAGTACATCAACAGAAAGGGCTACTTTTCAGTGGGTATGCTAGCATTAGTGAATCACCAGGTATGCTTCACTAACATCAGTATTGGTTGGTCAGGAAAGGTGTATAACACTTGCATCTTTAAGAACACAGATCTGTTCAGAAAGCTACAAACAGGGACTTTCTTTTCTGATTGACAGATTACCACTGGGAATGTTGAAATGTCAGTGATCTTGGGGGACCCAGCCTATCCTTTGCTCCCCTGGCTTATGAAGCTGTACATTGGCCGCCCTGACAGCACCAAAGAAAGATTCAACTACTGGCTCAGCATGTCCAGAATTAAATGCACGTTTGGTAGATTGAAGGGGTGCTGGCGTTGTTTACTCAAAAGATTGGGATATTTTTCTCACTGAAATCCAATGGTTATATCTACCTGCATAGGCGCTGGAACAATTTTTGTAGCGGGGGGTGCATAAAGCCATTGAACAAAACTGTAAACCTGTATATGATGGAAACCACTTCAAACCAAGGGGTGCTGCTGCACCACCAGCATCTCTTGTTCCAGCACCTGTGGCTGCTTGCTGTGTCCTGCAAAATATTTGTGAAACAAAAACAGAAAAGTTGCCACTGGAAGGTGGAATGGTTGTCTGTTGAGTTTGAACAGCCAGACCCAATGGTATTAGAAGAGCTCAGTGCAGAGCTATGCAGCCCCATTATGTCCTGGTGCATCTCCCTCTCCTTTTCCTGCTGGGAATCCTGGGCCTTTTTCCTGTCCGCTCTTTCCTTCTCCATATAGTCTGCAATATTCATCCTCCAGGCTCTCTATCCACAGTCTGATGCAGCACCGGCTTGCAGGATCTTGCTGAACATGTCATCCCGAGTCCTCTTTTTTCTCCTCCTTATCTACCTCGGGCATTCCTCAGGTGTGGAGAGGGACCTTCTTAAAGCCGCAACAGCAGCAGCTACAGAGAAAACATTGTTAGTATAGTCAGAACAGAAAGCAAAAGATTCAGAATTCCATTCCCTTGCTCCCCTAAAGTTTTAAACAAGACATGCTTATTGACACATCTGCTTCAGAGTGCTTGTGCATGGTGCCACTCACCACACCAGCTATGGTGAGCATGGCCCATCAGGAGTGAAGGAAATGAGGAGAGAATTGCTCAGTTGCATGAATCTATAAGTATAGGGCAGTGGCACTGAATACTGGCACCATTTTCCCCAAGCGGTGATGATTTTAGCTGATATCTTACTCCTGAGGGCAACAAAGGCACAGAAAACACAGATGCTGGTGGTGTCCTGAAGCTGCCTGGGCCCGTATACTGCTAGCCTGTGTACTGCAATGGTGCCTGGCGAAGTTATCACTGACTGGCGTGGAAAGGTGTCTTACCTCAAAGGAAAGCTTTGAGAGAGGATTGCAGAGTACCTCCATAGAAGTTTCATTCAGCTCTCTCAGGAGGATTTAAGGGACATCTCTGCATACATAACAAACTGCCCCATATGCCCCCTTCCCTGCCGCCTAACTCTAGAGGGGAATGAAAAGCAGATAACAACTCTACCTCTCACCCGGGACTGACTGGACTGTGGTGGAGTCTCAAATAGGTCTTGGCTTGCAGCAGAGCTGGACCCCCAGGTCTCATGTCCCCCGTCCTCTTCCTCCTCCTCCTCACTGTTGATGCCAGGAGCCTGTGACTCAGGCTTCTTGGAGGTATCTGTGGGGTAGCAGTGTATGGCATGCAGCTCTTTGTAAAAGTGGCAGGTCTGCGTCTCAACATCAGATCGATGATTGGCCTCCCCGGCCTTTTGCTATACCTGCTGCAATTCCTTCGTGGCACTGCTGCGGGTTCCTGTCATACCCCTTCTCCTGCATCCCCTGTGCAATCTGCTCATATATATCCATATTTCTGTGTCTGGTCCATAGCTGTGCTTGCACAACCTTTTCTCCCCATAGGCTCAGGAGATCCAGTATCTCCTGTTGACTCCAGACTGGAGCACGTCTGGAGCGTGTAGCTGGCATGGTTTGCTTGGCAGTTGCACACAACAATGGAGACCTGCGAGGTGTGCTCACCAAGGTGGACAATTAGGAAAAGGCATTTCAAAAATGTGTGGGATTTTAAAGGAGAGGGGCTTCCAATCTCTGTGCCCCCTGGGCAGTGGAGTTCACAATTGTGATGAGAGTGGTCAGTGTTGGGCATTTTAGGATAGCTGCTGAAGGACTGTTAGGGTCGACTTAGATAATGCAGTGTCTATGTTTGTGCTGCGTTGAGCTTAGTACATTGACCACGTCTCAACGCCGCTTGGGGAGGTGGTGTTAATATGTTGGCATAATGGAGATCTTATATCGATGGGATACAAATTTTAAGTGTAGACACATGCACAACTAAGTCGATGCAAGGTGGCTTACGTCATCTTAACTTTGTAGTGTAGAGCAGGCCTAAATCTTAAATTGACTTAGCTATGTCACTCTGGGGTATGAACAATTCACACCTTGAGAGATGTAGTTAAGCCGACTTAAGCCCTGGTGCAGACACCACGAGGTTGACGGAAGAACTCTTCCATTGACCTAGATACCGCCTCTCGAGGGAGTGGATTTACTACAGTGATGGGAAAACCCCTTCTGATGCTGAAGCGTCTACTCTATAGTGGCTGTGCTGCTGTCCAAAGTAAATTGCTGTCCAAAGTAAATTGGACAAAGACACATGGTGAGTAAGCAAGACAGCTAGGAAGAGAACCTAGAACTCTTGACTCCCTGTCTCTTGCTCTGACCTGCAGACAACAGCATTTCCTTCATTCTTTGGTTAAAATTATTCTGATCTGTAGTGAAGCCTTTAGTGAGCTACAGCATATTTATAACTGAACTTTTGATTAGATCTTTCCACTACTCAGCAGTGTGTACACAATATATGGTTTCCGGAATGGGAGTAACAAATGTAAAGTAAGCAGGAGATGGGGAGAGATGCTAACAGTTTGATGAAATGGAGCAATGGCTGAAACTTGCCAGTGGATTTGGAAGACTTACTGAACATGGTTTTGAACTGGGATCTGCCACCTCTCCGGTGAGTGGCCCAGCCACTAGCTTATGGGATATTCTGAGATGAGGCTCCCTCAATTTCAGCTACTGAAGTTGGTCTACTTTATTTAAATAATTAAATATTAATTGGGCCAGGGAAAGTATTAGAATGACTCTAAGCCTAGTGGTTAGGGCACTCAGCTGAGAGATGGCAGATCATCGTTCCAATAGCTTCTCATCAGGCGGAAGGGGGATGTGAACCCGGGGTGTCCCACATTCTGGGTGAGTGTCCTAGCCACTTGGCTACAGGTTAAAAGAGAGGGTGTCAGCCTTCTCCTTCCCTCCCACCCCAGCTATTTTGTGTGAACTTGTGTGCAGGGTCTGATCCAATAGGTGACCTCTGAGAGCAACACCTGATTGAGCCCCATGTGCAATTTTAGGCAGCTGAATGCCTATTTCCCCCTGGTTCATGAATCACAAGTAGAGGTAGGCACCTTCCTGCAGCTGGAATTCAGGTGCTGAACTCTGTGAGAAAGGCAGGACTTAACACACACCCCTCTTGGCAGCCTCTCCTATTGGCTAGCTTAGGTGCCTAGCATGCTGGCTTTGTGACTTGCTGTCTCTCCCCATTCATTATATAGGAGCATAGGCATCTAACTGAGGCTTCGTGGATCACAATGTTGTTCCTGTGATTTTTCTAGGCACCTAAAAGCGAGACACCCTGTCACTTAGCGTCACAACACCCACGTCCCTTTGTGGAGCTAGGTCAAGGCTTTTAAGGTGCAGAGCCTAATGAGACTCAGCTGTGCCTAACTAGCTCCCAGCTGGAGCTGCCTCCCTGAGCTGCCCCTGAACTGTAAATCTATTCCACCAAATCCCAGCTCACTGTGTGGCTTGGCAGGACCTCTTGCTAAGGGCACCTTTGGGTTGGGATGCGGATGCATAAGAGTAGTGGGGTTCCCTCCCAGCAGCACCAAGAGATCTGTACATCCCAACATGATTCACATCATTAATATGTTCAAATTGTATAGGTAGGGCCCTACCAAATTCACAGTCCATTTTGGTTAATTTCATGGTCATAGGATTTAAAAAATCTTAAATTTCCTGGTTTCAGATATTAAAATCTGAAATTTCATGGTGTTGCAACATTGGGGAGCCGGCCCAAAAGGCAGTTTTTGGGGGAGGGGGGTGTTGCAAGGCTATTGTAGGGAGGTTGTGGTATTGCCACCCTTACTTCTGCGCTGCTGATGACAGTGGTGCTGCCTTCAGAGCTGGGCTTCCAGCCAGCAGCCACAGAGCTTCCTGCAGCCGGGAGAGGTTCCCTGAGGTGGGTCTGACTGACCCAGCCCCAGAAGCAGCCTGTGCTGGGGAAGAGGAAGTCCCGTCCCTCCTCAGCCTATCTGGGACTAGAAGCTGGAGCCTGGCACATAGTGGTGCCCCCAGCCTTGCCGTCCCTGGCTCTGGGCCCAGTGCTCAGGGTTAAAGGGGCCTTGGGCTGGCTGTGTGTGTCAGAGGGTGGTGACCATGTCCCCTCCAATCATGGTGCCCTGGGTGGTTGCCCACATTGCCCACCCATACGGCCAGCCCTGCCTGCTCCATACTACGCCTCCCTCACTTCTGCCCTGATGCTGACTGTGGTGCTGCTTTCAAAGCTGGTTGCCTGCCCAGCAGCCGCTACTCTCCGGCCATCCAGCTTTAAAGACAGTGCAGAAGTAAGGGTGGCAATACCACAATCCCCCTACAATAGCCACATTTCACGGGGGAGACCAGATTTCACGGTCCGTGGCATGTTTTTCACGTCTGTGAATTTGGTAGGGCCCTATGTATGGGCCATGTGCAAGATAAGCAAGAAGTAGCTATGTCGAAGAGCTGGGCCAAGTTTGCTAGTGACTTTGGGCTCTTCCATTTCCTGGGTGCCCAATTTGAGACACCTTAAAAGGGCCTGATTTCAGATGGTCGGTACTCAGCACTTTCTGCAAATGAAGGCTGTTTAAGGTGTCTCAAGCTGAGCACCCATAATCAGTAATCATTGCTGAAAATCATGTCCCTAGGCCAGAGCTGTCTTCATTTTGATATAAAAGTGAATAATACAAAGAGAGCCATGAGAAGAATTTTGCCTAACACGTCAGCTACTGGCTGCTTCTTTGCTCTCAATTTGTGCAGTGTTAGTCAATTGTTGACAGATTTTTCATCCATTATAACAGTAGAATTAATTAGTATTAATTAATTAATTAAGTAGAATTAAGTTTAAGCCTGTTGAGCCACCATCCAGGCAGAGCAGTCAGTCCTTGGGACATGGAACTACCCCCACTGGTGGGTTTGAAATGACTGTGTCTGCTTGAACTCAAAGAAAGAAACAATTATTTTGAGATATTGACCAACGCCATCAGACTTCTGCTTCTGCAAATTGGAACAGTAAATTGAATATCTATCCAGTGAACATTTGTACCAAGGAGGAACATTCAGAGGGTTTTTGGTGGGCAAGGATGGGATCCTCAACATTTATTCAAGGCTGAGTCTGTTAGAACCACTATTCCCTGTTACATAGCCGTATGCACCACAGGCTTTTGATATGTCAAAGCAACCATATGACAAATCTGATTGTTTGCCACTCAGATCTTCAGGAAACAGGGTGCTATTTTAACTGACTTAGCAATGAAAATTGTCTGGTGCTAAGCTTTACTATTCTAAGCAGATCCATGGGGTGCTGACTCATGCCACAAGTACAAATGTCTGTGCTGGTAAACAGTCCATGTGAGTTCTGTTTTTAAATGCATCCTTTGGATTCAAAGATGTTCTTGACATCTGACTTCATAGTGTTTGACCTTGGAAACATTATGTACAAGGATTGTAAGCACAGTTTGCCTGGGGAGTGTGTTAAACAGTATTTACAGAAAGATGGGAAGAACAACAAAGCTTGTATAACTTTCACAATTATTATATTAAATATTAATTTCAATAACTGGCAAAAAGGAATTTATATCTTGATACAATAAGGCTTATCCTTGAGTAATTCTTCTGTTATAATGGGTGATGAGTCTATTCATAGGATAGCATGGTACAGATACTGTTTATGGTGTTCCAGAAGAACATGCATTATGCACACAGCCCTGTGTCTGAATTTCCTTCTCACTATGTCTTAGTGGTGGATGCTGAACTGGAGAGGGAAAACACTGAAATCCCTCCTAAAGCAACAGCTGTGATTCAATTGAACTACCACTGGAAGAAAAGTCTCTCATTAAGTTAAGTGTGAGTTGAGGTAGCTAAACCCTAAAACATCACTCCCTTCACATTAACGTTTTAAAACACAGTGGGAGGCATTATGTAGAAACGTTATTTTCACTGAGTCTCTCTCTCTGTCTCCAAGGAATTCATACCAGGAACTATTTTTTTATTTATCTTAACTTATTCATTATCACCAGCTCATGCTGAAGGTGAAAGTTCTGAAAGCATTTTAAATGTGGTCTCTAACTACACGAAGAGAGCTTGTTTTCAATTCACTTCTGAGTCAGAGAGCTCAGACAGGCTCTTTCCTGCAAAATATAAAGTAGGGCAATCCACGTTGGGGCTAGAGCTGTAGACACAACCCAGCTGCTGCATTAGTCAAGGAACCCAGTCCAACTCCCAGAGAAGTCAATGGCTGAGGCTATGTCTACGCTACCGCCATAAGTCGACCTAAGTTACACAACTCCAGATATGTGAATAACATAGCTGGAGTCGACATTGCTTAGGTCAACTTACTGCTGTGTCTACACCATGCTGGGTTGGTGGGAGACATTCTCCTGTTGACTTACTTTCTCTCATTCCCAGTGGAGTATTGGGGTTGACTGGAGAGCGCTCTGCCGTCGATTTAGCGGGTCTTCACTAGACCCGCTAAATCAACCCCCGGTGCATTGATCGCCGGAACCTTGATCTTGCAGTAGTGTAGACGTAGTCCTAGTCTGTACTGGCAAAACCTTTCTAATATAGTTGTAATGGTATACTTATGCTGGCAGAGCCCCGTGGAGGGAAAGCTGCTTATATAGGCATAAAGAGACCTTTTGCTGGTATATAGTTAAACCATCTCCCCAAATGACATAAATATACCAGCAAAAAGAATTTTTGCCAGTATAGTTGCATCTACTCAGGGCTTTTTTTTGCCAACAGAGCTGTGTTGGTTAAGGGTGTGGATTTTCTCACACCCCGACCAACACAGGTATGATGGCAAAACTTTGTATTGTAGACCTGGCCAATGGCTTTGGAAGTGAATTAAGCTAAACCTAATTAAGGCCATTCTAATTCTGAATGAGAGGGTCCACACATGGATTTAAAGCAGTTTAACAAATCCACTTTAAATGCACACCTTTAGTTATTTCTGAATTAATAATAATTATTATTTGGAGTGTCCTTATGTAGACAACCCTAAATGAAGCAGTCTTCTGGGATTAGCCTTAAGGGAAAGAAGAACAGCATGCCCTGGCCTATCTTCCAACACTCCCCATCAAAATCTGAAGCTCATTTAGAAAGGAACGGTATGAATGCTAGAACACTAACCAAAACTGAGGCCTTGTTTACACCTAAAACTAAGGTCAACCTAGCTAGGTCACTCAGGGCTGTGAAAAATGTCACACGCTTTCCACCATAGTTAGGTCAACCTAACCCCCTGTGTAGACGTGGCTAAGTCAACGGAAGGATTCTTCCATCAACCTAGCTACTGCCTCTTGAAGAGGTTTATTACCTACATCAACGGTAAACCTCTTCCATTGCTGTCGGAAGAACCTATGCTACAGTGGCACAGCTGTAGCACCATAGTTGTGACGCTGTAGCATAGAACCTGAGGCTTAGTCTAACTACAATTCTTTGCCGACATAGCTAGCCTAGCTAGGAGTTTGAAAAATCACCCCCTCCCCCACACGACATAGCTGTACTGGCAAAATCCCTGGTACAGGGTATTGGCTGGTAACAATACCAGCAGAAGAGCACTACTGTGCGTAGCTAATATTGTTCAGGGAGGTGATTTAGCTATGTAGGCAGAACTCCTTTTGTTGGCTTACACTATGTCTCCACTAGTGGGCTCTGCTGTTGTACCAGCAAAGACGCCATAGTGAAGACAAGCCCGAAATAACATTTAATATAGACTCATAGATCCTAGAGCATATCTTTGATGTTAATAATCCTTTTCTCCTGTTTTTGTAACTACATTCAGGGTTTGAAGAGCAGTAAAGTTGTTGCGTGTTTAGTGTGTGGCTGGACTACTATTTTCCCCAAGACAAATGTTACCACAAGAGGCTGTCCTTTAAAAATTGTAGGAAGAACTCTGCTAAGATCATAACAAAATGCTTTGTCAGTTAGGGTATTGAGCAGAGGGCCTAAATGCAAACCATAGGTGAAATTATAGCCAATCTGCTTAAGTTGTAGAATTCTGAGGGTTACACATGCATGATATAAGGTGCATAAATGGAATATGAAAAGGTGTCCTTAACTAGGTAAGGTCTATACATTACACCTTGGATGACTGATCCTTGCATGCCATGCATCAACCAAGATGATCCATGCACTTTCGTTGGTCTGGGCAGAGCTTCTGCATAGGAGGCAGGCACTTTGGCTGCTTATGTGCCAAGAGTGTGGGGGTTGGGCAGGGAGGTGATGGACTCATACATTCATAGACTTTTAAGGTCAGAAGGGACTGTTGTGATTATCTATTTTGATTTTCTGCATGACACAAACCATAGGATTTCCATGAATTAATTCCTGCTTCAAGTCCAATAGCTGGGGTTGAACTAGAGCATATCTCTTAGAAAAACATCCCGTGATGTAGAATTCACCACAATCCTTGCTAAGTTGTTCTAAGGGTTAATTACCTTCACTGTTTTTAAAAAAATCATCTTATTTCTAATCTGATTTTTGTCTAGCTTCATCTTCCATCCATTGGGTCCAGCCACTGGTAGACCTGTGCCTGCTAGACTGAAGAACCCTCTATTATCACATTTCTGTCCCCCACTTAAAGATCTCACTAATAATGCATGTTGCCCAAACCTTTAATCATTCTTGTAGCAGGGACTGGATGGATGCAGAGCGGAAAGGATGGTTCATCCTCCAAGGTCCCTAGAGTGAGTTTCCCAGAGCTCCCCCCTAGGGTGGTGTGTCTTAGCCCTTCCCCAGCACAAGCTCATCCCTGTAAGGGTGCTAGCTGGCCTCCAACCTGCTTCAGTGAGAGAAAGATGCTTTGATTGTAAAAGAGCAACTCTGATTCCTTTAAACCCATTATTTGGTTGCTAGGAAGCTCTAGCTCTAGCTTAGTTTAGCTCTCTCTATCCCATAGTTGAAATTAAAGCTAGTATTTGGCACAAGAGACAAAAACTAGGGGTATTTAGGAGCCTTTATATAAAGTACAGCTAAAAGAAGCAGCCAGGAAGACAAAGCTGTCTTTCCTCTGTTTCTTTACCCTGCTAAACAACTTTCAGTAATTAAGACTTTAACAGAGTGTAAAATGTTGGGCACCTTGACTGCTTGCTTCAATGTGGAGAAAACCTTCCATGTTGAAAGAAAACTGTTCCATGCCTCTTTGCAATCCTTTTGTTTCTCCGGAAACCAAATAAACAAGGTATTTGCACCTTGCTGAGCTCATTAAGTGTGTGAGTGAGAATTTAAGGGTTTTAGCATACTATGTAATCCACGGGTTCTCAAATTGGGGGTCGGGACCCCACAGGGGGTCGTGAGGTTATTACATGGGGGGGAGGGGTGGCCGCGAGCTGTCAGCCTCCACCCCAAACCCCGCTTTGTCTCCAGCATTTATAATGGTGTTAAATATATAAAAACGTGTTTTTAATTTATAAGGGGGGTCACACTCAGAGGCTTGCTATGTGAAAGGGGTCACCAGTACAAGAGTCTGAGAACCACTAATGTAATACCCTGTAGCCTGAAGCTCTAGGGGTAGGGAGCTGGCTACTACCATCTGTTGGTGAATAGGAGAAAGAGCGGACAGAAGCTCACAGGGAAGGAGCTCTCTGCACCATCTATTGATGAACCAAGAGATCTATTTAAATGAGCTTTCTACCCAGAAATCCTCCAACTGAGAGTGCGGGGAGACCCTAGAACTGTACACAAATTCAGAGTTGAACAGAAAGGGAAGGGAGAGGAAAGGCCTACCTTGTGGCAAGGATTCTGCTCCGTGGTCCTATATGCTATTTTGATCCTGCTCCAGAGAAGGCTTTACAGAGAGACAAGATAGAGGCATCTTCACAAGAAGAGATTGTGCAGAGTTGACTTTGTGATGCAGCAGTGACGCTGTGGAGAGAGGTGGCTTTGCGGTGAAGCAGCTCTTTGCTGAAGCTGCAGATGGCAGTAAGAGAGCTGAATGAACTCCCACGCGGATCCCCTTTCCCACTACCAAATATAGCGGAAATTGCTAAAGTAGGGTTATATGGAGGAGCCTCAGAATCAGACCAGACAGCACTTCCCCTTGGGTCTGGAGCCCCGGCTGCCTGACTGCTCTCTTGAACACTGGGACTATTCTAACCGTTGACATCAAACTGTGAGTGGGGTGTAATGGAGGGGGGAAGTGGTGTGATAAAGGGATATTTGTTTATTGGATGCTTATTGGTGGGTGGGAAACTGAGTTAAAGGATGCTGTGGGGCTGGATGTTTTATTTAGTGATTTAATTATACAGCTATATTGTTGCTGTATTCCATGGTCCCCTAATAGTCTTTCCTTGTTTCCTATGCAGACTCAGTCCTTGCAAGTGAGGAAGTATTGACTCTGAAGTGTGTCCTGGGAAAGCAATTTGTTCTTCCCAGCTTTGATTTAAAATAATCCCAGGACTCCTCTACCTTTAGATCCATAAATTCTTCAGTCCAATCCACTTCCCTAACTAATTTCCTTAATTTTTGAAAGTCAGCCCTTTTGAAATCAAAAACCCTAGCTGCAGATTTATTTTTATTAATCCTTCCATTCAGTTTGAACTGAATTAGCTCATGATTACTTGAGCCAAGATTATCCCCTACAACCATTTCTTCTATGAGGTCCTCGCTACTCACCAAAACCAAATCTAAAATGGCATCCCCTCTAATCGGTTCAGCAACTACTTGCTGAAGGAATCCATCAGCTATCGCATCTAGGAAAATCTGAGCCCTATTATTATTACTAGCACTCGTCCTCCAGTCTATATCTGGGAAGTTAAAGTCTCCCATGATCACACAGTTTCCATTCGTATTTACTTTATTAAAAACATTAAAAAGGGCTCTATCCATATCCAAATTAGATCCCGGCGGTCTATAGCACACCCCAAGCACTATCCCAGGGGAGGCTCTAATAGTTTTCTTCCCCAATTTAATTTTTGCCCAGATGCACTCAGTCATATCCATTTCATCGCTTCTTATTTCTTTACATTCTATCTCATCATTGATATACAGTGCTACTCCACCACCTTTACCTTTATTTCAGTCTTTCCTAAACAGCACATACCCTTCAATACCTGTAGCCCAGTCATGACTACTATTCCACCATGTTTCTGTTATCCCTATAATATCTGGTTTCACTTCCTGCACCAGTAGCTCTAGTTCCTCCATTTTGTTACCTAGGCTCCTCGCATTAGTGTACAAACATCTTAATTTTTGCTGTTTGGCCTCGCTCACATTCTGTACCCTATTAGGCACGGTCATTTTACTACCAGTATAACCTATTGTATCTACACTGCCCTTCCTCCTACCCACGGCTGTATCCACTCTTACTTCATTTTCTTTCCTCTCAATGTTAAATTCTGGCGTGGAGATTACCTGGACATCTCCCAACCATCTCCCCCTAATTCCTAGTTCAGATCTGGTGTTACAGAGATAACCTAGAGCTGGCGTTGATGGTTCCCGGCCAATGGGAGCTGCGGAGCTGGCACTCGGGCGGGGGCAGTACACTGAGCCTCTCTGCCGCCCATGCGTCTAGGGGCTGCAGGGACCTGACGGCTGCTGTTGGGAGCCATGCAGAGTTAGGGCAGGCTCCCTGCCTTAGCCCATGGTCCCCGCTGCACCACGGACTGGACTTTTAACAGCCCGGTCGGCGGTGCTGACCAGAGCCGCAAGGGTGCCTTTTCGACCGGGTGCTCCGGTCGAAAACCAGATGCCTGGCAACCCTAGTGCTGTCTGCTCTACTGTAATGGGTACTACACATTGAATTTCTGATCTAGATCCAAACTTGTCTCAAAGCTCAGTGGGTTCTGATCCAGGATGTTCATCCAGGCACGTCTCTGTACTTTAAAGATGATACTTCTTAAACAGATTCTTCTATGCGTCTTTCTTAAAAGCTAGTAGTTGAGAACACATAAACAACCCTGTAATAATAAATCAGCATGCATAACATAGCACCTGTTAGCATCTCTACAACAACAAACCAATGTGCACTGTGTAGCAATCAGGAGCACCCCTACAATAACAAACTAGCATGCACAGCACCAATGAGCAACCAAGCAAAACCAAACCACCCTGCACAGCCCTTTTGAGTGACCCTATGCTAACAATGAGCAACAGCAAGGCAGTGTGGGAGAAAAACTGCCTTAAAAATATTAGTTGCAAGCTGGCAAATAGCTACTAATAACAGAGAACAGAAATGATGGATTTGATAAATTCTGAAAAATTCCTCATCATTTTCATTCTAAACTAACCCAGGCTCACCCCAGGGTTGGAAAGTCTGAGGTGTTCCCATTTGTTTAGATAGAACTAATCTAATAACAAAAAGAAAAGGAGTACTTGTGGCACCTTAGAGACAAACCAATTTATCTGAGCATAAGCTTTCGTGAGCTACAGCTCACTTCATCGGATGCTGTGGCTCACGAAAGCTTATGCTCAAATAAATTGGTTAGTCTCTAAGGTGCCACAAGTACTCCTCGTTCTTTTTGCGAATACAGACTAACACGGCTGCTACTCTGAAACCAATCTAATAACAGAATGTAAAACAGGAACTTGATTATAAAATAATACCGTGTGGATTATACCAAGTGCAGCTGTCTTTTACCAGTGGTAATGTTCCCATCCAACTGAGACAATGAAATGAGTTTTCTCACATGCCACAGGCAGACATTGTCTCCTGGGGAGCTATAGACACACAATCATCAGGTTGCCAGTCTTAACAACTTTCTGCATCACCTACAAGCAACTTTATACATGTGAGACTGGAGGGAAATAGTCCTTGAGCTGTCAGCATCCTGTTCTCCTATGACTGTTTCCCAAGTAACAGGATCTGCACAATACACATCAGCATCTCTTCTTCATGGTTGCGTAGCTTTAAAGGTAACCGTTTGGTGTGCCTGGCTTGTTTATGCCCAGCCATGTGTGTGTGCAATGTAGTATTTGCTTGTGGAAATCGTGACTTGCTTCTATGCATTGGTAACCAATGGGTTGGATATTGGACCAATGAAAAATTGCTTCTTTCAGAATCTTGTCCTTTATTATTGGGCAGATGCAATAACCGGATGCTTAACACGCGTGAATTATTTTGCCGTCTGTATTGTTACTGGATATTTTGAGCCCAGTCTTACCGTCCATACTTGGACAAAATTCCTATTGAAATCAATGAGTGTTTGGTCTGAATAAAGGCTGTAGGATTGAGTCCCTAGGCCCTGACCTTGTGGTGATCTGTGCATTTCTTGCAAGGTGCTCAAAGCCCTCCCCTGTCAATTCCTATTGCAAGAGGAACTTGTGAGCTCACAGGTCCTCTTAGGATCTGTCCCGTAGTTTGCAAAGAATTGAACTAGCTGTGAGGGAATCAGAAGCTGATCAGTTCATAAAATATACATTAGCGGACACTGTGACGGGGTGTACCAGTCCCACACAGGACCAACGGGGGTGGACCAATCACTATGGGCCCAGGAGGCCATGCTGCGCATGCTTCAGATGGAAGAGCCAGATAAAAGGAGGCAGCCCAGCTCAGTCGAGGCGGTCAGCGGAGGGAGGCAGGACGTGTACTGCGGGTTCCTGCAGAAGTACCTGTGACGCTCCAGGCGGTAGAGCTGGTAGACACAGACTATGCCGTGGATAACTCGCTGACTGCAAGGACTGACGGGGAAGCCGAGGCGCCGCCAGCTGTGGAGATGCCCAGGATGCAGCTAGAGGTAGGAAGTGACCCGGGGCAGTAGTAGAAGTTGATACCCGAAACCCTGATGGGGAATTCTCTGGCTTCATAGGGCCCTGGGTCGGAACCCGGTGGAGAGGGCGGGGCCAGGTTCCCCCACCATATCCCAAGTGCTACTGTTTGCCCCAGCCAGGAGCTGCAGGGCTTTAGACTGTTTGTTTTGCCCCACCCAGGGGCTACATCCTGATTGCTGGTTTGCCCTGCTCGGAGGGCTGATTCCCCAAGTGTTACTGCCTGCCCCAGCCAGGAGGCTGCAGGGCTCTAGACCAGCGTTTCTCAAACTTCATTGCACCGTGACCCCCTTCTGACAACAAAAATTACTACATGACCCCAGGAGGGAGGACCGAAGCCTGAGCCTGCCCGAGCCCCGCCAAAGCCTAAGTCCTACCACCCTGCGCGAGAGGCCTGTAACCTGAGCCCTGCCACCCCGGGCTGAAGCTCTCGGGCTTTGGCCCCAGGTGGTGGGCTTGGGCTTCGGCCCCAAGCCCTGGCATGTCTAATGCCAGCCCTGGTGACTCCATTAGAACAAAGTTGCAACCCACTTTGGGGTCCCAACCCACAGTTTGAGAACCGCTGCTCTAGACTGTTTGTTTGGTTTGCCTGCCCAGGAGTTACAGACCATTTGTCTGTGACCCCATCAGGGACCGGAACCCACTTGGCCGTAATCACCCGCTTAACAGGGAGTCCCGACGACTGGGTGACAGGGTGTACCAACCCCGTACAGGACCAATGGGGGTGACCCAGTTTGGCACGCAGGGCACCCGTCACAAACACTACCAATGAAATTGAAATTCTGTGCCATAAATTCATGCCCTGCAGTATTTCTGAAGATGATAGATAAAGCTAGCTGGAAAAGTGATTTCCATCTAAAACTGACAACAGTTGCTTGGACTATAGCACCTGCAGCTGAAAAAATTCATAAAAATTGCTTTCTGAAATCTTCTGAATGGAACTGACTAAAGATAAAACAAATAGAAATAATTTGCCCCCAGTCAGCTACAGTATATTTGACGTGCTATTACTGACATCTGAATTACATTGCTGAGGCAATTACCACGTGTGCTTGAAAATTAGGACCTCTTTGCAGGCTTTTTTTTCCTAAATTATAAAAATGCTCTCAAATGAAGCAAATGCTTTTGTAAGAGAAAGTCCTCATCCTCCCAAAACTGCTCTTTTTTCTGTTCCGTTCTATTCCACGTAGCTTTTTATACCACACTTATCAGTGTAATATCTGAGTGCCTTCCAGTCGTGCCTTAAGCAACGTGACTTCACATCTGTCACATGTTATTTGTTCTCTCATCCTTTCTCCAGAGAAAGAAGTGCATGCAGTGGAGAGTCTTGTTTTGGAAGGTTGTTTCCAGTATACCTGTTGCTATGACAGGCTGTTCTAAGTAGTGAAGTGTAATTACAATGAATACTGGAGTTGTGAACATTCTGTAAATGTAAAATTACCTGAACATAAATAAATAAATAAATAAATAAATGATCTACATTATAAGAATGTTAAGGTTCAATTTTATCACTCAGAAATTAGGACATGCCAGAACTGAGGTTGCCTTGCAACCTTAATTCAGCCCCCCTGTGCATATGCATTATGATACAGTCGTTAATTACATGATTGCATACTATTTTTCTCACAGGACCGCTGCTTTATTCAGTTCACAGGATGGATTTGCTCTAGGGATAAATCAGGGCTGTGTAGTGAAGGAGGCTGTTGTCTGTAGGATCCCTACTTCATTTGTAGTAGAAGGAGGAAGGTGTGCAGTAAATGAGGCAGAGGACTGAAGGAGGAAAAGGGATGGTCTCATGGTTAAGGCGGTTTAATGTTGCCCCGGAGAACTGAATTCTATCCCTGCCTCTTCCAAAGAATGCCTGTCTGGTACTGGGCAAGTGACTTAAACCAAACTTTCACAGGTGTTCACTAATTGTGTGTTCCTCATTTTCTTGGCACCCAGAGACACTTGGGGCTAGAATTGCAGAAGTGCTGAGCACTCACAACTGTAACTGAAGTCAATGAGAGTTGTGCTTGCATACATAAAGTGCTATCAAAATGCTAAGTACTCTGGGAAATCAAGAGTAGGCCCTAGGTGTCTTAAATTGGGTACCCAAAAATAGTGGATATTTTTTGACAATTTTAGCCTCCATCTCGCTGTGCCTGAGCTCCCCATGTGTAAAATGGAAATAATACTGCCACTTAATCTCACTGGAGGTGAAGATTAATTCATGTTTATGAAACATTCAGATATTAAGGTGAGAATGCCACAGAAACACTCAGGAGGAAAGTAATAATTGTGTATTTGGAGCAGGGAATGGATGATATAAATTAACTAAAGGTCTGTGGCCACACATTGAATGAGAAAGATTAAGAGATATTGAATAATTGCACTGAATGAGACAGGGGTGATGTAGAAAAATAGCATGTGATCATGTAGACAGCATACAACATAGGAGTTGAATGCTGCCTTCTAGCTGTTGCTTTTACATTGAAATGTAGTGCAGGTCTTTGCTTGCCAGCTTCAGGAGAGCGAGGCTCATGTATTTCAACCTACACTGTAATGAGATCCTGAATTTTCATTAAGAGGACTAATTAGGATAACTATCATGACTGACCCTGAGAAGAAATCCTGGCTATGCCTGCATGCAGCTGACTTAATTCTGGGTTAAACCCAGCTGTTGGTCTCAGGTTGTGCTTATGAGCAGATCTTTACCTGGGTCCATTCCAGGGTCCATTCACCCATACACCTGGGTTCCTAACAAGGTGCATATCACTAGGAAGGAAGCATCAGAATCAGAAAAGTATTCTGTTCCTTTAACATCCAGCAAATCTGTGATGTAAACTTTTGAATGACAGTTGTGGTTGCAAAGGACCATTATGCTTATTCATCCTTTCTCAAATAATCTGCTATTTGCTCTGTTTCTCTCTTTGAACGGAGTGGAGTTGAAGACATAAATCAGTCACCCAGAGGACACAGAACTTTGGTGGAAAAAGATTATTTTGTAATTAATTCGATACTCTTAATATTTCCCCCCTAGAGACGACAGACATCCTTGGCACAATGGTTGCTCCAGTTTCTCAGAAACAAATGACACCAATTGTTATGATCTGTCTAGATGGATTATTAAAAAGAACATTTTGGTAACAGGGTATGTAGATCAAAATCTGGTAGAGCACTGCTCCCCGGGATGTCGTCTATTGACAGGATGTTGGAGCTTACGTAGCATAGCAGAAGATGCAGCAATTAATTTTTGCTGTACGGTTGTAGCATGTGGACTGTAAACTGTAGATGGAAGTTGTTTCAAGGTGGACACTGAAAATCAGAGGCTGCTTTGGAGATGGCTGACATTAATCTTTCTCTGTCTAAATTCCATGCTTGTAAAAGGGGGATTATTATTTATGTTGCAGTAATGCTTAGAAGCCACAGACACGGACCATGACCCCATTATACTAGGTATTGTACAAATAGAACAGTAAATAGTTCCCTACCTCACAGGGGCATTTGTTAATTCACATCTGAGAGATGATTAGACACTACTTTAATGAGCCTTACAGAAAAGCCTATAAGTGCATTTTTTTCCACACAAAATATCCTCCTTTGCACAGCGCAATGGAGATGTTACAGGTAAAGGTACCTCTGACCAGAGATGCATCCTTTGGAGATGTATAGTTTTGGGAGTAGTGGAGTGCATTTCATATGGACTTATTTAATAAAGTGTGCTTGAAAAAAATAGGACCAGATCCTCAGCTGATGTGAATTGATGTACCTTCATTGACTTCCTCCAATGATTTGTCCCATAAAACTAATTTTAAAAGTTCTGGGTTATACATTTTTCAATACTTTGTTTCACCAGCTGGATATTAAATAGGTGAAATGTTCAAAGCTGCTGGTATTTCCGAGTGTCAGCTTCAGATATACAGGTTGGAATTTAAGATCTGAGATAGATAATGAGTTTTAAAATTAAATAAATCATGAAGACCTGAGCATCCTGAAAGCGGATAGCACAAGCTGTGGACCTACAATGAATTTAATTGGAAATAACTAAGATTTAAATGGCTTGTGACCCTCGCATTTATTTTCAAGGATTTCTTGCTAGCCGTCTTCTGACTTTCCCTTTAGGTTTTAGATAAGGATATTTTATTTAATGGAATTTTCAACCTTTACATCCTGTCAAACATCAAATATTTATAATACAATCTGCAAGATGAGGAAGTGGGTTATTTATTGTTTTTCTGCACACGTGATATCCTCAAGGAGGAAATAGTTCAGGGCCTGATCCTGTAGCTCTCTTTGCAGGAAAACTCCATCAGGCCATAAGTTCTTGATGAAGATGTCACCAACAAGCCATATCCACACTTTACAGACCCTGTTATTAATGGATGTATGTGTGAGATGTCTAATCTGATGTATAGCTGGGTGGGAGTTTTTCCTGAAAAGGGCTTGCATTTATTAGTCTTCCACATCAGCAGAGGATGGTTCTCAGCCTTACATTTCAGTGGTGTAGGGTTGTTTGTATTTATGAACAGAGCTGGCTGAAGCTGGATTTCTGGTTCAAGGGGAATGTCAATATTTTTAAATTTGGTTTTGTTCCAAGTTGTTTCTGATGTTTTAGTACTGACAGCATGAGGCCTCCAGCATATGTCACTCAAACTGAAGTTCCCCTTGATCACGCAGTTTTTCCTCCCTGTACATTGTAGATAGGTGCCTAAGGAGCTGCTCACCCTTTTCCCTAGTGTGATTTGGTGGTCTGCAGCAGACACCACGTAATATCCCATCTTCTGCTTGATCTGTTAGGATGATGATCCATAAGCACTGAAGATCATTTTCTTCCAAATTATCAGTGACTTGGAAACAGGTCATGTAATTTTTGACATAGAGTGCCACTTCTCCCATTTTGCCCACTCAGCCCTTTCTAAATAGGTTATAACCATTGATTTTAATATTCCAATTGTGCGTATCATCCCACCAGATTTTAGTAAAACCAGCTAGATCACATTTATGCTCATAAATGAGTAAATCCAGATCCTTACACAGGCTCTTAGCATTGATGTGTAGGCAACTGAAGAATTTCTTCTCTTCATATGCTTTGGTTCCTTGATTTATTTTTTCTCAGCATCTTGATTCTGTGCTAAATGAGTGCTCATACCTTCCCCTCTTTTTATCATCCTCTTTTGTTATTAGTTTAACGCCATTCTGACTACTCTAGCCAGCCAGTCCCTGAGGAGATTGGTTCCCATTCTACTGATTTAGAGGCCATCCAAATTCTACAGCCCATAGAATGTGGACCAGTGTTCCACAAAACCACAACCCTCCACCCTACACCACTTACCTAGCCAGTGGTTCACATCCAGAATCTTCTGTCTTCCTTTGTTCCTGAGACAGGAAAGATTTCAGAGAAGACTGTGTGAACGTTCTTCTTCTTCAGCACACTTCTGAGTTTCCTGAAGTCCTCTCTCATCTGTAAGATATATTAAGATGCAATGTCATTAATGCTGATATGAACCATCACTAGTGGATCCTTGCCCAGCAATGTCAGAAGCCTATCTAATCTTAGAGTGACATCTTGTGCCTTGGCTCCAGGCAGGCAGCACACTATCCTGTTGTCCACTTGTCCCTTGCAGAGTGCTCTTTGGATCCTTCCTAGTATTGAATCCCCAGCAGGGATCATCTGTCTTGCTTAGGTGGTTGGAGAACTCTTTGTGGACAAACTTGCTTTTCTTACAGTTTGGGCTGAGCTGCTATCTACAGGTGTGTCTTATACGTCTCTCCATTCCCTTGGACCAGCTAGATCTTGAGAGGTATTATCCACAGTTTCCACACTGAGAACCTGGTATTGATTGGAGACTTCTACGTGCATGGAATTCTTCCTGGTCCTCTTTTCTCTGGTTCCAGAGCCTTCCCATCCTCATCTGTCTGCAGTTGTGAAGAATGTCAATGTGATCTCTTGTTTCTAATGGTTACAAACTGCCAGACCTCCTCTCTGACTTCCTGTTTCTCCAACTCCTTAGTGCCAGCTCCTTTCTTTCTTGAACCTGGGATACTAGTGTTTCCCAAACCTGACTGTCTAGGAACTTCTCAGCTGCTCTGACTCTCAATATCATCTCTACTTGCCTCCACAATCCAAGGATCTTTTCCTCCAGCACACCCACCAAATTGCACTTCATGCACAGAAAGTCACTTCTGGCTTCAGGCAGGAAAGACAACAAGACACATCTGTTGCAGGTCGCCACCTCTGTTCCATCACTGGCCATCTTGAAGTCGCACATAGAGCTGAACCTGGAAGGAAAGCCTCTCACACTCCCTCTCTCAACTCCCTGTTCTTAATAATCTCCAATGATAGAGATTCTACAACTTCTCTCAGTAATTTGTTCCAGTGCTTAACTACCCTGACAGTTAGGAAGTTTTTTCTAATGTCAAAATCTCCTTTATTGCTATTTAAGCCCATTACTTCTTGTCCAGTCCCCTGTAGTTAAGAAGAACAATTTATCACTATCCTCTTTATAACAACCCTTTATGTACATGAATACTGTTATCATGTTCCTCCTCAATCTTCTCTTCTCCAGACTAAACAAACCCATTTTTTTCAATCTTCCTCATAGGTCAGGTTTTCTAGACCTTTAATCATGTTTGTTGCTCTTTTCTGGGCTTTCCCCAATTTGTCCACATGTTTCCTGAAGTGTGGTGCCCAGCTGAGGCCTTATCAGTACTAAGTAGAATGGAAGAATTACTTCTTGTGTCTTACTTACAACCAGTTAATACCTCCCAGAATGATGTTTGGTTTTTTTGTAGCAGAATTACGTTGTTGACTCATATTTAGTATGTGATCCACTATAACCCCCAGATTCTTTTCTGAAGTACTCCTTCCTAAGCAAGCATTTCCCATTTCGTGTTTGTACAATTGATTATTCCTTCTTAAGTGCAGTACTTTGCTTTTGTCCTTATTGAATTTCATCCTATTTAATTCAGACCATTTCTGAATGGTATAGTATTTTCCTTGTATAAATCTCAAAAATCTTTATCCCCATTGTATAGATGGAGAAATGGAGGCACAGAGGAAGGTTAAACACCTTGCCAAATTATCACAGCAAGTCAGTGGCAGAGCTGAGAACAGAATCCAGGTCACTAGAAACATTCTAGTCTAGTACCTTAACTGCTGGACTACTGTTCTGAGCCAGGTGAAACCTTGTTATGAGTTAACTTAAAACCTCATTGAGACTGGGTGTGAATGCAACCTTTAATTAACGTAATTGTCAGGATGAGTTAATTAGAAGCCACCCCCAACATAAGACATAAGCGGGTTCTGACCCCCTGTCCCAGGAGTTTGGACTGAGTGGAAGGAGATCTTTTGCTGAATATTGTGTATGTGTATGTGTGTGTGTGTGTGTGTGTGAGAGAGAGAGAGACAGGGCAGAACACCCAGAAACTAAGAACAGACAGAGCAGAGCAGAGAGACGCAGAGGGAAAAAGAGCTTTTGGGTCTGTGGGCTGAAGAGGCTTGGGGCTGTGTACTAAGCAATTGCTCTTCTTGTTCTCAGTATCAGAGGGGTAGCCGTGTTAGTCTGTATCCACAAAAACAACAAGGAGTCCGGTGGCACCTTAAAGACTAACAGATTTATTGGGGCATAAGCTTTCATGGATAAAAACCCCACTTCTTCAGATGCAGCCTTCAGATGCAACCCCAAAGTGGGTTTTTTACCCATGAAAGCTTATGCCCAAATAAATCTGTTAGTCTTTAAGGTGGCACTGGACTCCTCCTTGTTTTTCTTGTTCTTGGTTTCTCCTGTGTCTGGAGGAGCAGGAGTTTGTACATGCCTTGTAAATAAACCAGATTGCAGCAAAGAAAAGACCAGGCTATGGCCAACTTCTCCTCCTAATTGGAATGTCCCCAGGGCCCCAAACATTGACATGCTGCAGGGGTCAAACACAGGAAACAAGACCTACCATAAGAAAACTCTGAAGTGAGAAAGGATGTGACAATTGCACTGCACAGATTGTAGTGATTCAAAACACAATTTATGTGCACAAATTAGAGTCCTTGATTCTAGTTGTCTGATTTGAACCCACAATCCCGTAGAGACACAGGTACACGGATTTGCACTCACGGCGTGTGTTGTGGCCAGAAATTGTACGGACCAGAGGAGACTGAGTGCCTTTTCAAAATGTGGGTTTATAACCTGAGTATTCTGCAATTTGCTATTAGTTTAATTCATTTGAAAATGAATGAGGTACAAATTGATTGCTTGACTGTAAATGTATTAAACCTGTTGATCCTACCAGGGGTCTATCAGAGTCAACATCTATCAACAATATTGGCAAACTGCCTTCATCTATTTTCCTGTGTTCATTCCCTGGTCTTCGTCAAAATTAAAAAAAAAAAAATTCTCAATGTGATTTCCTCAAGGAGAACTATTCATAAGGTAAATCCAGATTAAAGTGTGATCAGTAGTTTACTAGGAAAGTGCAATTCTTGATGTAGCCCAAGTGTTTCTCTTAATGCTTGTGAAAGAGCTTTTTAAAAATATGATTTAGGTTCAATTTTTCAGTCTGAAATCAGGCAAAATTCCCAGTGAAGTTAAAAGGAATTTCACCTGAATAAGGACTAAATGCTGTGGGTTTTTTAATGAAAAGAAATAGCATGAAATCATGGCCCCACTAAAGTCAATGGCAAAACTCCCTCTGATTTCTATGGTGCTATGTGTCTCAGTGGCCCTGATCCTGCAAGCCATTCGTTATGAGTGGATCCCTGTGCTTGTGTGGATCCCTATTGACCTCAGTGAGGCGCTGCATAGGCTCAAGAAATAGCTTGCAGCATCTGGGCCTATGGCAACAGTCAGGAGGAGGCTGGTTAGGGAACTAGGAGTTACAGAGAGGGAATCCCTATAGTGTTGTCCAGAAACTACTCCTGGCAAGATACTATTTCAGTATATAGGTATCTACTTATCGGACCCTCATCAGAATAGTAGCTAAGCACCTTCTCAGATAGGTAGTGATTCTTGCTACGTGCTTTGTTAACTTGCTGTTACATGTCGTTTTATTGTCCTACACCCATTAGTGTTTTGCTTAGAATAGAAATATATCAGCTCTGATGGTGAGACCAATTTTTGAACATGGGAGGCTTACCAGGACATCCAAATCCAGTGCTGAGCCGAGCATCCAAATGTGGGATTGTGGATGTGCTGGTAAAACACTCATCTTTGCAAATATAGCCTAGGGTGTCTACGAGGCAGTGTTCCTAGTGGTGCGATTACAGGACAGTGAGACAGGAAGACCTGGATTCCTTTCCTGGCTCTACCACTGATTTACCACACAACTGCAGGGAAATCGCTTAATCTCAGTGTACCTCAGTTTACCTAGCTATAAAATGGTCTAAATAATAATTACTCACTGGGATAGTATGATGATTAGATAATGTACGTAAAGTAATATGAGATCTTCACGTGAAAGGCAATAAAGAAGTACAAGATAATAGTATAATCCACTACTACCAATCCTTGAACAACTTTATCTCTTTCCCATGCTTTATTACTGTAGCCCATCAACCAACGCCTCTTGGCTTGGGATTCAAACTTGCTAATATTTTTAAAAGCAAACATTGCCTCTTGCCTGACTCTCAGGCTATGGGTGGGCTGATAGCTTTTAAGTAGAGATCAAGATGAAATGTAGGCACTGAGTCTATTTTTAAAAAGCATGATCTTTCCTGACCCTAAATCAAAACTGTTTTTGGAATCGTCACCATGGTAACACACAACTAACTGCATCATCACTGGGTGAGTTATCAAGAGATTTACTGCAAAATCTTGTGATAAATATGATATAACACTGTGGTGTGTCATGCTGCTTTAGAGCACAGGCTTACAGTAGGATGCGATATACTATTTATCACAGTCCCTCAAAGACGGCCAAGGCGTACTTATCATAAAATTAAAAATGTACAGGTTTTATTTCCATTTATGACCCTGCCAAATATATGTATGCAATTTATCATAGTAATTAGGTGCTCTAGCTAAAACTGTGCCTTTCTAAAGCACCAATGGGAAAAATGTTTTGCCAGTAAACTTCTGTTTCAGAAGGCTGGCATCTATCTAGCTTCTAGACGTACCTTCAGTATTACTCTTTTCCTAAGAAACTCCTTTGGATTCACAGTGTGTTTTGCTATGATGCTATTAAAACATATTATTTTTAATGAATGTGTTATTTCATTTCCATTGTGAAAGGAGCAATCACTTGTTATAGAAAAATACGACCATTTCAATTCTGGGCTAGGTCCAACAAAATTGCCACAGATTCAAGATGTAATGATATGTGCACTGACATAAATCAAAAATGTTTGATCACATTCTGCTGATTATTATGTAGGCTTCCCTTTTATGTGGCTAATTTATTTTACATCTTTGTTAGACCTTTGTCTTGGGTCTCAAATTTTGATCAGTTGGTCAGAGTGAGTTAGGATTTCTAGATGCCCCCCACCCCCTGACAATGTATATAATTGATACATAATTTCTTATACCTCTCATTGAATATGCCCAACTTAGAATAATAGATATCTTGCAAACTTTATATACTAGGCCTGATTATACCTCTATTGAAATCAGTGGCAAAAATCCATTGAGATAAATGGTGCAGGATCAGGCCCCATGGGTGAAATCCTGGCTTGCCACTTTACTGAAGTCAATCGGAATTCTGCCATTGTTGAATTCTGTCAATGTGGTTCAGATTACACCCCAGGTATATACCCTGCATCCAGGGAAACCAATTGCAAAACTCCCACTCCCTTCCCTATGTTCAGGATCAGGTCCAAAGGTTCTAATGTTTTAAATATATAAAGCCTAACTGTCTGATCTCACTTGAATGGGTGTAACTCTATTCATATTACTTCTGATTTACACTGGTGTGAGAGCAGTCAGAACCATATATTTTAGCTTGCCTGTCATCATTAACTTTAAAGTATTTTGTAATTTACTTTCCAAATTCATTAACAGGAATTAAATGGCCATTAAAGTGCTAATGTCCTTGATTGCAGAGTTGTGTTAACAGTACTATTAGAAAAATCAATATTATTTGAAAGTACCTCTAATTACATATGCCCTTATATATTTGGCTTTATTTCTGACCAGCTGTAAGGTTGCTAAATTGTTTTTTTCAGTTATGTTGATCAGTTCATTCATATTTCTCTCTGTCATTTTGCTCCGTTACGTATGGTAGATTTTAAAATGTTGATATTTACTGCACATTGTTAGACTTCCAAGAGGCCTTAGGATAAAGGTGCAACAGTCTACATTTCCTCTGCAAAAGTAGAATGCAAGCAAATAGAAATGGTCAATGTGGTTGTCATAAATATCAAGGGAAGGGTAACCACCTTTCTGTAGATAGTGCTAGAAAATCCCTCCTGGCCAGAGGCAAAACCCTTTCACCTGTAAAGGATTAAGACGCTAAGGTAACCTCGCTGGCACCTGACCCAAAATGACCAATGAGGGGACAAGATACTTTCAAATCTGGAAGGGGGGCGGGGAACAAAGGGGTCTGTCTGTCTGTGTGATGCTTTTGCCGGGAACAGAGCAGGAATGCAGCCTTACAACTCCTGTAAAATTAGTAAGTAATCTAGCTAGAACATGTGTTAGATTTTCTTTTGTTTAATGGCTGGTAAAATAAGCTGTGTCGTTTTGTAACTTAAGGTTTTGCCTAGAGGGATTTTCTATGTTTTGAATCTGATTACCCTGTAAGGTGTTTACCATCCTGATTTTACAGAGGGGATTATTTTACCTTTTCTTTAATTAAAATTCTTCTTTTAAGAACCTGATTGCTTTTTCATTGTTCTTAAGATCCAAGGGTTTGGGTCTGTGTTCACCTGTACCAATTGGTGAGGATTCTTATCAAGCCTTCCCCAGGAAAGGGGGTGTAGGGCTTGCAGGGATATTTTGGGGGAAGACGTCTCCAGGTGGGCTCTTTCCCTGTTCTTTGTTTAAAATGCTTGTTGGTGGCAGCATACGGTTCAAGGACAAGGCAAAGTTTGTACCTTGGGGAAGCTTTTAACCTAAGCTGGTAAGAATAAGCTTAGGGAGTCTTTCATGCAGGTCCCCACATCCGTACCCTAGAGTTCAGAGTGGGGAAGGAACCTCGACAGTGGTTTTCAGGGGAGACTACTCAAAGATTTGTAGGAGACATACTGGATAATGCCTGGGAGTGGGACTCAGAGGCCTGAGTTCTATTTCCAGCTCTACCCCTCGCCTGCTGGGTGACCTTGAGTAAGTCACTTCATCTCTGTGCCTCAGTTTCCCCATCTATAAAATGAAGATAATGATACTGATTTCCTCTATAAAGCACTTTGAGATCTACTGATGAAAAGCCCTAGATCAGAGCTCGGTATTATTGGACAGAAACTTGCACTGGAAATGGAGAGAGGCAGGCAAATAAGGATCATGAGTAAATTGCAGCCTGCAGGGGAAAGTTCAGAGCAGAAGTAACCATGCTGGGAGTTAAAGGTAATCAGAGTGGCTCTGGGTAATAAGAAAAATAAAAAAATACTTTTACAGATACATTACTGGTAAAAGCCGAATACTTCCAAAGAGAAAACGAGCAGGGACTCTAACATCACTCTGGCATCTAGGCTGGAATTTCAGCCTTGCTATCTCTTGCAAAGGATGCACCTGACATTTGCTAGGCCATTACTTAAATAATGGAAAAGATTGAAGACATTATTTTAGGATTAAACAGGACATTTAGCTCTACACTCTTGGTCAGAGGATGGCTGGGCAGCAGAGGCACTCATGGTAGTTCTTATTCTCTTACCAATCACTTGAATTTAATTTTTAATAATTGTAGAGCTGGATGAATAAGCCAGATTGCCATGTAGGGCTCTGAGAACTCTTAATTTAGGAGAGCTCTTAATTTAGGATAGAAGCATTTCTCTCAGACAGAGAAATAATTCCTCAAGCCTCTCCTTTTTCATATCTACCCTTAAAACTTGCTGCTTCTACAAGGCCCATTAATCCCTTTCCCCCACCACAAAGTGATGGTGAAAAAAATAATGAAAATGCAACAACAAAAACTCAAATCACAGGGTATATGATTGAGCGTTATTGCTCACTCGGTCATTTGTTTCAGTTGCATACCATACCCTATCTGTGTACATGATAATTCTTGTACATAAACTATTATTTGGGGGTACACAGCAGATTGACACACAGGGCTTTCTTTTCTTGGTCACTTATTATAATCTGAACCAGGTTAGTAGAGACTGAAAACAATAATGGTCTTTGTAGTCTTAGAGAGACGAGGTAGGTGAGGTAATATTTTTTATTGGACCAACTTCTGTCAGTGAGAGAGACAAGCTTTTGAGCTTACACAGTGCTCTTCTTCAGAACTAACGATAGAGACACCCAAATTCAGAAAACACGCACCAAAAAAACTGGTACATCCACACCAGCTTACTGTAATCTTCATGAAAAGGGCTAACACTATAGATCTGTGCCAGACTCATCGAGAGAAATGTCAAATTAGCTGCAACACATCTGGTTTAAGGCCTGATCCTCCACCATGGAAGTCAATAGGAGTTTTGCCAATGGAGGCAGGATTGGGTCCATAGTTGGAAAGCTGAAACGTGCCTGATGTTTGCAAAGCTATAGATGAATTTTACTAGCTGAATTATCATTACTCAATATTCAGTGTATGGTTTTGGGTGGAAAGCAGAAGAAACTCAATGGTTTTGGCTAGGTAGAAACTGGAAGAAAGTCGGTAGTTTCAGTTTTCAGAGTAGCAGCCGTTTTAGTCTGAATTCGCAAAAAGAAATTTGCATGACGGGATTTCTTATGGCATGTCGACACTGCAATTGGAGGTATGTTTGCCGCACAAGTAGACATATTTGCATGAGCTTTCATCTAGTTAGCACAGTGAAAACTAACAGAGATATGGTAGCCTAGATTTTAGCCTTGGTTAGCAACTCAAGTACATACCGAGAGTCCCTGGCATGCTTGTACAGGCTGCGGTGTTCAGTAGAGTGCTCCATCCCACTTGGACTGTGAGTCACATTCTACGTTGTGGATTCACCTTCTAAATAATTCTCCTTCATACACTGGCTTTGGAACATTTTTTCCCTGTTGCGTGGGAATGCGTTTGGGAAAGTAGTAAAAGGCAGGGTATGTGTTTTGTCTGTAGAGATGCTGACTCAAACTACCCCCTTTGAACAATATTTTAAAGCAAGGATACAATTTGGATTTTTCTTCTTCTACTCCGTTACAAAGTGATATAATGGACATAACATAGAAGTGTAACTTCCGAATCGCTGAGCGGCAGTACATTGTGTGAGTGCAGAATCCGATGAATTTCAGTGGGAATTGAAGAGTATTCAGCAATTTGCAGGAGGCACTTTGTATCTCCTAGAGCTGAGCTCCTAACCTGTAGGTAATGATTCACAAAATGAAATGCAGACACATAGCCAAAATCAGCCCTAGAGTGTAACTAACATCCGTAACTGGTAGCTAAAGTTAGTCAAATAACATTCATTGAATAATATATCTGATGAATTTTTGCATTTAAAAATTGTCAGTGGTCAAAGAGTTTTGGGAAAATCTTCAAATAAAATATGAACGGTCATCTCCACTCTTTACTGAGCTCAGTTTGTAGCTTGGGGGCAGAGATATACTATTTCACCCATTGGTGAATAGAAACCCCATGGTTTTTGGGAGTGTACAGATTTTACTAGCATCCACGATGTCTCCAGTTTATCACAAAAGAGACAGGTACACCTAAGTAAGTATTATCCTTTCATACTGGTTTTACGCTGATGTAATTCTCTTTACTTCAGCACTTACTGCTGGTTTGCATCTCTAGGACCTCAATCTTAGAATCAGGTTCACTAGCAGGGACCCATCGAGAGCCCCTTTGAAATCATTCGGGCTCTGCACAGGCGTAGCTGTCTACACTAGCAGATCCGATTGTAAGATCGGGGCCTGCCTGATAGAAGAAAGCTCAAATTGTTGAGAGAGGGTTTTAAAATACATTAGAACAAGCTCAGGGTGGCTCTTTTGTTTCAGATGTTTAATCAGTTTGCTGCATTGCTTGGGAACAGCTTCAGTGTCAGCCATTTCCTGAGCAGAAGAAAACAGACGCATTCTCTGATAATGGGCAATGCAGCCTTCAAAGAGAATGCTCTCAAGCAGTGGGTTCATTAGGAGAACATCAGCCCCTCTCACCAACCAAGTGCCAGTTAAAATATTGCTTTTCTTGTAACTGAAAGGAGCAATGCTTCTGAGAGGTGGGGGGAATGCTATTCTGCCTCGTAACTCTCAGTCTCTCACATATGGTGTCTGCAGAGCAACATTCTATAGATGCAGGTGTAGGTCTATAAACCATTTCAAGGCCTCCTTTGTTATGCTATGGTTATAATCCATTTCACCTTTTTATCCATATTTGGGGAGAGCATTATGAGGTGTGTGATGGTTTGGATGTTCTCACCGCAGTCGCATGAAGGGGAGTCTTGGATTTTCCAGTTGTGCATCATGTAGCCGCATCTTCCATGGCTTGTTTGGGTGTGGTTCAGTGTGGTCCAAAGTCTGTGTGGCAGGTTGAAACAGGGAGGGTGGCTTCTTGGGTCAACTGATCATGTGCTTGTCTGAATGGTGGATGAGGTCCAGACACTTCACCATTCCCTGGGGTATTTTGTGTGTGTGTGTGTGTGTGTGTGTAAGATGTCAACCTTCACACAGTCCACCCCGTTAAGTGTAAAACCACAACTAACATTGTCAAACTGGCAACTGGACGTTGACTGTCAAATTCCTGGTCAAAAGAGCAAAAAAAATAATGCCTCTTAACTAGGAAGAGTCAGTGATGATACTGCAAACACTTAGGCCATGATTACACTAGAGACTCTTGCTCGTATACTAATGTTGGTTAGAGGTGTGATTTATTTATTTTTTAACCAGCAAAAAGTCCTAGTGTAGACACAGTTATACAGTACCAGCAAAAACCAAACAAATAAAAACACCCAAACCTATTCCCAGTATAACTTATTTCACTTGGGGAACTGGTATAAACTTCATCTAGACAAGGGTTTTTTGTTTTTTTCCTGGCAAACCCTTTCTAGGGTAGGGTAGACCTTAGGCCAGGGGTTCTCACAACAAATTTTTTTGGTGGCCTCAGAGTGCGGCCACCAACTCTTGCTGATGGCCGCTCTCACAATTTTTCCTAAAATACTTATTTAATTTTAGGAAAAACAAATAAATATGCACATATACATGTCCAAATCCTTGTAATTTATTTATGTAGGATTTTTTTTTCAGACTCAATATTAAAAATAATGTACAGCTGTCTCTATTCGTTACTGGACCTAAACAGAACAGGTACGCAAATAAGGTGCTTTGCATGTTCTTGTCTTTTTTCTTGTTTCTTTTGCTTTTTGGTTGCTTTTTAAAAGACTTGCTAGAGAGTAAGTCTGTTGTGAAAAGTGCTAACAACAAACATACAAATATCACTTTTCACAGCAGACTTACTCAGTCCCTGGATGGGGAGGTGAATAGGGAGACAGTGGGGGTCAGGGCGATGGGAGACTGGGGGAGGCAGCGGGGGCCACGGTGATGGGGTGGGGGTGGATGAGCTCAGGGCCTGCCACCGCACAGCCAGGGAATGGAGCCTGAAGCCCACTACCCACTAGCCAAGGGGAAGGGGAGGAACTGACTGGCTGCCTGCTCCTCCAGCTTTTGTGTCTCCAGAGCGGGGCAGGGCCCAATCACTACTGACAGCCCCGGAAGAGGGGCCAATGCTTTGCACTCCCCGACCCCATCACTGCCCAGGAGGCTGTTGCTGCAAGAAAATCCCCTGGTGGCTGCATGCGAAAAACACTGCTATGCATCTAGCTGAACTGAAGTCAATGGGATTACTTGTTTGAATAAGGGCAATTTGTGCATGCAACTGTTTGCATGATCAGGCCTCCACAGCTCACCTGCACATGTGAGTAGGTAGCGCAGTCTCTAGTGCTGCACCGTAGTGTCTCCAATTCAATAATGTTAACTGAAAATTATAATCAAAGGAGACCCTGTGTTTTTATCACCTGAATTTAACAAGAAGTCAATGAATAGTCTGAAAAATATTCAGTCTGAATTAGATTTTGTTTTAATCACAATGATGCATTCGTTGGATCATATAAGGAAAGCAGTTTCGTGAAGAATTTTAAGGACACACAGTAATAATTAGATCATTTGAAGAGGGGGGAGTGTTTTCCATTAGTAAGAGCAAGCACATAGGACCAGGACACTGTTCTCAACTCTGATGCTCTTCTGTCTTTATATACGTTCCCCATTACTGTAGTATCTGTGCACCTCACAATCTTAATGGATGTATCTTCATAACATTCTCGTGGGGGAGCAAAGGTCCCCATGTTCACGCTGAGGACTAAGGCATGAAGAGAGAGATTAAGTGACTTGGCCAGTGTCACACACAGTATGTGGCAGAGTAAGGAACTGAACATATGTCTTCCAAGCCCCAGGCTAGCCCCCTAACATCTGGTCCATCCTTTCTTTAGTGAGCTTAATTTTTGGACCTAAGTTGTCCTTATCCCTACCATATGTCCTTTTCTTGCAGGGTTTTTTGAAAGCTAATGCTTGCAAAATGCCATAACACCTACTGATTATTCTTTTACTGATGTAAGCGCTGTCTATGGTTGTGGCACTGGATATGATGTCACAGGATGAACTTTGTTTCCATTTTTTTCTTTTGCTTCTCTAGTAAACTTGCATCTCAGATTTATTTTTAACACTTGCATTTTTGAGACCTTGGTAACTTTGACCCCCATTGTCACCCAAGGACGGGGCCCATCTTCTGTCAGTTGCACTAGAGAAGTTCTGATGTTCCCAGTGGGATTGCACCAGTGGAAATTTGACTCTGGGGCAATGTCTAGGCTACAGCAGCACAGTTACAGCTGTACTATTGTAGTGTAGACACTTCCTGTATCAGTGGAAGGGATTTTTCCATTGATGTAATTAATCCACCGCTCCAAGAGGCAGTAGCTAGGTTGGCAGAAGAATTCTTCTGTCTACCTAGTGGCGTCTACAGTGTGGGTTAGGTTGACCTCACTCTGTTGTACAGGGTGCAAAATTTTTCAAAGCCCTGAGCGATGTTGCTAGGTCGATCTAATTTTAGGTGCAGGCCAGGCCAGGGTCTTGGGGGAAAAAGTGGAATTTTGCGGATAGTTTTTATGCAGAGCATAAATAATATAACTGGAGCAAAGTACAGTACTTGCTTTCCCACAGTCCTATAGCAGAGAGCTAGAAAACCCAAACCCATTATTCTATGCCACTTGTACTTGCTACTTACGGAGCTAATTGCTAAGCTTGTAGTCAGTAGCACTTACTTTATAATTAGGTTTATCATCTTTTTGCGGGGGGGAGGGTCCAGAATTGTTTATTCTAAATGTATACAATGGAACAAACAAGCTTTCCTGCAGTAAGTGATTATTGCAAATGACTTTGATTGCAGACCACTGTTATGCCATGTTCCACATGGTGAGCACAGGAAATGAAAAGCATTATCGCCTGGAATTTCAGCTTCATGGAGAAGAAGCACCTGTGAGACCTGGCATAGATCTTTCATTTCACAGATGTTTTATCCGCGGATGCCTCATACCCCCTCCTTCCCCCCACCCGACCCCCCCCCCCCCCACACCAATGGTGGATTTTTTAGAATTTACCAGAGTGGTACATACCCAGGAGAGTGCATCAAGCTGCTACTGAAGAGAGGTTGATATGTGGGTGAGTAGAAGAGCAGTGCTTAGAGCAGATCAGGTGTTGCTGCTGCTGTTCCACTTACTGGTGGGAAGGTTTGGATTCCTATTAGCTACCCAGCCAGGCACCAGCTCCTTCTGTGCATCCACTTCAGATTCACCTGCCTGATGAATCTTCACTTTCACCAGCCAGTAAAGAGGCAGGAGGAGCTGGAAACCTTCATTAGCAAGGTTCTTCCTAGGCAGGAAACAGATAGGAAAGAGGAGGGCTCTCTCTGCTTTTAGTTTAACCCCTGGTAAAGAGTGATGCTCTCATTCACAGGCTGTAGTCTACAAAATAAGTCCCAGCGCACACCAGGTAGACACCAAAATCAGGTTCCAACTCAGCGTGAACAGTCAGTCAACGCTGGTAAGGCTGGAATCAGACTAACCAATTTTGCTTGGGTTCGTGGCTATGCTCATCCATCTGGCTTATTTATTATGGAGGTTAATTTCCCTGTGTTTTGTAACAAAACAAAATTGCTAAGACTATTTGCACACCTTTTAATTCTCCTGTGTTTAGTGAGATGGAGCCACACTGAGGAAGTGTATTGTCAGGGGAGGGGGAAAACTACTTGCATGGGCAATTTTCTGTGTTTCTATTTATGCAGAGCAGGGCTTTTGTGGAATTAGGGTAATAACTACAAGTCATTTAATTTGACACTGGCTAGACACTAGGGGGTTTCTGGAACTGCTACAACTGAAAAATGGTTGCTGGTGATTTATTCCCAGGGAGTATGGGATTCCTGGCACATCCTGACAATTAGTCAGAGTTTAGACTGTCACCAGGGAAAAAATCCAGGCTGGAGTTTCTTGCCTATTCTAAATACATTCTAAACATTCACCTAGCCCTAGAGCCATTGTAGAATGGCCTTTTGCTTGTCTTTGCAAACTCTCACAGCAAGAGCCCCTCTTCTTTTCCAGGTAATGACTACCTAGCCAAGTTAGCCAGGGTGAAAGGGAAATCCCAAGGCTTTCATTCACATCTTCATTTCAGGCCACTTTGTAAGCTCCTGTGCATTCATTACTGGTTTACATTGCTACCAATCTGCCTGCAATGGCTGAGAGCATCACTATCAAGAGTCAGAGGGGTAGCTGAGTTAGTCTGGATCTGTAAAAGTGACAAAGAGTCCTGTGGCACCTTATAGACTAACAGATGTATCGGAGCATGAGCTTTCGTGGGAGAATACCCACTTCGTCGGATGCATGCAGTGGAAATTTCCAGAGGCAGGTATAAATATGCAAGCAAGAATCAGGCTAGGGATAACGAGGTTAGTTCAATCAGGGAGGATGAGGCCCTCTTCTAGCAGTTGAGTTATGAACACCAAGGGAGGAGAAACTGCTTTTGTAGTAATTTTGGAGCCTCTGACGACTTTCAGTTTATGATGACTGTGGAAGTTGGATACTGGCCACTTAAAAGCTGGGAAAGTGACTCCATGTATGCAGTTGAAAGGGGCAACAGTTATCGAACACCCACAGATTTCATTAGGCATTATGTCAACATGCACACTGCTATGCACTCACCATTTTATCCCCAATCTGTGGAGTAGGAACTTGATTTAGAATAGCCTCTGAGAGAGAGGATGGTAAATGAAGGCAGAATAAATGTAATTTTTCATTTGAGGAACAAAAAAATTGCCACAGATCAGTATTGCAAAATAGCCAGTTATGTTTTGCTTCCTAATAGACCTTTCCCTCCAAAGTTTGTTAATAAAAGTCTTACAGCACCACCAGCACATTGTTTTTTTTGTTTTGTTGTTTGTTTGTTTGTTGCCTGTGAATGTTTCTGATCAGGCAGAGTGGGCAGCTTTGTATAGGGTCTGTACCGGTGATGAACTTTGTTAGTCTTCAGTCTCTTCTGTAGAATGGTTAGTGTTGCATTTTGTGACTCGCTAAGACTCTTTTGCTGCTTAATCCTAGGCAGCAGGCTGGCTTGCACTTCCTCTCACCTGGAAATAACAACCCAGCTCACTGAGAATGGCCAGACTTGTGATACCTAATGGTATCAGAACAAAGTATAGTTAAATTTCTTGTAGGGAAAACAACCTTTCCTACATATAATGAATGGGACAAAACAGATGAGTGGATGGGGTAGATAGACATTCAATTAATTTCCAGCTTTTCTCTGAGTCTCCAGGGACTGGACTAAAATAAGCTCCTGAAGCCATCTAGAATACAGGAGTTTGTTCACAGAACGTATGATGACAACCAAGTTTTTAATTAATAAACTGATCTTAATTGTAAGCTGGAAGAAATGTGCAGAATTACCCGGTATACTCCTGCAAATGTAGGAATTTAGTCTCATGCCTAATACCAATGATGCAGGCACCACTTAAGCATGCACCTACAAAAATGCGGTCTTTAATTTTACAGCAGCGTATAGCCATAAGTGGTGAATGAATGTTTTGCCATAAAGGAAAGACTATTAATATTGAAAGAAAATAGCTATGTGAGTATGAATGCACAGACTGAAAGGAGAGAGACCACACTGAAAGTAGCACCACTTTCTTCACATTTGCTTTAGCCTAGGGATGTATGATCTTCATTTAATCAAAAAAAACAAAAACAAAAAGACACAATTAGGACACTGTCAACTTGAATGTTTTGAAATTGACTGATTAGCAGTAATATCCAATTACTGATGGAACCAGCTGCCTTTACATACAGCCACCTTTGGTATGTCTTTAAGTTTTAGAACGATTCTGTTAAAAATATTTGATTAGTCTTTCAGCTCTTCAGCTGTTATATGCAGAATCTTTTAGCAAGGGAGAAACTGAATGAGAGCCTGATCCAAAGCCCATTGTAGTTAATGGGAATCTGCAATGAATTTTGGAGTGAGTGAGTTTGTGTGTGTGGTTTTTGGAGGGGGGTGTATGTGTGGGGGGGGGGGGGTGAGAAAACCTGGATTAGTGCTGGAAATGACCCACCTTGATTATCATGCGCATTATAAAGAGAGGTTTCAAAGAGGGATGGGCTATTACCAGCAGGAGAGTGAGTTTGTATGGGGGGGGGGAAGGGTGAGAAAACCTGGATTTGTGCTGGAAATGGCCCTACTTGATGATCACTTTAGATAAGCTGTTACCAGCAGGAGAGTGGGGTGGGAGGAAGTTTTGTTTCATGGTCTCTGTGTGTATATAATGTCTTCTGCAGTTTCCACGATATGCTATGCATCCGATGAAGTGAGCTGTAGCTCACAAAAGCTCATGCTCAAATAAACTGGTTAGTCTCTAAGGTGCCACAAGTACTCCTTTTCTTTTTACGAATACAGACTAACACGGCTGTTACTCTGAAACCTATCTGATTACATAGGTATTGAAACTATCAGCAAAGAGCTGCCATAATGAAAGATCCATAATGTAAGCAAATACAAGAAAAGAAGAATTTTTTTCTAACTTCATTCTGTTATAGCAGCATTGCAGTGTTAAGTAAGGGTGGAAATAGTTAATGAAATGGCTATGAAGTTTTTATACTATGTCATATTTTCTATTCAGACATTAATTTTTCAGGAGACATGATTACTTAAAGATTTTTGAAGCAATTATTTAGATCATGAAGGCCATTCAGTGTCTATAGTGCACTTGTATTTTTTTAGATGATTTTTCTAAACATTGTATTGTATGTTTTGTTTTCAAATCTTCCATTAAAACATGAGTGCTAGTATTATATCAGTCAGATTTTATTTTCAAAATGATAACATTTGTGCATATAATTAGGAAAGCTATTTTCTCTTTTTTGTTAAATTAGCCATTATGTAATCAATTAGGAATAATTGTCACATTGGCAGAAAAGTATTACTTCAGTGAATCAGAACTATTTTTAAATAAGGGTAGCCACAGGGGGAAATAGATAAAAAGGAGCTATCACATGGCTGTAATAATCTGGAAAGTTCTATTCCCTGAGCCAAATTCTGTTCCCCTTAACTCTATTTACATTAGTAGAGTAACACCAGCAAAGAGCTGCCCCTCCTTATTTCTAACCAGAATGTTGGAGACATAAACTAGAGCTGAGGTCCCCTTCCAGATTTACAAGCTGCCCACGTACCCCCTTCCAGTTCTACCATTGTCCGTGTCTCCCTACGCTTCTCATCACTGATATTTTGTGTGTCTTTAGCCATCTGTCCATATTTCAATGTGACATATAGATACAGTCAGAGCTAGACACATACAACCGACCCTCGCCTCCCTCCCCAACTAAGTTCTGAGCTCAGTTGGACTGGACAGTTGCTGGCTAACTGACTCTGCTATGTTGATTGGAGGTGTGGGATTTGCAGGTCTCTGTCTCTGTGTATCTGTGTTCTCACTGGTACATCCTGAAGTAAATTAACTACTGTGTTTTATATAACAAATTCCCTCAGAGTTTTAAAGCTTAGTTTGAGTAGCCTATTATGAAAATGCAATAAATAAAATAAATAAAATTCACCATTACACAATTTCTCCTGCATACCCATCCAGAGATGTCTCGCACACGTGTACCACAGTTTGAGAACCCCTGAACTAGAGGGCCACGCACTTCATTGCTTATATAGGCCAAGTTATACACTGGAGAGAGAGGAGTATATTAAGCTGCTGCCTTTGATATGCGTAGGCATCAGCAGGGGGTGGCAAAGATTTCGTTATCTGCAACACCAAATAGGCATGGCTACACTGGAAACTTCAAAGCGCTCCCGCGGGAGCGCTCCCGCAGCAGAGCTCTGAAGTGCGAGTGTGGTTGCGTGCGAGTGCGCTCCTGGTAATCCACCTCCATGAGGGGATTAGCTCCGAGTGCTGGGAGCACGGCTTCCAGCGCTCGGAGCCTGTTTACACCAACGCTTTAAAGCGCTCTGACTTGCTGCACTCAGGGGGGTGATTTTTCACACCCCTAAGACAGCAAGTTAGAGTGCTATAAAATGTAAATGTAGCCAAGCCAAGGGTCCGATTTTCTTCTCTCTTACACCTGTGGAAATCAGGCTTTTGGGTTTTCCAATATTCACCAAAATCTGTAGGGTTCTGCCCATTGAGACCTAGAACATTGCCTGAAATCTTGGAATTGATGGGATACGGTATTCAAAAGTTATTGCACAACAGACAGATGGACAAACAAACAGAGAATGCCATTGAGTTGAGCATACGGCCTTGCTTTGCTTGGCCAACCAGAGAGAGAGACACCAAAGAATTATCCACCCCACTAGGTATAACATAGGATCCAGTGCATGCCGGTAGGAGTAATTTATGGGGTTCTTATACAGCTATCCCAACCAACAGAATATGTTTAATGTAGTCCTATCCAGACTAATAGAATATATTTAATGTAGTTTTTCAATTGACTTCAATGGGCTGTGGAGCAGGGCCTACATCTCCTAGTTGTTTACTTTAGTATGGAATCTAAGCATATAATTTTAGACCAAATTTTTAATGGTGCAGGTTTATGTGTACTTGACTTTTGACAATTTAGAATTTAAATATTTAAGTTTTTGTTGCTACTTGGTCTTGATAGCTTGTAGTAGGACTCAGTATAAATGACTTAAAATCCCTGTATTCTGACATAAGTTTGGGGACATTTTCAGCTTAGTTGTTCTATGAACCCCCCCAAGATTTGAGCCTATTTCTTGCACAAAGTGATGGTGAAGGTCTCACTGCTTGAGGATACTTCAGTCTAGACAGGATAAAGCACTAGGATGGGATTTTCAAAAATGCCTGAGGGAGCTGGGCATCCAAACCATATTTAAAGTCAAATGGAGTTTGGGCCCTAACTCAAATAAGCATTTCTGAATCTTCCATCCCTGGACAGTATATTACAGTCAATTGTTGGAGAAGGTATGTGTGAGAAGGGGATGAACTAAATAACTTGGCAGGTCTCTTAAACCTCTCATTTATATGGATGCCCTTGGACATACACACACAACTTCAGATCCTGTTAAGTGCATCTGACAGATTTATTTCCAACCGCTAGCAGAGAACATTTCTTTGTACTTTTGAAGTCATGAAGTCACTCTGACATGTCACTTAATAGAGACATCTTCTACAGTACTTAAAGCAGAGGGAGAGGAAGTTGAGGCCATTACAGTTTTATGAGTATTGTATGAAATGACAAAACTGTATTGATTGAAAGATGGCTGAGTCTATTTTTTAGCTTGGAGAGCTCTGACCTTTCCTTTGGTCAAGGATAAATCATTGCTTAAATGTATGCATCATCTTTTATGCTATAATCATTTTTTACTTCCACATTTGCATGATTTTCTTTCAACAGATGTCATAATTAATTACTACCTAGCCACAGAAATTCAAACCCAGCCTAGTGCCTGTGTAAGAAAGTCATGTTGATTGTGAACTGTGAAATATTACTCTGTCCAGTGTAGTTTCCATTCCTTTTAGCATTTCACTCAGAATTTACCTTTTTTTTTGCAGAGATTTGAACTTTACAGTCTGATGTTTTCTTTTGTCTTCCTACTCACCTATTTATAGTTTTAACTTAAGAGATGTTTTTGAAAAACAAAAGGGTTTATACGCACTTTAGGAAATAATAGCAAACAATGCAGTAGCTTTATCATATGCATGCAGTGTAACTCCTAATAAGACCAAATTACATGACTTGGTGCTTCAGAGATTGTTTGGCATTAATATTATACTCATAGGTTTATTATATGCACATAGTTTTACTTATAGCATGGGATTTCTTAAAGGGTAAAAGAAATGTCTGTTTTATAATATCTGTGCTATCAACCATACAGATGAATTGTTCATGAATAAAAGAGCAGAACGTTTTAATAGTTGAAATTTAAAACACTCACACACATATACCCTTACGTGCACTCACTCACTAACCCCCCTTCAATTTTAAAATGTTCAACACCGCTTCTTCCCCATATAGGAGTTTCTGCTTTCTAGAAGACAAGTTCTACTTAATTTAAATCAATGGATATTTTAGCTTCAACTTAATTAATGGCAGGATTTGGTCCTTTGACTTGGCATTTTACTGATTTTTTTCCACACGCTGTAATCTATTTTGTTTACAATCAATATAGATAAAAATTATTGGAAATAATTCACTGGTGTAAATTTCTAAAATAGTCTAATAAGCTTGGTTTAATTTTTAAAAATTACATGGGTGTGCAAAAATGCCCACTTAATTTGCACATGCAGTCATACCAAATGAGCACCTGAATGGCCATTAATTCATCAGTTTAGCTGGACCTTTGTGAGGTCATTTACAGAAATCGCAGGTGCAATCATGGTAATAGTATGAGCCATTGCACTTACAGTTTTGCGCATGGATTTTTGAATATATGCATCTTAATTTTTAACTTTGAAATTACAGGGAGAAATCATCCCATTTGGCCTACAAAAGCACAGAAGGGGGAAGAGCTGTCAATGATATTCAGGAAATGGGATGAGCTATTTATGCTTGACCATCTTAATGAGCAGTGTGAAAGTTGCCCTGGGCACAAGGAAGAATGGCTCTTAGCTGAAAGACCACACCTTGTGCATATAAAAGGATACATCTGATCCATACATAAAACACCTTAACTCAAGTGTGGTGGTGTTTTTAACTTGAGTTGGCTGGCCTGAGAGGGGGCATAAGGTATAGGCTAAAACTGAAGTGAGCACAACTCAGCAGGTGCTCACATGACCACTCTGACATGTGGACTCAGGCTGGTGTCACCTGAATGTCTCTAGTCCTCCTACACCTTCCCACATTTCCCCCTGCCTGCCCAGGAAGGACAAACAAATTCTCCCACAATACTGTGCAAAAGAATTCGTAGAACAGCTCAGCTTACTGCAGCACCAGGAATCATGCCCCCAGAAGTCTTAGTGCCTCACATGAGTGAATACAGCCCCAGTGTGGACAAAGCAACTCGAGCTAGGCTAACTCAAGAGGAAAAACTCAAGTTAACTCTGCAGTGAAGACATACCCAGAGAGACTAGTTTGGTATCTGCTTGTGAAAGCTCTGCTCCCATTGAGGTCTCCTCTTCTTCTTCCTCTGGTAGATAACACCCTGACCTCCTTTTGCAGCCAGTACCACCGTGATACCCAGCTGCTTCTAGTAACTCTATGGATAGTAACACTTCAACACATGGCAAAATGCATACGTCTGAGCTCGAGTACAGCAAAACAATGCCAGGCTATCTCATATGAGAGGGAGGGAAGGATGCGTCATAGGTTCCTTTTCTTTTGTCCATTGTCTGTTGTCATGTGGCAAACCCTTTTGTTAGTGACGGGCTTTACTTGTGAGCATCACTCTTGTTTTCTTTATCTGTATGCTCCTGTGCACCCCAAACTGCTCTCCTTTATCATGCACATTGCAACTTTGGCAACTGAAATTGGAGTGAAACCACTAAGTTTATTTCACATGATCCTCTGAAGAGCTGTCACATGCTAGCAGCTTTCAGTTATTACCAAACTAGCAACCTAGATGAAAGGATCCCTACCCTGTTACACCTCTCCTGAGTCATCTAGTCCCCGCTCTATAAGAAACCAAATTGGATCTTCAAACCATTCTTCCTTCCCTCAGCAGAACAGATGTAATCCACACACCTCCTGGGTTTGGTGCTCTGTTCCCTCTAGTGGCACTGAGACCCATAGGCACCGATTCCGTGGGTGCTCCAGGGCTCCAGGAGCACTCATGGGGGGAAAATGGTTGGTGCTGAGCAATGGTTGGTGCTGAGCATTGGATGGGGCTGAGCTGCCCCATCAGCTCCCCTCACCCCCCACCAGTGCCTCCTGCCCGCCGGTGGGCCCCGCAGATCAACACCACCTCCTCCCTCCCTGTACCTCCCGCCTGCCGCAATCAGCTGTTTCATGGCAAGCAGGCTCGGGGGTTGGGGGGAGAACTGAGGATTTGGTGTGCTTGGGGCCGGGGGGGGGGCAGAACTGGGTGGGAAGAGGTGGGGCAGGGTTGGAGTGGGGGGCAGGAAGAGGCAGGACAGGGTGGGGCCTTGGGGGAAAGGGTGGAGTGTTGGTAGGGCCTGGAGCAGAGCCAGGGGTTGAGCACCCCCCAGCACTTTGGAAAGTTGGCACCTGTTTCAAAACCATTTAGAGATTAATGAGTCTGCTACAGCCTTAGCTAGGGGCCATGTGGCTTTTAGCTCATGCAATAGAGGCTCATACACTAAGCTCCAGAGGTCTCAGGTTCAATCCCGACAACTGGGGTCTGTTGATGTTGCACAGACACAATTTTTGTCTGCAAATGGAAGAGAGAATGCAAATTATTCTCCAATTGTCGAAAAATGCCTATTTTTTGAGCATTTCTAAAAGTTTGTTCCAGACAAACCCACACACATTTCCTTTTTATCAGTTTCCTGCCACTCAGAGGGCTAATTAACATAAATTAAATCATGCGTTGTCTCAGTTTCTCTCACGGTCCCATAGCAAAGCTAGAAGAAAAAACTGAATTGTAAAAACCCTTTGCAGGAAGTTTAAAGACTAGAGTTTCACAGTTGTACTGTAATTTTTGTGTTTGTTTGCCAGGATTGTATTAAAAGTGATGGTGGTTGGCCACTCAAACGATCAGTTAGGTGTCAAACTGGTTACTTGTACGTGTGATTATCATAATTTCATGCGTGAGCACCATAATTGCATGCACAGTGTGTGTACACAAATGTGTAGTTGTGCAATCACAGTTGAGAAACTCTGGCTCATAGAATTTTGTGATTCAGCTATGTCAAACTGCCAACCTGAAAATATAAGAACAGGGAGTAAATGTGGAAATACGTTGCCTAAATTTAAGAGCATAGTTTGCATCCTTTTGCTATGCTGAATGACACACTTTACTGTTTAAATATTTGGCCACATCACATTATAAAAATGTACTGTAATGATCTGATGAGAGACACCTTACAGTAGTGATAATGCTTTGTTTGGCTGGTTACTGCAGGATTTCTTTTTTTATGGTCCGGATTTTCAAAACTTCAAGTTCAATAAACTCTGACATTTGAGTGGAAACCCTGACTTGTGCATGCATATAGGTAAATTTGCTGTGAGGGCAGGCCTTTCTTACTCTTCCTTACTTTCTAACATAGGTACACAATAGATTTTGAGCTCCCAAGGATTGCCTCTAAGTTGACATTATGCATAATGTGGGGGAGGTTTAGGTTGGATATTAGGAAAAACTTTTTCACTAGGAGGGTGGTGAAGCACTGGAATGCGTTATCTAGGGAGGTGGTGGAATCTCCTTCCTTTGAGGTTTTTAAGGTCAGGCTTGACAAAGCCCTGGCTGGTATGATTTAGTTGGGGATTGGTCCTGCTTTGAGCAGGGGGTTGGACTAGATGACCTCCTGAGATCCCTTCCAACCCTGATATTCTATGGTTCTATAAAGAATTGTAGAAAAGTTGATCAGAAATATCCTTGTTTAGTGTCCCTAGGCTGATGAATAGCCTGAAATTATAAACTGTTTGTTTGAAGTGTTTTGCTAGGCACATGCTCCACAATGTGAAAATCAAGGCTTTACCAGCTAATAATCAGCAGTTAATGATTGAATAACAGTTTACAGGGATTGTTCTGGTCCTCTGCCAGTACAATGATCATAACCAGTCTTTATCTGAAAGAAGAGCTATTTACATATCATTGCTCTTGTTCTCAGAAATGTAAGAAAATTACACTAGTAGTTGACAGGGATTGTGAAGAAAGATGGATACACTTATTTTAAATTGTTTCAGACTTACCCTGTGTCAACTGGTTTCTGACTTTTTGTTGTCAGCATTCAAGAGTTTCATTTATTGTGGCTGGGTACCACAAAGCATGCTGTCTGCACCTCATCCACCTTCCTGGCCAATTAAACATTCTTGAGTAGCTTTTATGAAAGCTTGTTTGAACTCTCTCTCTTTCTCTCTTCGCCCTGGTCTACACTGCGGGTGGGGGCGGGGGGATCGATCTAACTTACGCAACTTCAGCTATGTGAATAACGTAGCTGAATTCGACATACTTTTCTGACAGCAACTGTTTCAACATTTTTTTTGTGACCAGCTCTAGTACCTCCATTTTACAGATGTGGAACAGAGGCACAGAGAGAGAGATCAAAAATATCCACTAATCTTGGGTGCTGAATGTGAGATACCAAAGACCAGATTTTTTCAGAGTAGTTAGCACAATACAGTACTTTATATATTCAAGCAAGCTCCCATTGACTTTAGTTGCAGTGTGAGTGCTCAGCACTTCTGCAGATTAGGTGCCAAAGTCGCAAGCTGGGCACCCGTAAAATGAGAACCATAGAAGTAGTGACCATGTTTGAAAAGTTTGGTTTAAGTGCCTAGCAAAACACTTCAAACAAAGAGTTGTCCCCAAATGTGAAATAGTTGTGGTTGAGGACAAATTTGGGGGACAATATATACCTTCAAGTCAGCGGCACTGCTATGAGTACCCGCATGGCCCCACAGTATGCCAACATTTTTATGGCTGACTTAGAACAACGCTTCCTTAGCTCTTGTCCCCTAACGTCCCTACTCTACTTGCGCTACATTGATGACATCTTTATCATCTGGACCCATGGAAAAGAAGCCCTTGAGGAATTCCACCATGATTTCAACAATTTCCATCCCACCATCAACCTCAGCCTAGACCAATCCACACATTTCCTGGACACTACTGTGCTAATAAGCGATGGTCACATAAACACCACCCTATACCAGAAACCTACTGACTGCTATACTTACCTACATGCCTCCAGCTTCCATCCAGGACACACCACACGATCCATTGTCTACAGCCAAGCTCTACGATACAACCGCATTTGCTCCAATCCCTCTGACAGAGACAAACACCTACAAGATCTCTGTCAAGCATTCTTACAACTACAATACCCACCTGCTGAAGTGAAAAAACAGATTGACAGAGCCAGAAAAGTACCCAGAAGTCACCTACTACAGGATAGGCCCAACAAAGAAAATAACAGAACGCCACTAGCTTTCACCTTCAGCCCCCAACTAAAACCTCCTCAGCGCATCTTCAAAGATCTACAACCTTTCCTGAAAAACGATCCCTCACTCTCACAGATCTTGGGAGACAGACCAGTCCTCGCTTACAAACAGCCCCCCAACCTGAAGCAAATACTCTCCAGCAACCACACACCACACACCAAACACACTAACCCAGGAACCTATCCTTGCAACAAAGCCCGATGCCAACTCTGTCCACATATTATTCAAGTGACACCATCATAGGACCTAATCACATTAGCCACGCCATCAGGGGCTCGTTCACCTGCACATCTACCAATGTGATATATGCCATCATGTGCCAGCAATGCCCCTCTGCCATGTACATTGGCCAAACTGGACAGTCTCTACGCAAAAGAATAAATGGACACAAATCTGACATCAGGAATCATAACATTCAAAACCGGTAGGAGAACACTTCAACCTATCTGGTCACTCAGTAAAAGACTTAAGGGTGGCAATTCTGCAACAGAAAAGCTTCAAAAACAGACTCCAATGAGAAACTGCTGAACTAGAATTAATATGAAAACTAGATACCATTAACTTGGGTTTGAATAGAGACTGGGAGTGGCTGGGTCATTACACATATTGAATCTATTTCCCCATGTTAAGTATTCTCACACCTACTTGTCAACTGTCTAAATGGGCCATCTTGATTATCACTACAAAAGTTTTTTTTCTCCTGCTGATAATAGCTCATCTTAATTAATTAATTAGCCTCTTACAGTTTGTAATGCAACTTCCACCTTCTCTGTATGTGTATATTATATCTTCTTACTATATGTTCCATTCTATGCATCCGAGGAAGTGGGCTGTAGCCCACGAAAGCTTATGCTCTAATAAATTTGTTAGTCTCTAAGGTGCCACAAGTACTCCTGGTTTTTTTGCAGATACAGACTAACACGGCTTCTACTCTGAAACCTGACAGAGTAGTTGTTTTTCATTCTCTCTGTGGAAGCGGGGATGGGACATACAGTTTGCCATTGGGTTTTACAGATATTTGATAACAGCAGAGGAACGATGAGGAGACACAGGAATCTTGGGTTCCATTCCAGGTTCTGGAGGGGAGCGTGCCTAGTTGCCACAGACTCTTCTGCTTGTTCTGCCGAAGCTTGATTCTTTCCCCGTGCCCTCTAACCAGTTCCTGTCTCAGTCCTATCGCATCCTCACCTCTGGCTTCTTGTCCCAGGCCCATTCTCCTCACCTAGCCAGTCCAGATTCTACTCCTCAGGCTTCTCATCCCAGTCTCCTTGCCCAGCCAGTCCTAATCCCCGCTCAAGGATTGCTGTCTGAGTCCCAGTCTCTCCCAGTCTCTTTGACCAGCCAGTTACAGTCACCTTTCCCAATCCTTATCTGATCTGTCTCTCCCCTTCTCCTTGACTGGCTTTCAGTCATCCAATCTCATCCTCCCCCACCTCCTCCCTAGCTCCTTGTCCCAGTCTCTTCCCCAAGCCAGTCCTACTTCTCCCCCTAGTACCCCAGCTCTGTCAGATCTGCCTCTTCTTCTCCCTGTCCCTCTCACTCATTCATAATTCCTCTCTCCTTGTTCAGCCAGTACCAGTCCCCACCCAGCTCCTTGTCCAATTTCAGTGTTCCCTACCACCAGCCAAATGGCTTCCAATCCATCCTGCTTCCCTCACTGGCTCCTAATCCCAGTCTTTCCCCCACATGGCTCTCAGTCTCTTTACACCACCGGTCCCAGAATCCGGGCCCAACTAGTCTCAGGCTCCCAATCGTAGTTTTCTTGCCGGCCCAGTCCCAGCCCATTAGCATTCATCTCATCTAGGCTGGTTAGGATTCTGCATGAGTATCAGCATGCATGGAATAAAGCTGCATACTGCATACCAAGAAAAGCATCTAATTCAGGATTCCCCCTGGCTTCCAGTCTCCTTGCCCTCTCAGCATAGGTTCTACAACCTGGGCCCAGTTTCACCAGACTCCTGGTCCCAATCTATTACCCCCTACCCCCCCCCCCCCCGGCCCTTTCCTGCTTTTGTGCCCACTGTATTTGAATCAGACAGCTTTTTTCTCCATGCTACCTGAGTGCCAGTGAGATCACAGGAGAGACAGGCTCCTTGCTCTCAGTTTGACTCAAGCATCTGGCCCTACCCCAACCCGGAGCAGCAACTACAGAGAAAGTCCTTCAGAGCCCACCACGGCAGCCCTGGGCGGGAGCATACTCAGTTGTTCTGTGGGGATTGCACATCTGCAGTCTGGGCACCTGTAGGAGCTGTGAGGGGATGGAGTGTGCTCATTTGTAGGGATGGTTCATCTAGTGAGCACTAGGAGCTGTGAGAGGCCTGAACATGCTTAGTGAGGATGCTTGGGAGATTTTAGCTGTTAAGTTATAGTAAGGCTGTACTGAGCATGTGCAAACTCACATGCAGTATGTCACAGGCTTATAACTTGGTCAAATTTGGACAGATTTTCATGGGGACAGCTAAACTGCTAAAGGCACATCCCGACACAAAGCCTGCCCCCTTCCCCAGCCAAATTTCAAGTCTCTGTTCCAAAGCATGGAAGTGCTAGAGCAATTCAAAGAAAAGATCTCAAGAATTTTCTTTTAACATGGCTAAACATGGTATTTTACCCTGTCTTGGTAATGGCAGAATCATTGTGACTTAAAAAGAAGAATAAAATAAAATTTTCCCATTACGGAAAATTTCACCCCCCATAGTTATTGCTTGGCAAAGTTTTACAAAACTGGAAACAAGGTCTTATAACATGAAGTGACAGGTAATCTTAACGATAGATCAGCCTTGCCTGTAATATTAAACTATTCAAGATACAAATTACAGTTCCCCCTACAAATACTTTTATGTGCTATTGTAGCAGATGAAAGTGAAAATTCTGGCCCAAGCATGTGTGATCTCCTTTGTCACTTTTTATTAGTTATAAAATGTGCGTGTGGTGATCACATATGGCAACACTGTTCTATGGAAATATGCTAGGGAACATGGCATTTTCCCATATAATTTTGTCTTGTCTTAGTTAGTTTGCCCAAGGAAAAGTGTAGTTGCAGTTTGCTAACTGAAGGTGCTGTAAATGGCTCATGAAATGGTATGCCATAAAGAATATTATTTATTTGTATTCAGGTAGGAACTAAGGGCTTTGAGCAGGGGTGGGGACCCACTGTGCTAGGCACTGTACAAACATAGAAAGCTGATTGACAATATAAAGACAAGACCAACACAACTAGACAAACAACAAGTTAATAAAGATGTTTAGGAAGTAGGGTATAGTGGTGAGAGCAAGGGACATGGAACCAGGACTGTGGGGTTCCAGTGCTGGTTTTGACACTCAGTCAGTGGTTGGTCTTCAGCAAGTCATGTGACCTTACTGTGCCTCAGTTTATTTATCTGTAAAACTGAGATGATAATTAATTTAAATAGTTTAATTAAACTATGTTGTAAAAGCATATTGAGATCCCTGAATGAAAGTTGCTATGGAAGCGCAAAATGTTATTACAAATACCTGCTATCCTTTCAAAAGCCAAACGCAAGGTACTTGTTCCATCTGTTTTTCTCATATTATTATGGAGAAAACAGTGCTGAGTTGGAAGCTGTATTGAGAAAGTGTTCAGTGTGTTTGCAGTTAGAACAGCCCTACAGGGGCCTCCACAGCTGTTTGTTAATAGCCGAGGAAGCACTTTATATCCTAATCAGCTAATTCTGAATCCTGATTGGATGCTTTTCTTGGTATGCAGCTTTATTCCATATACCCTGACATTCATGCAGAATCCTAACCAGGCATAATACGAAGCCTGGATGAGATGCATGTTAATGAGCCATTTTTCCTTCTTATAACCACAGTAACTCATGCAGAGTCAGCTGGACTGACTTCTTCCGAGGCACCTTTTCACTGTCTCCGTTACCAGCTCATTTTTTGTAGTGGCTTCTTCGGGTTATGTTGCTCCGATATGGCAGCTTTTAAAGATGGACAAGCACTTAAATACCCAGCCTGTCTGATCCTGAGATTGATGTGTTCAATAAGCATACTCACACAAGAAATTATGTGACAGCAGGTGCATGTGAGCAACAGAACAGCTGTCCTTCTGCATAGTTCCAGGTAGGTGTTTCTTTACTTCTATGTTACTGGACAACCTAAGAAAAATTGGTCCTTGAGGAGGGCTCAAACTAGAGGAGCATAGTAGGGGTCCTTTTTTAGGCAGAGGATTACAGACACAAAGGATTTCTCTGGTCCTCTGCCAGTTATTGGCATTAAAAGCAGAAGCTTGTAACACAGCCTGATAGATACTTAAAAGGCTGTGGATCTTATACAAAAAGACTAGCTGGTCAGCAAAGCAGCAGCTTATAAATCATGAATCAGCAAGGTATTTAAGCACATGCTGAAGTGAATGTGTGAGCCGTTGTCCTGTTGGAGTCACTGGTGGTTTTCCTGTCCTTAAAGGCAGGCCACTTTGAACAGTGACAACTAGCAAAGATCCAGAACAATCTTGAAATCAATGAGACTCACCACCTGCTTGAAGTAAGGCACATGCCAAAGTATCGTGTCCAAATAAGTCTGTTGCCACACATGTTAAAGCCAGACCGATGGACAAAGCCCCCAGACCCTACCTAAAACATATAAGTTTAGATTGTGGCACTTATGCCACATCCTGGTATTGGGGGTGGCGTGGATCTGCATAACTCCAGAGAGTTAGGGGCCTCAACCTTGCCTCCCAATGGCAAATAGTTCCCTGGATGGGAGCAGGCTGGCCATGCCAGGGCCTCTTGCAATGTGGCACATGGACACAGTAAAGAGTGCACCTTGGGCTAGATACATTTTGGGTACAAAACTGAAACCCCAATACTTTTTCACAGACTGTGTAACCAGACTGTTGAACTCATTGCCACGGGAGTTGCTGAAGCCAAGATCTTAGAAGACTCAAAAGGGGATTGGACCATTTATATAGATAATAAGATCCAGAGTAAGATCCATAATTACTAACAAACATTTTGGAAGGGATATTAAACATCACACTTCAGGGTGTAAGCCAATCTCTAACTATTAGAGATGAGGGTAAGACATAATGGGGAAGGGGCAAGATTATTCCACATCTGCTTATTGCAGGGTTCTTACACCTTTCTCTGAAGCATCTGGTATTGTTGGAACCAGCATACTGTACTAAACAGATCTCAGATATGATCCAAAACAGCAGTTCCTTTGTTCCTCTATTCCACAATCCTCACTGTCTGTGATTTCTAACCTACTTCCATTGGTACATGGGTGGCTTGTTAGCAGTATTCAATGCTCAGATATCAGTGGGAGGCCTTTTAAGTATCTAGGTAGACAAAATGATAAGGTCCAAATCTTGTTGTCATAGTTTCAGGGCTAACTGCACTTCTGTCCCCTCTTGGTCTCTCTGGTGCACCCCCTCAGGTGTCAGCTTTGCACCTTTCCCTATTCTGAAGTGGAATTCCACAATTCTTCCACTCTTAGGGTATGTCTACACTAGAAAAGTAAGTCAACTGATATTGACATGCAGTAATTACTGAGGTGGTGTATGTCCGCGCTACGCTCCTTGGGTCAGTGGTGCATGTCCTCACCAGGAGCGCTTCCACCAACCTGAGAGGGGCAGTGTGGGGAGCAGAGAGCCTGGTCTCTAAGCTCCACTGGCAGCTCCCTGCTGGGAACCTGACTGCCCCACAGGCTCCTGGGCTTCCGGCAGGCTGCCCCTCCCCCTCCTCTCCCCATTCCCTGACTGGAGTGGGGAGGAAGCCGCCTAGGCTTCTCACCTCCCCATTCCCTGCCAGGAACGGGGGTGGGGGAAAGCTGCCTGGGGCTTCTTGTTCCCCCCACTCTCCTCCAGGAGCCAGGCAGCCTTGTCAAGGGGTGGGGCGCCCCCTGTCTTGTTGCCCTGGCTCCCAGACGGGAGTGGGGTCCAGTTGCCCAGCTGTGCAAGGGAGCCAGGGGGCAGCTGAGATCCTGCCGTGAAATTGACAAGACAGCCAACAGCAGATGTAAGTAATACAGTGTCTGCACAGACACTGCTTGCCCTAACTCTACTGACATAAGCTTTATGCCTCTCGTGGAGGTGGATTTATTATGTTGGTGTAGTAGGGCACTTACATTGGCAGGAGGAAGGTTGTAGTGTAGACACCAACATAAATAGGTCAAATTAAGCTACCTTATGTTGATCTAACTCTGTAATGTAGATCAGCTCTTAGGCCCTGGGCCACAAAGCCCCCGGTGTATCAACCATACTTATCCAGCAGGTCCGGATGAGTTTGGTCCCTGTGGTTCTTCCCTTCAGGAGTCTGCGACCAGTGGCATTCAGTGATCAAACAGCCTTCTGAAAACCAACCTACTGTTTAGTTTATAGAAAGCATTTATAGAAAAAGTATTTTAAAACAAGATACACACATCATTCTTACCTAAAGTCTTACCACCGCTGATGGCAACCCAGGCCTAACTTTTTCAGATACCCCCAACTGGTGGTATCTCAGTCTGGTTCCCGCAAACAACCAACCCCCTCTCTTGAGTGAGGGACCTTTTTTTTATCTTGCAATAGTTCCTTTGTCCTTCTGTGTTCATGGGTCTTTTTCCTGGCCTATCCAAAACTAGTTTTGTGGGTTAGCTGGAGAGGAAGCAAATCATCGCACCTAATAGTTCTTTCATTGTCTCTTAACAGCTCTTAAGTGTTTGCTGAGAGGAGGCTTATCCTGAGCCATTCTTTTCCTTCCTGTCTTTTCTTCCAGACAGACGACTGTAAAATTAAACCAATGTAGTCCAATAGTCAGGTCAATATGCATTATCCATAAGTTATGGGGGAAGGGAGCAGAAGGAGACTCCACCAGTTGAAAGGCATGAGATGCACTGTCCTAAGGTTGGGGGTCCCACGACCATCACTCCCAAGAGAAGGAGGCAGGTGGTGGTGATCGGGGACTCTCTCCTCAGGGGGACTGAGTCATCTATCTGCCGCCCTGACCGGGAAAACAGAGAAGTCTGATGCTTGCCAGGGGCTAAGATTCGCGATGTGACGGAGAGTCTGCCAAGACTCATCAAGCCCTCGGACCACTACCCCTTCCTGCTGTTCCACGTGGGCACCAATGATACTGCCAAGAATGACCTTGAGTGGATCACTGCAGACTACGTGGCTCTGGGAAGGAGGATAAAGGAGTATGAGGCGCAAGTGGTGTTCTCGTCCATCCTCCTCGTGGAAGGAAAAGGCCGAGGTAGGGATCGTCGAATCGTGGAAGTCAATGAATGGCTACGCAGGTGGTGTCGGAGAGAAGGCTTTGGATTCTTCGACCATGGGATGGTGTTCCAAGAAGGAGGAGTGCTAGGCAGCGACGGGCTCCACTTAATGAAGAGAGGGAAAAGCATCTTCGCGAGCAGACTGGCTAACCTAGTGAGGAGGGCTTTAAACTAGGTTCACCGGGGGAAGGAGACCAAAGCCCTGAGGTAAGTGGGGAAGCGGGATACCAGGAGGAAGCACGAGCAGGAGCGTGTGAGAGGGGAGGGCTCCTGCCTCATACTGAGAACAAGGGGCGATCAGCGGCTTATCTCAAGTGCCTATATACAAATGCACAAAGCCTGGGAAACAAGCAGGGAGAACTGGAGGTCCTGGCAAAGTCAGGGAATTATGATGTGACTGGAATAACGGAAATTTGGTAGGATAACTCGCATGACTGGAGTACTGTCATGGATGGGTATAAACTGTTCAGGAAGGACAGGGAGGCCAGAAAAGGTGGGGGAGTTGCACTGTATGTAAGGGAGCAGTATGACTGCTCAGAGCTCAAGTATGAAACTGCAGAAAAACCTGAGAATCTCTGGATTAAGTTTAGAAGCCTGAGCAACAAGGGTGATGTCGTGGTGGGAGTCTGCTATAGACCACTGGACCAGGGGGATGAGGTGGATGAGGCTTTCTTCCGGCAACTCACGGAAGTTACTAGATTGCAGGCCCTGGTTCTCATGGGAGACTTCAATCACCCTGATATCTGCTGGGAGAGCAATACAGCGGTGCACAGATAATCCAGGAAGTTTTTGGAAAGTGTAGTGGACAATTTCCTGGTGCAAGTGCTGGAGGAACCAACTAGGGGCGGAGCTCTTCTTGACCTGCTGCTCACAAACCGGGAAGAATTAGTAGGGGAAGCAAAAGTGGATGGGAACCTGGGAGGCAGTGACAATGAGAAGGTCGAGTTCAGGATCCTGACACAAGGAAGAAAGGAGAGCAGCAGAATATGGACCCTGGACTTCAGAAAAGCAGACTGACTCCCTCAGGGAACTGGTGGGCAGGATCCCCTGGGAGAATAACATGAGGGGGAAAGGAGTCCAGGAGAGCTGGCTGTATTTTAAAGAATCCTTATTGAGGTTACAGGGACAAACCATCCCGATGTGTAGAAAGGAATAGTAAATATGGCAGGCGACCAGCTTGGCTTAACAGTGAAATCCTTGCTGATCTTAAACACAAAAAAGAGGCTTACAAGAAGTGGAAGATTGGACAAATGACCAGGGATAAGTATGTAAATATTGCTCGGGCATGTAGGAATGGAATCAGGAAGGCTAAATCACACCTGGAGTTGCAGCTAGCGAGGGATGTTAAGAGTAACAAGAAGGGTTTCTTCAGGTATATTGGCAATAAGAAGAAAGCCAAAGAAAGTGTGGGCCCCTTACTAAATGAGGGAGGCAACCTAGTGACAGAGGATGTGGAAAAAGCTAAGGTACTCAATGCTTTTTTTGCCTCTGTCTTCACGAACAAGGTCAGCTCCCAGACTACTGCACTGGGCAGCACAGCGTGGGGAGGAGGTGGCCAGCCCTCTGTGAAGGAAGAAGTGGTTCAGGACTATTTAGAAAAACTGGACGTACACAAGTCCATGGGGCCGGATGTGTTGCATCCGAGAGTGCTAAAGGAATTGGCGGATGCGATCGCAGAGCCATTGGCCATTATCTTTGAAAACTCATGGCGATCGGGGGAAGTCCCAGAAGATTGGAAAAAGGCTAATGTAGTGCCCATCTTTAAAAAAGGGAAGAAGGATGATCCTGGGAACTACAGGCCAGTCAGCCTCACCTCAGTCCCCGGAAAAATCATGGAGCATGTCCTCAGGGAATCAATTCTGAAGCACTTAGACAAGAGGAAAGTGATCAGGAACAGTCAGCATGGATTCACCAAGGGAAAGTCATGCCTGACTAATCTAATTGCCTTCTATGATGAGATAACTGGTTCTGTGGATGAAGGGAAAGCAGTGGACGTGTTATTCCTCGACTTTAGCAAAGCTTTTGACACGGTCTCCCACAGTATTCTTGTCAGCAAGTTAAAGAAGTATGGGCTGGATGAATGGACTATAAGGTGGGTAGAAAGTTGGCTAGATTGTCAGGCTCAACGGGTAGTGATCAATGGCTCCATGTCTAGTTGGCAGCCGGTATCTAGCAGAGTGCCCCAAGGGTCGGTCCTGGGGCCGGTTTTGTTCAATATCTTCATTAATGATCTGGAGGATGGTGTGGATTGCACCCTCAGCAAGTTTGCAGATGACACTAAACTGGGAGGAGTGGTAGATACGCTGGAGGGTAGGGATAGACTACAGAGGGACCTAGACAAATTGGAGGATTGGGCCAAAAGAAATCTGATGAGGTTCAACAAAGACAAGTGCAGAGTCCTGCACTTAGGACGGAAGAATCCAATGCACCGCTACAGACTAGGGACCGAATGGCTAGGCAGCAGTTCTGCAGAGAAGGACCTAGGGGTGACAGTGGACGAGAAGCTGGATATGAGTCAAAAGTGTGCCCTTGTTGCCAAGAAGGCCAATGGAATTTTGGGGTGTATAAGTAGGGGCATTGCCAGCAGATCGAGGGATGTGATCATTCCTCTCTATTCGACATTGGTGAGGCCTCATCTGGAGTACTGTGTCCAGTTTTGGGCCCCACACTACAAGAAGGATGAGGAAAAATTGGAGAGAGTCCAGCGAAGGGCAACAAAAATGATTAGGGGGCTGGAACACATGACTTATGAGGAGAGGCTGAGGGAACTGGGATTGTTTAGTCTACAGAAGAGAAGAATGAGGGGGGATTTGATAGCTGCTTTCAACTACCTGAGAGGTGGTTCCAGAGAGGATGGTTCTAGACTATTCTCAGTGGTAGAAGATGACAGGACAAGGAGTAATGGTCTCAAGTTGCAGTGGGGGAGGTTTAGGTTGGATATTAGGAAAAAATTTTTCACTAGGAGGGTGGTGAAACACTGGAATGCGTTACCTAGGGAGGTGGTGGAATCCCCTTCCTTAGAAGTTTTTAAGGTCAGGCTTGACAAAGCCCTGGCTGGGATGATTTAGTTGGGATTGGTCCTGCTCTGGGCAGGGGGTTGGACTAGATGGCCTCCAGAAGTCCCTTCCAACTCTGTTATTCTATGATTCTATGATTCTATTACAGAATAGCTCCAAATCTGTCACATTTGTATTTTGTCTTTGTAGTTCAATTATGATTTACTCCCAGAGCACATTCTTGCAGGTGAGATTATTATATTTGTAGTGTGTTGAAAGAATGCCATGATGATTCCTGTTATATCTGTTGTAAACACAGAGAAATGGTCATGCTGCTCTTGACTTCTGAGTGTTTGATTTCTCAACCAGAATAGTGCACCAATGGTAGGATATATAATAAAGTAAAGAGGTACCAGCAATAATTATGCTCATATATGGATACTGAGAGTATACTTGACATTTGAGGGGGAATCTGAAGTTTCTTCATAGCATGCTACATTATGCCTAATACATTTGATGAATATTTTAAAGGTAGCAGGGAGCTTTGGGATTTTCTGGACTTGTGGGTGGTTGGGCTTGTTCGTTTTGACTCACTGCATTTCTTAAATAAAATTGTTTAAAAGAAACAAGGCATCAATTCTGGCAGGAGATTTGGGGGTGCCTGATGTGATTCATGAGTATCTTCGGCTGTTTAATGCCGATGTACATTTTGAAAAAACACAAGACATAAATTGGTCAGAAGCTGTTCTCTTTCACCAGCTACATAAACCTAACTTTCAATATTGCATACTTTCTAAGTAATTATAAGAAAGACTGGAATAGGCTCCTATACGACATGCACCCTCTTTTATCAAAGAAACAAAATAAAGTATATTCCATTTAAATTCAATTAAAGCTGCAAAAACCCAAACCTGAAAATTCAAAATTATCTGGGGCAGAGCCTGAGCTGGTGGAGCTATGACAGTTTATATCAACTGAGGATCTGCCTCTCTGCCATTAACTCATGGCTTAGGTGATCCATTACCATACCAGAGCATGCCCATGGATCATCTAATCTACTCATTTTGCTCCAACTGGGGTTAATTCCAGGGATTTCAGATGAAGATGGAAAATCCAGATGATGTGCAATGCCACTTACTATTTATTATTTGTATTGGCGTAGTGCCTAGGAGGGCCCAGTCATGGCCTCACTGTGCTAGATGCTGTACAAACACAGAGCAGAAAAGTGGTATGTCCCCTCTTACAATCTATGCATGAGACAAGAGATAGCAGGTGACTACAGACAGGGGAGCACAAGGAAACAATAAGACCATCCTGGTCAGCATAATGGGTTGTGGTCTCAGCTCTCCAACTGCCTATGCATGGACACACTTTTTAAAATACTGTACATTTGCCACTGTTTTACTGGGCACTGCACAGACACACAGTGAATTGTAGTCTCTGCCCCAATGGAGATCAGGTTCTTACTGGGCCAGGTGCCTCAGAGACACACAGTAAGAGACAGTCCCTGCCGCAACAGAGATCAGATTCTCATTGTGCCAGGTGCAGCACAGACACATAGAGGGAGGTGGGGGCAAACGTTTCTTCCTGAGACCAGGTGGTGATCAGTTCATGCCCACTGAATTCCAGTTCTCAGCATGAATACATGTGTGTAGATAAAATAAATGATCAAATGCTTTTTCATTAATCCATTCAAAATGTTGACAGTTCTGATGGTCAAGGATGTGTTTTTCTGGATTGTCTCTGCCTTCCTGAAAATCCTGCTTGCTGAAAGCTTATACATTTCTGGCCTTGCACTCACAGCCTCAGCCATCAGACATCTCACATAGCTCACACAAACACCAAAAAAAGAATATCTTGTTTTACCAGATCTTGCTTTAAAACCAGACCTCTCCAGCTGCTTGTGACAGACAAAGTTGCCCACACAAATTGTGCTGAAGAGTCTTTATTCTATAATACTGTTGCCATTCAGGTTTCTGAAGTGCCTTGATCTACCAACCACTCCTGCCCAAAAAGAAAAGAGAAAACAGGAGTGATGATAAAGGGTTTACAGCAGAGAGAGATTGAGCATCAGTAAATTTCAGCATATGACTGATCTAATAATGTTCCTCAGCTAAGAACACAAAGGAACTTTCATAACGTTATCATAACAAGCTGTACTAAAAGTGTTTTTGTTCCCTTCAAGGTATGAATTATGTGACCCATACTCTTTTTTTAAATTGCTTTTCATTATATATAAGTTTGATAGGTTTCTTCCAAGGAAAAATTAAATACATTAACTAACTCCTCTGCAGCTATTTATTCAGAAGATCCAGGACCATAGAGATCTGGTTTCTGGAGAGAAGAAATTATCTATGTTCTTACCCTGTGCCTAATACTTCAGATTAGAAAAACTCTAGGACAGAAAGATTCTGTGCTGCGCCTTATAAGAAGTGTCACACAGAAGGGGTAGCCCAGAGGATAGGCATAGCCACCTTTATGCCTGGCTGGGGGCTGATGTGGTCCCCAGAATAAATTAGAGCATCTTTGGGGCTGCTCTATTTCATGTCAGCCTTATCAATGTTACCTGTGGGCTGTATTGCAACCCAGAGCAAACTAGGTTTGCCATAGCACCGAGTGGTATGGGCACACCCTTCATGCCCTGGGACATCTTTAGATAGCCCCACATGGTTATCACGCTGTGACGGGGTGTACCTACTCTGCACCACATCAGCAGGGGTTAACCCCACACTGTAGGCGGAGGAAATCACACACCTCACTGCTGCTGGGCATGTTCCAACTGAGACCAGAGTATAAAAGGGAGTAGCTCACCTCAATCTGGGCTGGCCATTGCTGAGAACAGATGTGTGTTGCAGGCACCTGCTTGGAGACTGCCAGAGCTCCAGGACATAGAAGCCAGCTGGGTTGAGACTCCAGCCGACTCCCAGCCAACACTGACGGAGAAAAGACAGCAGAGGCCATGAGACTACCATTGCTGGAAGGAAGGGTAGGAAGTGGCCCAGGGAATGGGACTGTAGTATCGGGTGTCCAAAGCTGATTATAGAAGCACCAGTTCCCTAGGGCCCTGGGCTGGGACTCCTACCCTGGCTGTTCCACCACCGGAGCAGCTGAAGCCCAGAGGAGCAAACTTAACTGCAGGACTACCCCACTGACTCTGGCCATGGGGCCCTACTGCCCTGAACGGCAAGGCTCCTGCATAGACTTGGGCTGCCCTGACCAGAGGGCCAGCTCCACAGATTTTGGCCACTGGACCATACTATCCTGATCCACACGACCCTTGCACAGACTTGGGCCCTAGGCTGTGCTGTCCTGAGGGGAAGGAATGCCTTACTGACTCTGGCCATTGGACCATACTGCCCTGAGCTGCAAGCCGCCACCTAGATCTAGGCTATTGGGCTACCATTTTGATAACCTTCACAATCTGGCACCCCTTGATGGGGTGTACCTACTCTGTGACAGACCCACTGTGTGCCACCAGAATGGAGGACAGGACAGCAGCCCTTCACTTTAATTTAAATTATATGTAAAATACCTATTGGATATTAAGAGCCAGTGATGCTAGTAATGCTTGGTTACTTATAGTGGATTTGGAACAAGCTTTGCTGCTGCTTGGTACTTCTGGGAAAGTAAATTTTAAATAGGGAAAAAGGATAAAATCCTCCTCCTCATGCAGATTTAGGGTATTTGAGACTCTGTTTTATTTTGTGGCACTAATACAGTAAAGCTTATTTTCATCCTTCAGTGCAAACTCTGAACTTAATGGTAGACTCACCAATGCAGCCATGAATATGGAATATTAAAGGAGCAGTACCTGTAATACTGTACCATTATCTGATTAGTGAACTTTCCTTGTACATGGAGGTTAAAACTATGAACTTGGCACCAAGACATCTCTGTCATCTTCCTAGCTCCATGCATATACCATCTTGCTGTGTAATTTTGAAACACAGGGGTTAAAATTTGTGACCTTGAAAATGAGCAGACCAGTACGTTCCTCACAGGAATGTGTGCCAGGTGGCTTTACTAACTAACATTTGTGAAGTGCTTTGAGATCTTTGTATATCCCATGTGTCTTTCATCTAAAGTCTTACTAAAATGACATTTGTATTACACTCAAGATAATGGGGTATATTCTCTCCTGTGCTTGCACAGGCGGTGGTGTCAGAGAGCCAGTTATGGCTTGCTGAGAGTAAGGGCCAACCCTGGTCCCAACGCAACTTAGATTGGCTGATGAGGCACTAAAGCTTCATGGTCCAGGGGATTAGGTACTGGACTGGGGATCTGGGTTCTAGCCATGGTTCTAGGCCTGACTAATAACCTTGGGTGAGTCACTTCAGTACTCTGTGCATTAGTTTCCCCATTTGTAAAGTGAGGATAATGATACCTTCCTTTGTAAAATATCTTGAGATCTATGAATGGAAAGTGGAATATAAGAGCTAAATACTATTATATGAGTGGCAGGTCCAGAGGGACATTACATAATATGCTTTATTGAGTCATCTTGCTGGAATAACTTGTGATCCCAAGTATTTAAAGATCCATAGAATCATAGAATATCAAGGTTGGAAGGGACCTCAGGAGATCATCTAGTCCAACCCCCTGCTCAAAGCAGGACCAATCCCCAACTACATCATCCCAGCCAGGGCTTTGTTAAGCCTGACCTTAAAAACCTCTAAGGAAGGAGATTCCACCACCTCCCTAGGTAACGCATTCCAGTGCTTCACCACCCTCCTAGTGAAAAAGTTTTTCCTAATATCCAACCTAAACCTCCCCCACTGCAACTTGAGACCATTACTCCTTGTTCTGTCATCTGCTACCACTGAGAACAGTCTAGATCCATCTTCTTTGGAACTCCCTTTCAGGTAGTTGAAAGCAGTTATCAAATCCCCCCTCATTCTTCTTTTCTGCAGACTAAACAATCCCAGTTCCCTCAGCTTCTCCTCATAAGTCCCGTGTTCCAGTCCCCTAATCATTTTTATTGCCCTCCGCTGGACTCTTTCCAATTTTTCCACATCCTTCTTGTAGCGGGGGGCCCAAAACAGCACTACAGATGGGGCCTCACCAATGTCGAATAGAGGTGGACGATCACGTCCCTTGATTTTCTGGCAATGCCTCTACTTATACAGCCCAAAATGCCATTAGCCTTCTTGGCAACAAGGGCACACTTTTGACTCATATCCAGCTTCTCGTCCACTGTAACACCTCTGTCCTTTTCTGCAGAACTGATACCTAGCCATTCGGTCCCTAGTCTGTAGCAATGCATGGGATTCTTCCATCCTAAGTGAAGGACTCTGCACTTGTCTTTGTTGAACCTCATCAGATTTCTTTTGGCCCAATCCTCTAATTCGTCTAGGTCCCTCTGTAGTCTATCCCTACCCTCCAGCATATCTACCACTCCTCCCAGTTTAGAGTCATCTGCAAATTTGCTGAGGGTGCAGTCCACACCATCCTCCAGATCATTAATGAAGATATTGAACAAAACTGGCCCCAGGACCGACCCTTGGGGCACTCTGCTTGATACCGACTGCCAACTAGACATGGAGCCATTGATCACTACCCATTGAGCTAGACGATCTAGCCAGCTTTCTATCCACCTTATAGTCCATTCATCCAGCCCATTCTTTTTTAACTTGCTGGCAAGAATACTGTGGGAGACCATATCAAAAGCTTTGCTAAAGTCGAGGAATAACACGTCCACTGCTTTCCCCTCATCCACAGAGCCAGTTATCTTGTCATAGAAGGCAATTAGATTAGTCAGGCATGACTTTCCCTTGGTGAATCCATGCTGACTGTTCCTGATCACTTTCCTCTCCTCTAAGTGCTTCAGAATTGATTCCTTGAGGACCTGCTCCATGATTTTTCCAGGGACTGAGGTGAGGCTGACTGGCCTGTAATTCCCTGGATCCTCCTCCTTCCTTTTTTAAAGATGGGAACTACATTAGCCTTTTTCCAGTCGTCCAGTACCTCCCCCGATCGCCATGAGTTTTCAAAGATAATGGCCAATGGCTCTGCAATCACATCCGCCAACTCCTTTAGCACCCTCGGATGCAGCGCATCCGGCCCCATGGATTTGTGCTCGTCCAGCTTTTCTAAATAGTCCTGAACCACAGAGGGCTGGTCATCTCCTCCCCATGCTGTGCTGCTCAGTGCAGTAGTCTGGGAGCTGACCTTGTTTGTGAAGACAGAGGCAAAAAAAGCATTGAGTACCTTAGCTTTTTCCACATCCTCTGTCACTAGGTTGCATCCCTCATTCAGTAAGGGGCCCACACTTTCCTTGACTGACTTCTTGTTGCTAACATACCCGAAGAAACCCTTCTTGTTACTCTTAACATCTCTTGCTAGCTGCAACTCCAAGTATGATTTGGCCTTCCTGATTTCCTGAGAAATATTTTTATACTCCTCCCTGGTCATTTGTTCAATCTTCCACTTCCTGTAAGCTTCTTTTTTGTGTTTAAGATCACCAAGGATTTCACCGTTAAGCCAATCTGGTCACCTGCCATATTTACTAGTCTTTCTACACATCGGGATGGTTTGTTCCTGTAACCTCAATAAGGATTCTTTAAAATACAGCCAGCTCTCCTGGACTCCTTTCCCCCTCATGTTATTCTCCCAGGGGATCCTGCCCATCAGTTCCCTGAGGTAGTCAGTCTGCTTTTCTGAAGTCCAGGGTCCATATTCTGCTGCTCTCCTTTCTTCCTTGTGTCAGGATCCTGAACTCGACCATCTCATGGTCACTGCCTCCCATCTATTTGACTACATGAGTGTTCATACCTCTTTCAACTAAGAGATCCAAATGAAAGATGTGGGGCTCAGGGAAGGCTTGCACATTTGTGATTCTTCCTGCAGAACTCTGGATCAGTAAATCAATAAGTTAGAAACAGAGTTTTTATATGTAATGGATATAATCTTGCTCCGGTATTTCTCATGCTATTGCTCAGTCCAGCATTCATCAACATTACTAGGTAAGCAGCATTTCTCCATATGAACACATCTGCTTAAGGACTAAGGCTCTGAGAGTGTTCACCTTTTACTGTGACTATAAAAGCACTTCTCTCAACAAGGAGGGCAGATGCTCAGCTGGTTGTCGTACTCCCATTGACTTCAGTGGAGCTCTGATGATTTACACCAGCTGAGGATCTGCCCCAAAGTTGCTAAAAGTGATATTAGAATTTAGCAACAGATTTTCTTTTCTCCCCATCTCACAAATGTTGCTCCTTCATTTACTCTGATAACTTTTCACCATGATGAAAAATATTCTTGTGGGATTGGGTGGATAAGTAACACTGCTTGGTGCTTTAGAACAGTGGTTCTCAACCAGAGGTCTGGGGGCCACAAGCAATTTTTAGGGGGTCCACCAAGCAGGGCTGGCATTAGACTTGCTGGGGCCCAGGGTAGAAAGCCAAAGCCCCACCACCTGGGGCTGAAGCCCGTGGCCCGAGCCCTGCCATCCAGGGCTGAAGCCAAAACCTGAGCAACTTAGTTTCATGAGGCCCCCTGTGGTGTGAGGCCCTGGGCAGTTGCCCTGCTTGCTACCCCCTAACGCTGGCCCTGGCCCTGCAGAAAACACAGTAGTTGTGGCACAGATGGGCCACGGAGATTTTATAGCATGCTGGGGGGGGGGGAGCTCAGAAAGAAAAAGGTTGAGACCCCCTGCTTTAGAATAAAACAGTGTGATAAGTTACCTCATCACTTAAAATGCTTCATACTGAGTATGTTGCATAAGGGCCTAGAAGAATGGGACTTTTAAAAATATACAAAGGACCATACTCAGCCCTGCGATAAGCAGGCCCAACTCAGTTCATTTAAAAGAGTTGCATCCAATTAGACAAGGCCAGAACTAGGGACAGAGGTGGCATAACACTATTTTTGCCCTGGCCTTCTCTCCTGGGCTGTGTCTTCTGTGCTGCATGAACTTTATTTTTTTAAATAAGCTAAAGGGCCAAACCCTGCTCCATTCACTTATGGGAGCAGTTCCGTTGAGGGCAGTGGGCCTAGTTGTGTTACTGCTGAAGACAATGGGAAGGAAATGAGCAGGATTCACCCAAAGTTTCATTTGTACCACATTCCATCGAAAGATCTAGATCTGGGTCCTTGCTTCAGCCACTTTTCACATCTGCTAGCCCAAAGCTGGCTTAATTGGGGATTGCCCCTTGGCCAGTGACTTCTATCCCATTTCCCCTGCTTGACCCCGATATAGGGCACATTGCTGGAGAGCCTTTCATTCCTGATTCCTTGGCTGCTGTCATGGTCCCTTGGTGTTAGAGCAGTTCTAGGTTGCACCTTGGCACTGGCCTAAGGAATGGAGAGACGTATAGGTGGCTGAAAGCCATTTTCATGATTTCTTTCTTCTGAGATGCACCAAGCAGAGAAGGGCTGGTCTGAGAATCTGTCCCAAAGCTTTTGATTTTTAGTGCTGGTCACAGAGGGTTCTGTGCATACGCGCTGACTCTGTGGGTGCTCTGGGGCTGGAGCACCCACGGGGAAAATCTGGTGGGTGCTGAGCACCCATCGGCAGTGCCCCTATCAGCTCCCCACCCCCAGCCTTCCAGTGCCTCCTGCCCACGAGCGGGCCCTGCGGATCAGCGCCTCCCCCTTCCCTCCCAGCACCTCCTGCCTACCGTGATCAGCTGTTTCACCACCGTGATCAGCTGTTTCACGGTGTGCAGGAGGCTGGGGTGGGGGTGGAGGGAGGATGTGGCATGCTCGGGGGAGGGGGGTGGAACTGGGCGAGAAGAGGCGGTGCGGGGCCTTGGGGAAGGGATGGAATGGGGGTGAGGCCTGGGGCAGAGCCAGGGGTTGAGCACTTTGGAAAGTTGGTGCCTGCAGTTCTATGAGTAAAATAGTCTACTTCCCTCAATGGATTTTTGAGTGATGGCTGTTAGCTCACATTCTATCCCTTACCCTGCTCCTAGTCTATGTAGCTGGCAGGACTTAGAGGAACCAGAAGAGCAAGGGATGAAAAAGCTGGGCAGGGCAGCTATGCAGAGCAAGGCTGGCTCCTGGTCTATAAGTACTCCTGGTCCTGGTCTGCATTTGTGGACCCCTGTGGTGGGGGTCACAGAGTAGCTAGATGGAATTTTAGCCTGCCTGTTAGCCTGTGATGGATGGGAAAAATGCAGCACAGAGGCTCCTCCCACCTGTTTCTGGGCTTCACCCCTTTCCCCCAGGCAGGCAAGTGGAAGTGTGATGGCCACCCTTTCAGCTGACACTTTGGGGATCGAACTGTGGGCTTCCAGAACTAAAAGCATAAGCTGCTGCGGTTTGAACTAAAGATCCCTAGTTGTGACACAGCCCCATATCACCTGTGTATTGGGCATGTGAGGAGCATGAAGACCTATACCACACAGTCACCAGTGGTTTACAGAAGCAATGGGGGTAAATCCTTCTCTTTCCCACTCTTTATGAGCCCTCTTCCCTTTATATTTTTGCAACTTGGATGCAAAAGCCTCATAGGTTTTTTCCTTATTTGCACACAGCTCAGCAGAGGCAGGATAGGCTCCAGAGTGGCTTGCCAAACAGTGAGCTTACTATCTAGTAAGATATTAAGTGAAGCATTCTCAGCAGGGTTTTCTTCAGATTATTTTATTCAACAGATACATTTTTTGGTCAGCAAATTCAAAAAGGTCTTTATTCAGACCATCAGACGCAAAGCATGTACAAATTAAATGAGTGTCTCCAACAATCATTTTAAAAGGAAAAGGTACATCAGGTACCATACGAGCTTAACACACACTAACCTGAGGCAGAATATCATAACAAATCAAGCTATAGAACATAACAGTAAACAGAATAGGCTATAGTTAGGAATATTAACAACAGTTATATACAATAAGAAAAGGAGGACTTGTGGCACCTTAGAGACTAACCAATTTATTTGAGTCGTGAGCTACAGCTCACTTCATCGGATGCATTTCCACTGAATGCATCCGATGAAGTGAGCTGTAGCTCACGAAAGCTTATGCTCAAATAAATTGGTTAGTCTCTAAGGTGCCACAAGTACTCCTTTTCTTTTTGCGAATACAGACTAACACGGCTGCTACTCTGAAACCCGTTATATACAATGTGCCCATTTTCTGAAAAAGTTTAGTTTGATTGTTCCTTTAAATGATGAGTTGTCCCAGCTGGTCTCAGTGTGACACAGCAGCCATTGCAAAGATAAGACAAAGTTAAACTAAGAAAACACTTACAAAGATCGCAATATTTCAGAGGTCATTGGATGCTGAGGGCCTCTGGTGATCGAATAAATAACCTAGACAAAAGCACTATAAATGACAGCAAAATGTGCCAGGAAACAACAAACAAACTAATGAAGTGTCTTGAGACTAAAACAAATTGGTTCCTAAGAGGCAAATCAATAGATTTTGAAATGTCGGAAGAGAATATATAACAGAGTATATTTGCATATGCCTTGTATACAGTTTCTGTTTGCCTATAGTTCTTGATTTTTACAGTAAGAAAGTATCAGAAAGGAGCCAAAGGTAATATAAAATTTCAGCATGATTCAGAGTTTTCACAATCTTGAATTGTCTGTGCATATTGCCTATCCATCATAGTATATAGAATAGACTCACAATGTACGTTCAATGACATACACTATATGAAGGTCACTTATACATTTTGCGTCTATGAAAAACACAGGCCACTTTTAAATTTTGTAGCTTAAAGCATGTTACACATTTTTAAAGGCTGCCAGCTTGCACATAGAGTGTTTGAAAAAGATATGCAAACAGTGGATTTGATTCTCCTTCCATGTCAGCAGGGTAAATCAGGAGTCAATCCACTGAAGTCAATGCATTTATACCAATGTACAGTCAGTCTAAGCACAAAGCAAATCAGGCCCACTGTTCATATCCTCCACCCCAAGAATGTTGTATTTTACCGACACATTTTATTTCTGACAAGTTTTTCTCAGTCAAATCGCTGTCTGTAAAAAGTCTGTTTCCATTTACTTCTCAGCATAAGACAACAACTAAGTTCAAAGTACAATATATTTTGGCTGTTTTCTAAGTTTCATTCCAAGTTTTCTTTGAAACCTGCTAGATAGATCTAATTGGTACCTTCTCATCAAAAGGTGACTTTCTATGATTTGCTTTATTGTTCTATCAAACAATGCATTTCTCAACATATTATAGTTACAAAGTTACTTCAGTGATATGATGTCCATGTACCACAGATAAGAGTATAAATGCCTAATTAGATCACACCACTTTAACTTAGCAGTGAGCTGACTAGTTCACACTGTACTTATACAATATGTAATTGCTTTGGTCTTCTTAAAGGACTATTTCAGAATCTCCGGTGAAATGTTTGCTTTCATCAGTTGAAGATTCTATTAAATTGCTTTTACAGGCAGCAGCACAAGTGTCAATATAGTGCTTTCTTTGCATTTTCAGAAGTTTGTGAAAGTACCTACAAAATATTACTTGTCAGTGTTCTGATTCTTCTTAGAAATGAACAGCTTTCAGCAGATACCGCTCAAGATAGACGCTTTAGATTAAACTGACTTGGTTGACAATGGCATAAAAATAGAATATTAGGGTAAAGAGAATATTATATTAGTCTGACTAATGTAGCATTTACTTAATAGATTCATTTTTCAGAGTGATTGAACTCTGAGCTATTTTGCAAAATGCTCTGGCTTCACTTGTGTTATCACCATGTAAGCAACAGCAAATGATATAAATCACCTCCCCTTTTTCCTTTTGAAAAACTTTCTAAAGACATCAAGTAAAATCTCTCTTTTTTAAAATTTTTCCTGTACCCTTCCTTCCTTCACAGACTGTAATGTGGAGCTGCTGATTCGGTTTAGATACATACACCCAGTGTATGTATACCCTTTCCATACCAAGTACAGAACTGGACATTTACAGAATGCACCGTCCCACACTCATGCCATAACAGCAACATACTAACTCTTTGAACGTCTTTCTCATTTCCAGACTCCGGAAAGCATAAATTAGGGGGTCGATGACTGAATTGCACATAATCAGGACCAGATATGTGTTGAAGTGTGAGGTGTAGCAAACACAGTGTGGGTTTGTGGGGCAAGAAATGATGAGAATGAGATGAAGAAAGAAAGGTGCCCAACAAACAATGAAGACCCCAAGTAATATAGTGATTGTCACAGCCCCCTTCATACAGGTCCGCTGATGAGGAACCCCATCCACTGGGAGGGCTGCGATCCGTTTAACATGCAGGCGTGCAAACAAGAACATGTGAACATAAAGGGAGGCCATGAGAAGAAGCATGGTGAAGAACATAGTGATGAGACAGACAATGACAGTTTTGCTTTCCGAGTAGACAATGAACATGATGCCACAGATTATGCAAGCAATCCAAATAACCACAATTAGAGCTAAGGCTTTCTTTACAGTCATGATGCTGTGATAACGGAGAGCATAGAAAATAGTAATGTACCTGTCAATAGCTATAACCAAGAGGTTGCAAATTGAGGCTACCAAAGAGATACAGATCATTGAGTCAAATATATTGTCCATATGCTGGATAAAGTGGTCATCAATGATCAAGTAGCCATTGCTCAGGATTGCAATCATGATAGTCTCCAGGGCATTTGACATGCTCACTAGGATGTCTGCTGCTGCCAAGCTGCACAAGAAAAAGTACATGGGGGAATGTAGGTTTCCATTCTTCAGCACCGCGAGGATTACAAGGATGTTTTCCAGCAGGCTGATGATCCCTAAAGTCAAGAAGACCTCGGCTTTAATGAATACTTGCTCACAAAATCCATTGCTGCTCCTGTTGCTGAGGAGGATTGAATCATTGAAGTCCTCAGTGGTATTAACCAGCACAGGCTGAAATGTAAGCGCACACTGTGTAGTATTCATTATCAACCCGGGACTTGATTTCCACGCGATTACAGAACTGGCATCAGTTCAGTTTGAAAAAAAAAAATCCTTCCAAACTGTCTCTGGGTTTATCGAATGGGACCAGATAGGGCTTTGTTTTTGTTGTTAAAAATATAAATGCATAAAGCCTTTTTGTTTTAAAGGGAGTTTTATGTCAAACATTCAAAGACTCTATTTTTCTCCCTGAAATCAAAGTGAACAGCAAATTTCAGTCATCCCTCTGGGGAGAAAAAAAGAAAAATCAGCAGCACTTTTACTCTCTTTCTAGTTCTCCTGCTGATTAAAAGTGAATAGCTTTCTTATCTGTTACCATAAGCTGGGACCGCTGCAGGGCATCCCGACTGGAAATCATGCTGTAGCTCAGTGAAATACCTCGTCCTGTTTCACCTGCAAGAAGGGGGAAAGAAAAAAGAAAATCAAGGAATTTATACATTCATGAAAGGAAAAACAACTCCTACTTAGTCTTCTGTACAGCACAATGGCCATTAGAGAGAAAGCTCCTTCCTGATTGACAGCTACAAACACCAGGTACAGCACCCCCATTGAAAAGTCCTCTTTAGTCAGATGTGAAACTATTTGGTGCCCTCTGCAGATCAGAGATATAATCTGTTTTCATTTTAAAATATAGAACTGGCTGCAAAACAGAGGCTTAGTGGGAATGAGAGGATAGGGAGTGGGGGAGCCTTTTGCTGCTCCCAGAGGTGTTGCTCCAGGATATGGGAGCACCTTGCAATAGTGGTAGGACAGCCAAATATGGCTACCTGCCCCTACTGTGAAGGAGACCCCCAACAAGTGCACATGGAGAGGGAGTCTGGAACCAATGCCTTCTGATTCCATCTGAGAAAAAGGAACCCAGAGCTGCTGAGGGTGTATTAAGGAACCCATCCCAGGGACACCAATCCCATGCCAATTGCCTCCATCCAACCCAATATTGCAAGGCTCCCAAGCCCCCAGGACCTTGTATCCTCAGGTGTGGCCCCCACACCGCACTGGGGTCCTGTTCTGGAGGATTGGGACTGGATGTTGCTGTGCCTGAAAGCCATGAGGGAGCAGGCTTCTAACTTAGCTGCTCTCTCATGGGGGGAGAGGGAAGGAGGAGCTGCAGGCTCTGCTGGGTGCTTTGGGTGTCATGTTCCTCTGTATCAGCTATAGACTGGTCACTGAGCTTGCTTAGCCACATCAGATGTGTTCCTCATAAGATCTTTTAATGCTCTGCTGGGTATAGCTGAGGTTCGTTTAAATAGGGTATTTTACACATTGTCTCTCCCAGTGGCTGAACAGTTCAATACAGCATTCCATGAAGTGGGAGTGGGTGGTCCTGGCCTGGCAATGGGGGCCTAACAGTGCCCCCGCACCCAGTATCAGTGTGATGATTTGGGGAATCTATGTGCAGCTTAGGAATTCTGGTTGATCTTACGATATTGCTGTATCATTGAATATCTCAGGGCTAAGTCTACTCTTAAAACACTACAGTGGCATAGCTGCACCACTAATCAGTGTAGCCACTCACGACAATGGTGGGAGGGGTTCTCCAGTCAGCGTAATTAATTCACCTCCCTAGCTGATCACAATGGTCCCTTTTGGCCTTAGAACCTATGACTCTAGGAACCTGGATTTACACTGGGAGAAAACAGCATAAACTGGGCTGAAACTGGCCTGATGTATTCAGAGTGACTGGACACAAATTTTTTTAGATGTGGCCACCTAAGATCATTTCAGTGTTTTACCCTGAGCCAAAGAGGAGTCTGGGGCAGATACTTATGACTCAGGTTATACTTGAGTAAAACTAATGAGAAAGAATTGAAGTCTATTTTCTTCATTTTCTTTTATGCTATAATACTATGTGGTGATATTTCATATTCTTTGCCACTGAAGTGCAACACAAACCATTTGCATTCATCTAGCTTTCCTGTCCAGCTGGCCCAAAGGGTTTTTAAACCCTCGAAATTCTGATTTACCATTGAAATGCTAATGGCACATTCTAATGATCCTCCATGTTTTTAATTTCATATAATGGCTGCACTCAAATTATACATGCACATGTGCCTTTTGCTTTCACTAATTTTTTAGTATAAGATTTTTTCCCACTTGAGAAGTATCTCTCATGTTTTGTTTCCTGTTAGAATTGCCATGGAAAAATAACAGAAAGTATCTAAATAAATTGGCTGAGGAAAGACTCTCAGTAACTGCACGCACGCTTCCAGTTTCATTTCAGAAATGCTTTCGTCTAATTGTCGCAGAAGCTAGCCATCATGTTTCTTGTTTTGTCTTCTTTTTTTCAGAGTGTCTTGGTATTTGTTTACACCATCTTGCTAGTTTCTTGTTAGTTCTGTTCTCAGTCATGCCACTGCAATGCCAGTAACTTCTGCTGAATAGCCAAGAGCAGAATTTGGCCCAATAGTTACTGATTTTAGAGAGGACAGATGGCCTTGTCATGAAAGCACCAGAGTGGGACCCAACAGATTTGGGTCTAATTGTCTGTTCTGCCATAGACTTCCTGTGTGACCTTGCACTAGCTGCTCAGTCTTTCGAGGCTTCATTTTCCCTACTGGAATATGGGGGTAATAATACTTCTTTTCTACCATCCTTTGTCTCTGCGACTCCAATCTCTTTGAACTACGAAACCATCGAATCAGTTTCCAGCTTTTGCTATCTGGGTTCTATACTTACCAACTCCCCCAATTCTCACACGGAGGTGCTCCATCGGTTTCGCATCGCAGCATCTACCATGGGCCATTTACAATGGATATGGAATCAACATCATCTTAGTATGACAACCAAGTGCAGGATTTATTCGAGCTACATCCTTCCCATACTATTGTATGGCTGTGAAACATGGACACTATGCCACACAGACTGGACAGAGCTGAAGGCTTTCCACACAAAATGTCAACGTGGTATGTTGGGCATAAAGTGGAATGACTTCTTCTGTAATTCAGATGTTTATGGTCGTTTGGGTCTACAGATTACTGGGGCCATTTTTCAGAGGTGGTGCCTTACGCTTTTCAGACATGTCGCAAGGATGCCACAACGCTGTTCTCTGGGTGGCTTGTAAAATCCGGGATAAAATTCCACCAACCGAGGGTGGACGCAGCCCGGAGGCAGACCCCCTATTACATGGGTTTATCAAGTCTGTTCCAATGTTGGACTCTCAGGCTTTCAAGCCTTTGCGGTTGTGCAGGAATGGACCAAATGGCAAACGATCACTACAGCCAACTGTCTGGCTAAGTGTTGAAGAAGAAGAACTTAGGTGCACAAGTCCCACTGATTTCCAATGGGACTTATTCTCCTTAGCCTCTTAGGCAGTTCTGAAAATCCTGCCTGTAATATTTTATAAACTGCTCATTGTGAGCAGATGCGGTGCCACAATAGGAAAACATATATTAGTGTACCTTATTAACTGGGAGCATTTAGCTCAGCTGAAGATGACTTATGAGGCATGACACTTCTTTTGACCAAAATGTATCTTCAGCCCAGACAAACCATTTATTGTCATCTTCACTGTTGTAAATTATTGAAATCAGAGATGCTGAATCGTGAAATCGAAGCAATTCAAATTGTTGAGCTGGAGCACAAACTGATTTCAGTTTTCCTCTTTCTTTCATTGGTGCTGCATTCCTCTTTGCTACTCATTTCAAAGACCCATGTCACAGATTTGTCCAGCTGTAAGCTCTGACTTCAGTTCTGGAACCAAAAGTCATTAAATAACTCTGCAACAAAGTGAACTTAATTTCCCAATGTGTCATACAGCCTACATGCCATTTTCACTGACGGCGGCAACTGCAAATTGAATTTGTTATGCTCCAAAGTGAATTAATAGTACTACCAACCAAGGAATTTATATGCTAAAAGTGGTGAGGGCTTGGAAACCAAACTTCTGTGATGTTTCTAATGCTTGCAAGCTCAGAGTCCGGTTAATAAAGGTCAATAGAAAAAACAAAATGGGGGAAAAGCTGTATCTGCATAAGAGATAACGGCATTTTGGCCTGTCTACTCTTACAGTGCTGCAGCAGCACGCTACCTATGTCAGCGTGAGAGCTTCTCCCACCAGTGTAGGTACTCCACCACCTCCCCGAGATGTGGTAACTATGGCGACAGGAGAAGCCCTCCCGTTGACATAGCGCTGTCTACACTGGGGTTTCTGCGCCCCCGAGTGATGTAATTATACCGACATAAGTTCCTAGTGTAGCCCAAGCCTTAGGCCTAGGTTTTAAAGGTGTTGTTCTGTTCAGCGTTACAAGGCCTAAGTGACTTAGACAGCTAAGTCCTATTTTCTAAAGTGTTAGTCACTGATGGCCAGAGTTTTAAAGGTGTTTAGTCTTCTGGTGGATTTTCAAAAGCACCTTGGCATCTAACACCCATTGAAAGGAGTTAGGTGCCTAGAAGTTTTTGAAATTTCCACTAGATGCTAAAACTCCTTTAAAATTCTGGCCCTTAGGAATGTAAGCTCCATTGACTTTCAGTGAGACTTAGGCTTCTAAGGGCTAGCTTCACAGAAGTACTTAGGCATTGCTACACCCACCCCGCTTGCAACACCTATCCGCTAGGTGCCCTGCTGCCTACTAGAATTCTCAGACTTAAGTGAGGAGTTAGGCACCTAAGAAAGGGATGCTCAGAAGCCAGCAATTTGAGTGAGAAGCTGCCGGAACTAGCTAGGAGTGAAATGGAGAGGAAATGGGTTTAGTTGCCTAACTCCCATTGATTTCTTCCCTCCTTTGGCGGCTGTAACCCTTGCCACTTGAAATGAGACAACAATCAGTAAGGGAGCAAGACTGCTTATTCCAGCCCATTCCTCCTCCAAACGCTGCTGAGGGGGTCACAGCACAAACACAATGAAGCTGGCACAGACCACCTATGCGGAATCCCCAAATCTTACCCTCGACATAATAGTTCCATGAAGTTCTCTGTGGCTGCACAGGAGAGTGCAGGACTGGCCCCTGGATGAGATCATGAACTCGTTTGGAGGGTTACTTCTCTCTTTTCCGTTGGAACTTCCAGTTTAAATGGATTGGTGGTTGATTTGTGACTCTTGCTCTTGTGTTTTGATGAGTCTTGGTGAGGTTATGAATAGACTTGGGTAGAAAAGGCCTAGGCCACAATGGGGCACTCCAGACAGCACCTGACTACATTGTCCTATGACTGTTTTTGAGTTTGAATACTTTTCCCATCCCAAATTAAGATTTTGACTTTTTAGGGAAAAATCCTTTATTAAAAAAAAAGTCAAAAACTTGAATGTGTTTGTGAACTAAAAAACTGGAAAATTATTCAATTTGGGTCAATTGAAACTTTTTGCTTTTTGTAACTTTGAAACATTTCATTTTGACTGCAATCCTTTCTACCCACCTCTCCCTTTTTTTAAACTTAAATTGTGATTAGCTTAGTTTTCTCAATGGAAAAGTCATTTTGAACCAGAAATTATATTTAGAAATATCATAATGAAATGTTTTGGCAACTCTGAAATGCTTCTCAAAAATTTTTCAAGTTGGGAGGTTTGTAACTGACCCTGTCTTGCAAACAGTTTTGGTTTTGCTGATCTGGTATGGTTTGACAAAAAAGGTATCTTTTTGAAAAATTCCTGACTATTCTAGTTATAAACTTAGTAGGGCCTGTTTGAATCTCAAGCTCACTGCAGCTCTGTTAAAGTATAGAACCATTATTTTAAATACCCTTTTTTACTTTTAAAGTCAATCAGTGAAATAGCTGTCTCACCTTGCCTCCAAGGTTCTGCAGTCCATGATGAATTTCCTGGTACTCTCCTCAAATGCTTTTAGAAACAGAATGTCTGACACACAATGAGCAATAACATTCTCCTTTCCACTGTGTCGTGTCCAGCTGAGTTCAGACAGCAAATTCACTACCTAGTCTTTGTCAAAACTATTGTTGAACCACCTGATGTGTTGAATGAGAAATACTTTGCTAGCTGCACTCTTAGTTGCTATGAAGCTATTTCCCCTTCTCTGTTCAGTTCTGACTCCAAATTTAAACTATAATGATTAGGGCCCCAATTTTGCAATATGATCCACTAGGGCAGACCTGTGAGGAATGATATGTTTGCAAAGTAAACCGAACGCTTCATGAACCTTGCCTAACTTTGTTTGGAAGGCATTAAAGTACCTCTGTTTAGCAAGAACATTTTTTGGCTCTGTGTAACTTTCATCCTGAGCATCACATTTCACTGATTTACCCCGAGTTTGTTTTAGGCTCGTTACAAAAGTTCCCATGGTGTAAAAGGTGCAGGGCAGCCTTTCTGGGTCCCTGATTGGCTAAGCCAATTTCACATGATCAGAAGGGACAGCCATGTTGCTAGTTGTGATTGGATATTCAGAAAACGTCCTGATTCCTGTTTGCAAAAGTACAATGCCAGCTCTCTCACATACTCTTCTTCCTATAACATACTTAAGCCTTCAGACACACAGAATCTTTGTGTAGTGTGATCAGGGAATGAGACAGATGTATGTATTTTTCCTTTGTGCATTGTAGAGGGTTTTGGCCCTACAGATGAAATCTGAAGTCTGAATGAACTTGGCAGTTCTTCATAGAGCTTGCCTCTTTCTGGGCTTCCAAGAGGCTAGTTGGCCCTTTCTCCTCCTGAAATCATTTGTGGTGCCTACCCTTAAGGCCTCTTCAAAGCCTTGGATAGCTAGAAACCAGAAATCCTGGCCCACTTGGAAAGATAACTTTTCAAAGGGACTAGAGGCCAAAATTCTACTACTGGAACTGTTCTTTGTATGAATGCCAGCATACTACTGACATGTTTTTTAATTAGGGGAAACAATTTTTTGTAGCCCTATGATGCAATTTTTTTATCATAGTCATTTTCAAAACGGACTGTGGGCTAGAGTCACAAAGGGATTTAGGTGCTTAAAAGTGGCATGCCCCTAAGTCCTTTGGGTTCTTTAAAATTATTATCCCTTGTCTAAGGTCATCTGTAGTACGCCAGTAATCATATATGTAGTAATCATGCCACTAGTATACTTCTTGTCATGCCAAGTTCAGTTCAGCACTCTATGAAGTACTAGGCATGTGACTTAATATCCTTCTATACCATGGCATATCTTACTGCTTAACCTTGAATGCTGGTGGCTTCCTCCAAATGTAACTCCCCCAAACATAAAATTAATCCCCAGTCCTTAAATCCCTCATTTGGTAGTAAACATAAAACGTCTCTCACTACACACTTTAATGATGGCTCCAGGAACACTCATGGCTGCTTTCAAAGTTCTTCTGAGGTATGAGGGCAACGTATGTACACAAAACAACCCATATTCAAAAGAGAATTTCTCTTGTAATATGAGCTAGTGTGTAGTGTAAGAGGGCATTCAGGAATACTCTTTGTCCTCATCACCAAGGGTGAAATCCTGGCCCCAGTGAAGTCAATGTCAAAACTCCAGTTGACTTCAGTGGGGTCACAATTTCATTCTATATTTCCTATCCCCCCACCCAGGTAGTCAACAATCTATTGTGGGCTAAATGATAGAGTTCTCTTTAGCTGTCTGATTGACTTCAGCTACCAGTGAGGAGGAGCTATATTTGATTACTATTGCATCTACATTATTGCTTATCAGGTACTGTAAAATGAATTTGTTTTTCTCTGTAATATCTTCAACCTGTTTTTTAAAAGTGTTTTACTATTTATGAATTCTATTTTTATATCTTATGACAGGTATTCTGCTTCCCCTCGCGAGCTATATAGTTCAGTCTTCAGGGAGAGCAAGAGAAAACATTGCATTTACTGCTAAATACATGTTACGGTATATTCTAAACATTTTCCTTGGTGAGGCTATTGAATGAAAAATCTTTCTAATTAACAAAAAGAAAAGGAATACTTGTGGCACCTTAGAGACTTCTTTTTGTGGATACAGACTAACACGGCTGCTACTCTGAAACCTTTCTAATTAACATTTGCCATGAATTTCAATCCTTCTGTTACCAGTCAATAAATGCTTATGCTTTGCTGAAATATTAGCAAGAATAAAGAGAATGAGGCTATTTGTGGGAGACTGAATAGGAGAATTTAAAAGAGTGAAGCAATTCGTTATGCAAGAGGTACTGGGGAGGCGGGGGGAGGGGAGGGTGTGGAGACGACAGGCAAGGGAGAGGGAAAAACCAACCCAGCCAAACAAAGCACCACCTGCAAAAATAGCTACAGAAATAAATTAAAAGTTCATTTAATCTCACTTTCCATAGAAAAGGTCATATCTGATAAGATTTGTATGTTAGCAAAACAAAGGTAAATTGTTATACAAGCTATGGATTTTTGTGGCTACTGCTATACACTTCTAAAGCATCTGTCACGTTGTAGCCCCAATTCAGCAAGGAACTCCAAACACCTGTGTAACTTCCAGCACCACTGACTCTATGACCGCCTTGGTGGCTTGCAGACACCAGGAGTGGCTCTCAAAAGGCGCATCCTGCTAATGGTAGGTAATAGAATGTTTGAAAAGTGTTGCAAATCCACAACACAGGCCATGTAAGACTCACTATGATTCACGAACCTTTTGAGTAACCCAAGCCCAGTTTCAAGCAAACATATTTATAATTTTGGGATGAAACAGTGCAAATATCACTGTTTGACATAAAACCATGGGATTGATTTGGACTGAATTTCCCTTTGAGGTTTAGGTATAGTCGAATACCAAACTCAGTGAGCCTGGGAGCGGGAATCACATGAGGACCAAAACCAATAGAAAAGTCATGCAATGAATTCCTCTGGAACTACTGTGACAAAACATACTCTAGTACTGCTAAGACTGATCATTCTCTGGGTCCAGGTTTGGACACTCTTTCTAATAGAGCAGTGCAAATCTGAGCATTTCTAGAGTATTTCTTTTTTAACTCTCTGACATCGATTAGCATTACCAGATCCACAGACTACAGAATTTCATATGTAAGAAATATCTTCAGTACTGCGCTTTTTCAGATAAACCCTGGGTCACGCACTTTATAATAGGAGTACTTGTGGCACCTTAGAGACTAACAAATTTATTAGAGCATAAGCTTTCGTGAGCTACAGCACACTTCACTGATGAAGTGAGCGGTAGCTCACGAAAGCTTATGCCCTAATAAAGCCATTCTATGCATCCGATGAAGTGAGCTGTAGCTCACAAAAGCTTATGCTCTAATAAATTTGTTAGTCTCTAAGGTGCCACAAGTACTCCTGTTCTTTTTGCGGATACAGACTAACACAGCTGCTACTCTGAAACCTGGCACTTTATAATCAGTATCTAATAAAGTTATTCCATATTTGAGGCTACATTCAGCTCTAGGCAAAAGTGACTTCAACTTGTGTTGAAGTCAATGTAAATTGCATCTGCTTGCACTAGGATTTTTTGGAAGAGATTTCTAAAATTTGGGGACTAGATTCTTAGCTGCTGTAAATCACTGAAACGCCACTGAAGTATAGTTATACTGACTTACGACAGCCAACGATCTGGACAATCAGCTGTAGATTAAACTTTGGTTGGCTAAAAAGAGACAGGATAGAAATGGAAAAGACTCGCTTTGTGAAGAAAAGAAACCCCCAGTATCTGAGTAGTAATGGTGAACAGACTTTGGCTGATCACCAATTGAGTCTGCTTGTTTTTCCATGTTAGTCTCAGCACAATTTCCACTTCCAAAAGGAGACAAGCTTACTTGGTTGAAAAACACTTGTGACAGATATCACTGGCGGTGGTTCTTATCGCCTCAGCTGTCAATGGAAAATCTGGGCAGCAGTGCTCTCTAACCATTCCTGCAACACTGATTCTGGGTAGTAGAGGGTAGACAGATCATGTTGGCTGTGAGTAAACTTGAATTTAGCTGATCTGAGTGCAAGCTTAAACTGCGAATAAGGGTGTGACAGGCTATGTGCTGGAGACACTGTTTTCAGGCTAGTTGAGAAGCGGGAAAAGCTTGACACACAGATAAGGTGATTACATAAGTGATTGGTCCTTACATGTCTGGACATTGTAAAGATCCAATTATATTCAGTAAGTATAGATGTTAGTAGCTAGGGAAAATGTATATAAACTGTGTGATGTGATTTGGAATTGTGGGATCACCTAACCCCCCTGCATCTTGACCTGGCCAGCATGGGCTCAGAGCTGTTACATGCCTAATAAAATGACCTGACTGATGAGCTGGAGTTGAACTGAGGTGTGTTTTTTCAAATACCAGAGAACTGGATGAAGTTCTCCCAGAACGGATAAGGTGTTCTGGATAAGCCAAGTGGAAAAGATCTCTGCGGGAATCCCAACACTGGGTACGCTCTAAATTGAAAAGTCAAAGGGTCTGATCCTAGATGATGCTGAGTGACCCTCACTCCCCCAGAAGTCAGTTGATATAATTTATTATATAGGCCAAATCCAGAAGTTCCCATTCAATCTCAAACCCATAGTGAGTGATTGGTCCCCATCCTGAGGAATGTACCATCTAAACAGGTCTGGCACACGAAGAATGGTAGGGGAAATAGAGGCAAAGAGAAGTGAAGTGATTTGCCCAGGGTCACAGAGCTGGTCAGTACTATTTCCACAGGCCATATTGCCACTGACTCCTGTCCAGCACTAGTATCAAGATGTAAGACATTCTTCATTCATGACAGGAGCTTTTCACTTTTCTGGATTCAAGATTCATGCATCATACTTCTAGCAATGTTTGGCTTATCAGGCTGGAAATTCTGGTATTTGCCTTAATATTTATGTGCATCCAGAAATAAGTATGATAGGAGACAATTCACAGGAACCTCTTCAAATCGAAGTCACAATTCACTTGGCAGTCTTGTTCATGTAATCTTTTAAATATTAACCTGTGGATAATAAACATACATGAAAAGTGCTTAGCAACTGTACAATGAAGCCATTTCTCAGTCATTTTTTCTCCTTACTGCTGTAAATTAAAAACAAATGCATGTGGTCACTTGCACAACATTCTTCATATATTACAACTGTTTATAGTTAGCACCTGTAGTGCCGTTCACTTTTCTGGTCAAGATACTGAAAGTAAGCTGACACTTAACATTCAACACGAGAAGAAACCTTGTTGTGATAAAGCAGTGTCCTGCGAAGGTTATATCTGTCATTTATCTTACATAATTCCTGATGGCAAGGAATATTATTTTTAATTTGAATTCACCAAGGCCATTTCTGTTGGCTAATTTCAGTTAAGAACTTAATGTTTTATAATCTTGGTATTCTTGATGGGTTCCTGGACTGGTGCAAGCTGGTATAACTCCAGGGCCAGCCTTAGGCATATGCGGCTGTGTAGGGCACCCAAAAATTTGGGGCACCATTCCCCTCGCTGGCCGCAGCTGGAATCCTCTCTTCTCCGGCCCCTCCCCTGCACTGGGCCAGCGGGCTTCTCTCCAACCCCAACCCCTCACTTGCTCGCTCCTCAATCGGCCGGCTGAGGGCTCCAGCCTCTGACTCTGCCGCCCCAGCCCGGGGGAGCCCAGAGTGGCACGGCCGGTCACTGATGGCTCAGCAGTCCAGCCCACCGTTGCCTGGAGTGGAGTCCCTCCCTGGACCATGCCTGCCTGCGCTGGTCGGTCTCCGGTGGGGGACGGGTCGGGGCCAGGACAGGAGGAACGAAACTTCCACGTGAGTCAGCGTGGGGGGGAGCCGGGCCAAGCCGAGCAGCGGGGGGAGGGAGGGACTTAAAGTGCCAGTGCGCTTACTTCATCCATTTGAAGTGAGCTGTAGCTCACGAAAGCTTATGCTCAAATAAATTTGTTAGTCTCTAAGGTGCCACAAGTCCTCCTTTTCTTTTTGTGGATACAGACTAGCATGGCTGCTACTCTGAAACCTGTCAGTGCGCTCACTGTCTCTCACACTTCCCTAAACGCGCGCGCACACACACACACACACACACACACACACACACTCTCTCTCTCTCTCTCTCTCTCTCTCTCTCTGTCTCTCTCACACACAGACTGGCTCTCACACCCACATGCATTCTGCCTCTCACGAGTCACAGTCACCCAACACAGTGCCACACACACACAGAGAGTCTCACACTCTGTCACACAGACCCCCAACACATTGTCACACATACTGGCTCTCTCTTTGTCTCTCTCACATGCACTCTCTCTCTCTCTCTCTCTCACACACACACACACACATGCTTGTACTATTGCTGTTGTTACTACTGCTTGGTACTTCCTGTCAAAATGCTCCTGGTGAGCCAGGAGTGGCGAGGGGCTGCAGGAGGCCCGTGGGCTCTGGCAAGATACAGCCCCCATGTGACAAAGTGAAGCCTGCCTTGAGCCACTGCCGGTGTGTGTCAGCAATGGGGGGCGGGTTCTGGGGGTCCCCGGGTGGGGGTGGTGGCTGTATCCCCTCGACACACTGGGGTCAGCGGCGCCAGCTGGGGACCATCTTCAGTGGAGCATAGGGGCACCAGTTTAATAATACTGCGTAGGGCCCCATAAACAGTGCTGGGTTTACAATGGCACCATAGAGCCAGGTCCATGTTCAGAACGGGCCCCAGCCTGCTCTGCTTGTACTGTGCCCTGAGACCCCTCCAGCCCCTGGGTCTGGGGGAGCTCTGGCCATAGGTAATCGAGGGGTGGGGATTCAGGTGCTGGGTGGGGGGGAGGCGCTGTGTGGCGTGGCATGGGCCCACTCCCGAGGGGAAGGGGCATGCTGGCAGCACAGAGCCGGGCTGGCCATTGTGCGTCTGGCAACTGCTGGTTTGTAAATAGTGCCCTCGCACTGGGCTGGGCGGAGCGGGGCCACCCCTGCCATACCAAGCCCAATTGCCCCTGCTCCGGGGGTCGACCCCCACGCGCCATGCTCCATTGCCCCTATGCGGGGCCCACAAATATGTTTGGCTCCAGGCCCGCAAAAGGTTAATCCAGCCCTGCCCATAAATCCTAAGGACAGGTTGAAGTCAATGGAGCTATGTTGATTTACACCTTTATTTCCTTTCAACACTTTCAGTACAGTAGTTAGTTGAATATTACTCTGATTTGAATAATCAATCTATTGCTTGCTTTATAGTGATACGTGTGGGGTTTTTTTGTTTTGTTTTGTCCTTCCCAAGGCTGTGTGAGGTGTCTACTGATTTTATGCAACTCTGAAGTTGATGGGAGTTTTGCTTTTGAGATCACTGGGCACAGGATTGGTTCCATCATTATCCTAAAGAGTCTTACTGTTAAATCAGCATTGGCAGGGAGAAAGGGTGGAAGATGTAGCAGGGCTTTCTCCTTGTCTCTGACTTCTGTGGTTCTCTGTCACCATGTTGATGGATACATCTGCTCTCTTACAGTGTATCTGTTATGATACTACTTACGTATCTTGCTAAGCATTTTCTGTATGTGTGAGATCAGGGCCAAATTCTGCATTCAATCCACCATGCCAGCCCGATTAACTGGATTTTGTGGGAGTTCAGGAGTGACCATGGTGCAGAGTACTAGCAGAATTGTTTGTTACCCACTGCTGTAATCTATAGCGTGTACCTATAATCTGTAGTAGCTTCCACAATCCTGAATGTACACAAAGTGAGAGAGTCCCTGCCCCAGAGAGTTTACCATCTAAATGAACAAGACAGTCCAATGGGGTGGGAGAAATTAAGTTTTATCGCATTTTACAGAAAAGGCACAACAAGATTAAGTGTCTTGGCCAAGAGCACATAGAATAACTGTGGCATGACTGAGAATTAAACCCAGATTTAACAAATCTCAGTCAAGTGTGTAAACCACAAGATCCTACTATGTTCCCCCAAAATACAGAAATCTGTGTGGTCAGTCTTTGAGTCTGGGCTTCACATTTTCACATTTTTGTGAATCCAAACATTTTATGAATCCAGATTTTTTCCTTTATAATCTGTAAATGTTCTCAGACTAAATGAGAAGTTGAAGCTTGATGAGACTGTGACTGTTAACCTTTCTCCCTGTTTTTTTTTAAAGTAATAACCCACTGATGGGTAATTCTGGTGAAATTGTGGCTGGAATTTTGAAAAGCTTTTAATGAAAATTGGCCATTGGACAAACAGTTGGTGGCTGTAATTATTAAAGGGAAAAAGGCTAAAAATACATGTAGGGAATGCAGCAGAGTGCTTCCCACATTCTAAAATATAGGATAATGATAGACACTTCCTGGAGGGCAAATCAGCTATACTGCAGCAGGTTGAGATATTGGTTTAGTTCACTTAATCTTTCCTCTGTTGCTGTGGAAGAATATCCTTACACCTCAATGGTGCAGAGCTGTTCTCTGTGTGTTACCATCTCAGTGATTGCCACAGGCTTGTTTCACCTAAATGTTAGCACATTAATCCATCAAAAGTTTACATTCACATAGTTGATTCAAAAAGTGTGCACTGAAGATGTGCAAAGTTGTACTTTGCATGCTGATTAGTCAGGTTGCATATGCACATTCGGTAAAATGATACAACTGGCTCATTAGATACAGAGATCCTGATTTTCAAAAAAGATATACAGCTGAGCTTGCAAATGTCTGCTTAACTTACTCATGCAGTTACCACAATTGTATTCAGAGAAAAGGTAAGGTGGACATTCAGCTTGCCAACTAGGTGGATAAGTGGTCTTTTACTTGCACAGCTATCTAACCAGAGCATGTAATGGCAGTAATTACATGTACAAGTTAGATACACAATTGTGTGCATAACCCTTTGAAAACTGGGTCCTAAGTGCCTGACTGAAAAATCAAACAAGAAATGGAAATTATCAATGGAAACCGGAAACTTCATTCTTAACCCCAGCCCTCAGTGACTAGGGCTATGTCTGCAATATGGAGATTGTATTGCTGTAGCTATGCTGTCATAACACCATAGTGTAGATGCAGCCTACACTGACGCTAGGGGTTTTTCCACCGCGTAGGACTCTAGCTACCAAAATGATGGTAGCTAGGTTAATAAACATCCTTCCATCAACATAGCTGTGTCTATGAGAGAGTTTAATTCAGCATAACTATGTTGCTCAGGTGTACGGATTTTTCACGCCCCCTCCCCCCCGATCAATGCAGTTATGTTGACTTAAATTTTAAGTGTAAACTGGGTCTCGGTCTTTAAACAAAGTGTGTGTGAATGAACCTTCTAGAAATGAGGATAGACACAGAGACTATCACTCACCAGTAAGGTCTCACTTCTGCCACACTTGCATTGAGCATTAATTGGTTTCCCTAGGAGTACCATTTTCTAGAGCTGGTCAGGAATTTTCTAACCAAATGCTTTCCTCGGAAAATGTCAATTTGTCAAAACTGAAACTGTTCATGAGAGACGGTCGGTTTTGACAAGTCTCCTGATTTGAAAAAAAATTTTTTGTTTTGTTTTTGAATCGAAACAACTTTTTGTTTTGAAATTTTAGTTAACTTCTACTTGGTTTAAAAAAATCAAAACAAAACTTTTAAAAATTCTCAAAATGAAACCTTTCTATTGATCTGATCTCACTTTTTTTGGTCAGTCTATGAACACTTTGAAAATTTCAACCTCTCATCCCATATCAGGACAGAAAAAAAGGTAAAATCTCAGTCTCATAGGACATGAAAACCATTTCTTGCCAAGTTCCACTATTTTCTTCTGTGGGGGGTTACCCATGGAGTGAGGAGAAGGAACTGGAATCTAGAATGGGTCAAAACACAGGAAAAGGATTTTGTGACACATTTAAAGTATTTAAAAGGTTTCTATTCTACAGGTGTTTCAGATTCTAGTGAGCGCCCCTTCCTGGGCCCACGAGGACTGATGAACGGGAATCCAAGCCTCTCTGCTCTGTATCCTGTGGTGTTTCAAGTTTCTGGAGTCTGAACAAAGTCTAGTCACTGCCCCAATCTCGGGGTCCCTAGACATACTCTCAGGGAGCAGACCTTCTATCTGGTACCCCCTCTCTGATTGTTGGAACTTGCTGTTCAGCCACCGAGCTCCTTCAGGTGCAGTGCTGACTCTTCGGACTCGCCGGTACTTGAACGCGGTCTACGCCCAGAACTCCTCCCAAAGGTGAGAAGTTTCTGATTTACAGTTTCTTTCTCAGGGGCACGCAGTAGTTCTGAAGCAGTCCAACGCCGCCCACCCCACCCAGCCCAGTCTAACATCTTTATGCTCTTTTATTTTAATTATGCAAAGCACAGGAGAGCATAGATCATACAAAACAATAAAACATGCTGAACGCAATGTCTAGCTCACACTTACCTTGGAGAATCACTTGTGTTCTGTCTGTCAGGCAGCGTCCTCCACCTCACTGCCTACTCTGTCCCTGACCAGCCTCCCTCCTCTTAGTAGATGCAAAATGGCTCTCCCTCAATTTCCATGCCCCCCCCTCCCCCACTTCCCTAGGACACCCTTTATAGATTCCTGCTGGGGCCGCCTGCTTCATTTTCATCTGCCTTTTGGTAATTTTCTATTATTCATGCTCCCTTCAGAAAAGAGGAGGAAGTGTCTTCTCCCAGGTAGAGCAACGCAAGTGTCTCAAGGTGTTTTACTTTGAATAGATGATTAGTGAATGATCAGCAGCACTCACCATTGTGTCTGGCCTGGCAGAGACATGACACAACCCTGCTAACCAATAGCAGTGAATAGGGTGACCAGATGTCCTGATTTTATAGGGACAGTCCTGATTTTTGGGTCTTTTTCTTATATAGGCTCCTATTACCCCCCACCCCCTGTCCCGATTTTTCACATTTGCTGTCTGGTCACCCTAGCAGTGAACCTTCAGCAGCAGCATGGTCTTTGACATGGACTAGTTGCCTGAGTAATTACCCAGGGTTCTGGTCAGGCTAGTACAGCCCATGCTGCCACAACTTCACTGCATCAGTATCTGAGCTAGCTCAGGCATGTCGAGGCGAGGTGCAGTCACACCCTGCAATTGCAGTATAGGTGCACTGTTGGACAGGAGAGGGGGAAAAGCAGTAATTTTGCAGCCCTTGATTAAGTGTGATGTCACTAGTGAAGCTGGAATAGCAGCCTTATCCCTCAACAATGATTTCATCATACTCTGTTAAAAGACCACTGGGACCACAGTTTAGCCTGGTGCTTTGAGTAGCCTGACCTCCATGCACCCCTAAAACAGGTATATGTGGGACCAATGTGGAGAACCTTTCCGGGGTAACTGGAAGATGTGGAAGCTCTGAAACTCTGCTGGTTAACTTGCAGTACTATGTAATGGGCTTTGCCCACAGGCTGATCTGCATCCCTAAGGCGTTAGAGTTAGTTACAACACTCATGTATGGCTTTTAGTTTTACTCCGCTTTGCAAGCTGGATTTTAAAGCATCTTTAGTGAAGGTAAGGTAGGGTCTGGCACCACCTTGTGGCGTGGCTGAGTATTTCTAGAATTATCTCTGGCAATAATTCTTTTAATCAGGAGACTCACTTTGCTTCAGATACCACTGGATGAGGCCCTCTGCATTAAACTTGGTCAGACCAGGCATGACACACTTTCAACCCATAAAGGCCCAAGATTCTGAATAAAACATGCAGTACGCAGCAGAAAAATGACCTGGGGCCAGATCCTCAGCTGATGTAAATCAATGTAGCTTCATTGACTTCAGTAAAGCTACATTGATTTGCACCAGCTAAGATGTGGTCAGACTTTGCTTCCATGAGTGATGCTGGTGCTGGCCAGCTGGGCTTTAATTTACTGCAAGTGAAATCCAGAGATGATTTTGTAGTGTAAAATTCCATTCCCCCCCCCCCCCAAATTTTGAGGGAGAATGTTTGTCATCTGTAACATTCCACATCGCCCCAAACTTCATTTTATACTAAATGTCTTTCCACAGATTATCAATACAGATTAATCTCTGGGAGCAAGTGGGCCCACTTCCACTCAAAAATATCCAGTTTTGCAAAACGTACCTAAAATCTTTTAAAGGGCTTTATTCTGAAGTTAATTTAACACAGGAGACCTCAAACTTTGGACTTTTTTATTTCATGAATGTTCATGTACCTCTAAATAGTCTAAAAATGGGAGGCGGGGGGAATGAAACATGAGACTAAGAGATGGCCTGGGCAGGTCATTTAGGACACTATCCTGAAAGATGCTTAGAACTTTTGACTCCTATTAACTTCAATGGCAGTTGAATGTGCTCACCAACTTCATGAATTGTTCTGTGCTTTACACTGGATTGATCCCTTGAGGTCCAATCCAACTCCCAGTGGCTTTAATCAGGACTTTAACATCTCCGTGCCTCAGTTTCTCCAGATGTAAAAATGGGTTAATTGTACATACACTTGGTGAAGTGTGTGTGTGTGGAGGGGCGCGATGGGGGCATGTCTGCATTGAATTGTGAACTCCATGCTGGTTGTCTTCCATTTTGTGCGCTGTCAGATTACCAGTTTGTGCTGTGTTTGTAAGACCAGCCTGGCCCTGACAATATACACTGTATTGGGAGTTTAAACTTATTACTCTGCTAGACACTAAAAATCATGGACTAAACAGACACTGAATTTATGGTTTATTACAACCATCTGTGACCCATTGAGCCCCCCCTTTCAGTACTATGACTGCAGAGGTATTAACAGGCCATTCTACCTTGAATGGTCCCTTACAATATGTGCTAACTTCTTATGCTAGACAACCTGTTCCACCTTGCGTTTTGCTGTGACACTGAGAGTACCTTTTCCAGACCTGAAGAAGAGCTCTGTGTCTACGGAATTTGGTCCAATAAAAGATATTACCTCACCCACCTTGTCTATCTTATATACACTACACTGCTATTTTAGCCCAGCAGCGTAAGCCCCAGGAACCTGAATCAGTTGATCCAACCTCTAAGGCCTGGTCTACACTAGGTCGAAGGAAGCCGCCGTAAGTCGACCTGTTAATGTATGTGTCTACACTACTGGGTCCTTTACGTCGACCTAAGTCGCCTCTGATGTTGACTTCTGTAATCCATCTCTGTGAGAGGCGTGGTGCTTAGTTCAATTTTCATGGACTGACTGCGAGGTAGTGCAGACGCAGCATAATTTGACTTAATTGGCCTCCAGGTGGTATCCCACAATGCTCATCTGTGACTGCTCTGGAGATCATTCTCAACTCTGCTGCACTGCAGCCAGGTACACAGGAAATAGCCCCTCCCCTGCTAAAGCCCTGGGAACTTTTGATTTCCCATTTCCTGTTGTATCAGGACTGGGAGCATGCCAGCTTGAGCACAGCTGATCATGGAGACTATACACCCCAAACGCACTCCAGCCTGGTCTGCACAGGAGGTGGTGGATCTCATCGCTGTGTGGAGAGAAGGGTCTGTGCAGGTAGAGCTCCGATCCAGCAGAAGAAACGCTGACATCTATGCAAAGATCGCTCGTGGAATAGGGGAGAAGGGCTACACGAGGGACACACAGCAGTGCCGTGTGAAAATAAAAGAACTTTGCCAAGTATACCAGAAAGAAAGGGAGGTGAACTATCGTTCTGATGCTGAACCCCACACATGCCAGTTTGATAACGAGCTGCATGCGATTCTTGGGGGTGACCCTACCAGCACCTCCACAAGCAACGTGGACACCTCATAGATTTGTGAGTCTAGGGACAACAAGGAGGATGATATGGTGGATGAGGAAGAGGAGGAGGAGGAGAATGGGAGACAGGCGAGCAGTGGATCCAATCTCTTCGAGAGCCATGAAATATTTTTAACTCAGGAGCCCTGTGGGTCACAGGACATCACAGTGGCCAACCATGATGCCAGGGAAGGCACCTCTGGTGAGTATACAATTACAATGAAAGTCCAGTTAAACTTTAATGGACACACATATTCCCTGGTATTGCAAGTTTACTGTGAAGAAAAAGCGAGGTGCTGTGGTTCTCTGCTTACAATAGGCCGCTCCAACTATGCAGAGGGTGGCCCCAGGAAACGACTGTTTATGTAGACTGGGATAGCCCAGGAATCCCCCATGGAGATCTCTAGGAAACTTTCATGGAGCTACTCTGCAATCCTTTGCAGAAGGTTTCTGGGCAGAGCAGTCTTATTTCTTCCACCACGGTAGGACACTTTCCCACGCAACTCCTGAATTAATTCTGCTGGTATCATTGCGGTACACAGCATAGCAGCATAAGGACCGGGTCTATACCCAGATGCTTGCAGCATGTGCTCCCTTTCTACCTCTGTTACCCTCAGGAGACTGATATCACACAGGGTTGCCTAGGGGAAATGGGGGAAGTTCTCATTAGAAGTGCTCTTACCTGAAAAAAAGGGCATGTAGACCCACCCCGCACCCCCACATTCCAGATCGCCAAACCATGTGGCAGATAATGTGCCTTTACTATGCTCGGCATGGGTCGGCAAAGTGGCTGATAGGGGACTGGGGCCCCACATGAGAGATTCCACAATTTGGGAGTGAAAACGTTTCCCCCCGCCCCGTTCATAAACAGCTCCCGCAGTGCTACAGAGAAGGGCCATTGTTCAACTAGCTACCTCCGCTCTTGACATGAGCCTGCCATAAACTTCATTAAAAGTGTGTGTGTGTCGGGGGGGCCTACTCACCGTGGCTGGAGCAGCAAAATGGCACAGTGAACAGTTATGGATTCTGATTATGTTACAGCTTGCACCTAGTGTAATAGGTTGTTTTTTTTTAAATGAAAACAGCCTTGCTATGGAAACATTTTATTCATGTACAATGGCTCCTTTATTTTTTCCCCTGACTGACAGCTGGAAATGTGTCCTTCAGCGTGTCATCAACACCTGAAAGCAGACTTTCGGTGATCAGAAGGAGGAGAAGAGAACGCAAGAGGACATTTTCACCAAGATAATGAATGCCTCCGGGACAGCTGACACCGAGCTGAGATCATGGAGGATTTCACTGTCCAAGAAGTTAGACGTGGACATGGAGAGCAGGAAAGCTTCCAATGAGCGAGAGTGTGCGGCGCAGGATGAGATGCTTTGGATTATGAGGGACCAAGCAGACATGTTGAGGCATCTGTTTGAAGTGCAGGAACAGAAGTAGGAGGGTAGAGTCCCTCTGCAGACCCTGGTGGACCGCCAGCCAGCATTGCCTGGCGCAGAATCACCCTCCCACAAGCATTCCATGAGGCGTGGGCAAAAAGTCCATTATCCCTTGCACTTAACTCAGGGCTGGTGTGGGAGGAGAGGGTACAAGGAACAGATGGTGCCCATTCACAGACCTTTGATGGTCTGGAATGCAGTGTTATGTCACACAGCTGAAAATGTTTCTCCCGTTCCAACTTTACAACCCCTTTTCCCCAAGGTTACCGTTTTTTTTTCTGTTCTCCCTCTTTACTTATGTTTGTTAAATAAAGTAAATGGATTTGAGAAATAAATATTCTTTATTAAGTAGAAGCAGTGGGCTTGGGTGGAGGGTTGGCTTTACAGGGACAGTGATACAAGCCAGGTGAAGGTTTGGGAAAGCACAATGCAGACAAGCAGCTAACATTACTGTGACTCATTATTGAAACGGCTTTTCAAAGCCTTGCGGATACGCAGGTGCCCCTTGCTGCGCTCTTTTTATTGCCCTGCTGTCTGCCTGCTCAAAAATGGCTGCCATGCGATCTGCTTCAACTGCCCACCCCGGCGGAAAATTTCCCCCCTTTTTTTCAGAGATATTATGGAGCACACAGCAGGCAGCTATAACTGTGGGGTTGTTCTCCTCACTAAGTCCAACCTTGTTAGTAGACTTCTCCAACACCCTTTCAAATGACCAAAGGTACATTCAACCAACATTCTTCACTTCCAGAGTTCCTTACTGCTGTCCACACGGCCAGTGTATGGCTTCATGAGCCATGGGAGCAAGGGGTAGGCTGGGTCCCCCAGGATAACTATAGGCATCTCGACGTCGTCAGTGTTAATTTTGTGGTCTGGAAAGAAAGTCCCAGATTGCAGCTTTTTGAACAGACCTAAAGATACGCGGATCATGAACCTTTCTCAACCATCCTATGCCGATGTCGGTGAAACGCCCCCTGTGATCCACCAGCACCTGCAACACCATTGAAAAGTATCCCTTTTGGTTTATGTACTCTTTGGCAAGGTGGTGTGGTGCCAAGATGGGGATATGTGTGTCATCTATCGCCATAATTAGGGAACACCATCACGGCAAAACCATCCACTATGTCCTGCACATTTCCCAGACTCACTGCCCTTCGTAGCAGAAGTTGATTAAGGGCCCTGTACACTTGGAGCACAGCAGCTCCTTCGGTTGATTTACCTTTTCCAAATCGATTCCCCACTGACCGGTAACTGTCTGGCACTGAAAGCTTTCAAATACCGATCGCCACTCACTTCTCCACTGTCAGAGCACTTCTCCACTGTCAGAGCAGCTCTCCTTTTTGTGTTGCTGGACTGCAGGGCTGGAGAAAGCCCTGCACAAAGTTCCTAGAAGGTGGCCTGCCGCATTCGAAAGTTCTGTAGCCACTGCTCGTCATCCCATACCTGCAAAATGATGCAGTCCTACCAGTCAGTGCTTGTTTCACAGGACCAGTAACAGCGCTCTACGGAATGCAGCTGCTCTGTGAATTGTTTTTTTCAATGGCTTGCAGCAGGGCTGCTTGCAGGAAATCGGTATGTTCCGTGTGGCGGGCCCTACTTTGGCTCTGGAAATACTGCAGGTGAAGGAGAAGACGCTCACAGCAAGAGTGCACAACTGAGCAGGCTCCATGCTTCTGGGGTTATGGCATACGCGTGGTGGTTTTAAGGCGTGAAAACCACTGGGTTGTTTGCTGTTGATATGAGGGAGGGAGCACAATGCATCATGGGGTGCCAATGCAATGTTCCCATTCTCCCCTGCAACAACGTTTTGATCCCATGAGGCATTGCACAAACTTCCCAAAACACACTGCGTCAAAGTTGCACTTTGGGATAGCTACCCACGATGCACTGCTTTGTGCATCAATGCAGGCGCTGCTAGTGAGGATGCACTCCATCAAAACAATGAGCATGGTGTGGTCATGCACAATCGACTTCATTAATTTGGGGGCTCGAGGTCGTATGAGATAAAGTTGACTTAATTTCATAGTGTAGACAAGCCTAAAGGCTTGCTGGCATGATGCGTGGTGGGTTTTTCCACCCCCCCCCCACCATGTAGATGTACCATTAGTGACCTGGTTCTGCCCAGACCTGGTTGGCTTTGGAGCACTTGGGATCCAGCATTTGGCTCCACACACCACAGACTGGTGTCTGTGCAGTGTGGGTCTGGGCTCAGTCGTGACACACCTGCACAGACTTATTTTGCGGCTCAATTCATTAATGTTTTTAAAATACACTGGGTTCCCCAATAGAATGGAAATTACACTAGATGTACAAAGAGATGTTAATTTTAGACACATATAGGTGGATTCCTTCTCTACTTGACAGCAACAATGAGCCACTATCAAAGGCAAGGAACTGGGAAATATTTTTGTTTTGCAGACTTTAATGACTAAATAGCATTATTATGCATTACCAATTCAAAAAGGGATAACTAATAGTCCCACTGCTAATTATTGATTTGCTTTATTTATACCAAATGCAACTACATTTGGCAGAAAGTAGAAGAATAGCATGGAAGAGATGAACATTTGGTATTTACAAAATAAGCCATAAATAAAAAATTTTACCTGCTTTCAAATTGTAATGAATAGACTTCACATGTGCTTGCTACACTATCTCCCTATTTTCTCTTATAACTCTGGCCCATTGCCCTTATGATCCATCTTCTCTTAGCTTTTAATTTTTGGGGTTATTCTAGCTTTAAGAATCTGGCATGTATACATAAACACTGAGGCTTTGTCTTCACTGTACAATTAAATCCTTTAAAATTAACATAGGTTGAGTAAGAGTGGCCACACTGAGCTGCATAGGGTGACTGGATTATCAATTGAGGAGTTTTGCTAACTTGATTTGAAGTCTCTCTACCCTCTGATGGGCCAGCATCACTCAAGTTAACTCTACAGTGAAGACAAACCCATAAAGGTAATATCAATATAGTAAAAATTGCAGAGCCATTTTGTATAAAATCAATATATCCATAGATTCCAATGCCAGAAAGGACCACTGATCATCTAGTCCAGGGATGGGCAAACTACGGCCCGCAGGCCGGATCTGGCCCACCAGCTGTTTTAATCCGGCTAACGGCCTTAACCCCACAATGGGAGCTGCAGGGGTGGCGCCTGCAGATGTGGCAGCGTGCAGAGCCACCTGGCTGTGCCTCCACATAGGAGCCGGAGAAGGGACATGCCGCTGTTTTCGGGAGTCACTTGAGCTAAGCGCCTCCTGGAGCCTGCACCCCTGAGCCGCCCTCCACGCCCCAACCCCCTACCCCAGCCCTGATCCCCCTCCCACCCTCTGAACCCCTCAATCCCAGTCCCGAGCGCCCTCCTGCACCCCAAACCCCTCATCCCCAGCCCCACCCCAGAGACCGCACCCCCAGCCAGAGCCTGCACCCCTTCCTGCACCCCAACTTCCTGTCCCAGCCCTGATTCCCCCTACTGCCCTCTGAACCTCTCAGTCCCAGCCCAGAGCACCCTCCTACACCCCAAACTCCTCATCCCCAACCCCACCCCAAAGCCCTCACCCCCCCCTGCACCCCACTCCCCCGCCCCAGCCCACGGCCCCCTCCCACACCCTGAACTCCTCATTTATGGCCCCACCCTGGAGCCCACAACCCCAATTTTGTGAGCATTCATGGCCCAGCATACAATTTCTATTCCCAGATGTGGCCCTCGGGCTAAAATGTTTGCCCACCCTGATCTAGTCTGACCTCCTGTATAAAACAGGCCAGAAAACTTCCCCAGAATAATTGCTAAAGCAGATCTTTAAGAAAACATACAATCTTGATTTTAAAATCACCAGTGATGTAGAATGCCTCTTGGTAAATTATTCCAATGGTTAATTACTCTCAGTGTTAAAAACTTTGTCTTATTTCTAGTCTGAATTTGTTTAGCTTGAGCTTCCAGCCATTGGATCATGTTATACCTTTCTCTGCTAGAGTGAAGAGCCCATTATTAAATATTTGTTCCCAATGTAGGTACTTCACTGTAATCAAGTCACCCCTTAACCTTCTCTTTATAAAGCTAAATAGATAGAACTCCTTCAGTCTATCATTCTAAGGCAGGTTTTCCAATCCTTTTAAACTTTCTTGTGGCTCCTCTCTGAACCCTTTCCAGTGTATCAATATCCTTCTTGAACTGTGGACCCCAGAACTGGACACAGTATTCCAGGAGCTGTTGCACCAGTGCTAAAAACAGAGGTAATATAACCTCTGTACTCCTGTTTGCGGTTCCCCTGTTTATGCATCCAAGGATCATATTAGTCCTTTTGGCCCCAGAGCTCATGTTCAGTTGATGATCCACCACAATCCCCACATCTTTTGCAGAGCCACTGCTTCCCAGGATAGAGTCCTGCATATTGTAAGGAGGGCATACATTCTGTTCCTAGATGTGTACATTTACATTTAGTCACACTAAAACACATATTGTTTGCTTGCACCGAGCTTGCCATGTGATCCAGATCACTGTGCATCAGTGACCTGTCCTCTTCTTTATTTATCATGCACCTTTGACCTTCACACCTGCCTTCTGCCAACTAAGGTTTGGCCCTGGAACTTCCTGTAAAACCCCATCCACCATTTAATAAAAATCCAGCTCTCACAATGTTAAAGTTTGCTATTCCATGACTGCAGATACACTGTGACAGGAAAGATTGAAAACTCCCATTCACTTCAATGAGCTTTGGATCAGGTCCTAATCTAATGATAACTAGGTGGCTGAACATAATAAAAAGGAATTTTTGTATTTAAAGACACCGTTTATAATTTCTGTTTTAAAAAGAGAGGCTGAGCATAGAAATAACCAAGGATGACTGTAATGGGGTGACATTCCTCTTTAATGGCCAGGAACCTGGGGCTAGGCCCTATTCAGTTGGCCCTGCCTGTACCATAATTAGCTTCTGCCCTGCCTATTCCATAATTGGCTGCATAATTAGGAGGCAGGATTAACTGGGGTGAGGTAACAGCCCAATAAACACGCGGCCCTCATACAAGGGCAAAGTACTGTTTGGAGGAGGAGGAACCACAGGGAGTCAACTGGGCTGCTATGGAAGGTCCTGAAGTGGGGCCTGGAAGAAGCAGGGGGCTCCAGGGAAGCAGTCTGGGAGTCAGGGCTCTAACCTAGAGCAGAAAAGACTGAAAGGTAGCACAGAAGGGGCTGGGAATGGAGCCCCGAGGGTGGGCTGAAGAGGAGCCCAAGCAGGATGGAAGAAATTTTTTGTATGCTTGGACTTTTGTTACCCTGGAAAGAGGCTGAACTCTGAGACTGACCTAGCTAGAGGTCTGAGCCTCTACATGACTCCCTGAGAGCGATGGCAGCCCTTGGTGAGGGGAAATGGAGGAAGGGAATTCCTCCAGTGCCACGCGTGGCCAGACAGAGGTGCTATGGGGCCTGTGACAATGATGTATGTATGATACCTGTCTTTTAGTTAGCTGTACATGCTCCTAAGGCTCTCTTATGTAGGGTGCTACATGCTGTTTGTGAATTTTGTACTGAATAGTGATGTCCACTAGATGTCCCTGTTGACCTGCTATACTTGTGTGTATCAAACTGATGGATCAGTCAGAAGTTTGTATTTTGAATAAACTCAGACTTTTTTCCTTCTTTGTATGTGATGGACAAGGGACCCTCCAATTTCTAATCTGTTCATAAATATTTTTCTTAATTAAAATCAGGAGCAAAATCAGGTCAAATAGAAGCATCTGAATCTTTCAGTCCTATGCCTGGGGTGTTCACTGTTTAAAAAAAAAGGGGGGCTGGAGGAGGACCTCGTTTAATACCTCTGGGTAGATTTTCATAACTTCCCAAACTAGTTGAAGCTGTTATAATATATAGGCAGATAAGGGCAAAAATGTAACATGTTAAGGAATTAAAACGACAAAATGGGCCTCTCAGTCCACAATGCCTTTTAGCTTTGCTGCCTAGTGAAATTTTTTTGCATATGTTTAAGATTATAGTGGTTGTCCTATAATATGTGATTTTTATTTCATTGCATTTTCCTTTCAAATGCACAGTGTTTGGGTTTTGATGGTCCGTGATTTTGTGCTGCACCAAACTTCTTGTTCTATACCCAAAGTTCAGAAGACTTCTGTCTTACTCTGAGATCCACTGTTTCCTTGTGACTAAAATTTCCTGAGTGGATGCGGAAGGGCTTGAAGATACAAAAAACCCCAAAACAAAACAAATACCTGGTGTTGACTATAGCAAGACTATAACAGGGTTAAAAAAAGAACTAGATAAATTCATGGAGGATAGGTCCATCAATGGCTATTAGCCAGAATGGGCAGGAATGGTGTCCCTAGACTCTGTTTGCCAGAAGCTGGGAATGGGCGACAGTGGATGGATCATTTGGTGATTACCTGTTCTGTTCATTCCCTCTGGGGTACTGGCATTGGCCACTGTCGGAAGACAGGATACTGGGCTAGATCAGGGGCGGGCAAACATTTTGGCCCTAGGGCCGCATCTGGGAATAGAAATTGTATGGTGGGCCATGAATGCTCACAAAATTGGGGTTGGGGTGTGGGAGGAGGTGAGGGCTCTGGTTGGGGGTGTGGGCTCCAGGAGGGCCAGAAATGAGGAGTTCAGGGTGTGGGAGGGTGCTCTGGGCTGGGTGGGGGAATGGGATGCAGGGGCGGGGGTGAGGGCTCTGGGGATGAGGGCTGGGGATGAGGAGTTTGGGGTGTAGGAGGGTGCTCTGGGTTGGGACGGAGGGGTTCGGAGGACGGTAGAGGGATCAAGGCTGGGGCAGGAAGTTGGGGTGTGGGAAGGGGTGCAGGCTTTGGCTGGGGGTGCGGGCTCTGGGGTGGGGCTGGGGATGAGGGGTTTGGGTGTAGAAGGGTGCTCTGGGCTGGGACCGAGGGGTTCAGAGGGCGGGAGGGGGATCAGGGCTGGGGCAGGGGGTTGGGGCACGGGGGGAAGCTCAGGGGTGCAGGCTCCAGGCAGCACTTACCTTAAGCGACTCCCGAAAGCAGTGGTATGTCCCTTCTCTGGCTCCTACATGGAGGCATGGCCAGGTGGCTCTGCACACTGCCACGTCCTCAGGCGCCACCCCCGCAGCTCCCATTGGCTGCGGTTCCTGGCCAATGGGAGCTGTGGGGGTGGCGCTTGGGGTAGGGGCAGCGTGTAGAGTGGAGCCCCCTGGCTGCCCCTATGTGTAGGAGCCAGAGAGGGGCCAGGCCGCTGTTTCCGGGAACCGCGTGGAGCGGCCCCCGACCCTGCTCCTCAAATGGAGTGCTGGAGTGGGGCAAGCCCTAGACTCCACTCCCCAGCAGGAGCTTGAGGGCCAGATTAAAATGGCTGGCGGGCCGGATCCAGCCCGCTGGCTGTAGTTTGCCCACCCCTGGGCTAGATGGACCTTTAGTCTGACCCAATATGGCTATTCTTATGTTCTTACCTTCTCCCCACACCCTCCAAACAAACAAATAAACAAAAAAACAAACAAACAAAAACCCCAAACCCCAGGGCTGACAAAGGAGAAGGAATAGGCTGAATTACTTTGTTTCCTATTCATTTGTGAATGCAGGCCTTGAATGTTACCTCCACAAGTGAGCCAAGCCGTGCCACCAACTCTACTGAAATATTTACTGGCTCTGAGACCAAACCTATAAGCGGTGTGTACCTCCTAGCATGTACTGAGCACCTTCTTCCACCCCTGTCAGATATTGAGTGATCGTATTGTTTGCATAGCAATAGTACTTGGGCCCCCTGTTAGGGACCAGGAAGTCACTGTAAAAGCACAGAACAAAAAGACAGTCCCTGCCTCAAAGGGACTGCAATCTAAGTATAAGACAAGAGACAACTTGTGGCTGTAGACAGCATTCTCACTGCCTTTACTGGGAGTTGAAAGCTGCTCATCATCTCACAGTCCCAGGCATTCTGTGTGGAGATAGCACACAACTTCTTTGTGCTGCTTCTGTAGCCCTGAGAGGGGCCAGTGACTAAGTGGTGTCACCTGGTGCAATGAAGCATCATCACGATGTGAGATAATAGTATTAAGTAAAAATACAAGGGCAAGGGGTTTTTATGAATTGCCTGCTCATTGGGATATGTGGACTTCCTCCTTAGGCTAGCAGGAAGAGGAGTAAAAGTAAGTCTCTCACCTGAGTAGAGAATGTATGGCTACTGTCTGCCTTCAGTGAGGGGATTACCAGGTGAACCTAGCCATGATGGGAATGTAATCAGTCCTGGTTGGAGGGAAGTACTCTCTGTGGAGGGACTTCAAGAAGAGGAAGCTCAGGTGAGCTGCTCTCCACCTCAGTTTGGACTGTGCTGGGAATCACCCCTCCCCAGAGGAAAGGGCATGCATATGGGGCCCGATCTTTGTTGCCTCACATACATGAGTGGTGCCTTCAAAGTCAATGGAACCTCTTGTGGGGTTAAGCCCATTAGTGGGTTCTAGGTTCTGCTGGGAGCTTCTGGCTGCTTCCACAATACTAATCATTATTGTTATCAAATAGTATTACAGGATAGGATGCATGATAAATGGTCTAATGTAGATAATATAATACTCAGTGAAGTCTGTGTGTGAAGAGCCTTTCTTTGGCTTTATTTACTTGAACTGCAAATCTGTGTAGGTGGCACCCCATGGCCTCCTCTTCCCTCGGTCAGTGACCAACCATGGAGGTGGCCAAGTAATGAGGCAGCCATACTAGTCATGAAAACTGAACTCATCAAGCCACTGTAATATACCCCCCTTGATGTTTTTCATTCCCTGTATGCCCCTCTTCAATCTTTGTATCTAAACTATTAAAAGAAAGGAGTTACATATAATTTGTCAGCATTCTCAGCAAAGGGGCTGGGACTGAATGGACCTGCAGGCTGTACGACTGTCACCCCTAGAGATAACTGGTCTTACTCAGCCAAGCTCCACTGACCTCAAAGGAGCCATGCAGAATCTGACCTGGGGTGGCTCCAGACTGGGGACTGAGGCCACACAGGCAGGGCAGTGTGTGTGTGTAAGCTTACAGGGCCCATAGTACACTTGGTCTGTTTATAAAGGACATCAATCTCCCCCACTGCCAAGCTGGCAGCTTTAAAATAGCAACTAAAGATAAAAATTAAAACACGCCAAAAGCTTACAGATTTCGGTGAGTGGAGGTTTGAGTGGGAAGCAATGTTCTACAGTGCTTAAGCAGCCCACTGAAATACAAAACTGTTCCAGTGTTGTAAGCTTTATTATTATTATTATTATTTATTATTTTATTTATTTTTTTACTGGTCTCCTTTTATATAAATGTTTCTCAACTTGTCTTCTCATCTTGCCCTGAAGATCCATAACTGCACTAAATGTATCATTTTCCTCTTTTGATTGTTGCAGTTCAATGCAAAATCTCTGCTTTGGTGGCTGAACTGTACATGTCACTCTTTCACTGTGACACTCTCCTTTCCAATTCTTAACGTCATGGTGCTTCTTATCTATCTTAGTTAGTTCCCTGATGCACCCATTAGCTAAGGCTGAAGAATAGTATTTTCAATTGCAATATATTTCCTTTGGAATACATATGCCACCTCTTCTGATTCTTTCAGGGGAACTCAGGGAACTTTTCTTTTCTCTCTTTCCCTCAGAAAATTGACCTGCCTTCTTTTCCATTACACTCCATTTCTTCCCAGCTCTTTTTTCTTAGTTTACTATGATTTTGTCTCCCTACATCTTTCTTCCCATTGATAGTCCTGATACAGTTTCCATTGTACAAGGTTAAAAACAATAATAGTGCACGCAGCATCATTGGGAATTTTGGTCTTCTCTTTTCAGAGGCTGCTCTAAAGAAGAACACACCCAAGGTGTAGGATACACTTATTGAAAAGTTGATGGGAATTAAAACAAGCAGGAAAGAAAGCTACCACTAGTGTATGACGCTTGTTCCTGGAATTTGTACTAGTGCCATGCATGGTAGGGTTGATAGGTGGTATTGTAATGCAAAGAATAAGTGAGAAAACACAAAGCAAGAACTTGCTAAATACATTGCACACCTTGGGCCAGATTCACAAAAGGGACTTACGCATTACAATGCTGGGTGTAACTTAAGTCCCACCTCTCAAAGGAAGTTAGGTTCATAATTGCAGGTCTAACCTGTTCTACTTTGATTGGCATAGAGACTAGAACCTAGCTCCTCTCCAACCCACAGGAGTGTCTCTACCACTGGGCTATACAGTTGCTCAGTCTCTAGCCCCTTGAATTATTTTATACAAAGTGGAACAGCTTCAAAAGCAGAGGATGAGAGCACTGTCCCAGGATTCCTCCTAGTCCAGTGTTTAGAACATTTACTGAGAAAGCAGAAGACCTGGGTTCGAGTTCTTGTGTCTCTCAAGCAGAGAGGGGAGATTTGAACCCAGGTCTCCCATTGTCATGAACTGAAGGCTCCAAGTGCCATTAGCTCCACTCATGCCCTATATTTATAGTTACTACTACTTGTATTGTCTCAGGGCCTCAACCTGCATAATTGAAATCAAGGGGAGTTTTTTGCCATTGGCTTCAGGGTAGGGGGCTAGGACTGAGATCTTATAACTCTATGCTATGGCTTCCTGCTGTTAGTGCTCCTGTGCTCAGGAAAACAGGACTCTGTACATTGTTTGTAAATAGCAAGTTTTCATCAAAGCATCAATTTATCCTCTTACAGATATTAACTGGCAGGGTCAAAAAGAGGTAACAATATTTTGTTATTGTATGCAGCACTACGGGTGAGGTGCTTTCCAAACACATACAAAGACACTTCTTAGTTTGAAGAGCTCAGAGGCTAAGTCTGGACAGAAATTAGGGAACAACAATAAGCCATTTATATACAACTCAGCTAAGTTTACTGTAGCCAGAATGGCAGAAATGGGTTTTAAGAGGGACTTAACGGTGGATGGAGTAGGGGCCTTGTGGATAAGCCGGGTAGAAAGGCCGTTATTTTGTTAAAGAACAATCTCAACGAAACTGTAGAATCTTTTGAGGGAGGGGGAAGTGATGCAGTATATGATTCTATGATATTGCGTAAAATTTCCCTTTCCTCTGCTTGCACAGAGTCAGCACAATTCCTAAGCATCAGTTAAGTCCAAACTAAGCTGTGTTTAGTGATGCATTGTCCTTGTGGTGACTCTCTGGATCTCACCCATTGTGAAGAGTGGAGGAGTGTTAGGGCCACTTAAGCTGATCTAACTTCTGTCGCTCAGGGGTATGAAAAAGTCCCCACCCACCCATGAGCAACACAAGTTTCACGTTGTCCACACTGGTGCTATGTTGGCAGGAGATGCTCTCTCACCAAGGTAGTTTATGCTTCTTACTGAGGTGGACTAATTATGCTGACGGCATAGCGTGTCTTCACCAGATACGCTACAGCGGTGCAGCTGCACCAGTGCAGCTGCGCCCATGTAGCATTGTAGTGTAGACTTCCTACAGAATCAATTTGCCCCATCGACCTGTCATCCCTCCAGTCAGCCACTGCACTCTGAACTCCAAACGTGGTGTTGTCCTGCATGGAGGTGCAAGTCCCACCTCTTCATGAAGCTCTTGCTCATAAGCGAGATTGGAAGAGGAGTTTATTTAAATCAAGAGTGTTCCCATGTGTTTGCTGCAACCCACGATCCTGGCATATGTTTGAGTCAATTAACATAAGGCCTTGGGGAAAAAAATCACACGAGCAGTTATTAAAGGAAGGTGTAATTATCGACTTCAGATTAATTGAAAATGTTTGCTCTAAAAGTAGCAATTGAGCTCCATTCTGATTAATTGCTTTCTCACATATTATGAACGTTGCAAAAAGTGCTGTTCTGCAGACTGTAGAGGGAACATGTCTAATGATTCCACTGAATTTTTATAAAATAAACCCATAATTGTGCAATACTAAAATGTTCTGCAGTGCCATAATCAGATTATAGCCAAATTCCATGGGATTCCTTCATTCAAAAAAAAATAGAAATTCTTCAGGAACTGGAAAGATTCTAAAGGGAAATCAGATGTCTAGATATTTAATTTTATGAATAATGTACTTTTTGAATTGAATGTATCAAAATGTTCCAACAAATCCCATACAATTGTGTAAATATATTGTCCAAACTGTCACTTTTTAAAATAATAGACAGCTTTCACCCCATCACTTTGGATATCAGAGCAACATGGGTCAAAAGTGTTTGTGAAGAAGGAAAATCTTTTATTAAACTTTCAACAGAGCAGTGCTTGCCAGAGCTACTGAGTCAACAGCCCATGTCCAAGTTAATAGCCTTACTAAAACAAGGCCCTACGCTTTGTCTATTCAAATTAGGAAATTTGTTTTTAGCAACATTTATTTGCACCTCTATTATGCTTTTCCTCCAAGGATCTCCAAGTGTTGTACAGCCATCAAGCCTCACTGCAAGGAGGAAGGTTTTCATTATTAGACAGGTTTCAGAGTAGCAGCCGTGTTAGTCTGTATCCGCAAAAAGAAAAGGAGTACTTGCGGCACCTTAGAGACTAACAAATTTATTTGAGCATAAGCTTTCGTGAGCTACAGCTCACTTCATCGGTTGCATCCTTTTCATTATTAAAGTTGCTCAGAAAAATTTTGATGAAACACATTTTGTCAGAAGTTGCCAATTTGTCAAAATTGAAATGTTTACGGAGTATGATTTTGATGAATTCCAGTGGATCCAACACAGGTTTTGGAAGCATGTGGAGGATGTGGGATCTAGGAAGAAAGCCTGCCCAGTGGGCTGCTGGGGAAATTAGGTTTTCAGGGTCCGCGGCTCTGGGGCAGCTGACCAGGATGACTGCCATGGGGTTGGGGATGCCAGGGCTTTTAGGGTCCACAGCCACCCACCTCAGAGTGAGGGACTGTAGGGCTTCTACACTTGATCAAAGGTAGTACATGTACATCTACCTGAGCTGGAAATTACAGCTTCAGTGTAGGTGCATTTGTGCCCTTGCCCAGTATGCACATGCTCAAGTTGCAGTTTGAACACATGCACTTAGGGTTGCTGGGTATGCACTGAACCATACTTATGAAAGTCCAGTCCCGGTGGCAGTAACATTTAAAATTTCTTTGGAAGATTTTATTGTATTTAGTTCTGAACATTGTTTTAGCAACGTACGTGCTTTGAGTTCACATGGAATCAGTGTCTAATAATAGAGTATAATTCACTGATTTCAGGAAGTAACTAAAAGATAAGTATCAATTCAAGAGAAAGCAAACAATCAACTTCTACTTTTTCTCTTCTCACAGAGCAGGCTTGCCGTAAGGAAGCACTGCACCATTCTAGTTTCTATGAGGTCTCAGTGTACAAGGAAGTAACTGTTAATAATCAACACTCGCTGCAAGATTGAGAGAGTGAGAGAGAGCTGTGCTGCTGTAAAGCAGGTGTGCTTCATGAATAAACTATAGTGTGTAACCCTCTGGGTACTGATGAAACAAATAGAAGTTTCACAGCCATGGATAATACAAGAACTCAAGACACTATTCCACAGGTAAAGGCAGAAATTGTTATTGCTTATGTAAAAGTTGCGTTTGTTGTGCATAACTGAAGAGACAGCCTTCCAAAAACTGAGAACAACTTTGTATTGTGTTGGCAGGGAATTTGCAGTAGGACTGTTTAGCTTCATTGATTAGTATGTGATACCAACCTTCACTGCTTAATATGTAATATTAGAGACTGTACGCATTAGGGGTAGTAAGTATGTAACACCTGTCACAGGAACTCTGCTTCTTTAATATTAAAGTAAATAAGTAACTTTCTATTGCTATAAAAATAGTGTTAAATGTAATGAACATTGTGCAAACAGAGAAAGATTCTCTACCAAATCAGTTCTTCGGAGGATTCCTTGTTAATATAGAACCCGTAGGATATTTTCACTAAAGACCATATACAGAGAAAGTGTAACATATGAATCAAAGTGGTTCGTGTTGAAAGTGGATAAGCTCCCTCAATACCAGAGTCCTACCTGATGTAAGTGGCTGCAACTCCACCAAAGGCAAAGAGGTTTCACCACTGACACCAGGTTTGAATTATCCCATAGTGTCTGCCAGATATATATCTTTGTAGCATAATATTGGGTTCAGAAAGTGATGTTATAGTTACAAGAACTTGCATGCTTAATTGGATTGGGCCCAGATTCAGATCCAGGCCATAAATGGCCAGTGGAGAATTACCCTTGTGGAGAGGGACAGTGATGGTTTATCATCATGGGGGTTTCCTGGTTTAAAGAGCGTGCTGGGGGAGGGGATGGGTGTATCAGTAGCATGTTGGAGTGGAGCTATACCAGCCCTCCACTGGCATAAATTAGAGGAAGTAGCTGCTAGGTTGAGTCGGGGCCAGCACAAAATCAGAAGTCTGAGTCCTGTTTGTGAAGCTAGTTCATCTTCCACTGGGAAACATGAGAAGTTCCTTGGATAGGCTTACTAAAAAACAAATCACATTAGGCAGAATGGAGTGAAGACTCCCTTTATTGCTCATTTGGCTCATGGGAGAGAACGAGAGGCAGAGGATTAAATTCTGACCTCAGTGACACCCACACAATATCATCAGTGTCACTGAGGGCAGAGTCTGGTCCTCAAAGCTTTTGCAGAGGGATGTGTACTTGATCAACCAAAGGCTGAGCTATTCAGCTTTGCAGATGTCAGTTGTTGCACACTAAGGCCTGATCTACAATAGAACATTAGGTTGGTTTAACTATGTTGGTCAGGGGTGTGAAAAATCCACACCCTTGAGTGGTGTAGCTAAGTCCCTGTGTGGACAGCGGTAGGTTGATGGAAGAACTCTTCTGTCAACCTGGCTACTGCCTTCCCAGGAGGTGGCCTACCTACACTGATCGACATACTTCCTGTCGATGTAGGTAGTGGCTACACTGAAGCGCTACTGCAGCACAGCTGTGCCACTGTAGTGTTTTAATTGTAGACAAGCCCTAAGAAATAACACCTCAACTTTAGTAATATTGCATGTCCCATCCTGCACTGCTCAGCGTAACAATGTGCTGAAGCTTCAGGCTTCGTCTATAGAAGCTTTGACAACGATGTCAAGAACGTGCAAATCGAATTTTAGCAACGTTCTCTCTCTTCACTGTCTACCATCTGTGTGGTGTTGCTCAGCACTGTATATCTGTGCAGCATTATGGAGCAAGTGGGAGTTAGCCTGCCAGCCTGGATGAACAGATTTGGGCTAGCAGGGCTCCTTACTAGCACTCTAAAAATAGCTGTGTATAGAGCACTTTGAAGTTGCAGCTACCAGCTAGAGCTGGAGTTTGGGCTCCGAAGTCCAAGGAGAGGGGTGGGCTCCAGCCCGAAATGCAACTTCAAATTGCTGTCTGTATAGCTGTTTTTTAGAGCACTTGCCTGAGCCCTGTGAACCTGAGTACATAGGTGCTGGAACTAGGGATGCTGAGGGTGCTGCAACACTCCCTGGCTTGAAGTGGTTTTCGTTATATACAGGGTTTACAGTTTTGTTAAATGGCTTTCAGCACTCTCACTTACTCACTATAAAAATTGTTCCAGCACCCCTGCGTGAATCTGTTCACCTGGACTGAGAGGTTGCTCTGGTGCTGTGCAGGCTTTCCCTCAGAGGCCAGAGTAGCATCTTGTGAATCATTAACAGCATTTCTTGCAGCATCTAATATGGGAAGAGTGGAGGGCAAAGAGTGGACATGCAAATACCCTGATGCTTAATACAAGTCAGGGTTTGCATGCACACATAGTTGTGCAAGTGCATAAATCCCAACTTGTGTACTTGTGCATAAAACAAACCTGCAAAAACGCACAAGCCTTTTTTGTACAACTGTTTGAAAATTTGGCCCTAAATCTCCCTTAAGGCCTCTCATGTAAGTGTTAACTCTACCTGTCTTGTGAGAGCTGATAGGATCACATTGCTAGGTGGCATGATTTTAGGTCAAATATTCCCCTACTGCCTACACACCCTGTTTTGCTTTAATTTACCACTTTAAAGTACCATATGTCCAAGGCTTCCCCACACAATTTTTGTTAGATCTTTAGTTAAAGACCATTTCTCTTACTTGATTGTTGGGTGTGTGGGTTTTTTTTTTGCTGGTCCTTTGCAAGATTGCTTAAGGCGCGTTTTTACTGTATACTTATCAAGGGATCAATTTTATTTAAATAAGGCCAAATGAATCCATATCTTATGATATGCATACTCATGCACATGTACCTGGCCTCTGGAGTAGTGCTGGTAGCTTGAAAGATAGACTATTTTCATTAGAATCCCATTCAGCATTCTGTTGTCATCCTGCTCAGTTGGGACTTCTAATCACCTACTACATGACCAGAGATGGTGGTGCAGCACCGCCAACTCTTTACAGTTAACTGCTACCGAATGTCAAACATAGCACAGGGTAAAACAATTTTTCTGCTCCCTCTGGTGTTGTTCAGATTCATTAATGTTTGCAAGGCACTTTGAGATTGTTGGATGAAAGTTACTGTTTCAGTGTGAAATGTTTTGGGTTTCCATCTGCATTTAAACACCAAACCACCTGCAGACATGATAACAAATCTACTTGGAAATGGTTTGTCATATGGCCCAACCTCAACCTCCTTTTCTCCCATCTTAAAAGATAGTGACGTTGGATTCCTTGAGCATGATTAAAAGAAGAATAATTGTGAATGTTGCATTTCCATGCACCTGCTATCCAACATGAAGGATAAGGTAGTGAAGAAACCCTTTGGGCAAGCTAGAGATAAAAGTACAGATTAACCTGTGTGGGAATTCCTGAAGCCTCCTGCACTGAGCCCTTTGGAGCCGTCTCAAGAGACTTATTAATGGACCGTGTTTTGTCCACAGCATTGTACAAGATCCTGAAATTTGGATCCCAATGAGCATAGCACAGGTGTCGTAGAAGGGAAATGCCACTGGTTTAAAATTAGGAAAGGGCCAAATCAAATAGCAGAAACCAGATAACCCTAGTGAAATGACTCTGAGAAAGCTTATATTACTGCACTTTATGGCTATTTCTAGTTTACTTGCAGGGAAGCAGTAAAAGCATAACTAATATGCATAATTTGTGATAATATGATTGAAATGCAAAAGCAGAACAGCAAAGAGAAAAACCCCTTCTCCTTTTCTGAAATAATAAATGAGAGAAACATTTTATTTAAGACAATTATCAATTAATAAACCAAATCCTGTCAATGTGTCATTCAGAATGAACAGGTTGGCCAGAAATTCTTTCCCAGCTTTCTTCTCACCCATAGTTTGGTGGATGGATAGGGAATATTGGTAAAATAACAGAAGATCTTTAAAGAGGGACCACCCCATAACTGGAATTACATTGACTCTGAATAATCAGTGACATAACTTTGTCAAAACACTTGACTCAGAGTAAAGGGAACGAGACAGCACTGGGCAGGCATGTTGTTGAGTTACAATCTAGTCTTATGTCAATAAAATGAGGCATTTGAGAGGAGAAACTCACAAGGCCAGAACTAAGAACTAGTCCCCAAATTTGTCAACAGCAACAGATCAGTTGATAACCTTAACTCCTTGGGCCTTGTCTTGACTAGGATTTAAAGGTAAGTTATTAGAACAAATGGGTAGCATATTCTAACATGCTCTAAAACTCCTGGAGACAAGGGAGTATTGAGTTTAAAATATGCTAAACTGGTTGAGTTATAGCCTAGACTTCAGTCAACCATATCTGAAAGTCTCCTTTGCCTTATATACGTTAGACTATGGGATCATGTTAACTAATGTGCTAGAATGTGTTAACTAGAATGTGTTAACTAATATGCTCCAATAACACACCCTTAAATTTCAGTTAAGAAAACCCCCTGGTTTGACCAGCTTTTCAGAGGTCTGGCACCTGGCAACCAGATTCTTCCCTGATGTGTATCCTTGCTTTATCAAGATATGATAGAATGAGATGTGATTGCACACAAACTTACAAACAGAAATACTCATAAATTTCTCCAGAATAATTAGATGTCACCGCATAATAGCCTAGTAATCATTGTTCCATCACAGAACTAAGTGGACTATCATGTTAATAAGCAAATATGATAATCTCTATAATTCTTATCACTGTGGATTATTTTAATTACTGTAATTAAAAGACATAGGGCATTATTACTTTAGTAATGAACTGATGTAGTGAAATATCAACCACTTTCTATAATATTTTTTTCAGTCCATTAAGTAGTAAAAATTGAAAGTTGCACCTGGGATCTATGCAACTGTATAGAGAAAATTAAAAGTAAGTTTGTTCATACCTCCTATGCACTGTTTTGAAATCATAGGTCTGGTCTACACTAACGAGGTAAGTTGATCTAAGCTATGCTAGTTAGGTTACATAAGATATGTAACTTAAGTCAACGTAGCTTAGATCGATTTACAGTGGTGTCTACACCATCCTATGTGGATTGGAGACACCCTCCTGCCAATATAGCTTCTGCCTTTCGGGGAGGTGGAGTATTGAAATCGACAGGAGAGCACTATCCCATTGACTTTTCGGGTCTTTACCAGACCAGCTAAATCGATGCCCGCTCCAACGATTGCAGCAGTGCCAATTTAGCCCGTAGTGAAGATAAGCCCATACAATACCCTTTAAAATATGCAGGACACATACATCTTTTTCTTATTATTTCTATTGCGATAGTGCTTAAGGACCCAAACTTTGATTTAAGCCCCATTGTACTAGGTGCTATACAAACAAACAACACAGACACAAACTGAAGGCACTGTATGGTGGGACTTTCAAAAGTACTCAGCATTGGCTTAACTCCACTCCCATTGAAATCAATGGGAGTTTTACCTTCAAACTAGTTAAAAGCCCATGATGTCGTTTGGGTGTAATTTGTAAAGGGTAAAAAAAAAAAAAAAGGCCCAAATGGCTGAGAACATAAATATTGGGTGGTAAGAGACCATGAATTCCAGTGATGATTGAAACTGTTGATATTCTGAACAAAGAGAGCTCTGAACCATGCTTGTAACTGCTTTCATCACTTGACACTGACTCAGACATTCCAGGCTTCAAGAGTGACACACACAAAGCCAGACTGACAATCTTGGAATCCTATAATATAGATTCAGTGGGAGCAGTTAGATTATTGCTGAGTGTTTTTTTGAAAATTCCACCTTAGTGTCTAGTTTAAAGACAATCTACATCCATTTGGTTAAACCAGATGTCATGCATGCAGCATATCCCAACAGTCTGGAAACATACAGCAAAGTAAGAAGCTCTTTTCACCTTGAACAAACTTTCAAATGTTTGGGTTTTGTTTGATTTAAGCTTTTACCGATAGTTTGTGATTCTGAAGAAAGGCAAAGAGAATGTAAGTCACTTTCCAACCTGTTTTAATAATGGTTTATAGGTGGAGTGTGAAACAAAACTGAGTTAGCCCAGATTTCTCTGCTGAATGTTCCAACTAACGTACGTGTGTGTGTGTGTATGTGTGGCATAGAAACTGCTATTAAAGCGGGCTGGAAATTGGTTCACATTGGGAACCCCTACTGCCATGCTATCCATTGTTTTCAAGTTTCAGAGTAACAGCCGTGTTAGTCTGTATTCGCAAAAAGAAAAGGAGTACTTGTGGCACCTTAGAGACTAACCAATTTATTTGAGCATGAGCTTTCGTGAGCTACAGCTCACTTCATCGGATGCATACTGTGGAAATTGCAGAATATCATTATTATATACACAGACACCATGAAACAATACCTCCTCCCACCCCACCCTCCTGCTGGTAATAGCTTATCTAAAGTGATCATCAAGATGGGCCATTTCCAGCACAAATCCAGGTTTTCTCTCCCTCCGCCAGTCCTTGCCTACAGACAGCCCCCCAACCTGAAGCGAATACTCACCAACAACCACATACCACACAACAGAACCACTAACCCAGGAACCTATCCTTGCAACAAAGCCCGTTGCAAACTGTGCCCACGTATCTATTCAGGGGACACCATCACAGGGCCTAATAACATCAGCCACACTATCAGAGGCTCGTTCACCTGCACATCCACCAATGTGATATATGCCATCATGTGCCAGCAATGCCCCTCTGCCATGTACATTGGTCAAACTGGACAGTCTCTACGTAAAAGAATAAATGGACACAAATCAGATGTCAAGAATTATAACATTCATAAGCCGGTCGGAGAACACTTCAATCTCTCTGGTCACGCAATCAGAGACATGAAGGTCGCTATCTTACAACAAAAAAACTTCAAATCCAGAGTCCAGCGAGAAACTGCTGAATTGGAATTCATTTGCAAATTGGATACTATTAATTTAGGCTTAAATAGAGACTGGGAGTGGCTAAGTCATTATGCAAGGTAGCCTATTTCCCCTTGTTTTTTTCCTCCCCCCCCCGCCCCCGGCCTTCTGGTTAAACTTGGATTTATGCTGGAAGTGGCCCACCTTGATTGTCATGCACATTGTGGGGAGAGTGGTCAGTTTGGATGAGCTATTGCCAGCAGGAGAGTGAGTTTGTGTGTGGTGGGGGGGGTGAGAAAACCTGGATTTGTGCTGGAAATGGCCCACCTTGATTTTCATGCACGTTGTAAGGGGAGTGGTCACTTTGGATAGGCTATTACCAGCAGGAGAGTGAGTTTGTGTGTGTATGGGGGTGGGGGGGGGTGAGAAAACCTGCATTTGTGCTGGAAATGGCCCACCTTGATTTTCATGCACATTGTAAGGAGAGTGGTCACTTTGGATAGGCTATTACCAGCAGGAGAGTGAGTTTGTGTGTGTGGTTTTTGGAGGGGGGTGAGGGGGTGAGAGAACCTGGATTTCTGCAGGAAATGGCCCACCTTGATTATCATACACATTGTGAAGAGAGTGGTCACTTTGGATGGGCTATTACCAGCAAGAGAGTGAGTTTGTCTGTGGGGGGGCGGAGGGTGAGAAAACCTGGATTTGTGCTGGAAATGGCCCATCTTGATGATCACTTTAGATAAGCTATTACCAGCAGGAGAGTGGGGTGGGAGGAGGTATTGTTTCATGGTGTCTGTGTATATAATAATGATATTCTGCAATTTCCACAGTATGCATCCGATGAAGTGAGCTGTAGCTCACGAAAGCTCATGCTCAAATAAATTGGTTAGTCTCTAAGGTGCCACAAGTACTCCTTTTCTTATTGTTATCAAGATGGCTGCCTTCAGCGCTTGGCTTGGTAGTGTCAATTGCAATTAAAAACTTTAAACAAATGTTTTCACAACCCGTTCACAGTGGCCTTCTGACCAAACATTTTGGTGGCCTGAGCCAAGGGGATGCAGTTGTCTTTTAAGTCATGGCACTGGCTTCAGGAACAAAGAGATTGTAGCTGATCCCACAGCAGGCTGTCACTGTGAGTGCTGTGGTGCGCCAGCATGAACATGAAATGAATGAATAGCTCAGCACTAAAAATTCTATGGAAACTTACCACCAAGGGTTATAGCTACAGGCCATATAGAAATAAACTCTGCCTCTAATGGCAGACACCTGAGAAACAACTGGAGCATAATTAATCAAGGCAAATTCAAAGGCAATTGATATATCCTGTCTAATTTTAAGCTTGATGTAAGCCAGTGTGACTCCAGTCAAATCTATGGATTTTCAGTTGCTGACACCAGTGTTCGAATTTGCTGATGGCTCATATCTCTTTGTTTTTGTAAGCAATTGAACTGATATTTGGGGGTGGAGAGGGGAATGACAAAAGAGAGGAGTTACTCCATTCAGAGGCCATGGTAAGTTTCTCTTTGAAGAAATACGTGTAAAAATTACTCCTCAGTGCTCCTGGAGAGCACGTCATAAAACCTCTGTGTTGGCCTAATCTCTCAAGAGCTAATAGATGACTGACACTTAATGGACATGAGCAGAAAAGTAAGCTGACCATTAATGTGGTGCTATCTGGTCTCTAACGAGCACTTGGGAGAGTGCACCTGAGCCTCCTCCCTATCCTCTTTCTCAGCCTCCAGGAAGTGGAAGAATTTTTGAGGGAAGCCAATTTAATCAGAGTGCAAAGCGGGGTTGTCTGGGGTTCTGCACATCAAAATGCATTTTTTTTTCAAAAGTTGTGGCGCCCCTCCCCTGCCTCGCATTGCCCAGGCCATTTTTCATGCCATCTCAAACATGATCCATATTGTGTGAAGTTAGAGTCCATGAAACGTCAGCATATTTCTTATGTTGAGTTCCCTTGCTGCAAAGGGCTTCTCTCTCTGGGTTTTGCACTTGATCATAACAGTAATGCTGAGGCTGTGTAATAATAAACCAAGCACTGTCAGTTCTGAGGAAGAAGCATATGCTCCCTTTTAACGAGGGATTATTAAAGAACATCCTTCTTTCTGGGCTTTGAGAGCTTGCTGCAGTCAAAGGCTTTGTTATCTTTGTTTACCTGATTATCTGCCAGGCAGTTTTCCTAGAAGCTCCTCATTGGAAAAAGTAATGAGACTGTCTATCCTGCATGTTCAGATTTTGGCCTTAATATGCAAAATAAATATGCAAAAGCTATAACAAATAAATTGTGTGTGTGTGTGTGTGTGTGTATAATATGCACATGTACAAATAGTATGGCAAGCAAAGGTAACAATAGGTGAAGGCACAGAGCAAAATCAGTAAGGGAGCTATCATCCTAAGGCTTCCACTGGGCTTTCCCAGTGCAGATTTATTTGTCACATTGGGTCTCTTTATACGACGAAAGTGACCCAATGGTGACAAAAGGAATCCAGAATGTTACTTCCTAGCCCTTATTGAATTGTTGTTTCAGCAGGAGTCCACCGTGTTTTTTGGGAGTTGAAAATGGTTTGGTCCTGTCTATCCAAGTGGCCAATTGTAATCAACCCTAGCTGATATCAGAGCAAAGGGGCCCTTTTCCTAGTACAGGGGCTACTTTATGCTTATGCAGTTACTTAATGTGACTACTCACTTGCATAAAGTTTACTTGAATGGGACTGCTTGCATAAGTATAGCTATTCACATACTTAAGTGTTTGCATGATTGGGGCTTTAGACTGTAAGCTTCTCAGAGTAGGGACTGTGGGCTGGATTTACAATGGAATTGATGTGCCTAAAGATGCATATGCATTTACTAAAGTGCCTAAGTAGTTATGTGGCTATCTCCCATTGATCCCACTAGGCACCTATTTTTCATCTTAAGGTGCCTAAATACCTTTGGAAATCTGACCCTGTGTATTGTTGTCTTTTAAGTACCATACACCTTATGCCACGAAAGGAAAAAATTATAATAATATATCCTTGGGCCTCTTGCTCCTATTGAGACCAATGGCAAAGCTTCCAGGGACTCCAGTGGGAGTGGAATATATTTTGATGAATATCTTCTATGAATAAATGTTGACAGATATTATTCAGCCAGTTAAAGAGCTGGTCAAATAATGCAAAATATTATTAGACAATTTATTTGAGGAATAGAAGCATTGTTCAAAAAATAACATTTGACCAGCTCCTCAAATGTTTACAGAAGACAGTGGTGCCAGTGAGGAATATCCCATTAATCATCAGTACTGATATTCATTGTAAATTAAGCTAGCTCAGAAATGGATGGATTTCAAATATCCCCTACTCATAAAAGCCAGAAATGAATGTGTAGGGGCAGAGGGATGGATGCTCTGCACCAGGTTGAGAACTGGAGTAAGTGTGTGCTACTTAACTGATAACAGTGGAATTGAACCCCTATCCACCAGCTCTGAATTTGGCCATATGTGCATAAATTCACTTAAATACCATCTCTGATTCCCCAGCAGAATGGAGTGCAACATATTACGGTGAGGTCTGGAAATGCCTAGGCTTCTTTGCCACAAACTAAGCCAGCTCCCTTAAAAAGCATACTGAAACAAGCTATTCTTTTTTGTTAAAGGCATAGGCTGGAACACAGAAGCTGCTACGATAAATTTCATCACAAGTCAATAACTGCACTACATCTTGGCATTTATTTTTAAGTTTGCCCACTAAACCTGTTTTGCAGAAGGCCCTGTAGCTAGAAGGCATTGAGTCAACAGGAAATCCCCTAAAGGCTTTACCTCAAAGTCACTTTATCCTGCTTTGCCAGATAAGAGCAGACCCTTTTATTGTTTCTTTAAGATTCAGTTTTGAAGCACCAGACCTTAAAACGAATGAAAGTGCAACCAGATGCTGGATATAAAGAATCAGGCTGATGTGCTCAGATAATTTTCCTTCCCGTATTTATTTCATTTTCCAAGATTGGGATTTTCTTTTCCCTTGTAATGGCAAATTTCGAGAATCCAAGAAATTATCCAGATGTAAGGCTCCACTTTAATTTCTTATTAGTAAAATTAGAAATGTTACCCATCTTGCTATTCCCTCTCCCCTTACCAAGTGGTGGCAGCATCCCCGGCTGCTGTACAGATACAATTGCAGGACGTTCTCCTTAGGTATTAATACCTCTTACAGAAGTTGGTCCAGTAAAAGATATTGCCTCACCTTGTCTCAGGCAGCACTGACACTCAATCAAACTTCCACTCAGAAATTCATGGGATGTGAACAGGGGCGCTGGAACAATTTGTAGAGTGGGGGTGCCGAAAGCCATTGAACCAAACTGTAAACCCTGTATATGATGGAAACCACTTCAAGCCGGGGGTGTGTGGCAGCACCCCCAGCAGACCTATTTCCAGCACCTAAGTGTGTAAGGGACAATATGGAGGGCATTCATCCCTAAAGCACTGATCCTGTTGAGCACCAGAAAGAGAGGCTTATATTTAGTCCCAAGAATAGGGAACAAGTTCTCAGAGTCAGTGCTGCCCTTTTCTGGAGGCCCCTGCAGCCAAGGGTCACTTGTTTTGGTCCTCTTCCTTTGTGTAAATGAAGAGGAGAATGTTGCTCTCAGCCCATAATCAAGGCAGCAAAATCTCTCGTTGATAACAATCCACGTTTTCCCTGGATTAGAATTAAAGTTTGGTCTGTTTATATGGAGAACAGGATTTGGTTTCACATTGAAAATGATGTGGCTTAGTGCGTGCATGTGATTTTCAGCTAACTAAACTTGAAAGGATACCTTACTGTGGGTATCCCCATTGATTGTAGTAAATTAACTGAGATCACACACATTTGACTAAACCCATCAATTAGCTGGACAGGTTCATTGCTGCACAACCTACTGTGTTTTGCATTGGTGTTGGTATGGCAAATAATCTACAGGTCTGGATATTTTCTTTGTCAGATTGCCCCACTTTTGTTATGATCCAAATACTGGCCTGGTGAGATGGGATTTCACGTGGAATGAAATAACCTGAGCATCAGACCTTGCTTGGAATGTCCCTAAGGGGAACTAGTGTCGGTTATCCTTTGCATTTTGCCTGTGGGTACATAGCAAATGCCCATTGTTTATAACTAAATGAACGTTACAGATTAGAGATGAAAAAAGTTATAAGTCACTTAGTCCATTTTATTCCCAGATTGTTTTATAGTTGTGTATATTTTCTGTTGCTTTCTTCAATCTAATTTTACATGACAAGTAAAAGGACTAAACTTCTTCTCTTCAGTGTATCCATATAAGGTCTGAAAAGATTCAAGTAAAGAATGGGAGAATGACGGAAAATCCTGCAAGAGGTCATCTAGGGCTATCCATGCCAGCTGCCCAGAGAAAGCAAGGGATCACAAAACCCACCATTACAAAGATCCATTATCACCATATCCAAGTAGTATATAAACACATTATCCACCATTCCAACCTGTAGGCAGAAGTACTGGATACGTGACGAGTTCCTGCACCCTTTCCTCAATTGTGAGAGTGGATTTTACTTTCAAATCACCCTAAGTCTTTAAACACATTAATAATAAATATCTAGCTCTTATATAGCACTTTTCAGTAGGATATCTCAAAACATGTCACAAACTTTTAATGTATTTACCCTCACAAAACCCTGTGAGGTACAGAAGAATGATCATCACCCCCATTTTTATAGATGAGGAACAGGGTGGTTAAGTGACTTGCCCAAAGTCATGCAGGAAGTCTGTTGCAGAGCAAGGGAATTGAACACAGGTGTCCCAAGTCCTATGCTATGGCTCTAACCACTGGACCATCCTTCAGGTAGACGATGTAGTGAACAAGCAACCTTAACCTGGCAGTAGCAGGCATATGTTATTAGTGGAATTATTATTTATTTCCATAATGTGTATTTTCTATCATAAATACAGTTTAATTTTTCTTTTTAAGCTGCTTTGTTGCCCAATGTTGTATTAGAATGTTCCTTCCGGTTGCACCAGTCACATTCTGTTAGACAATATCAAACAATCTGACTTGGTGACATTTAGTGGTTAATTTGAGGAAAGCTGTGTTGTTTTTAAGAAAATTACTCCCCTCCCAAACAAATAAAAGCGTGAATATTACAGAAGTTGTGACATGATGAGAGAAAAGCCTCTTTCAGTACTAAACCATAAAGGTCAGGATCTGCTACTCAAGTCTTGTTTGCAAGTAAAATAGCATGCTACCATGTGGCTGTCAAAAACCTCAACAACCCAGACAGATTTCTGACAAATAATGCTGACAGATCTCACCAACTGAAAAGTTCCCTTGTTTCCTCTTTTGTCTTTAAAACATTTCCCCCCATTGACAGTTACAATGGGAGCAAAGTAATGGCATTAGAAATTATCATGCTATTAAAAAGAACTGTAACAAGCATTATATTTTGTGCTTTCTGGGGAATTTGTGAAATGGCAGCAGCCTACCTGAGCAATTAATAATTTGAAACTTCTGACTCGCTAAACCACTTGCTTCTCTATTGCAACCATTAGTCTTTGTGCATTACTAAGAAAATTAAAAGACGTTCTATGTTGTTCTCATGTCTTAGGGGCTCAGTTTTCCTAATTTAAAGAAGACTTTCATCAGCGAAATGTAACTGGTGAGACAAAACGCAGAGCTGGATTTTTGTATGCACAAATGTCGCTCTTTTCTGTATACCCTGTTTAAGTGAGAAAGTACCCCAATGCATGCACACAGATTAGGATTTACACACATGCATTGTACAGGCATACAACATGGTTATATGCACAAATCCAGACCAGTGCGAATATATTAAGGTATTTGTCCACTTAAACTGGGATTTGAACAAGTGAGGTGAAATCCTGGCACTGTTGAAGTCAATGAGAGTTGTGTCACTGACTAGAATAAGGCCAGGATATTACCTTTGGACTATATACGGTATTTCATTCCTGTGCAAAATTTTTGCACCTTTTTCTCACAACAATTTTGGTCACATTAAGCACCTCCTTATAGGGAGATGGTTTGCTTTGCAAATGGGATATGGTAGTTAAAAGTTGGCAGCATTTAGCCTTAAAGAAACCATTTTTAAAAATTCAAATATATGCAAATTCCTGTTTGTTTACATTGAAACTGTTCAGTGGGGGGATCATATTGTTTAGAGATAATTGTATATGTGTGTGGTAAGTATATGTACCATTTAAAATTCAAATACACAATGTGGAGGTTATTGTAAGAACCGTATGTGCCTCAGCAGATATGAAAGAATTATCATGCTTTTATTCACTCCTCACAGTTCGTATTACTATTTGGAGCTGTGCCATAAGATACCTTTGCATTTAGCATGAAAAATGCCAAGGTCTTAGAAGAAAAGAAATATGCATTAGTTTTATTTACTCTCTCTCTACAATACCTGTTGATCCAGAAGCTGATTTACATGCTACAAATTCAGTAATGCTAAGGGTGATTAACATAAGGTATGTCTCCATTACATGCTTTTTTTAGCGGCATGTAGCGAACCTATGCATGTAGCTTCCCAGCATGGATATAAATAGCATTGTAGCTTGTAAGACGCAGCTTAGGCAGGTAAAGACACGCCTGAAGAGAGTGGGTATGTAAGCAAATAGATACCTTTCATGACTCTCTATTTGCCCAAGATGGGCCTCCCCGTCTACATGGCTATTTTTAACAGTGTCATGTCCGGCTCTCTCCCTACTGCCAAAGCCTTTCTCCACCGTAAGAAAAGCCTCTGGTGGGGAAAGGCTCAGGCAGCTGGAGCCCTTTCCCACAACAGAGAGAGACTCTAGCAATGGGAGAAAGCTCTTGAAGGGGGTTTCTCTGACACATGTAGTTACACACCACAATGTGGACAAGGCCTGCTTTTCACTGCAGCATGGAGCTAAACGTACATTGCAGTCACCATCACTATGAAATAGCCAGAGTGTGGCAGCCCATGCATAACAGGAGCAGAGATGGACATCTGTCACGTGACAGGGCATTGACCTGTTATAACCTAGGCCCATATCAGATGGCTAGGGCTGCGAAATAAAAAACAAAAACAAAACCCAGACACCTAACACCAGTGGTGGACAACCTGCAGCCCACGGGTCGCACGCAGCCTATCAGGGTAATCCGCTGGTGGGCCAAGAGACAGTTTGTTTACATTGACCGTCTGCAAGCAGGGCTGGCCGCAGCTCCCAGTGGCCGCGGTTCGCCATTCCTGGCCAACGGGAGCTGTGGGAAGCAGTGTGAACTGCATGGACGTGCTAGCCACCGCTTCCCGCAGCTCCTATTGGCCGTGAACTGTGAACCGCGGCCACTGGGAGCTGCGGGCGGCCATGCCTGCTGACAGTCAATGTAAACAAACTGTCTTGTGACCTGACAGCGGAGTACCCTGATGGGCCGCGTATGGCCTGCGGGCCGCAGGTTGCCCGCCACTGCCTGACACAGTGTCAGAAGAAAACTGAGGGGGGGATTCTTACGTCCCACTCTGCCCCTATACTTAGCTATAAAGGCCTGGGGGAGAACTTCCCCACTGCAGATGTTGTATTGGACTGTATATACTGGACCCTCACAAGACTCAGGGATGGGACTTTAGGTTGTAGCACTATGGTCTTTTGGCTTATGCTGCAAGGGGAAACAGTTGTAATTTAGCAGCCCCTGCAAAGTGCTGCTTTGGCCCCAAGAACAGCCAGAACTGGAAGTGCCCCTGCCTTGGGCAGTGCCTTCTGTACAGCACCGGGAGGCCTCACACAGAATCCCAAAAACTTGAACAAAGGAATCCTTGGGAGGGATCCTGGCAGGGAAGAGGAAGAAGTGACTGCTGTTTTCCTAACTCTTCCTGAAAGCAAGCAATATTTGGAGAGAAATTGGAGAGTGAAACCCTCCATACTGCTGCGTGTGGCAGACTCAGACCTCCTGGAGACGTACAGTGTGGTCCAATGGGAGTATGAAGGAGACAAGCAAACTGCAGTTGGAATTATCAACTTTACTCCCCTCCTTCTTTCTCTCTCTAGCAACTCTAATGAGACTTCAAGTATTTGTTGTCCTTTAAAGGAACACTGTCAAGATAAAAGTTGTATTCAGAAACAAAATCCTTACCTGAGCTATTAATAATCCCCTAGAATTTTAAATAGCAAATTCACTTAAGCTGTTTGTTTGCCTTTTGCATTTCATTTAGTTTGGATAATGACCCGATCAGTTTTAACTCCTGGGTACCTGCTGTAGCACAATGTCATTGTGTCTGAGTTTCCAGCATGTCAGGAAAATGCTTTAACTGAAGAGGGAAAAACAGCTGTGTGGGAGGGAGGTGGGGGCGAACTACTCCACAGTGCCTCTCAAATCTAAATAGATCTCTCCTGGGGCTTCCTCGTACTTGTTAGTTTGACCATTAGACTAAGCCCAGATTTTTAAAGATAATTAGGCATCGCTAAGTGTTGCAAGGCCTAATTTAGAAGCCTAATCACTTTTGAAAATGAGACTCAGGCTAGTCAGTTAGGTCTTGTAATGCTGAGCAGAGCAATGCCTAAATATCTTTACAAATCTGGGCCTAATTGTCTGGCGTTAGAAAGCAATTTCCCCCCATGTATGTGCTGTTGCATATACTTTCTCCTGGGGAGAGGATACTGGACCAGATCAACCACTGGTCTGATCTGACATGGCAATTGTACATGCTGCTACAAAGAGAAATGAAGTCCGTGAAAGTGCTTTGCTAACAACATAAGCTATGGTAGTTTAAGGTGTCTGTTTACTCCAATTTCCTTTTTTGCCTTGCTTGAGTTTTATCTGATAGTAAAGCCTCCATTAGGTTAATTTAAAAGCAATTTTATTTATGTTTAGACTTATTAACAATGTTACCTTTTGTTTATGTACAACTGCACAGTGCTTTGCTGTTAACATATTTTGACAAGTTTCAGTGACAGTTAGAGCTGGTGATACGCAGCTCAAACTCTTTTTTTCCATCCCCCCTGCAAATTTCTGATTTGCTTTCACACTGTTAGTATGCAATACCCTGCACCATGGCTAAGACACAGGCATGCACATAAAACTAATATTCTCACCTCTTGCTAAATTTTATAAATTTAAAAAAAAATTCTTCCCAGCAACTTCAGCTCCAAATACAACCAACCCTGTATTCTGAAATTGTACAAGTCTTTGTATATTTGGTATCTTACTGGCTCATACTTTGTTTCAATGGGAGCTTATATTCGCCACCCAGGTTGTCAATAAAACAAAATATGAATGACAGAAATTTTATGGCAGATATTGTAGCTGTAACTGTCACAGGTTCTGCTGTAGCCTCACTAGCTGAGTGACACACTTCTTAAAAGCACTTCTGATTGGTTTGTGCTCTAGCTAAGCCAAGAAAAAATCCTGAAAATTATGAACATGGTGAAAAATAAAGAACTGAGCATCGAAGGAGCTTTGGATTTGGCACAGAAAGAGACGCATGCAGAAAAGGAAGCAATGAATTTGGTATTCCCGATGGTAAGACTGCTTACTTTTAAAATATATTTTACAATAATTTCCGACTGTTTGCGTGTCTAACACTTATATATTCTGGGCCAGATTTGGGTCCCTCTCCAGCTGCTTTGTGCCATTCTGGCTGCACAGCAACTGCAAATGCCATGGATCTACTTTCTGGGGATTCCCTCAGTATAAGAGTCCTCGAGAGGGGTATGGCCACCATAGACACTCCTGTGATGCCAGTCTGTATGGCACCTAGTGGAGGAGTCATGGCTGGGAGTAAAGGAACAGGTCCCCAGCCTTGGAGGGTAGTCTGGTATAAGTTAGAGCAACTTTTACTTATGCTCGGGATTGGCTTGGTCTCTGGCCCACCAAGGATAAGGGGAGCATAACAGTGGCTTAAAGATTCCTGTCCCCATACCTGGACCTTGTGCTGAGCACAGGTCACATGAGCCAAGGGAATCTAGGCCTGGACCAAGCTATTTAGGTTCCTAATTTCAGTTGTTTTCAGTAGAGTTCCTAGGTAGGTGTCTGAAGCCATTTCTACACTATATGAGTGCTACAGTGGCATAGCGAGGGCTGTATTGTAGATGCAGACTACACCAGCAGAAGGGGTTTTTCAACTTTCCCTCCCCGAACAACAGTACTAGGTTGAGGGAAGCTTTCTTTCATTGACCCAGCTGTGTCCATGGGTTGGCTAGCTATGGCACTCAGGTGTGTGGCTTTTCCACACCCCTGAGCACTGTAGCTGTGGCAACATAAGTTTTTAGTGTAGACCCGGCCTGAACCACATGACGTGGTATGCTCCATTTGACTTGGCACAAAGACTGGATTTATTTGCCATTAAAACCTCCACTAGGTTCATTGAAAAGCAATAAATAGCTGATTAACAACTTCCCCTTTTGTTTATGACACATGGAATAAGCTGACACCATGTGGCTCAGGTAGCCCCTAAGGGGCTTGCAGAGGTTGAAATATTAATGAAAGCTGATGAATTCTGATGGTGACTGGAGAGAGATCATGGTATAAAGATTGGAGAGCAGAAGGAGGAGTTGGAGATACTTGGAAGAACTGAAGGAGAGTAAGAAGGGAAAGGACCAGATTTAGAAGTAGGAGATAGGAAATGCCCACTGGAGGAAGAGGATGAGAACTGGTGGATGAGGGAGGAGTGTCTGGGCTCAAACCCACACTTTACATGAAACCAGCGTAGAGCTTGTGCTTTTGCTCCATTTCAACTCACTTCTACTCCTACCTGAGCCGCATGGTGTCAGCTTATTCCATGTGTCATAAACAAAAGGGGAAGTTGTTAATCAGCTATTTATTGCTTTTCAGTGAACCTAGTGGGAATGTCTATGAGAAATCTTCACACAATGATAATAGCACAATTTGAAAATGTTTCATGCCAGAGAAGCTGTTAGTGAGAGATAGGAGTCATCAGGCCTCTTCTAAATTCCTTTTGGGTTTGCTCTTTAATAAGTTCCTACACTACTTAATAAGTGCTCTGCTTGTATAAAGTTAATCTAGAAGGAAGAAAAAAACTAAGCAGCAGTTTGGTGTCCTCTTGCAACACAGAACTGAACAGTCTATCAGCTGGAGATTAGCCAGGAACATAGAGGGCTGTATGGACATAGTGAAGTTAGAACTAGCAGTTATGGACCCAGATCTTGATGGTTCTTACTCACTTTTATACTAAGTTTTTTTACTTGGGTAAAAGCAATGAGTGACTGAGAACTGTTTTGTGGTGCTTGTAGTTATGTGATATTATCATTTTGTTTTCTGCGTACTGCAGCTTAACATTTTTGGACAGTTGTCAGCAGAGGCAGCTGGCATTTTGTGAGTCTTTCTGCATTCCCTAAATCTAAAGTAAAAGCAGTTCATACTGTAAGTAGATGGTTGCTCTTTGTGTATGGAAAATTCAGATGGAGGGTAAGTAACTCAGAATTTGGCTCCTGGTGGTTTAGACTTTATAGCTCTGTGATATGAGATGGGAGAGCAGTAAGGATGATTGCATCAAAATTTCAGGCTGTATGAATGCCTCTCTTTAATTTTACAACACTAAAGAGGCTGTGTTGATGTGAATTAATACAAAGGATAAGTCTTTGTTGCAGAGGAAATCCTCTCTATTATAGTATATTATCACTAACAGGACATTTATATGGATGATGTGTTCTAGAAATAACGCATTATAAGTGGTTTCTTGGCTACTGCCCACAGTACTATAGTCTGTGATAATTAAACTGAGAGCTAAATCAAACTTTAACACAGTTATATCCTCACAGTGGTGCACAAATACAGAGCACATTATCCTGTAGCTTGCAAAATCAGTGCATGTGAAAGTGTAATAGCCAATTTTACAAGCCAGGTGGTAAATTGTGCACCCCAGCATTTATGGGCATGGGCAAATCCTATATCTCTAGTTCTACTTCATCCTGTTCAGTAATCTGATGATGAAAGTGTCTTTCTACAAAGGTTGATGCCCTTTTAGTTTGCTAGTTTGATTAATAGACTGGCTACGCATTTATGTTGTTTTAAATGCATTTAGTACAATTCTGAGGTCTCCCTTTCCACCTTACTACCCGTTCTCAATTCTGTTTCTTCCTCTTTCTCTCCCTTGCTCAATCCTTCTCCCTCTCATGCTATTACCTTTAGCTTCGGTTACTGCAGTAGGATTCGTGGATGCTTGGCTTGTGTGAAAATCAAGCCATTATGGTGGTACAGTTCTTCCTAGTGCAGAGGTCCTGACAAAGCCACTCACACCATTGACATACTGCACAGAGGGAGACTTCACTTGAGAGTCTTAATTAATTTCATATTAACGTTTTGAAAAAACATAAGATTTTAGTTGATATCAATAATGTTTTCCAGGATTCGCAGGATTTGCTGACTGGTTCACAGTTCAACTTCAGTGTCTACAAATACAAACGATATAGGTGGCAGAAACGAATTTTGCAGGTAACTTCATGAATACAAACTCCTGCCTCTGGAGAAATATTGCACTTACTATATTTTTGCATAAACGTGAAAGTGGGTTTAATATACTCCGTAGTCCAATATATTGCCTGAATTAAAATCCAGTGGAGATGTTTGAAATATTAAACTAATACTCTGCCTTTTAGACCAAAACTTCTGTGCAATTAATATCTGATACCTCCTCTGTTGGGGAATTATAACCTGCAGGCTGTAGGATGGACTTAAAGATCTGAGACATCTTTCATCTCTAGCTATTGTGCTCCACGACAAAAATATTTGATTGCGATGGTTTCCCTTTGCACACTATTCTTTGTTTACAAGTTGGCACTTATAAAGTGATTATTTTCCTTTTAAATTTCCTTTGACAGCACGTCTCTGTAGTAATGATCTATAAATCCTACCTGTGTGCTTTAGAACTAAGGGAGAGATTTTCAAATATGCCTGGGGGACTTAGGAACACAAGTCCTATAGAAAGTCAGTGGGACTAGTTGCTCCTAAATCCTTTATGCATTATTGAAAATCTCTGCCCAAAGTTCTGATCTACAAATCATTAGGTTAAGATTTAGCTACTTAGTTTCTAAAACATTCAGATATTTTCAAATCATAAACCTGATTTCCTGATTATCTTAGAAAGTTTACAACAGCTTCGCAAACCCTGTAACACAGCAAATTTACCACTCTTCCCTCCTGCCCCTGCCCTTGACTGGGCCAAGCCTGCAGCTGGTGTAAATTGACATAGATCTAATTCACACCTCATTTAACCAGCAAAACCCTGTGTTCTCAGAATGTCCTGGATGAAACATAATGTCCTGGATGAAGTGAGCCCAGTCAGAGCAAGGGCTTGTCTGCACACAAATTATACTGCTTTAACTAGACTCTGTTCCTGTGCAGGAAGGATAATAACCTAGGCGATGTCTATGTTAAAACAGTATATCAGTGGGAGAATTCTTCTGTCAGCCTAGCTATTGCCTCTAGGGGAGGTGGATTAACTACAGTGAAGGGAGAACTACACTCATTGCTGTTGTGAGGTCTGGTCTATACTAGGAAATTAGGTCAGTTGTAATGACGTCACTCAGGGGAATGAAAAATCCACACGGCTGAGTGATACAGTTAAATTGGCCTAGCCCCAGAAAATTCTCACAGTGACCTAGCTGCCACCTCCTGGGGAGGGGGAATATGTACGCCGATGGGAGAAGCCCTCCCATCGGCGTAGGTAGCGTCTTCACTGAAGTGCTGGTGTTTTAAGTGTAGACATATCACATTCCAGGGTGCAATCTAAACCAGTGAGGGGTTGTCACTACCTGCCCTGCAACCTTGGATGCCTCGCAATGCTTTGCTGTTGTAGCTTCCACACTGAGCTGCTCACAAACAGACTGCATGCTGGTCACTTCCTGAATGTCTGTGTATAGCTGCAGTTCTGGTCCAGTGACACAGAATCTAGCAGCCTGTTAGCAACACACCAGCCACACTCTGGCTTCCAGCAGCCTGGGTTACTGCTTGCCAGGTAACCCCAACACATGTCCAGTCCTAAGTTTCCCCCAAAATGTGTGTTCTGTACTGTCCAGCCCTCTCCTGCCCAGTTCCGATATTAGAGGTCCATTGTCACTGTATGGGGTCAAAGTACAACACTTTGCTACTGTAATTGGAGTTTCCAAACAATTCACTTTAAACACAACACTGGATTAGTTCTGATTAAAGAATATTTAAATGTATTTAACTGCAAAGAGGTAGGTTTGAAATGAGTACAAGTATAAGGTATTAAAGTAAGAAATGCTTACAAGAGAAACAATATGAAAATGCTTCCTAGTAACTAAAACTTAACAAACAAGACTTGGATCAAGGTAAAATTATTTCCACATATTCTCGGCAATATAGCTGACCAAATTCTAAAGTTAGGATCTGCCCTCAAAGGCCAAAGGGCCGGTTCCTTTGTCGTCTTAGGTATAACAGCAAGTGTAAGAGAGATAGAGATAGAAAGAGGGCATATTTGGGGTGTTTCTTGTCCCTCACTTTTATAGACCAGTCACCCTTTGAAATGTATTTTCCTGAGGGTTACCCCTAAATAAAGTTCCTTCCCACCCTGAGGACAGAGACATGGAGCCTCATGGTGAAAGAAGTTCCATGTTGTTGTTTGTTAAAATGCGAGATCAATCTGTTTTTGCTCCCCTCCATTGCTAAAGAATGGCCACTTGACTCGTGATTGCCAGTCAACTTTGACACCTGTTCTTTGCCCAGTAATTAATGCTCCAGTGAGAAAATTATTCCACTAGCCTGTGCTGCTGCTGTAGAACAAGCTCTTATACTGGTTTATAGAAGATATGTGGAAAATTTCAAAGAAAACAATGCTTCAGAATGATGAATTGATGTATATTTATCAAAGAGATAAGGAAAACGCAGATGCAATAAATATATATTTCTATGGTAACGACAGTAAATACAGGACAGTGGTTGGATAAGAAAAAGTTTGTTCTTGATTCTAATTGTCAACAGAACAGATACATTTTCTCAATTGGCCCCTTAGCCAGGAACCAAAATATTTCATGTTAATATTGGTGGTAGTCCTTTCCTTGTTAATGAAGGGAAGAGGTGAAATTAAATGAAAAAGACCTTTCTCTTCCAGATTGATTTTAACACAGAGACCATTTTTAACATTGAGAAAGGGATCATCAAGAAACAGTTCCCATTTCCACAAGTTAAATCCTGTGAAGACGGTGAAGGGAGGCGCTTCAGCATCGCATTTCACGGGCATCCGCATTATGAGCTGGAAGCAATGTCTCTTGAAGATAAAAGAAAAGTAGGTTAATCTATTGTAATAAATTATTTATTATCATCAATTTAATATTAGGATGTGCTATGTGTTGTGCAAATGGAGAGGTTGATACATCCTTAATATATTTTTTTTAACAGACTTCCACCTAATTTACACTTTAGTGATTGCATTGGGTGTACTTGGGACATAGGAATGTAAGTGTAGTGTTGTGTATTTGGTTGTCGTGGTAATAGAACCTTGTTGTTGCTACGGCAACTGAGTTAGATTATTAGGGGATAGCCCAGCTGGTTTTGGCTGGTTTTTGGTTAGTTCAGTGTGTGGCAATAAATGGCTGCTTTTAAGGTTAACAGCTCTCTGTGTCTCCAGTGAGTTCTTCCTAAAACTGTTTTCCCCAAGGATATAACATGTAGGGCAGAATTTTATTTTCAGACAGACCTGTAAGGGGAACACTTTAACTCTGAAGAGAGAGTCCCTCATGATGAGAACTAATTAGTAGGTACAATTTTCCACCAAGTTAATAAAATACACATTCCCTTAAGTAAGGGGTACAGTTGTGTTCTTAGTCGCACCCCGTCAGCCTCCTTTAACACAGTGGCATGTGGCATATGTAGTCAAGTAGCTGTTACATATTTCAATTTTGTGTGCTGCATCTTTAAATTACTAAAGAGCTATCTGTCTATAGGAGCAGCTGCCATTTTGTTTGTGCAGCATGCTAGCAAGAAGACACACTCTGCTCTCTCAGGGAGACATCATGTTTCTTATTTCCCTGTTTTGTTCTTTTCCTTAATCCAAATCAAAAGTCATTAAGTAAATGGCTGCTTTTAGCGTAGGGAAAGCATACCATAAATGAGACCTGAGGAGTTCTTCTGTAACTCACTCTAGTGTTAAAGAAACATGTCCAGCTTTGTGATTGGAGGTCCAGCACAAAGAAGATGGATTCATTTCCCTAATTTCAGCTGGAATGTGGTTCGGTTGGGAAACTATTTAAACAAATCAACTCAGTTCTCTCCCATTGCCTGTACTTTAACTCAGACTCAAGCTTAAACTTCTCCAGGCAGCTATTTCCTCTTTATATGAGAAAAAATATATATGTAGATATTTATGAGAAAAATGAACTGAGGCCATCCTTGGGTTGCAGAAAGAGCCAGAGGTTTCAGTCTTTCCCCAGTAAAATACAGTGAGTGGCAGGAGATAAAAGTAGTGGGGACAGAACATAATTGAAAACCAACTTGGATACAGTTACCAAAGCTTGCAGTAACTCGGCAATGTAACGTTGTAAGGGCTCATGTGAACCCTTCTTTGGTTTGGAGGCTTGCAACTGGTGAGTTTCCCTTTGAGTTTCAGGCTCAGACAAATCCTAAATTTCACCAAATTTCACACTGGGTCTAGATAGATATGGACTGAAGCATCTGGCTCCAAACTCTCCATAAGGGCAGGGATGCTCAGGTCTGGAGATTTGATTCAGCCCATTATATGGGAGGCATTAAAGTCAACTGCAAAGTTTGGGTTAGAATTCAAACTTTCACGATGCCCCTGGGTGTTCTGATTCAGCCAAATGTAGACGTGGAGCCAGCTACAGAGTTCAGGTCTGATTCTGAACTCTCTCAAAATGTGGAGGGGTTTTGGCTCTCAGGTTTTCGTTTGGGCCCATCTCTATTGGAACCTTGCAAAGCTTATAAGAGTTTGCAGGTTTTCCCAACAAAACCATATTTTAGTTTAGATTTGCTCATTTTTCTGTCCACGTTCATTTAACACTAGGCCTGGGTTCAGCTGAAATGGGTCACAAGGCTGTCAATGAAGTCACTCCGAGTCTAGAGTTTGGAATGAGACCTCAACCTAGTCAAATGTTACCTGTTTTTTAACTGAGTGCTTGGTGATTTTCAGAAACTTGAATTGTACAATTAAGTAAGGAAACAATATGAGAACAGTAACAGAGAGATCTGTGTTTGACAATAAGCCTTTTTAGGAGGAGGATATACCATGCTTACACATCTTCATGTTTAAGGGTAGAGGCATACCAGCAAATTTGCATTGAGCTACATCACTTACTTAGTTTATGTAAGAGAAATTAATCTCCCTCTTTAGATGTCCATTTTATTCACAGATACATTTAAAAAACCCAACCCATTAACATAGTTTGCAAGGGTGCTGGTATGTAAAACATACACTAGCTACTGTCGCTTATTATACAGATATCACACCTGGTGAACAAAGTTACCCAGAGTAATTCATACAGGAGACCTGTAGAGTTCTGCTCTGGAAGACCTGCCAAATGTGATGTGATACATGAAGGACTACTGGATTTGCAGGAAGACAGTTATGCATCCATTAAATGGGTGAAGTATGAAATATATTTTTCTTTTCATAGCAGTAATTTCTATCTCCCAATTGCAGGAAGGGGGTGGATCTTTCAGAGGCTCTGATAATTATTTAACACTAGGATTTTAACTTGTGGATCAAGAAATGTCATTTTGGTTCACTTTATGGATTCAAATTTAGTGAATGAGTCTGTCTGAAATGAAAAGGAGTACTTGTGGCACCTTAGAGACTAACCAATTTATTTGAGCATAAGCTTTCGTGAGCTACAGCTCACTTCATCGGATGCATACTGTGGAAAATACAGAAGATGTTTTTATACACACAAACCATGAAAAAATGGGTGTTTATCACTACAAAAGGTTTTCTCTCCCCCCACCCCACTCTCCTGCTGGTAATAGCTTATCTAAAGTGATCACTCTCCTTACAATGTGTATGATAATCAAGGTGGGCCATTTCTAGCACAAATCCAGGGTTTAACAAGAACGTCTGAGGAATGGGGGCGGGGGGGGAACAAGGGAAATAGGTTACCTTGCATAATGACTTGGCCACTCCCAGTCTCTATTCAAGCCTAAGTTAATTGTATCCAATTTGCAAATGAATTCCAATTCAGCAGTCTCTCGCTGGAGTCTGGTTTTGAAGTTTTTCTGTTGTAATATCGCAACTTTCATGTCTGTAATCGCGTGACCAGAGAGATTGAAGTGTTCTCCGACTGGTTTATGAATGTTATAATTCTTGACATCTGATTTGTGTCCATTTATTCTTTTATCCTTTTATCTCTTGTCCAGTTTGACCATGCTGCTCTGCCAGGTACATTGGTCAAACTGGACAGTCTCTACGTAAAAGAATAAATGGACACAAATCAGATGTCAAGAATTATAACATTCATAAACCAGTTGGACAACACTTCAATCTCTCTGGTCACGCGATTACAGACATGAAAGTTGCGATATTACAACAGAAAAACTTCAAAACCAGACTCCAGCGAGAGACTGCTGAATTGGAATTCATTTGCAAATTAACTTAGGCTTGAATAGAGACTGGGAGTGGCCAAGTCATTATGCAAGGTAACCTATTTCCCCTTGTTCCCCCCCCCCCCATTCCTCAGACGTTCTTGTTAAACCCTGGAATTGTGCTGGAAATGGCCCACCTTGATTATCATACACATTGTAAGGAGAGTGATCACTTTAGATAAGCTATTACCAGCAGGAGAGTGGGGTGGGGGGAGAGAAAACCTTTTGTAGTGATAAACACCCATTTTTTCATGGTTTGTGTGTATAAAAACATCTTCTGTATTTTCCACAGTATGCATCCGATGAAGTGAGCTGTAGCTCACGAAAGCTTATGCTCAAATAAATTGGTTAGTCTCTAAGGTGCCACAAGTACTCCTTTTCTTTTTGCGAATACAGACTAACACGGCTGTTACTCTGAAACCTGTCTGAAATGAAGAACATATAAAAGGTAAGTATTGTTAGTAGGCTTGCAATAGCACCTAGCACAGTGAAGTCCTGAGTGCATGGCAGATGCTTCTAGATGCTACTGCAATACAAATAAATAATACAATGATTTTAATGGGTGAGCCTGGAGAATTTCCTTCTCCTTCATTTTCACCTTCTTTTCTTTTTACCTTCCTAACCACCCCATTTTCAACCACTAATGAAAAGAAGTAAAACTTCTGTCAAAGTAGCTAAAGAAGGTAAGTGTCCACCATAAGTTCTCTGCTAGAGGACAGTTTTCTCTCACTGGACAATTGGCTGTTCTGCAGCCAATAAGTCATTCTCTGTTCTCCTCTTGGCCTTCCTGTAGAGATGACCAACCACTGCCCTAAAGGGAGGTAACTTTAGAGCTATGAATAATGGTGGGCTAGGATTTAGACTGGAACCTCCAACTATTTTTTACACAGGCCACTAAATAGCCATCTGCTGGTAACAATGACTTTTTATTACCCCTTCAGCCATTATTGAACTAGGAACCTCTCAGTGAAGGCTTTAAAATGGCCCTTCAGTTTGTTCTGTTATGTCAGTTCATCCTGTCAAAAGATTTTGGGGGGAAAGAGGCCTATGGGGACCCCTCATAATGCAAGAAAGAAAGAAAGAAAACATTTAACATTGTAATTATCTGCACATAGTAATTATCTCAAAAGAATTCAGAGTTCCCAGGAAATGATTTTAATTGTTTTTAAAAGGCTACCATTGTATGTCTTGTAAACAGTATCCTCAAGAGCATCTTAGGATTTGCTACCCTGCTACATTTAACAGGTTTGCTAACAAACAAAAATTGACTTTTATTTATCTTGCAAAGCAAATCCCTGGTTGCTTCTCACATAATATTAATCCTCTTTTTTTTTTTTTTTTGGCAAAGTAAATAATGACGGGAGACACCCGGAGATCCTAGTAAGCCATAAGTCCCCGTTTTAAAGGAAGGAGCAATCAATATAATTGCCAGCTCCATTAAACAATTCTTATCGCTTTGACTCAGCATGTAGGCGTAGCTGTAACTTACGTTTTATGTTTTCTTCTTCCATAGTAACTAAACTTGTTTAAATTATACCCTATGGCCAGTGATGGGACAGTAAATGGGGAGGGCTCTGATTTACTACAGCAAATTCTTTCCCAGGTGTCTGGCTGGTGGGTTTTGCCCACATGCTCAAGGTCTAACTGATCACCATATTTGGGGTTTGAAAAGGATTTTCCCCTGGCTCAGATTGGCAGAGACCCTGGGGTTTTTTCGCCTTACTCTGCAGCATGAGGCCTGGGTCACTTGCAGATTTAAATGGTGGATTCTCTGTAACTTGAAGTCTTTAAATAAGGACTTCAGTAACTCAGCCAGGGGTTGTGGGTCTATTACAGGAGTGGGTGAGTGAGATCATAGAATATCAGGGTTGGAAGGGACCTCAGGAGGTCATCTAGTCCAACCCCCTGCTCAAAGCAGGACCAATCCCCAATTAAATCATCCCAGCCAGGGCTTTGTCAAGCCTGACCTTAAAAACTTCTAAGGAAGGAGATTTTGTGGCCTGCGATGTTCAGGAGATCAGACTAGATGATCATAATGGTCCCTTCTGACCTTAAAGTCTATGCGTGTAATTCTTCATAATTACGTAATCAACCTGCCACACCTTGGGGAGGAGTGGGAGGGAAGCACTGATGAAACTAGTGTCAGAGTGATAAAGAAGCAAAATAACCCTCAAGAGAAAGACCTTTATTAAAGTAGGGGCTAGACCCAACCAAGATTGTGGCCTTCTTGTGGTAGAGGCTGTATGTAGTGCGACAGTCCTTGGGAGCTTACAATCTAAATAGACAAGAGAAAGGGGAAACAGCCACAGAGAGGTGAAGAAATGTGCCCGAGGTGACACAGCAGATCAATAGTAGAGCTAGGTTTACAACCCAGGTCTCCTGACTCCCAGTTCAGTACCCTAACCACAAGACCACACTACCATCTCTGCCTTTAATTCAGCAAAGCGTTGTCCTTCTTCTATATAGTTTAACTTGCATTCACTCATGTAGTCTCTCTTCCTCCACATTGCAGAGGAGATAGTTCTTAAGTCAGGGAAAGGGGAGGTGGGTCAGAAACATGGCTAGTATTTAGAGTAGAGGAATTTGGGCCTTATGTTATTATTTAACACTTATGTTACAGTAGAACCTAGAAACCAAGCATCTCAAAACCCCATTGTGCTAGGTGCTGTACTAATGTATAGTAAATGACAGTCCTTGCCACAAAGAGTTTACAATCTAAAACAGTGGTTCTCAAAGCCAGTCCACCGCTTGTTCAGGGAAAGCCTCTGGCAGGCTGGACCGGTTTGTTTACCTGCCGCGTCCACAGGTTCAGCCAATCACGGCTCCCACTGGCTGCAGTTCGCCGCTCCAGGTCAATGGGGGCTGCGGAAAACCATGTGGGCCAAGGGACGTGCTGGCTGCCCTTCCTGCAGCCCCCATTGGCCTGGAGCGGTGAACTGTGGCCAGTGGGAATCACGATCAGCTGAACCTGCAGATGTGGCAGGTAAGCAAATCGGTTCAGCCTGCCAGGGGCTTTCCCTGAGCTAGCGGTGGACCGGCTTTGAGAACCACTGATCTAAAAGAAGAGACGCAGTCGGCAGATGAGAGAAATAAGCAGTTGCGGCTGGGAGGGAAGATGGGGTAACAAAAATAGTAGGATATGTACAGTTCTTCGCCCTTTAGTCAAGCCTCCTGGGTTTTACTCCTGGATCTGTCATTGGTTCACTGTAATATTATGCAAGGCATTCACCTCCCTTGCCTCAGTTTGCCCATGTAGTAGGTGGGGGTAATAAAGCCTACCTTATGGTTGTGGTGTTAGGCTTAATTCTTTAACGTTGGTTAGATGCTTTGTGATCTTGGATGAAAGGTGTAATGGGAGTATGAAGACTTCTTGATAAAAGAACTTATCTTCTGCTGCTTAAAGCAGAAGGCAAGGCTAGTGGTGATAGCGGTTAAGCGAGGAATGTGCTGATACCTCTATCCCTTTGTCCTTGAGATATTTGGTGCAGCTAAGTGAAACAGAACTGAGTTTATCTTGCATCGGCAACAATGGAGAGAACAAGAATGCAGACCCTGTAGCAAAGACAATTAATTTGTCAGGTGGAAATGTGAGTGTCATTAAAGAGAATGGATATGATACTTTCTCCATCCAGACCAAGGAACACAATTACTTGTAAGTATAGCTAGTAATTAATAATTTGATAAACAGAGCAATTAAAAATAAGGTTGAATAACCATGTCTCTAGATGCCCCAAAGTAGAATACAGCAACAGGAAAAAGCAGGCAGTCACAACCATGTGGATAAATGACTGGGTAACTGAGCTGTAGAAGTGGGTCTCAAAGTACCACAGAATGAAGTCAAATGCCTACATTTAAACCTGGGTAACAAAGGCTGTTTAGTCATCACTTTAGAGTTCATGGAGGGATTTATCCTTCGATGGCTATCTTAGTTGTTGTAAATAGTTTGACTAGCTTGTAGAGTAAGCACAAGGGTAATACCAAGGGGATTGTTCATCTTCCCCCATGAGGAGAAGAGGAATTATGAGGAAACTGTACCATAGAGTCAATATATGGTAAAGCTTCAGCTCTCTAACTTTAGAAACCTAAGCAATTAACTCTGACTGAAAAGGTCAGAGTCAGCAGCGCTAGTCTCCTTTGACAAGTAAAGCTGTCTAGCACCATTCTGCTTAAATCAGAAATACTTGTGGTTGTGTTAGTCAGCATGTTATTTACACTATCTTGGGTTTATATAATGTCATTCTTAAATTTTAGGTTTCGAATACCCTTTACTGTTCTGAATAACAGGGCAGAGGACATTAGCAAGCTCCAGAATGAATGGGTATCGCTCATAGACAGGTATTGTCTGCTGTGGAAGAATCGCTCAGAACCTCAGGAAGACTTTGGAGAAGACACCTCAGAGGCTGTATATGAAAAACTCATCTTCTCTCCAAATAAGCAGGCAGAAGGAGCCCACTGCCTTGCTCTGGGTTCTGAAGCAGCTCCCCGATCAACCCCCCTGACAGAGCAAGCAACCCCAGCATCATCATCATCATTTCCGCTTTCCAGAGTTCAGGCAGGGGTGCCGCCACCACCACCTTTCCTGCCGCCCTCCTGCCTCTTGCCAGCATTGAAAAGAACAAAAGCTTTTCACTGGGATGTTGTTCCTCAAGAGAAGGTCAGGATAAAAAGTAACTGCTCTTCATCATGGTCAAGTAGCTGATGCAGGAAGGGGAAAACTTTTTTAAAAAATGACAGGATGTGCAACTATGTTGCATGTACTACTGCAGTAATTATCCATGCAAATGGAGTAACTATTCCATGAAAGAACCTGGTCACCTAACTGCATGTGCAATTATCCACTTTGCAAGTGGGATTGCAGTAAATATTCATTCACATTGGTTGTAAAGTTGTACACACAGATTTTGCACAGGAAGTTGTACCCTTGGTTGAAAATCTATATGTTAATATATTTAACAGTTACCAAGGAATGAACGTGACAATGTTCTCATGCCAGTTTTTTTTCTTAAATGTTGAGAATAGGCAAAATCCACAGGCACATTAGCTGAAGATGTCACAGTTCAGGGCAACTGCACCTGTATTACTCCTTCACGGTCCCTCGAGAGCACCCATTCTAGGCTCTCAGCTCCTCAGCCATCACCTTTCTTGGGCAGAAACCTGCATCTCTTCCACTCTTGACTGGGTTTTTATAAAGGCTGCCCGGTTCCCTGCCCACATTGTGATATTCTCGGCCAGCATCTGTGATTTCGTTTCTCTTCAGAGTTAAGAACAGCATAATTGCCTGCATTACAGAGAGAACGTATTAAAAACAATATTAAAATTAAAATTAAAAACCAACATGCATGCTAAAAAGCATAACAGAGGTAAGTGTCAGTCCTTCAAAACCCACAACTGGGTTTTCTCTGTGGTTTCAAGTTCATAGCCATCTCAGATTCAGAAGCAGAGCAACTATGGTTTTCTGTTATACAGCTTGGGTTTTTGATCTTGGCCTCACATAACAGGAGATCAGCAGACAATGACTATGCACTCCTCCGGGCATAGTTTCAAAAGGCTGGGCCTTTGCATTACTGTAGAGGGGGAATTTGCATTCACTTTCCTCCAGATATTCCCCTGCAAAATCTCTTAACACTTTCTGTTCCAAAAATCTATTCTCGTCTGGCTCATTGGTCAATATAGTCCCTTGAACCCCCAGGTGTCACATCTGTGATGCCTTCCCTCTCTCAAGGTTACACACAGTCCTGGCCCACAATATTACATAAACCATTCATTTAATACAGTGGACTGCAAAGATACTTAAAGTGAATTCAATAATTCCCAAGGATATGACAGGTGATTGCCATATCTGTCAAAGATGGGATTTGCCCATCCCATGCACATCCTTAATGGCATCTTTTAGACCACCTGCTCTGTCTTCTCTGTCACTTCTTCCAGCCAGAGCCAGTGTTTACTCAGTCACAACTGGTGGTTGCCTTGAATTCCCCAGTATGCTCCAGAATCCTTTGTCTGAGTGACACAGGTGCTTCAGAGGAAGCAGCGCTGCACTCAATGTTCTGGGGCCCATCAGAGCACCAGCTGCACCTAGAAATAACAGATGGGGAAGAGACCTACCAAGCCACCTATTCCAGAAATGAAAGGAGGGGGGTATTGGTGGGAATTAAACTTCATATCTAGAGAAAAGCAGTTTAAGACTAGACTGCTGCTGAATGATAACAGCAGGATTAGTATTCTTCAGACACTTCCTTAGATATGACACCCTATCCTGCCACATAGTCTATGCCTAAGGCTACACCTGATAATACATGAAGGCTTTCCCTATACTTGCTAGTGTTATTTCCTCCTTGAGGAAAACTATGCACACAGCGTTGGGCAGTTCAAGCCTGGTTACTCCATCCATTTTCTTTATCTGACTCTGCCTGTTTGGCTTGGAGCCAATGTCCTGAAGCTCACAAGATGAGAACAGGCTTTCCTGTGAGATGCCCAGAATTTCCTGCTTCTGGCAAGCCAGCAGATACACAGAGAATGCTCCTGCAGTATTGTTGGCTCTGTACTTCCACTTCGAGCTGAAACACCGGGCCTTGCCCTCACCTGTGACAACTCATCCATTCTGAGCTAGCTCCTTTGGTCTTAGTGCCCCCATCCCAAACCCTGGAAACATGTATGACTTTTGACCTAAAGCCTCCCAACTCGGAGTCTGGTGCTGTGCTTTCCAGCAACATAGCCTGAGGTGAGCTAAAATAGATCTGTGTGTGGAGGGGGGATGGGTGATGAGAGAGTGAGAGAGCACAGTACATATCATGCAGTTAGGGGTAACATAGCTTGGGTGAAAGGTGGAACTTGGGAACAGCTGTTCTCTGTAGAACACTGCTCTGGGAACCTTGTGGTTGTCTAGATAGCATCTAGTGTCAGTTGCATACCTGCATCACCTTCAGGGAGGTTTGGAGCCTGTCTCCTGCTAAAGGGAGGATGTGTCAGAAACTCTGCAAGGTTCAATGCATACCTTCCCATAGGAGGGTACATTATGGCCACTTACCACACGTGCAGATTGTTTGCAGCTATACCCTGGCCTGCACAGAGTGATTTCATACTTCCATGTAGCTGGTACTCCTGCCAGTTGTTTTCTGGTTTTGTTTTGTCAAATGATGGGTCTGTCACTGTAAGAACAACAGTAATTTAAAGAAGCTGTTTGCATGGAAACTTTGTGGTAATGTTACTGTGACTTAAATTTATGTTGTTGCTCCTGTATTTTTAGATTCAGAAATCGATCTGGGCATCATGTAGCCTACATAAGAAAAAAATAGATGAATCTAGAATCTATGACCAGTTTCATATCCAGGACATGGCGGTATTTTCAGGCAACGAACCTTCAGTGAATCGGCATATTATGTTAAATCAAAAAATTGCACATACCTTCAGTAAGTGTAATAATATGAACTGTGTGCACATATTCTGAATGCATAAGGCAAAGCCTGCCTGCAGCTTGTATTTACGATTACCACAATATCATGTGTAAATCAGGTAGGTTCACATGTAAATGTCTAAATAGAAATTTTAGGACTGAATGGCCCAATTTCTCTAAATTTGACTCTTAAAAATTGTGTGTGTGTGTGTGTGTGTGCGCGTGCGCCCCTCCTCCTACCCCTCCCCCCCAGAAGATGCTTTGGGAAGAAGGACAAGGGCAAAGTTTACAAATATTTGAAGGGCAGAAGCACCAAAATGAGAGGAGAATTATTTAGGGTGCTGAGGTATAATTAGCAGCAGTGTGATGAAACTGAAAAAAGGGGCAGTATAGACTAAATATCAGGAAAAGCTTCCTGACAGTGAGATCTATTAGGCTGTAGATTATTTTCCCAAGGGAAGCAGTTTTAAGTTTCATGCTTTGGACACTGAAATCTAGACTAGACAAAACATGTGAGCACGTCCTGCAGAGCATAGTCCTTCTTTGACAGGGAGATGGACTGGATGATCCAAGGCTTTTCCCTCTCTCTTTTCTATGCTCCTATTCCCGGAATCGCCCTGCTTGCTGAGGTTTTGGCCCTATTTCAGGAGGGACCTCCACGGCCACAAAAGCTATCTTTAAAAGTCACAAAGCAAGCTCAGTTGCTGTTTACTGACTTTTTACTTTTAGAACCTGGCTTTCTCTAAGAGGTGAATATATATTTCTGTATGGTAGAGCTGTACTCCTCTTTCGTGCTTTGGTGGATATATTGCACCTAGTCCCATGATGTCACAGAAGATGGGCATGTGGGGCCTGATGCAAAGGCCAGTGGAGTCCATGGCAGGACTCCCATTGACTTTAAAGAGCTTTGCATGAGGCTAATGGCACATGTCACTGGTAGGGGGTGGTGGGGATAGAGTGAGGTACAGTGTATCAGGAAAACAGTGATACAGTTAATATTCTGAGTGCTTTGGAAATGTGAGCATGTAACTCATAGTCAAGGTTGCACAGGTGCCAATTTATGGAGCTGCCTCCATACCTAGCCTCAGAGAAGGAGAAATTGTTCATAACTTCCTCTAAATTTCTAATAAAATACACTTACGCTCTTCAGATGTGCCAAGTGCACTAAATGTACAATGTCTTTCTTTTGTTGAATTTAAAACACTGACACACGAAGAGCTGGAGTAATCTAGTTACAGTGGGCAACCTGCAGCCTGTGGGCTGCGAACTGCAGCCCATCAGGGTAATCCACTGGGAGCTGCGGGCAGCCGTGCAAATGTAAACAAACGGTCTGGCAGCCCGCCAGCGGATTACCCTGACAGGCTGCCGGTTGCCCACCACTGCCTTGGATTATTTACAGACCCCTGCAGGGAGAGCACTGGCTCTTTTTCCATGCAGGCACAGGTAGTTCAAACTACTAATGTAAGTTACCAGTCTGAATGACAGATCATCAGTTGGAGTCTTCCTCCTTGTATCTGGGGTACTACTCATTGGCTCTGCAGAAGACCTAAACTGGAATGAACTCTCACAGTTAATGAAACAGATCAATGGGTTAACTTGACTTTAGTAGTAAGATGACGTGAAACTCTTTCAATTACTCTAATGAGGAGTGGTAGTTGTAAAAGGATCAAGAATAATTGTTTTTCAGAGACTATTTTGATTTCTCTTACAAGCTGATCAAACTTTGATCAAAAGTTAAATTAATTCTAAAAAGAAAGTTAGATTAATCTCATAGTAAGTTCTGGCAACCACAGTTCTTAAATAAATTAATGAATAACAAGATGAGTCTCAAAAAGTCGTTAGGTTATAATTTCTTAAAAATTTACATGTTTTTCAAAGCAAAGAGAGTTGGAAAGGAATTGGAAGAGAAAAAAGAATAAGAAAGCACACAATATAGCTTAAAATATAGCTAGAATTATAGCCCAATATAGCTTAAATTTTTATTTAATTTATTTTTAGCTATTTCATGGTTTCTTGTACAAGAAATAAACTGCTCTAGAACCTGCTTACATGTGTCAGTGTGACAGAGACAAGAGCAGTACTGTCAGTCAACCAGGAAAGTGGACATCTAGGGCAATGGTTCTCAATGAGGGGTACATGTACCCCTGGGGGTACACAGAGGTCTTCCAGGGGGTACATCAACTCATCTAGATATTTGCCTGGTTTTACAACAGGCTACATAAAAAGCACTAGCGAACTCGATACAAACTACAATTTCATGTAGACAATGATTTGCTTATCCTGTTCTATGTACTATATCAGCAGTTCTCAAACTGAGGGCAAGTTCATTTTTTAATGGGGTCACCAGGGCCAGTGTTAGACTCTCTGGAGCCTACGGCAGAAAGCTGAAGCCTGAGCCCTGCTGCATGGGGCTGAAGCCAAAGCCCACATTTTTAAGTGAGGTGAAACTTGGGGTATGCAAGACAAATCAGACTGCTGAAAGGGGTACCATAGTCTGGAAAGGTTGAGAACCACTGGTCTAGGGCCTCAATGAAAAATTTATGCTAATGGAAAAGTGTGTGGTCTAATCTAATGGATAAATTACTGGTGTAGGAGTTGGAAAACCAGACTCTGCTGTGTGACCTTGGGCTTGCCACTTCACCTTTCTGAGCCTCAATTTTCCCATGTGCAAAATGGGGAAAATCCTTAACTGACTTCGGAAATGCTTTGAGATCTGTAAATGGAAAGCTCTGTAAGGAGAGCAAAATATTATTCCAGGGAGCTGTTGGTAACACATTTAATTCTGAAGGAACTGTAAAAGTTACTGAAGGTGACTTAGAGTTAGGGAAGGAGAAGTAGAGTGGAGATTTCGGCTCAGATACTGTGAAAGTTAGGGGAAAACCTAAAAAAAAATAGTGGCCATTCCCTTGAATAAACAACTCAATTCAGTTCACCTTTGTGTACATCCCTTTTGGGTCAGATTTCCATGATTATTCTAGAAAATAAGTTCAATGCCACCAATGTTTATGGACACGATAAATTTTAAGCACCTTTATTTAGAGAATATTAGTGGAAAGCCAATTCTGAACTCAGACCACAAATATTTGCACTAGCAACCTGATTCTAAGAGTTCTAGAAACTGAAGCAAGCCCATTGACCTGTGTGACTAACCAACATACAGCAGCTTGAATTTTATCTGTTAAATACTTGCATTGGACTGCTCCTGACTAAAGTTAGGCAAATAATGGATTTTTTTTTTTTGGTTTGTTGGCAACTGAAAAAATCATTGTTTCAATTTTGAGAATTTTTTGGTTTTAAACATTTTAAAGTTAAAAGAAATTTCTAAACAAAGTCATTTTGAACTGAAATGTTTTATTGTGAAAATGTCAAGACAAAAATGTTTAACTTTTTTTAGAATTTAAAAAAAAAATTTTTTTGACCAAAACAATTTGGTGAAATCAACACAATCTACAAAATATTATGGTGTTGGTGAATGTGCATTTTTCACCAGAAAAAAATGTTTGAGTTGAAAAACTTCACCTGTTTGCAGGCCAAAAGTTAGTCAGTGACTAATTTCAAAGTCTGAATACATTCAAGAAAATCATGAACTGTTTGAGGACAGTTTGTGATCAGGAAGAGGCTAAATTTGTTGACTAAATCATTCAGTGCATAGAATTTCATCTCTTCTTCCCATCTGCTCTCCTGTCTCCACAGATTCACTCTGAGCCAAGCATGTGTATAAAATGTCACAGTTCTGATCCATTTGTATTTCAGGTCTCACACCAACAGTATTACTAAAGAGAGAGTTGGAACAGGAATATATTCTAATCCTGATTCATCCTTTGTAGGCTTCCATGACACCAATGCAGTGGGCAGAACAGGGTGTGGGAGGAGGCAGAGATTGAACATGCTATACTCCATCTCTTCCCAATTGGCAGACGGTCCCTTGGGGTCCATTTCCAGCTGGTGCAACCCCCCAAAGCTACTGTAACCTGGGTTGGGATGAGGCAGAGAATGAGTGACCCATAAGTGTGGTTCCTGACAGCCCCCTTCTTCTGTTGAACTCCAGTCCAGCAGAGAATCTGAGCCAAAAAGTCTATAGCAACATTTAGAAGCATGTTTAAGCGTCTCACTTTTCTTTCTGTTTCTATATATATTTTCCCCTTTGCTCTGTGTTGATGATGCTGAAGGCTGAGAACACAATACCAAACAGGTTGTGGTATTATGGGCTGTGCCTTTAGGGACTGAACTTTGATATTCACAGAGAGGTTGGCAGTCATTTTTTTCAGGTAGTTGGCTTAGAATGCAGGATCTTTACCCATCATTGGGAACAGATAAATAAGCCTGTTTGATTATTCCCATTTCTCTTTTGTAGCTTCTAATATGAGCCAGGCTGTCTCTAGCACATTATAAAACCCCCCAAAACAACCATACTCAGAGGATGGAACCCCAGGAAACCATGTCCCTTTAGAGTATGTCTACATTGCTAAAAAGGTGTGTTCTTAACTCAAGTTAGCTAACCCAAGTTAAAATAGCAGTGAAGACATGACAACTCAGGTTAGCAGCTTGAGTTAAAACCTATAGTAAAGGCTGGGCTTGAACTTTAGCTGCAAAGCTGAGTTGCCATTGTATTCAATGCTATTTGCAGCTAACCTGACTTAAGAACATACTTTTTGCAGTGTAGACATACCCTTAGGGGTAGCCCTTCCAGGGGAGGGTTGAAGTGCAGTGTAAGGGAAGCTTGCATTGCTGCTGCCTTTATTTTGTGGATAAACAGATGACTAGTCTCCAGGGCTGTCAATTGGTACCTTTCATGAGCTTTAAAAAAAACCAAAAATAAATGGAAGGTTTAATATCTTTGATATTCAAAGCACTAGAAGAAATAAAATAAAGATCAGTGTGTAATTGTATGCTGTTTTTTATTCCAAACAAATGAAAGTGTACTCTGACTACTAGGCTGAGCTCAACAGGAATGTGAGCTGTAGCTCACGAAAGCTTATGCTTAAATAAATTTGAGTCTCTAAGGTGCCACAAGTCCTCCTTTTCTTTTTAGGAATATTTTAATAGTAAGCACTTGTGTGCCTTCAGCTGACAGTATCTTGATAGTTCTGTCTAATGCAACGACTGCATTCTAACAAAAAATAATCTGGATTTTTGCTGCTCTACAGCTGTTTGTACTTGAAGAGAATATAAAGACAAGGGTTTTCACCTGAACTTTTAGTGGCTGCTAAGTGAAATCTAATTTTATCAGGGAAGTGAATGTGAAATGTTCCCATGTTTTCCCTCCCTTGTACATTTATCTCCAAGTAATCAAAGAATCATTCTCCCTCTAGACATTTTTCTGAAAAGTTTTCATATAAAACCAAACCAGCTGAAAGAAAAATTATACATTCTATATGAAGACGGTGGCGGACTTACAGATGAGCAGATTACTGCCCTAAGAAGGTAACCTTTTGGATTCAATTCTTTATGATATCTATTACCAGATTCATTTTCTGCAAATAAAGGAACATTCAGGGAAAATGTTTACCCAGGCATCCGATGTACCCTGACTGCTGCATTGAAAATTAGAGGAGCATGTATAAATGTCATAGTCTGCTATCCATTGTTCCCCAAAGAAACCAGCAGCCACCTGCTATAGCTTGTGCAAGCTTCAGGAAAGCCGGAGTTTGGGAAGTGACAGCAAGTCAGACATGATTTTAAGTCTAGTGGTTATGTGTAGTGCAAAGTGAGTGAAATGAGAATGCATTGGGTCAGTGGGATTTCCCATGTCCATGACAGCATTATCTTTATGGGGAAAATCCACTACAATCCAATATAGTGTTAGCTTGTTATGCCATCAGTTATTTGTTTGAGAAAAAGACAAATAAAGAGAATCCTGTTTCTCTTTTGAATACCGGTTTGGAGAGGGGCAAGGTGGGCGGGTCTTATAAAAGCTTTTTTCGGACAGACGGATGTTATGGACATCACACAGAGTATTTATTAGGGGTAGAGATTTTTTGATCCAACACCGAATATGAAGTTTCTGTAACTTTTTTAAATTTGTGCTTATTTATATCCATAGGGACAGATTTTCAAAGGCACAAGTAGGACATAACCACCTGCAGTGTATAGGAACTGGGTAGTATCCCTTTAAATAGTTTGTGAGCCTGGATGCCTAACTGCCCTTTTTTGCCTTTGAAAATCTTCCCCATAATACATACAGATGTGTATGTGCCTATTCCAGGGGTTTGGTACCTTTGCCATAAATTTAAAATACTCATGTAAAAATTGTCAAGCAGCTGCTTTTCTTCCCCAATCAAGAACATCTTCAACTTATTTGATCAAGATATTGTTGGGGAGGTGAAGGATGCAGGTGTTAAAAAAATTATTAAAACACTGCTCCTTCTGCTTTAGAGGGTAGGTTTAAATCTGCCCTTTGAAAAGTGATTTTGGAACCCTGACTCTACTCTCCACCGGGCGTTTGTCCACATCACACACCACTTATAAATGCCTGGAATTATATTTGTGCTTAGAAGCTGACCAGAACTGGAAGATCAGTGGTATTGCATGTATTGTGCGGGGGAAGTTTGTACAAAAACCTGCATGCAATAGAAGAGGATTTAGACAATTCAATAATTCCCCTATCATAGGCACAAACAAAGTCATATTAATGTTTTTAAAGGCATTGATATTCTGGTGAAAGATTTCCTGGTACCTGGGTGCAACTAAGTTACTAGTTTATACAGTCTGTGGGCCAGATTCTCAGTTGGTGAAAACTAGCCTGGCTCTGTGGAAGTTAATGGTGCTATGCTGATTTACACCAGCACAGGATCTGACTCTGAAGCCTTGGTTACAAAAAGTGACTTTATTCTCTAGTTCCTAACTATCCTGACTTAAGTACATGCTAGCCAAGAATTAACTCTCCTGAAATACTTTGTTAATCTGTGGCAGTCTATAAGCAAACAGGTGGGTGGGGCTAATAGGAGTGAACAAATGCCACTGATAACATAATTTGGCAGCGTGCACAGGACAAGTTCAATCTTAGTTGCAGGTGGCAACTATGTAAACTCTCTCTTAGGAGAGAAAGCACGAGTTACGGGAACTCTCACTGAAGTTAAAGGAGGGAGTTCAGGGAGCATTTTTTTACAGGAATAACTCAGATATTAAACAATCCTTATGACCCTGGATATTAAACAATGCTCTTACCCTAGACCTACCCTGTATGTGCAAACACATATCCTCCCCAAACATATACCCCGCGTTCAGACCTCAAAACACCACTCTCTATTTACACCAATGTCTTCAGCTGATTTAAATCAGTTCAGCTCCATTGAAGTTAGTGGTGATACATTGATTTACACCAGCTGGGGTACTAGCTCATTAAGCACTGATATAAAATGGAAAAGGATTTTTTCAAGATTTCAAAGTGCTGTTTTATATAGTGATGATGTTGAGAGAAGCATTAACAGATGCAGCTGTGTGTAGTGTTAGATTCTATATGAGGGCAGGTATTCTGTTCTGTGCTAATGTATTGTCAGAGTCTAATGTAGTTACAAATTTCAGCAAGAGTTTGAGAGCTTTTTTCTCCTTATATGAAACAGATTTCATATACATTTCAGAATCAAGAGCCCGATTTTCAAAACAGCTCAGTGTCCTTCAGTTCCCGTTTAGACACCTAAATGAAGTGGGCAGATTTTCAAAAGTGTTCGGTACCTAGCAGTTTCTCTTCAGAACACTGGACTCAGAACAACAGAAGCTTCAGGAAAATGATCATTTCTGAGAATCTGCCCACTACATCTGGGTGCTGAAATGGGAACTTTTGAAAACTTGGCCCCAATTATTTAGGAAAACTGATGTATGTTCTAGGAGCCTAAACACTGTACACGTTTACAATGAGTCAGGAAACTTTTTCTGAAGCATTCCTCCTCTGTGTAAAATGAACCTGTTACAGTATAAAAACATCAATGGGAAATCCAAAGCCTACTAACCAAAGGAAAATGCACAACATTTTACAGCTAAATGCAACATTAAAATATTAAGGTCATGACTAGTGGGCAAAATTCTGCTTTTATTTTGGAGTAAATATGAAATAAATCATATAAATCAATGGGGTTTAATCATATAAATCCCATTGGAGGAGCTGTGTGGCTGAATCTATAAAAAGTTAAGGTAAATCTTTACTTTCCCACTCCTGGCTTTCATTGTTTGGTGCTTTGAACTTTCAATTTTCTATGTACATATTAGACTAATGTATAAAGTTTCCATTGGAAAAAAGTTTTGGGGAAAAATCAGATTTTCAAGTAAACAAACATTTTCTTAGAAAGTGTCATCTTTCTTTCAATTTTTTGGATTTTTTAAATCAGAAAACTTAAAATTGAGTACTTTTGGCTGAAAACCAAAAATATCCCTCAGCACCCAATCTGGGAAACTCTTGCCAACCTACCAACACCTGAGGAGGTCTGCAAAGCAATTAAACAAATGAAGAACAAAAAAGCAGCAGGTCCTGACGGCATACCAGCTGAAGTACTGAAAGTGGGGGGAGAAACACTGACTAACAAGCTTCACTTGCTGCTCGTCAAAATCTGGCACACCGAAGAAATCCCTGCTGACTTATGTAATGCTAACATCATCACCATTTTCAAAAAGGGAGACAGCGCTGTCTGTGGCAACTGTCGAGACATTGCCCTCGTCTCCATCGCTGACTAATCTAATTGCCTTCTATGATGAGATAACTGGCTCTGTGGATGAGGGGAAAGCAGTGGACATGTTGTTCCTTGACTTTAGCAAAGCTTTTGATATGGTCTCCCACAGTATTCTTGCCAGCAAGTTAAAGAAGTATGGGCTGGATGAATGGACTATAAAGTGGATAGAAAGTTGGCTAGATTGTCGGGCTCAACGGGCAGTGATCAATGGCTCCATGTCTAGTTGGCAGCCGGTATCAAGTGGAGTGCCCCAAGGGTCAGTCCTCTGGCCAGTTTTGTTCAATATCTTCATAAATGATATGGAGGATGGTGTGGATTGCACCCTCAGCAAGTTTGCAGATGACACTAAACTGGGAGGAGAGGTAGATATGCTGGAGGGTAGGGATAGGATACAGATGGACCTAGACAAATTAGAGGATTGGGCCAAAAGAAATCTGATGAGGTTCAACAAGGACAAGTGCAGAGTCCTGCACTTAGGACAGAAGACTACAGACTAGGGACCAAATGGCTCGGCAGCAGTTCTGCAGAAAAGGACCTAGGGGTTACAGTGGACGAGAAGCTGGATATGAGTCAACAGTGCGCCCTTGTTGCCAAGAAGGCCAATGACATTTTGGGATGTATATGTAGGGGCATTGCCAGCAGATTGAGGGACATGGTCGTTCCCCTCTATTCGACATTGGTGAGGCCTCATCTGGAGTACTGTGTCCAGTTTCGGGCCCCACACTACAAGAAGGATGTGGAAAAATTGGAAAGAGTCCAGCAGAAGGCAACAAAAATGATTAGGGGACTGGAACACATAACTTATGAGGAGAGGCTGAGGGAACTGGGTTTGTTTAGTCTGCAGAAGAGAAGAATGAGGGGGGATTTGATAGCTGCTTTCAACTACCTGAAAGGGGGTTCCAAAGAGGATGGATCTAGACTGTTCTCAGTGGTAGCAGATGACAGAACAAGGAGTAATGGTCTCAAGTTGCAGTGGGGGAGGTTTAGGTTAGATATTAGGAAAAACTTTTTCATTAGGAGGGTGGTGAAACACTGGAATGTGTTACCTAGGGCAGTGGTGGAATCTGCTTCCTTAGAAGTTTTTAAGGTCAGGCTTGAGAAAGCCCTGGCTGGGATGATTTAGTTGGGGATTGGTCCTGCTTTGAGCAGGGGATTGGACTACATGTCCTCCTGAGGTCCCTTCCAACCCTGATATTCTATGATTCTATGATTCTAAGATTCTTGCTGGATCTACAAATGAAAAGCTGCTGCTTAAGTACTGCATGTTATTATTATTTCCCAGGCCACATGTTTGTGTTTAACTGATTACTATGATCACCAGATATGTATGTGGCCACTTACTGTTAGCTTCCCCTGCAGTTGGACTGAACTCCTGGGAAGTATGCTTACTAAATAATCTGAAAGAGAACAAGTAGAATATAATACAAAATACCAAAGGTACAATATATGGAATGGACAAACTGTATACATACATACAATATTTTTCTCGGAAAGAAAACTTCTTATTTTCATTCATTATTTCTCAGATATCTGCCAACTCCAAAAGATTTAGAAATGTATCAGTCCTTCAAGGGATCTCCTTCAGAGCTGCATGTGGTTGATCAGTTTATGCTAGAGGTAAGCAAATGTAGCAGTGATTAAAAACATGTCATGTGAGATTTCTGGGATTCCCTTTTCCAGCATGGGTTAAAACACTTCAAGAAACTGCCCTTCCTATGATATTTTGGCATTTATATTTCTAATCCCAGCCAGAGTCAGGATATGGAGAGGCACTCAGGAGGGAGAGCATATGGAGAAAAGTTAAGCACATCTTATGATCCTCCCTGCTCCCACTGAAAATAAGAAGGGATTGGATTGTTTTGGGCCAGATTTCCAGAAACTTTAGACACAGAATTGTGTGTAGAAAGAGCCCATTCTTATTCCCAAGAGGTCGGTGTCATTGTTTTTAATGACATCTGGCCGCAAATGCATGTGTATCTGTGTGCTTAATTTGCACATACACCTTATGTGTGCAATTGTATGACTAAATTTTTAAGGGGTAGTGTAAAATTAATACATGAGAATAGTGCTATAAAAATCTGTGTCTAGGTCTGAATTGACAAACCCATTATTAAAAGTACACATTTGATTAACACAATATTTGCTGGATGATCATTTCACAACTGATTCAGATTCTATCCTGTCCTATGCAGATGTGTAAAATTCCTCATTTAGGCCAAAGATTGGATCTCTTGCTTACGATACGAGAACTTCCTGGGTGCATGGGTGATCTGGAGCCTGTAAGTGACATGACTTGCTTATGGTTTATGTTTAACTCAAATCCACCAGTTACATATTAAAGCACCAGATGTCTTTGATGCAAATTTTAAAAGTCAGTGTATGTGAGGTGAGCTTTTCAATGGGAAAACAGTTCACCAGCCATAATGTTGACAGCTCATATTGTAATAATGCAGGCAGCCTGATGTATAAGATGTCATTTCACTGCATTATTCAAAAGCAATGTGCAAAAGAGTTTTGATCTATATGGCTCATGGCTTTTATAGCCAAGGGAGTCAAAACTAGTATGAAACTAAATTAAAGATGGTCTAGATTTGAAATACAATATGTACTACCTGCTGGTGTGTTTAAAATACCCTTGGATAAGCCAAAACTTGAGGTCATTTATTAACACAATGCCACCTGCAGAATGCAGGACCTTAGGAATGACATGAGACACAGTTTAAACCAATCAGCGCATCTGACATTTTGTGGATGTTGCCTGGAATACGTTTTTAAGGCACTAGATGGGTGAATCCTTTATTTTGTTTTTTTTAAAAAGCCACAGTAGTCTACAATAATAGTCCCCCCCTTACCCCCCCAAAAAGCCCAAACTAGAACAGCATATATTAGTGACATTGCAGGACATTTGGGGAGCTGCTATGGTAAAACACTGTAGCATTTTTTTTTAAATGCTACCTCCTCTGACTCGCCCTGCTGTTGATTGGACTGGCAGTGGGAAGGACAGCCCAGAGTAGAGTAGCAAGGGGAGAGTATATGCCTGTGAAGGCTGGATTGGGCCCCTCCTCGCACACCTCCTCAGGTTCTCCATCTCCCATTGGTCAGCCAGCAGGAGAAGTGCTCCCCTGTTAATTTAAATCCTTCCTGAGTTCCAGGGCCTCTTGGCCCTATAGTTGGAGGAATGACATTAAAACTAGAGCTGGTTGGAACAATTTCATGAAGTCAAAATGTTTCACAGAGATGCATTGGTTTTGATGAGAGAGAGACACACACACTCAGAGCTAGGTACTCGCTGACTCTATAGCCTAGTTCAGTGATTCTCAAACTGTGGGTTGGGAACCCAAAGTGGGTTGCGACCCTGTTTTAATGGGGTCACCAGGGCTGGTGTTAGACTTACTGGGGCCTGGGCTGAAGCTGAAAGTTGAGCCCTACCTCCAGGGCTGAAGCCAAAGCCCGAGCCCCACCACTCAGGGCCAAAGCCCAAGGGCTTCAGCCCGGGGCGCCGGGGCTTGGGCTTTGGCTTTGGCCTTCCTGTCCAGGGGGCTGTGGCTTTGCCTTCCCCTGCCCCAGGGCGGCAGGGCTCGGGTGGGCTCGGGCTTCGGTCCCCCTCCTGGGGTTGTGTAGTAATTTTTGTTGTTAGAAGGGGGTTGTGGTGCAATGACGTTTGAGAACCCCTGGCCTAGTTAGAGTACTGGCCAAAGAGGTGGGATACGCAAGTTCAAGTCCCTGCTTTTTTCTGGTTCAGAGTAAGCTGAGGAAAAAAAACCTACGCTGAATCAGGCACAGCAGACACTGGAATTTGCATCTTCCCTCTCCCGGGCCTGAGCCCTAACCACCAGGCTGCGCACACACTTTGAGCTGAAAATGAACATTTTCACAAACTTGTTTTTTGCAAAAATGTTGAAAAGATTTTGTTTTCATTCTGCATTGCAGTGAAAACAAATGAAAGTTGCCACAAAATGGAATTGTTGTCCCCTGTCAACTCTAATTAGGGTTGTCAATTTTGGTTGCCCGAATTACTGGAGGTTCCATCATATGACATAATCTTTAATTCCTGGAGACTCCAGGACAATCCTGGAGGGTTGACAACCCTAGGTCTAATTAAAATCATAGTAACACTGAGCACAATTCAGAACAAGACTAGAGCGAGAACACTGGTGAGACACACATTTCTGACCCTGTCTAGCTCAGTGTTACACTCCTGCCCTCCCACACTGAAACCAAATAACTGAATATTTGCGGAATGTGGTTTAATGATTGCTTTGAAGTTATAATAAAATGGTGATTTATTACTCACTGCACAGTATATTAGTTCCCTAGGTGTCTTATTACTTGGGCTGAATAACATATATGTGTAATGTGTAGAATTTATACATAAAATAGTATTGTATTATCAATATACTTTACTACAGTGCCTGACTCTGATGTACAGTTTTCCCCCTTCCTACAAACTTTGTATACTTTGTATCTTGTACACAAGAAGTGTGAGGCACTGGAGAATTTATTCACTTGTTTTTCCTATTTTTTAAAAAAATCTCTTATCCCTAACCATAGAAAGAAGGCAGCATCAGTGGGCAAACAGTGATATTTAATTTGATTGCTGGAAATGATTAGGTTTGTTCCTGTAAAAAATGTATGGAGTATTTTGATAAGATAGCATGGTGCTCAGCTGGTATACTTAGAAATGGGCAGGAGTGGGGTGAAGGATAGAGTCATTCTGCTGGGCTCTAGGCTATCCATTTCCCCTGATGGGGCAATCTGGTGTATTCCAATAGCAAAATATGTGTTCTTCATGGCATTTTTATGGCATGGATAATTTGGCAGGATTCAGGAAGGGCATGTCCTCATCAGTAGCAGGGAAATCGTGCCAACACTCCTTTTATCTTGATGGGAGAATTTTAATAAGGGGTTCATGAGAAGCTCTGGCCTGTCCTCCAAAAGAAATTAATGTAAAGACAGGTCTACAACAGCTAAAATATTGCTTGGGTACTTCAGCTAGGAACAGTTAGACCTAACAAAGAGAGAGAGGTAAAGACCTCATTTTACTCTCACCTTCCAGTTGAACTGAAGTCAGACTTTTGTGTTTCAGCTAATAAACCAGAAGATCCGAGCGTGCAAAGAGCTGCAAGCCAGCCAGAAATTTGTTGCTGTGTTGGAGTACATCTTAGCCATTGGGAACTACTTAAATGAAAAGGCTGGAAGAGAGATGGCCAAAGGATTTCGATTGTCTTCTTTGACCAAAGTGAATTAACACTTTTTCCTAGCATTGAAAACACTGCGTTATAGCACATATTAACTAACATAATGTTAAATGTGATTTTCCTTTAGCCTTGTGCAAGCACATTTGGGTTTAAAAATGGGTTAACTAATTGTCATTAACCTCTGAGAGCTTACTACCAAGGCTGTAGCCTGCTGTCCCTTGATCCATAACCCCTTTAGGATCCCTTGACATGGGGCAGAGCCAACTCAGAGAGAGCAATGATCTAACACGCCAGCTCTTAACTGACCAGAAGAGTTTCTGAACCAGGAAGTTTAGAAAGCTAGTGCAAGAGGCACTCCTTCCAGGTCCAGTTCTTGAGCAGCGGGAGCCCTATGGCAGAGTAAGAGTGCATAATAAGACAGAGTGAGCTAACAAGGTAAGGAAAGTTTGGCTGCTGAGTGCTCAGCAGCAGGGGAGGAGGCTAACGGACTGTAACATAAGTTCTAGACGGGTGCCAGAAAAGCTTCCCAGAAAAGAATCACAGGAAGGAGAAAAGGGGGGGGGGATACTCCCCCCTCCCCATACATCTAACAAACATACTCTAAACTTAGGCCAATAACTCTCTCCAGCACAAAAACCTGCAAGAGTAAAAATAATGCAGCCCAGCAGCAGAGTGGGGCTATCCAGTTTATTGCCCTGAATTCAACATGTACAATTACCTTCCTCATGGGCTGGTGGCATAGGTGAGCGTACGGTACAAGTTGCTCATGGCCCTCAGAGAGACCGTATGGGCTCTTGAGGCCAGAGTGGCTGCACTGGAGGAGCTAAGGGAGACAGACAGGTATGTAGAGGAGACTTTCAGGGACACAATAGAGTGTCCCCACAGCCTGTCACAGATCCACAGGATCGGTGCTATGCCCCCAGTTTTGTGACAGTCTCTAGGAGGAACGCCTTCAGTGTGCCAGATCCAAGGGTCTGACTCTTCCTGCACAGGGTAGGCTATGCGGCCTTTCCACCCCCTTAGTGTGAACCTCTGCAGCTGCAGCACTCCTGTTTCACAGCCTCCATGGTTGCATTCTCTGAAATTGCCCACTTGCGGAGACAGGAAGAGAGAGAGCGAACTGCAGGGTCTCAGTGTGTGGATGAGACAATGGTGCAGGGAGGAAGGCTTTAGGTCCATCAAGAACTGGGGAACCTTGAACCTTTTGGGAAAGAAGGAACCTATGCAGGAAAGATGGGCTCCACCTAAACCAAAACACACCACACTGCTGGCATGTAATCTTAAAAAGGTTCTAGAGGATTTTTTAAACTAAGGGCTGTGGGAAAGCTGCCAGGTGTGGGAGAGCTGTGCGTAGGGTTGAGGGGGGCGGGGCATGCGAGTGGGGGAAGAGCACTGGTGACTGGAAGCATTACGCCTGCAGAGTCCAGAAGTAGATAGAAAAGTCCCAGAGCTGCTTGGGAAAGCACCACGCTCACTAGTGGTACCTGCTACATCTTTTCAAAGGCAAAGGATTCAGTCCCCCAACACAGCTCACCAGGCTCAAGCTGGTATCTCTCCATCCTGATATATCCATTCTGGGCTATTCAAAGCTGCTGGCCGTCTTAGTGCCCAACTGGCTCCACCAGGCACATTAACCCTATACAGCCATATCAATCCTATGCACTTGCCACGGGAACATAGAATAAACAGGTTCATAGAATATCAGGGTTGGAAGGGACCTCAGGAGGTCATCTAGTCCAACCCCCTGCACAAAGCAGGACCAATCCCCAATTTTTGCCCCAGATCCCTAAATGGCCCCCTCAAGGACTGAACTCACAACCCTGGGTTTAGCAGGCCAATGCTCAAACCACTTAGCTATCCCTTCCCCCCAACCATAATTAGGCCCTTAGTTCTTAAACAATCTCTTAACTGACTTTTCCATCACATCTTTCCCTGCCTCATTAAGATTTGCCAGCAGTAAATGTTGCCACTGAGCACAGTTCCCATCCATGCATCCCCTTCCTCATGCCACTCAGCAATAATGGAATCTGATCTGATCCCAGAACTAGGAATTGAATGCATATTCTATAAGATGCTTTGAATCTTTTAAGAATATTATCAGATTTTGCTTGGTCTGTAAATAGAAGAGAGTTTTTTTAATTATTCAGATTTCTTTTCCCACAGGAGACTTTAGTATGCGAGTGTGTAATTTATAATGCAAATGACAGTTCTGAGACAGTTTATTTTTTTTTTATAAGTACTGTAATGCCACATCTATTATAATGAAAAATATGTTCAAAATCATTTTCTGCACAAAGCATCTCCCCAGATTCTACTAAGGAATCTTACTGTCTACATGAACACCGCATAGTGCTTTTAAATGGGAACCGGGATAGGAGCATATTTGGAGATGCAGAATCAATTGCAGTCAATTAAGATACATTAAGTTTTCAAAAAGAAAAATGAGACATTACACAGGAACAAGAAAGGACCTGAGAAAATGCAAAGTTAATTTTAACCAGAAATGTATGTGGGATGGCAGATTGAAAAGAGAAAGGTTTAATTCCATTGTGTTTTCTATTCCTGTCAAATTTACCTAGGAGCTATCAACATCCCTGCTTTTCCAATTTTTAAAAAATGTCTAATAACCTAGACTGTCAATTTATTGCTGTATTCTATTTGTAGTTATCACTGCTGCGGGGTAAGGAGAAGAAGATCACCTTGCTTCATGCCCTTGTGGAACAGATCTTCTTACATGAGCCTGATTTGGCTAAATTTTCTCAGGAGTTGACAGAATTTGAAGCTGTTCCTGGTGGTAAGAGGATAAAAAAACCCTTTTGCAAAAGTCCCCATCTTCACATTATGTGCATAATTTTTATTAACATTTGTTTCCCTCCCTCCAATCTCCCATTCTGTTCCTTTCCAGCTTCCATCAAAGGTCTCCGTGCTGAAGTTGATGGTATGTAAATACGTTTTTTAAATTCACAGAAAGACTTTCATACATTGTGCAGTCACTCGAAACAGGTTTTCATTGCACTTATTTTGTAGTTTGTAAAGAGAGGCAAAAGTTCAAAATATTGAGGTAAGAGGTTGCCATGGCTATATATAACCGTCATGTTATCATGTGGAATTTTAAAGAGAAATATTTGTTGTGTCCATATGGTTTAGAAATGATCTATCAAAATATACTGTCTGATAATAGCAAAATCCATTAAGTTTGCCTTAAATTCAGATGTTAAGTGATACAGGTGCTCTATCAAAATTACTTCTAGGAGGCATGCAGAAAAGCAAGGCAAAACTCAATATAGTTAAGTAATGAAGTTCAAGAAGCCATTTGAGCTAAACCAGTATCTTCAGTAAGTGGAAATGCACCTCTAGTGAAGCCAGTATAAAGGAGCAAAACTGGGAGGTCAAATATAAGATAGCAATTGGGAGGGTTTTGAAGGAATTTGGGGCTAGATGTAAAGGGTGATTGAATTCATTGGTGTGAGGACCATTGAAGTGAATGGGCTTTGGATTTGGCCCTTGCAGAGCAACAAAGGCATAAAAAACAAATACAAATGTATTTCAATTTTATCAGAAGCAAGAGGCTTACAAACGTTTTATCTACCTTTAAAAAAGTGTGCTAGGGATGATAAATGGAACTGTTGACCAAGAAGTCTATCTTCTATGCTAGGCAAAATGACAAAAGCACTAACTATGGGGGGAGCTGGTAGTGACTCCTATATTCAGATTGCCATTTTTATAAAGGACAATTGTGAGCTTTTCTCAGAGAAGCTCTCCTGCTCCTGATTGCAGCAGGCCTTTGATCGGACGTACACCCCTGGGCTACTGAAGTGCTTTTTTAGCATGTCCCATGAAATTGCACTCAGCTTTTGCTGAGCTATTAACTATTAAAAATCACTGTTTTCCTTCTGTCACTTGTGTTCCTTGGGAGCATTTTGGCAGCCTGCCCAAATCACTGGCCATTTTAAGGCCAGGCACATGGTGCCATGGCCAAATCTGCAACAACAGACACTGTGTACTTGGACCTACTAGGAGCTGCCAGATTATCTGTAGTGTTGGGGGATGGGGCAAAGAGAATTGGACTGGGTTCACCCATCAACCTGGACCCATCACATGATGCATTCCCCTTCCCTCTGGGGGCACCAGAGGTAGCTCCGCCAATTCCCAAGGTGGAGGGAGGAGAAAGAGAGATGGGTCAAACTCCCCGTTCAACCAATCCCATCCCCAGCATGTGGCCCCAGGGGCCAGTCCTACCTCCTGGGGACACCACATAAGGCAGGAGCTCCCCCAACTCCTCGGGTAGAGGAGAAAGAGGGCTGGACTGCACTGCCAGTCAGCCCTCTGGAACTCAGCACCTGGTTCTAGTGGTCTACCCCACCTCTGGGATAATAGCCTTCTCTTGCTGCCATCTACTGCAGTTGGTCCTATAGCTCAAATGGTAGCAGCCAGTGCTATGGAGCTGGAGGTTCAAGTTTGCATGATTTTCTGTGAGGCATAGGCAGGCCTTTACACAACTTAATGAGTGTTACTGTTACTGAAGTTCTTGAAATGTTTCACTTCCTCTCTGTTTTGTGGCTAGTGTTAAAGAAAGAATTGGAAAATGTTATTCAGTACAGAAAGTTTATCAAGTCCAAGACTATCAAGGCAACAACCCAAGAGTCACAGTTCTACAAGGAACTAAAGGTAACATTTACCAGAACTTTATTTAGGCTGGAGATAGCTGATGAATAATATATTCTACTTGGTTAGGGCTCAATATAACCTGGCTTTCCAGCTGACGCATGGTGTAATAGGGTACAAACCGATGGTTATGTCTCTGTGATGGCTACTTACTAGGGCTGGCTGGAAACCAACATTTCTGTTCCACAAAAATTCTTGAGATTTCAGAATCTGGTTTTGTTCTGATGCAGAATAAAAATGAGGCCTTGTGAATTTTTTTGCAAAAAAACCATAGAATCATAGGATTGGAAGGGACCTCAAGAGGTCTCTAGTCCAGTCCCCTGCACTCATGGCAGGACTAAATATTAGCTAGACCATCCCTGACAGGTGTTTGTCTAACCTGCTCTTAAAAATCTCCAAAGATGGAGATCCCACAACCTCCCTAAGGAATTTATTTCAGTGCTTAGCTACCCTGACAGTTAGGAAGTTTTTCCTAATGTCCAACCTAAACCTTCCTTGCTGCAATTTAAGCCCATTACTTCTTGTCCTATCATGAGAGAAGGAAGGGCAATGTGAGCTGCCCCAGAATAGCTGATAGGTTGGTGCCTGGGACACTCACCTGGGATGTGTGAAACCCAGATTCAAGATCCTACTCCTAATCCAGCAGGGCAGGAATTTGAATCTGGGTCTCCCATATCGCTGGCGAGTTTGGTAACTCTCTGACTATTGATTATGCTCAAAGAGGGCTCTCTTTTCTGACTAGAAATTCCATCCTGGGCCCGAGAAACCTTCCCAAAACATTTTGGTTTTGATGAAAAGGCATTTTTCACCTGAAAAAATTCAGTCAACATTTTTTAAACCAGCTTTACTACTCACATTATAGGTAGCAGCACGGGGAGGGGAGCAGGCTCTACAGAGCGGCTATGTCCCTTCCCCATGCAGGTGGGTAGGGTGTGGTGGTAGAGCCCCCCTCCTCCCTCACAGTGCACATGGTGTCAGGGCTGTGCTGACACAGTAGGGAGTACACTACCCCAGGAATACTCTGTCTCCAAACAGCAGGGAGACTGGCAGAGAGACTGATTTCCCACATCACTGTCTTCCTCCTGGCTTCTCCGGAAGCAACGCAACCACGTGCTATCCCTTAGACTGGGCAGATTGAAGTGTCATGTTTTAGCCATTGATGAATACTAAGCTATTGTAATAATACACCTTGTTTGATAAGACTAATTAGAAGAGAACAGCTGTTAAGAAACACCCCCAGTTTCAAAATTTAGATTTCTGTAGCCTTATTTCCAGCAGGTAACTTGGATATAAGTACGTGCAACTTAAGCCATGCATGTTTTTGATGCACTAAATCCCATATGCACAAGTGTTAGAATGCAGCAACAGTGCCTGCAGGTGCACATGCATAGTGGTTAATAAAGCTCAAGCAGCAAATCCCCTGAAAATCAGGACTCTGCAATATTTAACTTGCATTTTTTACTTGAATTATTTTTGATAGATTTAAGTCATCTCAGTTAAGTCATCTCAGCTCTCAAATTCAGAAACTCTCTCATTGTCTTTGTTAATCTGATATTTATATGGAAATGCAGAAGATTTGGGGTATGCTTATATTTTGCATAGTTCACTGTCTTGGTGGCACATGGAAAATTTGACCTGCATTCTCCTTTTTGTTATCAATGAATCATCTGATTGCTGTCGAGTATTGCTTTCATACTGTCTCCTTGTATCTACTCAACATTGTGGGGTTTTTAAAACAATTTATTACAGGGTCTAATTCAGAAGTATGAAGGACACCTTTCCCAATTGTCAAAAAGATGTGATGAAATGAAGAAGCTCTACAGTGACACACTGGTACGTATTATATTAAAACATAACTGAAAGAAATCTACATTTTTTAAAAGCTGTTTTCTAAAAATGCACAACCTTTCCATAAATGCAACTTACACATGTTTTAGATACACTTCCCTCAGTAAATATGGATTTATGTGTAACTCTGGTAAGAAATTTCATATCCCACATTGTGTATAGATCAGTGGCAGAATGATTTGAATAAGCATTTGCCATTTCTTTTTTCTGAAGATTTATAGCCGGATTTTCACTGGTGCTATGCACCTCCAGCTACTATTGATGACAACAGGAAATGCAGATGCTCACCTTCAAAATTCAAACCATTATTATATAACAAACAGGGCTTAAGGGTTCATGGTAAACAAAAGAATAAATATTTAGCACTTGCATAGACTTTTCATCTTCAAGGTCTTTCCAAAACGTAAGTCATAGCCCACATGAAGTACATCAGGCTGTTATCCCAGTTGTCCAGGAGAGGAAACTGAGGCAGAAACTCTAAAGCTTTGTGCACAATGACATTTAAAAAAAATCTCCTGGCATTGTAGTATCACTGGCTCAGCTCCACTGGCTGTAGCAATAGTGGTGTTATGCTGGAGGTTATTAGTGGCTGCCTGAAAACATCTTTGGTCTGTGAGCTATCACAAACCTCACAAGTTGAGCATGCCAGCTGTCTTTCATTCAGGTGAAATGAGGAAGCAATTAAATGCCATTTTCTTAGTATTAGCTGAAACAATAGAAGCCACAGTCCAAGGCACTAGACTGCATGCAAGCCCAGGGCAGAGGCAGGACTGTGTGGGCCAAAAGGGATCCCTGGGACTGATAGTTTCAGGTGTGTCGGAGAGAGAGAGAGAGAGAGAGAGAGAGACCATGAGAGAAGCAGACAATGTGTTCTGAGAGGGAGAAGAGGTGGAGCTTCTTGGGCACAGGACTGGCTGGAAATCAAGTTTGGATTTCTGAACAAGGAAACTGCCTCCTGATTTTTCCTACTCTGTCAGGGAAACAGCACTTTGTGTGCATTCATTTGTAAATAAACAGGCTTGCCCCAAAGAAATATCCGACTCTTATCAATTTCTCCTCCTAATGGAAACAGCCAGGTGAGGCCCTGAATATTGGCTAACCACTCAGGCCAAAGGAGCAGCAGTAGGAACACTGGTGACTACGTGCTAACATTTTTACCACCATGACTGCTAGACTTCCTCCGAGCATGATTAGAGGACAATTGTAGAAACACCTGCAGCCACCGTACAGTAGCACTCCCACCATTTGCTAACACTGGTTGAGTGATAACATTAGAAGATTTTTTTTAAAAGTGCTAGCCTCAATGAATTGAACATGACCACAGACAGGGTCAACATTAACAGCTGGAACAATAAGATCTTGTTCCCAGTCCTGTGCTCAGAGCCCTGGGCCAACACCTCAAAATCTTTTTTGTTTTAAAATAATTGGTTGTATAAAAACAGTTAGCACTAAAAGTATGTTTCTTCCTGCTGTTCAACGTGGTGGTAGGCAAAATACTACAAAATATGATGACATCTGAGTGACCTTGGGGGACCCTGTCTGAGCATCAGCAGAAGATTAAAGAGATGTTTGACCAGGAAATTTTAATTAGTAAGGTTTTACTAGCAGTTACATTATAACAGAGTACAAAGGTTCCTTGGTATCTCTTGTTGCTTTTTAAAAACAGAAGAACAGCCTCAACATAGTGTAACAAGCCAAATGTGAACTACCGGACATACACTAAGGATCCTATCCTGAGCCTGCAGCCAAAGCCTGTGTAAAAAGAAAACAGTAGAGAAGTGGGAAAAGTAGGAAAGGATGCTTATCCTCAGAACTAGGGCATGGGTCACTCATGGATAGAGCTGGTCAGAACATTTTCAGTGAAATTGCAGCGACAGCAACTCTGAGGTTATAGCCTCGTGGTTAGGGCCACTGGCTTGGGATGGGAAAGAGCTAGATTCAAGTCCTTGCTCTGCTTGCTTCAAAGTGACCTGGGATGAATCAGGAAAAGCAAGGACTTGCACCTAGGTCTTCCAGGTCCATGCCTTACCCAGCCTGGCATGCACCTCCCTGAACTGAAAAGCCCAAGTTTTGGTTGGAAAGCAGACATTTTGGCACAATTCCATTTTCGCAAAAACATTCAAAAGAATTTGGTTTTGTTCCAGTGCCAAAGGAAATCAAAATTTGAAACCATGGAAGTTGCCGCAAAACAGAATTGTTGTCCTGCAGCCAGTCTACCCATGAAGCTGCACCATGTCACCTGGTCCAACTGCTGCTGCATGTGGACTGCTGCTCTGTGGCCCCACCATCTGGATTTACGCTATACACATGCACCAACAAGCCATGCTAGGGTGGAGTGTGGAATCAAAGCCCTGGCTGGGATGATTTGATTGGGGATTGGTCCTGCTTTGAGCAGGGGGTTGGACTAGATGACCTCCTGAGGTCCCTTCCAACCCTGATATTCTATGGTTCTATGATCATCCCCTATAGGACCTCTTTGTCCCCCAGTCACAGGAGACCCACAGGTTTCAAGCTGTGTTGTGGACAAAAGGTGCCTCAGGATTTGGTTTTATAATGATATTTCAATATTGTGAGTTTGGCTTAACTCCCTCAAACAGAAAGAAAGGAGAACTCTTTTCTAGAGGGTCCTATTCTGGAACATGGGTTCATAGGACAGTGTCTAAAGCAAGCAGACAACTGTGTATGTTTGCATGAATACTAAACTACACTATACTATAAACTGAACAGCACCCATAAGCAATAGGCCTGTTGGGAGGCCTGCCAAAGACCAAAGGCTTCCAGCACCCAAGAGGTGCAGTTAGGAGTGCAGTGTCAAAACTACTGAGCTGATACCAACGTATAATGTTTTCGGTGGTCCATCTCCTTTTCTCTAGATGCTAGACCCATGGTCACAAATAAGAATCTGATTATTGGAATGATAATGTAGAGAGAGAGAGACAGGAAATTGTTAATCAACTGAACAAGTAATATCTCCTTAATCAGATCATTCATTCTGTTTCAGTTGCAGCTTGTAATACTACTAGAATGCTATCCAGTCTTGGGAGGACTGTAGCTCTCAGTTATAGACCAGATAAAGCCTTGAAGAACTACAAAATGCCTTTTTAAACTTCTCTTATTATGAACCTGTTGAGCTAGTTCTCTAGATTTCTCCTGATCTGTTAGAAAAGCCATTTCTAACACTATAGGGTCTTAACTTACTGATGACATTGAGGAATTGCCCTTGAAAATGATGACAAACCTCTTTAATTAAACCCCAGTAAATGATTTAAAGTTAAGAACCATCATATGCCCTAAAGCCAGAGAACTTATACGAGGGCTGTAGTTGATCTGAACCTTAAATCCCTTTCCCAGCTCTAGACTTTATAGTCTGTCTGCTTTCACTTGTTGTTTTCTAATAGATTGCACATTATGTGAATTATCTCTAGAGAGCATCAAAATTCCTCCCCCAAAACTCTTTTTTTTTTTTTGTTTGGTGGAATTTCTGTTTTTAATTAAATGAAATTCTTTTCAGAGTGTCTGCTTTCCGCAGAAATTTTGTTATTTTTTTTTTCATTAGAAAACCAAATGACTGAAAACAGAAATATTTGGGTCAAAGCAGAAATGTCCCCATTTTCTTCTATGTAGCAGGACTATGCCGCCTCCTGCGATGAACTAGGTCCAGCAGCTCCCAGGATGTGCTGCTAGAGGGGAGAAAATGGTGCATTGCAGGAGATGCAATCTGACCAGGGTGCTGGGGCTATAGAAGATAATGGGAGCATGGGGAGAGCTATGTGAAGAGGGTTTTTTTTTTTAAAAAAAAAAAGTTTGCTAACAGCTAAAAAAAAATAGGAAGAAAAATTTTGGTTCTGGTCTAACTGAAACTGATTTTTTCAGAATTTCTGGTGACTCAAAAGAAAAAAGTTTCAGGTTGAACCAACTGTGTCATTCAGCCTGAAACTCAGTATTTTGTTTTAACAAGAGGAAAGGAAATTAAGGGCTAGAGAAAGAAAACAAAGGAAGAGGTAACGACATCCCTGCTTCTACTCAGTACCCCAGTGGTTAGGGAACTAATTTGGGAGACCCAGGTTTGAATTCGCACTCTGGAGCAGGGAGTTGATTTCTTTCTCCCAGGAGAGTACCCTCACCACCAGACTGTAGGGTGCGTCCCCATCAATCTCTCTTGCCAAAACTGTTCCGTTTTTTACAAATAGTTAAATATTAATTGGAGCAGGGACTGAAATCCAGTTCTGCCCCCAATCCAGGTGAGTGCCCTAACCACATGACTATAGAGCAGTGGTGGGCAACCTGTGGCCCGCAGGCCACATGTGACCCATCAGGGTAAGCTGATTGTGGATCACGAGACATTTTGCTGACATTGACCATCTGCAGGCACAGCCCCCCCGCAGCTCCCAGTGGCCGGGGTTCGCCGTTCCCAGGCAATGGGAGCTGCGGCGGGCCAGGCCTGTGGACGGTCAATGTCAGCAGCATGTCTCGCAGCCTGCAATCAGCTTACCCTCATGGGCCGTATCTGGTCTGCGGGCCGCAGGTTGCCCACCAGTGCTATAGAGTAATTCTCTGTCACATTGTTTCTCACAGTGATTATTCAAGCATTTTACACAAAGTAGAACAGTTTCAGCAAGAGTCATTGAGAGATACCCATTCCAGAACTTTACTGTTTTTATTTGAGCTGGTTGAAATGATTTGAATTTTGAAATTTATGATGAAATGTCATAATTTGAAAAAATAATCAAGAAAACTGTAGATAAAACTTTCAGTTATTCTTATGTTTATTTTTATCAAATCTAGAGCCAGTCAATTTAATTTTTTTTTTAATTTCAAATAAAAAACAAGAAAAGATTTCCTTTTTTCATGATTTTCCCCCCTTTTTTTTTTTGAACAGCTCTATTTTTTTGTGGTTTGGCTAATTGATTTAATTAAAATATAGGATTAAAAATAGTCTTAACACTGAATGTGTTTATTGTGTAATCTGTTAAATTGCTATCCCTGGAACACAAAGTTATACATTTAGCCAAAGCATAGGCGACAGCTGTATAATATTAGCCACACTGCGCCCTATGTATGTCTCAGCTGGGACATGAAAAAATCAGCGGTAGGGATAACTCAGGTTCTGTGGTTATTTAATCTCTTTTTTCAGTTGTCACTATGGGTCAGTGATAAGTTCTGATGATTTGTGGATGGACCTGGAATTTTGGTGATGTAGGCGTTGAAACCACAGAATAACACTAAATTGAGGGGAAGGATAATCTTGAGCTAACCGCAATGTACTGAGACATGGGAGGTCTGGATTCAGTTACCAGCTCTGCCAAAGATTCTTGTATCACCTTGGACAAGTCATTTAATCTTTCTGGGCTTGAGCCTACACCATTAGTGTGAATGGAAGTTTTTAGGAGGAAGCCCTTTGTTCTGTATTACCTATCTGTAAAACAGGGGTAATTATACTTCCATTCTCTAACTTGTCACGTTAGATTTTAAGCTCTTTGCAGCATGGACCATCTGTTATTGTATGTTTGGATGATGTCTGGTGGAAGGGATCCCCAGTCTCAACTGTGGCCTCTAGATGTCCCTATAACTGTAATACCAATAACAATGAATGCATTTAATATTGGGCACTGATCATGAAAATCTTGGATGCTGTTCAAGCTATTTGGATAATGTTAAACATTTAGTATTTTTTTCTCTTTCAAATTCACAGATAAAATTTGGGGAATCACCAGATCAAGACTCTCAAGAACTATTTGGCTGGATTTCTGCATTTATTAGGGAATTCAGGAAGGTCTCTGCAGACATTATGTCATAAAGTCACCAATGTAATGTTAAAGGAAAAGAACTTTTTCTTAAATTTTGTGCCATGGAACTTTGTTGCCTGGAGGGCGTTAGGGGTATTAAGATGGCACATAGAAATTGTACTTACTCTCTGAGCAGGGGTGAATTTTGCCTTGTGTGGTATAGTTAAAGTAGATTTTATACACTTAACAAGGTTTTAAAATTTGATCTTCAAAATCCCAGATTATCTATGTGCATCTGTCTGGTTTTGTTTCTAACTTTCTTACCAACGCATCTATTTTGGGGGACAAAAATATTTTATCCACTGAAATGTCTGTACATTGGGAGGGGAGAAAATCTCAGCATATTATAAATTCTTTTTTTAATACTTTTCTTTAATACTCAGTCTTTCGGGTGAATTTTATGTATTCCTCCCAAGGAAAAAATAACTGTGTGGTGTTCTAATTTTTTACTCTTCTCACTGTACTTTTACTAAATAATGTATCATCTGCTTTGTAATGAAATGTGGACTCTTTACCCACAGAGGAAAACGTTTAGCAAAAATTCATGTTCATCTGCATTTATTACAGCCTGGCAACTAAGAATGAATAATAAGAAGAGTGCAAGGCTGCATAAATTTTTTTTTTTTACAAAGCAGTACAATAAAACTGTGCTTTTTTCAAGACTAATGTTGTAGATTCAGGTGACATGCTATTGGAGTGACTGAAGAGCTGAGATTTTAGTTGTGTTGGCAGGCAGGGTACAACATCAGAAAAGCAGAATGAAAACTTGTCATGAGGCATCTAAGTAATGGATCCTGGAAAAGATCATCCATGATTTTCAACATGAAAAGCACTTTGGGTGCATTAGTTGGGGAAAGTAAAGTTTTGAATTTGAATAATTAGCAGAAGCTCAACAAATTACAGAAGGGAAAAAAGCCTACAACTGCAAAAAAAACTTTGTCTTGCATATTGTAACCTTGAAAGGAGGAAAGTGGTACAAGCCCTTTATTGATTAGCCATTCTGTCTACTGGTGCTGAAAGCAATGTTGATTGAGAGGACTATGTTTCTCAACTTATTTTAGATCTAAATTCCCAGTCCTGGAAGATGCTACTCACCTCTAGTGAAGTGCTGAATTTGACTTCAGCTTCTAAGGCACTTACAGCCTGAAATCACACACTTGCTTAGCTTTTGGCATGTCATTTGTCTTTTGGAAGACCTATTGCCCGGGACTACTCATGCTTAAATTTAAGAACAGGCAAAAGGATTTTCAGGAGATGGGGATTAACAGTGAAGGTTTGAAACACTCCCACCCCGCCAAGGAAAAGGAGCATGACCCTAGGGAAAAAAAATCTACAAACATATGTGCTACATTTTACTCAGATCAGCATTAGGGCACTGCAGTAAGGTTGATGGTGGAGTCAGTGGGACTTAAGGATGTTGCTTAAATGCTTAGCTGAATTGGGTCTAGATCACCATTTCCTCTACATAAGGCAATCTCCTGTAATTTTTATGCGTCTCCATTATTATTGTCCACATATTCTATAGTCAACAATATACAGGTATTACAGCCACGTGGTTTGCTGTGGACCATTAAATTCCCAAATCTGAATCGTCTTCATTTATATGTGAATCAGGTAAAATAACCCTGAATACAATTGCCATTTCCCTGGTATCCAGATCCCTGTGTCCCTGAACAGCATCCGTGATGGCCATGATAATTTTCATGTTTTTCTTCCATTAAGTTAGCACTAACTAGTTTTCTTTTTGAGAGATGCTTCTCCTATCCACACACCCCATAGCCTTTTTTGTTAGAAATAATAATAGCTTTCACTTGTTTTATGGCTCAGTTGGCATGGTCTCTTCCAATTAAAAAAAAAATACTCTGTAGTCAATATCTACATCTTTGTGTGAATATACTAGAGCATTAATTAAAAAAAATAATATCCAAGTACTTCATTGGCAAGGTGTTCTAGCCCCTGTAGAGGGAATGAAGCTTTTTTGCTGGGTGGAATTTGATATGAAGACATGTTTCAATTTTCTCGAACAGGCTACCACATCAGTGGCCAGGAGTTTCAAAGCTCTCCCTGATTTAATTTCAGAAATTCCCTCCTCCTCCACTGCCTTCTTTTTTATTGGCTTTGCATCTCTCTGACAGTTTTTTAATGTCTGCTGAAGTCAAAAGTATTGCAATAATTTAATATTTACTTGTAAAGATAAAGAACTGCCACATCCTTGCCCTCATTTGCTTTTCTGATGACATACTGATCATGGGTAGGCATTCCTAGCCATTTTGAGCAGTTCTAAGTCTTAAGGACTCCTAATCTTTGAGATCATAGAAGATGACTTCCATAAGATTCTGAGAGTCCATTCCTGCCAATCCTTATTCGTGAAAGTAGTCCTCCTTCATGTGACCCCTTTTATACAAACATGTCACCAATGGCAGGAAAGGCAGGTTGCTTCTTGCTAACAAAGCTAGTAATGTTGCCCTGCAAATATATAGTGTAAACAAAAATACAGTATGGGTTTTGAACATTCTTAGATTGTTCTGAGTGTAACACCGTAGTAGTCAGAAATGTATGCTAGCCTTTTAGTGTGACTTACTACAATTCAAATATAAATGCAAAGTGTGGCAGAAAGGAAATTATATCAAAGAGAATAAAATCATGGGGCCTCTAAAAGAGAGAATACTGTGCCCTTACTGTAGAGCAATAAAGAGGCTGGTGAGTATTCCTAGAAAATGCTTATTTCCTGATGCAAAAAGTCACTGCTGCTGATGCCTCAGCAGAACCACAAACCAACTTCAAGCTGCTCACTTAAAAAAAGGATACGTCAGCAAAAAATCCAATCCAGGCGCTGATTCTGCATAGTGCTGAGTGGCATAAATTCAGATGGTCAAATTCTGGGTGAAATCCTTCCCCACTTGCTTCAATGGGAGCAAGATTGATTGTAAGTTAATTTCCTAACTGCCAGAATGCTCACTGGTAATAAGAAGCTCTATTGCCAAAAGTTCTGTTGATCAAATAAATTCACACTTCCATTCTTTCAATATTACTGGTTGTTATATACTGTAATTAGAACCAGCCACAATATTATGAAGTTGAATAGTCTATTTCATTCAAGGAACTTCTAACAAACAAGGAGCCTCTTCTTGGAAATCCCCTCCTCCTACTCCCGCGTGTAGCTCTTACTCACATATGTGTGGCCCCTGTGTGTGAAACAGTTTGCAGCACTGAGCCCAGGCAGTATACTTTAAAAACAGTTACATTAATGTGGCTGACACTACATAAATATGCTCTAGGAACATTACTGCACCTCTATTTGAAGCAAAATAAAATAAAATGACTGGAGTTGTACTCTGCATAACTATATTGTAATTGAAAATACCTCTGTTGCTGGTTTTCATTTATACCTTACACTTACAGGGTGAAATGCCTACCTCTGCAGGGGTATAAGCAGGCCGTGTGCTGGCTGCATGCCCAGGGGTGAATTTCACCCATGAATTTGATTTCAGTTAAGGTCAGCAACAATTAAGTTATGAAAAACTCCCACAAGGTAGTAAACCTGGTTTTACAAGCTTTTTTACAACTGTGGAAAATGAGACACAAACAGACTAATGTCCAGATATCCAAATTTGTACATGCGATATGGGATCTCTACATGCGTATAGGTATATGAAAATCTGAGGCTAAGTGACTTGCTTAAGGATATACAGCTAGGAAGTAGCAGAGCCAGGAAAAGACTCTAGGAATCCTGATTTCCAGTCCCAAGCATTAACCCCTCAATGATCATCCTCTATATTTGTTTGGATTTACTGGTTATTTCAGTTGTTTTCCATCTTGATATCACACAGTGCCTTAACACACTGCTTAAAAAAGTCACTTAAAATAAAATAAAAAAAGCACAGGATAAAATATAAGGCCCAGCTTGACAAAGCCCTGGTTAGGATGATTTAGTTGGGTTGGTCCTGCTTTGAGCAGGGGGTTGGACTAGATGACCTCGTGAGGTCTCTTCCAACTCTAATCTTCTATGATTCTATGATTAAATATTGCAGTGCTTACTAAGGCAAAACTCTCTGTGTAGCTAATTTAAATTTTGCCTAAGAAATTATTTCAGACTTAGCACAGAAAACACAAAAGTGATTTAAAATAGAAATTTGTTTGACTCTTCAATGGGTCTTCAAAACATTAACTCCCATCATCTAGCAACAGTCTATCATTAATGCTGAAATTGAACTTTGTTATTTGGAGCCTTGCCATTTAATACAACCGGACGTCTTACTTTGTTGTCAGGAATTAAGCTGATTAAGAAAATTAAAAACAAACAACCCCCTTTTTATTATGGATGTCATGATCTTGCCCTACCAAAGGACAAGAACAGACTCTGTATTAAAGTACAATTGTAATTGCATTTGATGGAGTAACCATGTAGAATCTTCAATGTGCCGAGCTAACTGGCATCTTTTCTGCCATCTTTGGACATATAATGTAGAGGGCCTAATTGTGGCCACTTCAGTGCATTTGCACTAAGGGCGAGAGAGAATTCCCCCTGCATACTCACATAGAAGGAGCTGTGACTTGTCTGAAGGCCTGCAGAGAGCAAAAAGGGGCAGGTATCTAGTGCTGTCTACCTCTGGATGCTTGTATGTGCTTTAGCCCTTCCTGATTTAGAGTGGGACCAAGTGTAGACATATTATATTATCACCTGAAAGTCTGTTTCTGAATGATTCACAAGACGCGTTGAAATCATGCAAGAAACTCTGTTCTCTGACGTTTTTTAATCTTATTTAGGCCACTGGGGTTCAGATAATTCCTTAGCAGCATCAGACATGCTGGGCATGTCCTATACAAACCCTGTAAACCAGGGGTGGCCACCCTGTGGCTCTGGAGCTGCATACGGCTCTTCATAAGTTAATATGCGGCTCTTTGCATAGGCACCGACTCCGGTGCTGGAGCTATAGATGCTAACTCCCCAGTGTGCTGGGGAGTGCTCAATCCCCTGCTCTGCCCCAGGCCCTGCCCCCACTCCACCCATTCCCCCGAGCCTGCCATGCCCTCGCTCTCTCCCCCCCAACCAGAGCCTCCTGCACACCGCACAACAGCTGATCGCGGCGGGCAGGAGGCATGGGGAGGGAGGGAGGGAGAAAGGGAGCGAGGGGGAGGTGCTGATCAGCGGGGCTGCTGCTGGGCGTGAGGCGCTGGGGGCGGGAGCTGACAGGGGTGGGGGCTGCTGATGTATTACTGTGGCTCTTTGGCAATGTACATTGGTAAATTCTGGCTCCTTCTCAGGCTCAGGTTGGCCACCCCTGCTCTAAACACGGTAGGAGCTAAATAGTGGCCCAGCTGAAGTCAATGGGATGTTTTCCATTGGCTTTAACAGAGCTAGGATTTCCCCCTGTAAATCCAGTGCAGATGTCCTCAGAAGTACTCGCAATTTGGATCTGGTCTTTCTACTCCTTTCTTTTTTGAGTAGTTTGTCTTTACTATTTGGGTATCCCCATAAAATACACCAGTAACTATTGTATGATCTGTATTTCAATAAATCTTAAGACAGACATTTTAAAAGAAGAAAAATGACAAGGGTATATCAGTAGACAAAGATGTCTGTCCTCTGAATGATAGAAATTAGTGATTTTGATGGACAGTATTTGAATGAATGGAAACATTACACTACTTAATTGTTAGATGAAATTATTGTTTTCCTCCTTGTACCTTTTAAAAGCATTTATTTTCACAGTTTAAGCAACAGATATTTGTTGTACTTGACAGCTTTTTCTTTGAACTAGAAAGGTTTGCATGAAAATTACAGAATGGAAGATTTGGTAAAATTATCCAAAGTTGATGGAAAATTGCGGTTAAGTTGCTATTTTTTTTTCATCTCAGCAGGGTCTGTAGTTAAGTAGCAGGGGAAGCATTCTATGCTATATATAGTTAATTTGGTACTGTTTTGGGGTCCTCTGAGATGAACCTGTCCTCGCTGAAATTCCTCCTCCAAACTCACTTCTTCAAAGCCTTTCACTACTGATCTCTCCAGTACAGTATCTGTCTCCATTAAAGTGGCTGATCATTGTTTGTATTGTCTTGGTTGGAATTCAATTGTAAATTCTTTGCTCCAAGGACATTTACTGCGGGTCTGTCTGTAAAGTGCCACAAATCCTTACAGTAGTCTATAAATAATAACGAAAAATGATTGGAGTTTATTTATTGAGTTTATAGCCTGGAATGGCAAGACATATTAGGAACGTGGTTTATCTAATGTACTGCTGATGCACTATTTAAATGGTAAAATGATTTAGGAACAAAGCTAGAAAAATACCTTTTATAACGTTTGCCAAGGAAATGATGTAGGCACAGTACAGGGGAAAAGCAGCCCACATGGCATTGTGTCTTATTCAGTGTGATAAAATAGGGTGAAGCTGCTAAATAATACGGACGTTCCTAGCATGACATTCTTCATATTTAATTCAGGCCTCAGAATCTGTGTACACCTTTTTTCATCCAGGACACATCATATACTTCAACAGGGATACATCAAAATGCTGGTTTATATTCGAGTTTTTAACTGCTGCTTTCTCTGAAAAAAGCAAAAATTGTAAGTAATCCGCCCAGCTCTTCTCACCAAAGTCCTTATATCAGTGGAGGAGTTTTGAAAGTTTGTAGGGGGAGCATATGGATGAAAAGCTCAAATATGCATAATATTTGCCTCGGCACTAAACCCTGAATTACAGCAGTATCCAATCATAATCATTGTGTTATGTGCTCTACAAACACACAAAACCCTGTGGTCTTTAGTCCATAGAGGACTGGGTGTTGTCCCATCTCAGATGTGTTGATTGTTGGTGGAACTTAGTCAGTAATGAAAAAACCTTTCCGTTGATATCTGGAAATGAATTTGTTTCAGCCACGTCCATAGCCTATTAAAATGCATCCGTTATCGATTCAGTGAGTAGTACAAATACCTAGGATAATATTTTTTTCATCTTGAATGATCCAATAGTCTTCAAATGTGAATTTTGACTTGTACACTGTATTCAGTTGTAAAATTCACCATTCATTTTTTCACTTCTTTTTTAATTGATCCCCTGGCATATGTCAATGGGGGTTTACCAAAAATCGTAAGGCAGAGTATTCCTCCTGGGCTTTCCCTTCTGAATATTCTCAAAACTACTCTTCTAAGATGGAAGATTTACACAGCGTCTTTCTTTTTAAACATCCGTCAAGCATTAGGATTGGTATATGCGCTGCTAATTCCATATCCCCACTTCTGGAGTTTTAGCACACGTGGAGGATGTTACTATTACAATGTTTGTGTGGCCATTAGCTTCTGGAGAGATCTATGCAAAAACTTGAATTCTAGCAGTATCTGGGCCAGATCTTCAGCTGTTGTAAATCTACATAACTCCATCAGGGTCAAATGAGTTATGCCAAATTACACCAGCTGAGCATCTGGCCTTCTGATATCAACTGTTTTCCCTGACACTGAATTGGTGGTGTATAGAATCCTCCAGGGTATTCAAGAAGTAAAACTAAATTGACTACCAAGAAAGTGCTGAATTAGGGTCCATACAGAATCTATTCTGAGTGTATGGCACATACATTGCTCAGCTAAATGGTCTCTCAGCATGTAGCAAATGGCAATCCAAGCAGAGGGAGCCTATTGCTCCTGCTTATGCTATATTGGGAGGAAATGGTTTTCCCATGCTGGTTTTGTATTTGTCCTGCCTGATTTTGGTTTTGGCAGCACCAGCTGTTTTAGTTCCACTTGGGTGAAACTTCCCATTTTTCCTTCATTAAAATGTCAAGTAAAACGTCTCCACTGTGTAATCTGGCAAAATGGCTAGCACTTCATAAAGTTAATTATTTCTTGGACCTTTTTGAAATGTATCAGGTAAAATTTAATTGTAAAGACCAAAGGAAAGGAGACTTTTATTTTTATAAAAATTAACTGTGAGGTGGAATGTAAAAGCGAATTGCATTTTGTTCTGTGACAAGGTTAACTACAATTTATAAAGTCAATTAATGTGTAGTTTGATTTTACATTCTTGGCCCAAACAAAGTTTTTGACCTTACAAATAGTGAACTGTGTAAATTAGTGAGAAATGTAGCTGAAATATTTTGAATATCTCAAATTTAAATTTAAAAATATCTCAAATTATTTATGAACTTTCCACAAACTAGAAAAAATGATGAAAGTCAATGACTTCATTATTTGTTGCATTTGTTATTTGTTGTTCACCCAGGTCTTAAAGCCAGGAGGAAATAAGTCACTTACATGAGTGTAAATCCAAAATAACTATTGGTGTCACCATAACCAGTATAAATCTGGAGTACTTCCAGTGACACCAATGCAGTAACTCCACATTGACAGTGGCATAAGTGGTAGTAGAATTTGATCCAAAGTATTAAGACCTGTTCAGCACTCCTTGGTGTGTTTGAGGTGGTTCCTGGATCTATGAAGAAAGGTGTGGTGATCCGTGGATTTCTATGAAGAGGTTGGCATATTGAGAAGCCATCCTAGTGCCCAGGGCTGTTCCCATGGTTTGGACAAAGTGTTTGTTGTTGAATGTAAAAGTGTTATGGGTGAGGATGAAATGGATAAGTTTGGGACGGATATCTGAGTGTTGTTATCCGTTGTCTTGTAGATATTTGGGGCAGTAATGCCATTATCGTGAGAGATGTTGGCGTATAGGAAAGTAACCGCTATGGTGACAGTTCTGGATGGTATTCTGAGGGAGGTTGTTAATATTGCAGAATTTCTGGAGGAAGTTGCTTGTGTATTTATGGACTTTTTAAAAGAACCATTAAGCTCATAATTAGTCAGTAGAATTAGTTTTAGATTTAGCCAACAAAATGTTTATCCAGCTAAAAGCCACAGGGCCAGCTGTCTAAAAGACAAGTTAGTCTGTACAAGAGCCAATCGACAGATAGGGAAAGAGCCAAGTCTGTCAGTAGTCTAGTTAGCTTGAGAGTCTGTCAGCCAGTAAAGGAATGAACTATTTAGAACAGGAGCCATCACATTGTATTTTAGAGCAACCATCTACATTCTTACATCTCCACCTTCCATTCTTATATCTATAGCCCTCTGTTTCACCACCCAAAAATCTAATTTTATATGGCTGCCCGTTATCTTAAAATCAACAAATTATGAAAGATAGGTAGAACAAAAGACAGACCATTAAGCCTATAAGGTGGCTAAGTAGACAAGCAACCAACTATGTACAAAACAAAGTTAAAAATTCAGCAGCTCCAGAAAGCTACAGATTGATAGAAGAAAAAATGTTATAAAGATTAAGCAAGTGTAGCTAATGAAAAGGTAAAAGGAAGTAAGGCTTCAGTTATTCAGAGATAAGCAGGATTCTTAGGACCTCTGGGAACAAATTAGCACTTCAGAATACAGAGAAGAAATTTGGGGTGGATTCCTTGTCCCTGTTGTAAGCCAAAGAAAGTAATTATTCAAAGTTACAAGTATTTCCCTAGTGATCTGGAATAGACTGTGTGCAGTATTGACACAAGCTATATTTAATGTAAGGTTACAAGCCAACTTGTGAGAAAGATTTTAAAGTTAAGTCTGACATTCCATCCTTAGCTCATTCCTTTCCATCTGAGTATTGAAGCATGCCCTATCTGGCAGAGAAAAATCATTGTGCAAAGGGCTCTAAAGCACTGTTGGTTTTAATTAAAGATGGGTGCTGGCCTTTCTCTCTATATATAATAAATTCGCTTAGTCTCACTGACTTTCCTTTATTGTAATGTTGTTGCCATTAAATTTCTTTTTTTTAAGGGAGAAAAAACTCCCTGCTAGAGGGAGCTATACCATGACTAAGCAACTCCCTGCCAGATGAAATAAGAATGACCACTAACTTTATTGCTTCAAAACTAAAAGCAAACCCCACCTCTTCAATTTAGCCTTCCCATGGCATCTCCCTCAGAGATACCACACTTCATACAGTTACTAAATAAAAAACACCCAAACCAGCATCCTACAATTACCAATAACTTTTAAGCTTGCTCCCTACTGGCTGGGCTGGAAGAAAGAGAGTATCTTTGTCTTTTGCTTCTTGTGGGAGTGATTGCAATACCATGGTGATAGGTGCTCAAATAAGCACCTTCATAGATAGGTATAGGAGGATGGATTATGCTAATTGCTGTTTATTAACTAAATAGATCATCATGGGAATACTTTCAATGTTCATAGGATCTCAAAGGCTGTGACCCAGCTAGCAGCTCTTCACAAATAGGCCCCTGGTGTTGGCATGGAGTCCCTTTGCAGTCAGCAGGGCTTAGTATGAGTGCAGGAGTCTGCCTACCTAGAACTACTTCCAGGATGAAGGTCAAAGGTAACAAAGGCCCAATTCTGAAACTTGTGAATCTAAAATAGTGTGCCCACTTCCACATTTAGATGGCCTGATTAGGTCTTAGGCACCCAAATATCTATTTTAACTGCCAGCATGAGTGCCAGGTTGGTGGGTCTTGGTGCTGTGAGCAAATATTGAAATAATAAAGAGTTTGCTTTGTTTTGTTGATGATATTGATATTATATCTGCTTTTGCGCTGCCAAGTGCACTAGTATCAACATTTTCTTAATCTGATTAGTATTTTTTCCTAGAGGGAAACATTAAAAAAAAATCAAAAAGCGTCATATTGCATTTTGACTTTTACTTCATGTTACTGTTCTGCACTAGAGTTTCCTGGATGACCTCTCCACTCTTTTGCCTGGGGTAGGGGAAACGTTAGAGGTACCATTTCTCCTTCAGTTATTGAGTTTTGTTGCCATGTGGGAATTTTTTTTGGTCCTCTATTTTGCTGCTTTCTCCTCTTTCCCCTTTTTCCACCCTGCAGGTGGGATATTATTAAAAAAAAGATTTTAGTTTTGGTCCTGAGCTCTTGAATTTGTCTTATTCAATAATGTTACTTGGGTCATCAATATCTCACTTTCTCTTTTATTAGCAGAGTACTTTTTTGAAAACTTATTAGTATTTTTCTATTCTTAACTGGAAATAAAACTCCTGGCTGTGATCTTATCAGATTTTTAAGATAAATAATCCTGAGGTTCTTCTGTAGTGGGCTGCAAACTCTGAAGGAAAACCCAGGTATTGTAGGAAGTGGTGGTTGATACTTCTTACTCTGAGTCAATATGTTACCCGTGACATGAAGTACTGCTCAGAATAATGAGCTGTTACAGGGTCTGATCCAGTGCCCACTGAAGTCAATAGCACATTATAGCCAGAGATCTCTAAGTGCTTCATATAGCCAGGTAAATTCTATCAGAACCATTTTACAGATGAGGAAACTGAGAGGACATGCCTAAGGTCATGCACACACACCAGTTGTCAGAGCCAGGAATAGGACCCAGGGCCCTAACAGCCTAGCCACCAGACCCCACCACCTCCAGGGTCTGTAACAGCCCTGATGATGCCAGAAGTGCCATCTTTCAAGTGAAATATGAAGCTGAATCATAGAAGGTTAGGGTTGGAAGGGACCTCAGAAGGTCATTTAGTCCAACCCCCTGCACAAAGCAGGACCAATCCCCAATTTTTGCCCCAGATCCCTAAATGGCCCCCTCAAGGATTGAACTCACAACCCTGGGTTTAGCAGGCCAATGCTCAAACCACTGATCTATCCCTCCCCCCAAGTTAGATGTCTCACTATTTGTCCACAAAATGAAAGCAACTGATAAGGGCTTTAAAATCAATTATTAGTATATTTCTTACTTGGAATTTACTGTGCAAATTGAGAAACAGTTTTAGCCATATTTTGTTACATTTTTTGGATGATTCTTTCTGAATAGATTATGTGAACTGAAGCACTTTATGAAGGGTTTGATTTTTAAACAAGTTACGCATATAGCTGTGCATGCAAAAAGTATATCCAATTATGTTCCTAATTTGCATTCATATTTACCACAATTAAGTAGTGAAATTAGATAACTGCACACACAAATTGCCATAATTAGTTATCTGCATGATCAGCTACTGATTTGCATGTGCAATCAAGATACCTGCATGCACAAAACATGGGGAAAATTAAAAAAAAAAAAAGACCAGTAAGGCCTGCTTTTCAGCCTGGGTGGAGTTGTGTGTGTGTGTGTGTGGGGGGGGGGGGGGGGCATGGGAGGGCATTGCCCCCCCGCAACTGTATACAGTGTTAGTGTGTGTGGGGGGTGGGGTAATGTAAAGGTTCAGCTGCTCCCTGTACAGCTTGAGTCAGTCCCCGCAGGGCAGGCCCCGTCCCACCCCACTGCCATATCTGACTGGGAAGTGGTCAGTGATGAGTAATCCCATGCTGGGAGCCAGCCAGCAGCCCCCACACAGGCGGAGTAGTGTCAGGTGGCAGCAGGCGAAGCAGAGTCGCCAGGTGGAGGGTGAAGAGAAGAGGTTGGTCCCAAGAGGTGGCAGCTCCCAGTGCAGCTGGAGGAAGCTGGAGGGTTCATGGCCGTTCCTGCTCCAAGCCGCCTCACCTCGTGATCTGTGGCTATTTGGCCCCCTGAAGTATGGGCCCCAGGGACTGGGGCTCGGCAGCGCTGCTCTTTTTCCACCTGGACAATGCCGTGGTCAGGTAATGGCTGGGCCCGGGCTCAGTGCCTGTCTGTGCCTGGCACTGACAACCAGGGCCCCTGGGCCCTTCCCTCATTCCTGGGCAAGGGGTGCTTGTGAGGCACCTCAGGGTACGGGGTGGGTGACTGGGGCAGGGCTGCCAGGTGATGAGCTCAAGGCACTCATCAGGCTGCTGAGGTGGAGGGTGTTGGTGGGGGCTGGCTGTGGCACTGGCCTGACCCCTTTGCCCTCTTGCTTGCCCTGGTCCCTGCTAAGGTGTGGGGCTGCACATGCCCTGTGGGGCCCCTGTCCCAGGTGGATGCGTGGGGGCCCGAAAAGGCCAGGCTGCATGCTCGGCAGCTCCTTGCCTGATTTCCCATTTGATTAGCCTGATGACTCGCTTGCCTGGTGGAGGAGGTGGGAGGGGGCACTATCAAACTGTGTACATTGTGTGTGGGGGGGGCACAATTTAAAGGTTTGGCCACCAACTGAACAGCTCGAGTCATGCCCCCTCGACCCCAGGCAATGAGGCCCCCCTCCTTGCCCTCAGTCTCCTCTCCTGAAAAGCAGCGGCACCTCCCTGCAGTGCCCAGTTGTTGCTCCTGCCTCTTCCCACAGGGTGCAGATCGTTGCACAACTCCTCCGGTCTCCAAGGTCACTGGACTGGCTTGGCTCTGCCAGCTGCCGTGCAGGGAGGGGGCCCGGTGGCACCAAGTGACCGAGCATGGGGCCAGCTCTAAATCAACAGGAAACTCATACGCAACAGTGAGGCAGCCCCACCCCGAGCCCCTGGAGGCTGCATGATTTCCAGCCAGGTCTTTTGAAGCCGCCCTCCCCCACAGCTGGGGGCTTCTTGCATTAACCATGCTATGGTCCTGGTTAAGTCCCCCCCGTGTCCATGTGCGAGACCTGAACAAACACCGGGGCAGGTGCCTGGCCCCACAGACCAGTGGCGATCCCATGGCAGGCCGAACTCTGCAAGCCTCATGTAGGCATAGAATTCTCTCCCCCCCACCATGCACGGCATTGGCCTCACCGGAGCTCCCCCCCGAATATAGAAGGTAAATTATGCCTATGTTTTTCAGACCAACCTTAACCCAGCTTCCCTTTTTGTGCCTGCTCATCTCTGTCTGATTACGTATTTAGACATCCAAGGTGAGATATGTTAAATCTGAAAATTGTGGTTCCAAAATTGAGCTTCCAAATATTTGTGCCTGCAATTTGCAGATTCAGAAAAGGAAAAGGAAACCAACTTTTTAAATGTTGGGTCATATTTTATCTTCCTCACTCTCTTATTTCTCATGATGTCTTTACTTATGCTGACCAGTACAATAAACAAGGTTTCATCTCTGTCCTCCCTTTTTCCTATTTCTGATCTCTCCACTTGAGCTGGTCAAAATTTTCTCAATTTGATTTTTTCCAATGGAAATTATTGTTGACATATTTTGATTTTCAATGGGAAAAAATGAAGATATTTTCCTATTTTTTCAATATTTGGAAATTTTGATGGATTTTTCAAACTTTTCAAAATTTTGAAATTTCAGAATTTAAAAATAGTATTCTTTTTGAAAAAAATCACAACTTTTCCACTGTATTTTTGACTAGTTCTGTATGTTCCTGGACTACAACATTGTTTTCGGCATGAAGTAGATAACTTTTTTGTGGGAGTGGTGAAATGGTGTGGAATGAAATTGTAAATTTTTTTTGCATGTGCATAATTTCACAGAAAAAATGTTTCACACAGCTCTAGTATTTGGCAAAAGAATCTACTACACAGATGTTGCCATGTGGTAAGAACCTTTTAGCTGCAGGCACACTTTCTACATAAAGAGCAATATTTGGGTATGAGTCTTCTTCATCTCCTTTTCATTCTTGTCTCTTACTGCTTCTGGCTCTTCTCAATTTGGCTGTCCTATTAATCTCTGTCAGTGTCAGGTTAAGGAGAAGGCATCCACATGTGATTTGAAAAGAATAACGCTAAGACTTCTTTAAATCTGAGTCCTGCTTTCTGTAGTTTATGAAGAATGACATTTATTCCTGGATGGTTATTAAAGTTCAGGAGTCTAAAATCTAAGCATTTTATATGCTTATAGCTTTGCAGAGACTTTGCAAACAATTGTGGACTTAATGTCCCATTGACTTCAATACACACAAAATGTTTTCCTAAAACACTGGTCCATAGTGTTTGCCCTGAGAAGACCTTAAGGTTCAGCAGATGGTGAGTTTTTCAGACTTAGGAAGGTTTCTCAGCAAATCCTCTTTAAGATTCCTGAAATGCTTCTTGCTTCTTGAACCCTTTTATTTTGTCTTTTTGTCACAAGACTGTAGCCAGCTTCTGCTTGCAAACTGAGCTGATCCAACAGCTGAGCTGTCAGTTTCCCAACCATCCTGCTCAACACAATGGCATCAAATCTTCCTCTGACATGTGAGTCAAAATCCAATCCAGGGGTCCCCTGCATTTAGGAGATAGGAAAGATGGAGCCAGACAAAATATTATTACTGAACAAGAAAGGAATGAATGCTATTGTTTTATAACAATTTGATCAAAGACTGGTGTGCTACCATAATGTTAAGTGCATAGAAATATGCTGTACCGATATTCTCAAAATAGTTCTGTCTTACCCTATACACAATGGCCACTGTTTGTGTGCTGTTGTTATGGAAGAAAATCTATTTTATCCTGTTCAGCTTTTAGAAGGACTGCACTTTTTTTTAAACCAATGGCCAGAATAGATAGGGGGTCGTGCAGCTAGAATATCAATGGAGGAAATATTTGCTGGAGGAAAGTGCAAGGAAATATGTGCTCCAGGAAACAAAACCCAGCCAGGTTTAAAACAACCTTGAAATAGGGAATCCGAGGCAATGCCACTTTCCTACTCCTCTAGCATCCCTATATCTATCCTTTCAGGATACACTAAAAAGAAATACCCTTCAACTCATATGCAATGTCTCTTATAAAAACATTACCAAAAGGAGCCACTTGGCAGCGCCATCAAGTAAAATCCAGGGACGTTAATCTTCAGAGATGGGAAATACAAAAGAATATGTTAATTTTCTAGCCCATCATTGGTCCTCGTTTGTTTTTGAGTAGGGCTGCATTCCTTCACATGCTGCGATGAAGGAGTGTGTGCACATCTGCCTGGTGTATACGGCAGAGGCGTGCACTGCAGGATGCTCAAGTGAAAATCAAGTCATGCCATTGTGCTATAAATTCCTGACCCATTGCACTTTCACAGCATCATTTGACCATGGTCCTGGCGGATCCCCCCCTTCTTTGGAAGTTGTATTCCAGGAAGCTTTTCATTGTCTTTGAGGTCAATCGTTTCCCTTTCTCCCTTTGAAAACAATAATCATAGTAAATAATAATTAATAATAAAAACACGTTGCACGTATTCAAGGGGTGTAAAATGTTTATTGTTTTCCCGTAAGCTTTATAGTCTCTTGAAAGAAGTTAGGTCTGGGACAAGAGTGTGCGTGTGTGTGTGTGTGGGGGGGGGGGGGGGGGGGGGGGCTCATGTATTACTGTAGTCTCTCAGTTCCGATAGGTGATAGCTGGGCAGGCTGATTATGACATAAGTCTTCTGGGAAGTGTGGCAAAGAGAGAGAGAGAGAAAACTCCGCTCTGCGAGCGCCCCGGCGGTGATATCAGGCACCCAGTCTTGGCCAGCGCTGGGGGTGAGCGCCCGCCTCTGGAATCAGCAGCCCCGTTCCGCCCCCAGCAGCCCCACAGGGGGCGAGCAGGGTCGGACAGAGGGAATCATGGCCACGGCAAATGTTTCTGTTTCTTCGTGATCTCTCGCGCTTTTCTCGCTCATCAATAATTCACCTTCGGGCTGCTTTTTTTTTTTTTTTTTTTTTTTTTTACATGTGGAGGTGGGGAAGCCAAACGGGGGGGCGCTGGGAAGCGGGGATGGTGTTTGTTTGCTTTGGTGGGGTATTTTCAGGCGACCGTTAAAGGACAAAGGTTTGGGTTTGGGGTGTTTTGTTGTTTTTTTCAAAAGGCAGCGGGGAAGACTTTGGCTTTCCCCCCAGCATTGCTGGACCCGCGCGTGGGGAAGCGGCGGCGGGTGCTGGCTCCCCCCCGCTGCTGCCGGGCTTGCGGAGAGGTGGACGGAGAGGCTGGGGCGCTCCGAGCGAGGCTGCGCTGCCCGCCGACGGTGCTGAACATGGGCGCTCCAACCAGGGCGCTGGCCGTGGTCCCCACCGTGATGTTGGCCCTGGCTCTCCCCAGCCTCCCGGTCTGGGCGCAGAACGACACCGAGCCCATCGTCCTGGAAGGGAAATGCCTGGTGGTTTGTGACTCCAACCCGGCCGCCGATGCCAAGGGCGCCTCCTCCTCTCCCTTGGGCATCTCGGTGCGGGCGGCCAACTCGAAGGTCGCCTTCTCGGCCGTGAGGAGCACCAACCACGAGCCCTCGGAAATGAGCAACAAAACCCGGATCATCTACTTCGACCAGGTAAAGAAAATTCTTCCCCCCCCCCTCCACCCCAGCACCGTGTTTTCGGGGCGTGCGTGGTTTGAATCGACCCCACACAAGCAGGAGAGGCGTTAGGGAACCCGTGTTTGCCCACGGGTTAGGGAGCCATTGCTTCAGGGTGCGCCCCTTGCGAGCCAGCCGGCATCTAGACGGCGGCTAATAAAGGGGCTCATCAACAGGTGCGAGCAGAGCTGCGAGCTTGTTCAAATCCAGGGTCCCCGCTGAAAGTGAGCGTCGGGAAAGTTACTCCGGGGGCAGGCTTGGCCGTTGCTGTGTATTTCAGAGCCGCACTTTCTGGGTCTCCAGCACTCCCTGGAGTCTGGTACTTTAGTCATCTCACCCGATCAAGATTGTCTTCATTTAAATGCCAGCCCGGCACAGACCAGGCAGGAGTATTTTTGCTTTGCTCTGAAGTCCAAAGCAGCAGCCAAGACTAATTCGCATTGAGCCTTCAAGTACTTTTAAAAAGTTGCGTGTATCTCAAGGCTCGACTGAGGGCAATGTAGACAAGCAGCAGGTTTTCAGCTAGCTGAGGGGGGAACCGAGACTTTATTTACATTTTTAAAAAGCCTTCAGCTCGCATTGTTGATGTGGACGCTCTTCAAATGTTATGATCCTGTGGTATTTCAGTTAAGTTTATCAAACGTCGTTTCATTTAGCACTGTAAAGCCGGAGGGAAGTATTCAAGGAGACTGGGAGCTCCCTGGAGGTTTGCAGCCTACCTACAGTTTCAATAACACCCCTAACAAAGTAGCTTTTGGGTCCCCTTATTTCAGAATACACATGTGCAGTAGAGAAGGTGGAAAGGAAAATCCGTGCCAATAATGTATCATTTGTATGGATTACATTTAGTTAATACTGAAAACACAGGACACATATATAGTTTTCTAAAATACCCATCACATCTTAGTTGCATCCCTACAATATTTAAAATCATTTGTCTGAATTTTTAAATATTTTACAACCCTAATGAACGCCCCCCCCCCAAATACATAACCTCAGTGGATGAGCAGTCTTTGCAGACAAAATAAAATCATATTTGAAAAAATTCCTCTTAAATTAAAAACCAGAAAATAACACAAAACACTGTGAGGTTTTTGATTTAAAAGAGATCATGCTGTTCTTCTAGAACCTTCATGTCAGTTAGAAATAAGAAGGGAGGTCTCCTTCACAGAAATCTGAACACACACAATTTAAATAAGTGTCTTAGGATAAATGATAAATATAGCTGAGATAGACATAGTCATTATGTGAAGTCAACTCCACTCAGAAATTTACTTTAAGTCTTGTGAGCTGCCTTTCCCACTCTGTGACCAGAAAGACTTATTTCAGCCCTTGGATAGTATATAAAATAGTTAATGAAGCCTAGTTAGCTTCTTGGAATGATTAGCTGCTTGGTTAATTGATCCTACTAAATTACTTTTTTTAAGGTCCAGAGACTCCTATATTCAGCCTAGAGATGGGCAATAACTAGGCTTTTCTGCACTAAAGTAAAGACAAAATGTGCTTGGAATTCTTGAGTTTTATTCACCACATTGTCAATAATCTTTTCAGGATACAGGAAGACCTATAGGGATGTGTAGGAGACTTGGAAATGTGCAAAGCATCTGAGAGTTAGCCCTTTTTAAGTGAAAGGAAAGCCAGGGAGAGGTTTAAAAGGTGTTTTCTCAGGTGCAGCTGATGCACCCAAAGTTTCAACATTGTTTCATTAATTCTTGGGAATTAGTTCACAAAATTTCAAATGATTTTTTCCCCTCTAAAATCCACAACTTGTAATACTACTATTTTCATCTCAGTCATACCTATGAATACACACACATCTGCATTCCTGTTTCATCTACCAGCCTTGTGCTAGAGCAGATCCAAAATAATTGAGACTGAGAGTTATTTTCCTTACTATATCATATCAAGATACCTCACATAGTGTAATTTAGAATGCTAGAATTAAGCAAACTTCCTGGTTATTCCCACTGACTCTTTGAGAAGTCTGTTTCTTTAAGAGAACTTGAAAATATGAATTAAAATAAAGGATAAATAATTCAGAAGAAGGACGACACTTCGTTATAGAAGATATTTAAAATGTGAAGGCTGTAGTTGTTTAATGTCCTCTCCTTGGTTACTTGCCTTTAGCCATTTAAGAAAGTCTAAGTTGTTAGAAGAGTGTTTTCAGTTAGAGATACAACAGAAAAGAGAAATAGCACATATTTGTAAATCCAGGGTTGTTTAATATAGGTAGGTCAGGTATTTTGGCAACTCAATCCACCTTCAACCCAGTGTCATGAATTATGTCATTCATATACGTACTGCCTCATAGCTTGATACTTTCAGGGATGATGGCATTGCCTTGACCAGTACTGATTGGCCAATGCTAGTATGTTATTCCGGGAATTATTGGTGTTTTGAGAAGGTATTGTGGGACTAATGGGAAGATATGCCATCCCCCTAATATCTACTATACCCACAGATAGGTCTAATATTTGGAGATATCTACAGGCAGCCAAGTTGGACACGTATTTCTATGCCAGTTGATTTTTACTTAAGTTATACTGATAAATATGACTTACAAATGAAACCAACCCATAATTTTAAATGCCATATTTTAATGTCCATGAATATAGGAATAAAAACAGAATTCTGTAAGTCATGCAGTTAGATGGAGAAAAATGTGATTGGATGCCTTGATCTTTTATATTGAATAATTGTATTAATTCCCATTATGTATTTTTATTTGTAGATCCTAGTAAATGTGGGCAATTTTTTCACATTGGAGTCTGTCTTTGTAGCACCAAGAAAAGGAATTTACAGTTTCAGTTTTCATGTAATTAAAGTCTATCAGAGTCAAACAATCCAGGTATGTTGATTTAATATGAGAAATGTATATGTAAATTGCTTGCATTCTAGAATGAGACTAAAATGGTGACAACAAAATATTATTACACACAGTTCACATAAAAAGAGCATTTTTTGGTTCATTTAGAAACCCAGTGACTTTATTGTATTATATTCCTTAATTATACAGTATAGTGTATACATCTGAAATTAATGGATATAAAAATGTAGGGCCAGATCCTCAGCTGATGTAAACCCTCATAGCTCCATTGCTTTGTTCATTCACACCAGATGAAGATCTGGGCTAGACTGTTTAAAATAATAAATATAAAAGTCACCCATGACTAAAATACACTTTTTAATTTAATTTAATTCAATTGAGTGAATCCTTCATAACAATCTTATATTGCTAGTTAGAAACTAGGTGAAATCCATTGTAATGATGTCTAGATTTCTGGGGACACATTCTGTATAAATAAGTCATCTTCATTTTTGGTAATTTTTTCTAACAGGAACTTCTAGAAACCACATGATGACACCAGGTAGCTGTTTAAAAAATGGCCTTACTGTGGGCCAGGACTATTTAAGTTAACTTCACTGGGCCACGACTATAATATTATAAATCTTCAGTGATGATGGTGGTGGTGGTGACTGTCTTAGAGAGGTTTGCAGTTATTTTACTGTGTTATGTTGGAAAAACACAGAAAACTATACTTTTCTTTGCAGTTCAATAGCAATGTTGAGCTCATAGTCTGACATACACACCAGCCCCGAGAACCAACCTCTAGGGTCCTGAGCGTCCTCCCATTAAGCCACGAACTAAACTCCTAAAGAGTGAAATTCACCCCAGGGTCAGACTGTGGGGCTACAGTGCAGTCTCTCATTGCAGAGCTGATATGCCAGGGCTGGAATAATGACTGAAGCTTCCATTGAGACCACTGGATCCATGGAAAACATGATCTGTGGTTTCTCTTTAATCTGCCTCTTTTCTAACTCTGGTCTTCCCTGAACATGGCCTTCTGTACTGGCCTATGCGAGAGCGGGGAGACCTTTCTGCAGCATGTATATGATGCATGGGCACCTTTGGGTGGTTGCTCTGCCTGTAGACTGCCTATACATTCCCTGTGCAGGATTCAATGGAGCAGACTGGTGCAAGAATCCTGGGCATCACAAGTGAATTTCATCCTAAAGATATGGAGTGAAATCTTGGCCCCCACTGAAGTCAATGGCAAAACTCCCATTGACGTCAGTGGGGTCAGGATTTCATCCATAATCTATTTAAAGGCTATATATTTAGCTCATACTTTTGTTCTTTCTACCCTATTAAATGTGTATTTGATGGAAGATTAAATGTGTTCTAGAATCACTGTGCCATTAATGGTCTATGTGTTTAACACACCTGTTGGCAAAGGAAAAGATAAGATGTAAATTTTGTTATGGGACAATGCAGGGCCAATTGCGGCATGGTTTCCCATGGAGTTTCAGTTCATAGTTTCATGTTTTTTCATGTATATGGGCTAAAATCTCAGAACTGTGGGTTTCAGGCCTGCAACTGTGAAACACAACAAAATTATATATTTAGGAGTAATTTCTGAAGCCAAGATTTTCAAAAGTGCCTAGAGATTTTGAGTGCCCCAATTTTTGGATGCCCAACCTGAGACCCCTTGAAACTCTCCCACTCTCTGAAAATTAGATCCCTTTTTGAGGTGTCTCAAACAGCACAACCCAAAGCGAAGGTACCCCAAATCACTAGTCACTTTTGAAAATATCTCTGTTTATCACTTTAAAATAATGTCATGATATTTACATGGATAGGGCCTGATTCTCCTCTCACTTCCATGGGTTTAGATCAGGAACTGCTCCATTAAATCCAGTGGACATATACCAATGTAAGTATGAGTAGTACAGGTCCAAAGTTTGCATCTTTTGCATAGCTGCTTTTTTAGCTATATTTAATTAAATACAATAGACCCTTTTAATCAGGTTGTACCGGTAAATGGCCTTTCATTCTTAAGCCAGTAATAATGCTGGCATCCAAGGCAACTGTTGAACTTTAATAAGCCCTTCATGTTAAAAGTCCAAATAATTGGAAGGACGCATTATCTCCAATGGGATAGGGACTAAACCTGCTATTTCTCCAGTACTGTGACAAGGACATCTGTGAGATGCCCAACATGGGAGCTGATGCCCAAGGAGTAAGATAGTAGCAGGGAACAGGCAGTGATCAAACCCCTCATGCACTTTTTGCATGTATCACAGCTAAGGAGGGACTGGATGCTATTGCAGCGGCACCAACAGACTAAACCAGTTTGAGTCTCAGACCCACACAGACTTGAACACCACTAAATCACCAGAAGGCTTCCCACATAACTGGAATTACCACATCTCTGAAACATCTGTTAGTGCCATTAAGTATCATTAGAGTGAAATTGGTTCCCTGGAGACATCTGATTAAGTGGATTTCCAAGATAAGCAAATCCCAATTAAGGGCCAGATTCTGCTGCCTTACTCTACAAGTGCTCCTATTAAAATTAATGGGAGTACTCACCAGGAGGGAATACTTAATATGAACAACCATTTCATAGTCTCTCCCTCTGTGACTGCATTACGGTTAAGGCTTCTAAGAAATGTTCTAATTTTTGGCAAAAAATACATTTCACCAATTTATTTAAAACTTAGAAAATATTTGTGTTTTCTCCCTCATTTTCTGACCACCTTTGCATCTGCGTAGGTTCAGAAGCCTAGGCATTTGTGAATGACAAAGTTTTGAATAGAATCAATACTGAAATACAGTGGAGCGGCATATAAAGATGATGATTTGTTCTAGATTTTAAAACCAAATTGCAATCAAAAATCGAAGAGCCATATATTGTGATTACAGTGGGAGTTAGATGCCTAACCTACTTAGGGCTTTTGAAAAATCCCACTAGAAAAATCCCATCATCTGCATCTTTGTGTACCTAAATACTTTGAAAATCTGTCTCCTCTACTGATATGTACATGCAGTTAGATATCTAAATGACCTATGCAATCCAGGCATGCAAAGAGGGCTAAGGTGATGCAAGTGTCTTACAGCGTCACCTTGCCAGATCATTATCAGTGGATAGGGAGCTCCTATAGACCTTTAAAAAATAAAGCCTGTACATAATCATGAATCGAAAGTCCACATTACCTAGAGGAACTAGCATATTATCTGAGCCAGAGCCCACTGAAGTCCATTGACAGCATCCCATTGACTCCAATGATTCATAGATATTTAGGTCAGAAGGGACCATTATGATCATCTAGTCTGACCTCCTGCACAACGCAGGCCACAGAATTTCACCCACCACTCCTACAAAAAAAAACCTCACACCTATATCTGTGCTATTGAAGTCCTCAAATCGTAGTTTAAAGACTTCAAGGAGCAGAGAATCCTCCAGCAAGTGACCCGTGCCCCATGCTACAGAGGAAGGCGAAAAACCTCCAGGGCCTTCCAATCTGCCCTAGAGGAAAATTCCTTCCCGACCCCAAATATGGTGATCAGCTAAACCCTGAGCATATGGGCAAGATTCATCAGCCAGATACTACAGAAAATTCTTGCAATAGGCACATAAACAATAATACACTTGACAAAAGAGCAAACAATCATACTAACCTTAATTATTCATTTGAAAGGAAATAAAGTATACATGCTGTACAATGGGATTTTAACCAGGCCCCACCACCCTTTAGATACTTGATGTCATCAGATGCTTCTCTGTTAACTACAACTTTTCAGTGGGTTTTTTTCTTGTAGGTTAATTTAATGCTAAATGGAAAACCAGTAATTTCTGCCTTTGCTGGGGACAAAGATGTCACTCGTGAAGCTGCAACTAATGGAGTCCTGCTCTATCTAGACAAGGAGGATAAGGTTTACCTGAAACTAGAGAAAGGTAATCTGGTTGGTGGATGGCAGTACTCTACATTTTCTGGGTTTCTGGTCTTCCCTCTGTAAAAGTCAACTTCCCTGTGACATCCATCCTGGTGTGGACCAGTCATTGCCTCTGCTATTTGAAGATCATTTTATCATCATTGGGATTGATGTTTCTTTATTGGTTTCTCATGGGTGAATATGGATTCTATTTATGGATTTTGGCCCTATCTGAACTACTGTGAAGTTTCACAGAATTTTGTGTGTTTAAATACAGTATATTTGGATTAAGACTTAAAGCAGACCATAAATATCTATGCTTAATGTTACAGTCTAAAGCTGCCTGCAAGATTTATTCAGATTTCATTTACTGGACTTATTGGATTCGTGGGAGAAGTGGATTTTCTTTTCTTTTTAAAAGACTGGCAACTGGGTCTATAATTTAGGAGATTTTGATTTCAGACTTCAATCAAGAGTTAGCGTGTTGCTGCCAAAGAACTGTATATTGACATATTTGGTTATACATATTTTTGTTCTTTTGGACACTACAGACATAATTTATTCAATTTTCTGGAGAAAGATTATTATTATTATTGATAAGTGATTGACTTTATTTCTCTTCTACATGTAGTGGGGTTGGATGGTTCACCAAGATATTTACTCTCAGTCAATGATCATAATGAAGACTACCCTACTGAAAGCTAAGAAGCTATATGTTAATTGGACATGTAGTGCAGATTATAATACTAAAAAAGTGCTTATCAGGGTTAAAAGTGATCAGTCCAGCATATCTCTTCAAAACAGCTTTACCCTGCAGGAAAGCTACCATTTGTTCTTCAACTTTAATTAACATGATTGATAATATCCACTTTATTAAAAACCGAAGGGATGCCTTCCTTAGACATAACTACTTTATTAGCTGGAGATAAGACCCCTTGTTTTTAATTGTGTCTATGTTTCAAGTCTTCTGTTGTGTTAAAGGTATCATATGTTTTTTCCTTAACTCCACAAATGTGTATATAATTATAAATCATCTGTTTAGCAAATATTCCATCCAAATAGCTGGTATCTAACTTTTTTGTCTTTTTGTACAGGTCGTATGAATTCATAGATTTATTTATTATGTTGCATTACATAATAAAAGTTAATATATTAGCTGGATTTTTTTCACGGTTGGATTTTCAAACTATGACGCTCACACGCTCTCTTTAATTAGTTATAATTATTATATGCAAAGTTAAGCTTTTTGGAGTCACAGAAACTGGTGGGTTAGCTTTGCCTGGCAGAATCCTAAAGGTAGTCTGCATTAGCTAGAAATAACCTGTGCGTTTTACAAATAAAATACTGAGAGTAAAATCCTGACCCCATTGAAGTCAATGGCAAAAGTCCCACTGACTTCACCCTTAGAATCTAATCTAAAACTCATTGAAGTCAATGGATCCTGCTGACTTCAGTGGGCTTTGAATTGAGGCCTTGGTAGTGGGATTTTACCATTGTGAAGTAAGAGCCAATGCAGTCACACAAAAAATCTAATGAATAAGAAATTGTATGGTCTTCTTAGTGGAAGTGCTTTTACACAGACTGTCAGTAAAGCTCCCAGTCCTGCATTCCCTGTGCACCTAAAATACCCACTGACTTCAATGGGAATTTTGAGTTTGCATGGAATGCAGCATCTGACCCAAAATGAGAGACAATGCAGAAACGCTATGAAAATGAGAGTATTCATGAAGATGTGAGTGTCCAGGCATTGATGTCCTGATCTAAAGCCCATTGAAGTTGAGGAAAAGACCCCCATTGACTTAAATTGGGTTCTCCCTTAGAGTAATCTTTTGCCACCTTGTACAGAATGTCACATTTTCCCTACTATCATTGCCTGGCATTTCAGAAATTCCACTCATTTTGGGGCCTAATCCAAAGCCCATTCATGTCCCTGATAAAACTTCCATTGTCTTTAGTGGGACAAGATTGTGCATAAATGTAAAATACTTTCAGAAGTGATGCCAGCATATACACAATTCAAGATTGTGTGTGTGTGTGTGTGGAGAGTATCACTTTTTAGGGATGGTAAAGTGTTTCCAGATAGAACATTTCAGTACTGCAAATTGATAGGTAACAGGAAGATATGGCCAGGAGGTATCTGATTTACATTTGGTAAAAATATGAACATATTTGTCATCACAATTAATCAGAATATATCACCACATAAAACAAGTATATATATTCATTAAGAAGTGGGACTGCAGTGCCTAATTTGTATGGAATATGGGAATGGTAATTTGTCTCATTGCCACAGGAGTTTCCAGAGAGGTACATAAAAATTTGAATAAAATCTGCAAAATCTGAACGTTCACCTTACCCATCATTATATAAATAATATAAAGGAAAACACTGCATTCAGATTTATGGAAGGAATAAGGGTAAAACTGGCAGTATGCATTTAAATGTGCTGTAAAGTGAGTCTGGTGTTTAGACCCTGTCCAATACCTTATTTGAGAAGGACCCTGTATAAAAATAACTGCTTTAATTTATGAACAGATGATTCTTAAGGCTGCCTTTAGCATTCACCAATGATACCAAAACACCTTAATATACAAATAATTCCTCTTGGCAAAACATTTCCAACTGCATCAGAGTCATTAACAGTCATTTAAAATTTAACCAGGAAGTCCAAGCAGTTATTAAAATATGGAGGTATGTATTGATGAGATGTTCCTGTACTCTCTTCTCCGAGCTCCAAATAATGCACACAAAAAACCTACTTTGCTATATTCTTATTTAAAACCTGTCCAGTGTAGACACATCTATCTTTATATGATCTATAATCTGCGGAACTCAAAGGTGGCCTCTGAACTGATGGAACAAGGGTGCACATTGGACCATTGAACATATTTCATAATTTAACAAGAGCAATGAAAACTTTAGCAGCATAGCCAAAATGGTAATAAAAAATGGCCAATTGTGAAAAACCTCTTAGGGCACAGAACCCTGGTACATCTTTATCAACTGGAAATAACTAAGGTCCTGGGTCTAAAAACTGGGATAGGATAAAGTTATCAAGTTTTCTTAGTATTGTCCCAGTCTTGATTGCCTTACTCAGCTCTTTCACAAAGCTCTCAGTGATATCAATGGGAGCTTTGACTGAAAAAGGCATTCAGAATAGTGGTCTAGTCTATGAAAAGTAGAGTTTAGCATCTACTGTTTTCTTTTTTCTTTCACATGAATCTTAATGTTTATATTGTTGAGAAAAAAAAGATAAAGAGACAGACTGTCTCTGCTCAATTGGTATCTAAGGTTATTTTTTTAAAGCTTTCAAATACTGCATTTTAATAAAGGCAAAAATTGGTTCTGGAAGAAAATATGAATCTATCCTATTGTGTATGTTGTATTGAGCTGTCTACTAAAGATTAGTGGTGATATTCTGTCCCCCATTGAAATCAATGGCAAAACTCTCATTGGTTTCACGGAGACTGGGGTATGTCTTCTGCAACTAGACACTTGTGGTTGGCCCATGCCAGCTGACTTTGGCTTGGGTTAAGGGGCTGTTTAATTGCCGCGTAGACATTCAGGCTTGGGCAGTAGCCTGAGCTCTGGGACCTTCCCACCTTGCAGGGTCCTAGAGCCTGAGCTCGAGCCCAAGCCCAAATGTCTACACAGCCCCTTAGCCCAAGCCTTGCAAACCAGAGGCAGCTAGCATGGGTCAGTGGTGGGTTTGTAACTGCAGGGTTGACATACCCTGGAATTTCACCCTATATATGCGACCAAGCTGCAATATGTTGCAGGAATTTAAGCTTGGTATTCCCTATCTTCCCTCTCTATACAAATATGCATTTTATAGTCAGATTGCTTATATAGAAAGGCTGACCATATTAGGATCCTAGAGAGCTTTCTTGCCTATCTGTCGTAAACACTGAGAAATATGTGATTAATGTATCTATCCCTCGGTTCCAAGCAGAGGCCACTCAACACAATCTGCTGCCCCAGGCAACTCTTCAGTTTGGCACCCCCCTATGCCACTCAAATTTGGCCCTTTCACCCCCTCCATCATGACAAAGGGGTGGGTGAGCTAAATTTGAGCAAATGGCATTGTGACATGGTTCATGGGATCTTAGTGCCACTCAGATTTGGTCCAACTGCCCCTCCATTATGATGGAGGAGTGAGTGGGCTAATGCCTACGTGATTTATGAGTTTAACGATACAATTTTCAAAAGCACCTGTTATTAAATCACTTTTGAAAATGGGATGTAAGCTCCTAAATCACTCAGGTGGATTTTTGTAAATTTTACCTATTATCTTTTTCACAGAGAAAACTTGTTAAACTAACTTTAAGGTATAAAAAAGAAAAATGAAAACTTGATCAAAGTGTAATTCCTTGCAGTCACTTCTGTATTGCTCTGAAGCAATGTTTTATATTCATATTGTACCCTAGCAATGTCAAAGCATTTCCCAAGTGCCAATTAACTCATCCTCCCAGGAACCCCTAGGAGGTGAGTAGGTAAGTGTAGATGTCCTCATTTTATAGCTGGGAAATGGAGGCAGCAAAGTTTAAACAACTTGCCTTAGGCCATAGAGGGGATCAGTGTTAAAGCTGGGCTTAGAACTTGGCAGCTGTTGGCTCCTAGTCCCATGCTCAGTTCACTGGATCACCCCTTGCTGAGTTAATGCATTCTGCATTAAAGGACAGTGTCAGAATGAATGGTACAAAGGGGTATTTCATAGATTCATAGATTCATAGATATTTAGGTCAGAAGGGACAATTATGATCATCTAGTCTGACCTCCTGCACAACGCAGGCCACAGAATTTCACCCACCACTCCTACAAAAAAACCTCACATCTATATCTGTGCTATTGAAGTCCTCAAATCGTAGTTTAAAGACTTCAAGGAGGAGAGAATCCTCCAGCAAGTGACCCGTGCCCCATGCTACAGAGGAAGGCGAAAAACCTCCAGGGCCTCTTCCAATCTGCCCTGGAGGAAAATTCTTCCCGACCCCAAATATGGTGATCAGCTAAACCCTGAGCATATGGGCAAGATTCATCGGCCAGATACTACAGAAAATTCTTTCCTGGGTAACTCGGATCTTACCCCATCTAATAGCCCATCACAGGCCATTGGGCCTATTTACCATGAATATTTAATTACCAAAACCATGTTATCCCATCATACCATCTCCTCCATAAACTTATCAAGTTTAATCTTAAAGCCAGATAGATCTTTTGCCCCCACTGCTTCCCTTGGAAGGCTATTCCAAAATTTCGTCTTTATACTATGTATACTTCTGTGTCTAGAAAGTTAAATCAGCTGAAACAGATCAGTTATAATAATACCTCCTTCTTATAGTGTGGTTTTCATCAGTAGCTCTCAAAGCACTTTACAAAGGAGGCCAGTATCATTATCCCCATTGTACAGGTGGGAAAACAGAGCTGAAGTGACTTGCCATGATCACCAAACAGGCTAGTGATAGAGGCAGGAATAGAACCCAAGTCTCCTAACTCCTAATTAAGTGCTCTAGGTTATGCTGCCTATAAGTACTCGGAGAAATTAAAAATTAGTTATCAACTCTTTTCTTTAAAAAATGATACATATACAGTGCAGCCAGTCCTCTTAGCACACAGGATTAAGGATAGAGAAGATAAATGCAAGAAGCAGTATGTCATAATAACAACAAATAGCTGACCCATTAACATGAAATATAGTCTGCAGCAAGAATATGAGATATGATCTACCCTCTTTGTAAGGGTTGCTGTAGGCAAAATCCTCCAAAGTATTTAGATGCCTAACTTACTTTCATATGAACGGGAGTTAGGTATCTAAATATCTTTGAGAATCTGGACCTGAGTTGCTAATACTTTACCTTAGCAGTTCTCTCCACAGTTACTCTGCATATAGCAACATGTCTTTATATATTCAAACTCTTTGTCTTCTAAAGACAATATTAAACAGAAGGTGCCCTATGCATAAAAGAAGATCCCCAATGACAGAATTTATGGTTTGTCACAGGCTACATCAGTATATATTTTGCACTATTCTTGTCCATACTGAATGAGTTCCTTTGAGAAAACACATTGTCTTAGACACTGGGCTGAGAAGTTATTTATCTGTTGCTGGTTAGTATGGGGGGAAAAATATCCTTCCTACTCTAAAGCACTAAGGGAAAAGCATACAAAGAGTGGTGATAAAATCAGCCACTGTTATATAAGTGATGATGAGAATAATGGAAATATGGCTTGAATAGTCTGTATAGTGAAAGCTGTGATCTAAGGCGTTTGATGGAAGCAATCACTATTTTAATCTTCACAGTCTGGGGGAGGGAAAAACTGGTTGCATTTTTTTTTAGATTCTTTCTTTTCTTTTTTCTTTTCTTTTGCCTTGCAGTTCAGCTTAGCTGTAAAAATATGTGATCATAAACAGAGCTAAATCGTCAGAAAATTTTCAGTTCTAAAGAGGGGGGGTGCAGAGTAAATCTTTTTACTTGTGTTTGATGAGGGAAAGAAGGGGGGGCAAAAAGAAAAACAAGTATAAACGCTTTATACTGTGCAACTCAAGTTGACCCGCTACATTCTTGACCTATTGTCAAATTCAGTAGATTGACTAGATATATAGTAATATATATGCTTAATATTTTTCTACAGCGAATGATATAATGATGGTCCCTACATGGCCACCATATTGTAATCAGATCACCCCAGTGGTGCTGGAAGAAAGCAGCTGTAAGAGTGTAGAGCAGATTGCTTGAGCTCTGAAAATAAAAGAGCATTAATCCTTTGCCCGTGTGTGTGCCTGGATTTACTCCCACAAGACACTGCAAACCCCAAATTAACATATATCCCTTTGGGGGTATCCTGGTGTGGAGGACAGCTGAGTGTTGGAATGTTTGAGCATTGGGCTTGGGAGGACATTGCAGTGGTGAGGATGTTTCAATATGGTATAAGCCCCCATTCCTGAAATGAGGTAATCTCTGTACCCACATGGAGACAGTAGGGCTCCATGAAGTATGGCCTAAATATTTAGAAAAATAATACATGCAAAAATGTATGCCTAGTTGTGCACTTTGTGCGTGCAGTTACTTCAACTGCTTATGTCATTATAGGAATTGATGTTCCTGGGGGTGCAAAGTTAGAAACAATGAGTTTGCCCATCCCTACTAGTGCATATATTTTCTCATTCTGGGTACCCCAGAAGTCTAATTGCTTTCTCCTTCCCCCATCTCTCTCTCCCCACACATATACTGTAGTATATGTTGTGTGGATTATTGATCTCAGTGGGCATTTGGAATTAAAATAGGATCAGAAGAACAAACTCTAGTGAGAAAGGTTTAAGGGACAGTTGTTTTGTTTGCACAAAAATTGGTCAGTATTTGTTTTATTCCTGAGACATTGCTACATATCACCAGGAAAGTAATAAACATTACAATTAGATATTGGTTCATAATCCACATCTTTCATATTTATAAAATATTATTTACAATTCAGCAATTTACGTCATGTGTTTGAGATTCTTCTATATTTTTGACCTTAGTATCTAGGCACCCGTTAAATTTATGGAGTATAGAAACAGAAATGATTGCTAATGGAGGGTTTAGTGGTGCAAAACTTTCAATACAGTGACTGTTTCTCTCTTGGAACCTGAATTTGATTCTCATATAGTTAATAAATGAAAATGAGTTTGCCCATTTCTTCCAAGATTTTACTGGCTCTTGGGTCACAGAATCACAAAACCACTCCAGAAACAGCACAATTTTCAGTTCAGGAGGTGTAACAGAAAGGCACGCATGATTGTATTTGGCTTAGAAAACTGTGGCCTTTAACTTAATCTTTTTTTGTTTATTACAAATGACCTAACGTTAAACAACCAGCCCACTTTATGTATTTATCCAGGTCCCATGAACGATTCAGATTCTTCAGAATGCAAGCTTTCCATTAAGAAAACCAATGTCTATCCCTTACAGTTGTAAACATAAATCCACTTGGTTGTTGGAACTAAAATGCATAAAACATTTCACTAGTTCTTACAGGGCATTCTTAATAAGTGTTTTGTACTGCAAATCCCCTTGCTCACATGAATATTTCATACTGATATGATTAGTCCCATTGACACTCATGTGAGTAAGGACTAGTGAGAGGTTGCAGACTGAAATCCTTTACTTCATTTGATATTCCATGTCTTCCCCAGGTTGTTAGCTGGCTGAATATTGAATTCACATAATTTAAATGGGAAAGTCATGGTCTTCTACTTACATAAATTATAGTTTTACATGGTGTTGAGTTTAGGGTCCAGAACCATTATGTACTTCCTTTAACTCACACTTCATTGTAGCAAAGTGTGCTTGATATCAACACTACATACAGACTATATGGAAAATGAAATATAGGGTGAACTAACAGTGTGATGTGTAACTTCGGGAAAGACTTCAGCTCACAGGGCCTATATTTCCCCTCCCACCTTTTATCTGTCTTGTCTATTCAACTGTAAGGTCTTTGAGATGGGACTGTATCTTACTAAGCGTTTGTACAGTGCCTAGCACAGTGACCATGATTTGGGGTCTCTAGGTGCTAATGTTACACAAATAAATAATAATGATATCAAATGATCTCTCCACACTTTTCAGCAAAGAACAAAGGGACAAATCTCAGCTGGGGTTAAATGTTCTGGCTCTGTCCCAGTCAATGGATCTGCGCTGATTTAGAATGAGTGAGTTTCTGGAACTAGGAGCAGAGTGAGGTAGTAAGGGCTCACATTACTGAGGCGTCATTATTTTTGCAGTATATACAGTCGCACAGAGCATTTTCTGGTATAATAGGAAGCATTATCTTAAATCATTTTCTCAGACATTTGGGGAGCAGGTAGGTTGGGGAGTGGAGCTGGTTTAAAATACTGACCAATAGGCTGGGTTTAGTGCAGCAATTACTGCCATGTGCATTATTATTCTGTGGGCAGTTCACTTAGCTGATGTTATGTTATTCCACAGTTGTTTGTTTTAAATATTGTAAGTGCCCACAAAACTGCTCTGCTGCTGAAAATTTCATAAATAACTGGACTTTGAGGATACTCAGAACCATGAAGGTTGAATCTTCCATTGGCAATAGACATACATTTAGTAACACAGAGTGGGTATTCCAGTCATTACTGTCAGCGCCAAAGATTGTCAGCTGTTGATGTGACAGAGATTTATAGTCAATGATGCAAAAGAAAATACCTTTTAAAAAACTTTATTTCATGGCTTCAAAAACACCCCCATAATTTACAGTATATTTCTTAGGGGGAAAGAAGCTCTGGTTCATTTCTAGAAAGCAAAACTATGACCCAAATAACTAAAAGACTGGAAGAATGATTACTTGGAATACAGGAAGATTCGGACAGCCACTGTTGTATAAGAGAAATAAATTCTATAATGGCATCATGCATTTCTGTTTTTGTGGACGTGACTGTTAAAAGGAATTTCTACAAAAAATAATAATATCTCCTGAAGAAGATAACTCCAAGATCATGTATCTTAGTTGTCTCAAATTCAACATAGCGTAAGTAAGATAATCTAGGTTTAGATTGTTGTAAACAGTGATTCACTGGGCATGATTCAGCTGTCACGTATTTTTTGTAAAAGAATTACTTAACTGAATGAGTATGGAAGATGTTTTCCTTTAGGTCACTGAGAGATAGTTGAAGCCATATAACTTTGATTGAGTGATAATCTTAGAAACAGTGTGTGTGGGGGGATTAAGATGTCCGACTCCCCGGCCATCTGTGATCCAAGCCCCTGATTTATCCAGGTTATACTGAACACCACACATTATCGTGCATATACATCCGCTAGAACAACTGTGCAAAAGACTGTGCACTTCTGGTAGTGATGTTAGTGTCCGTTTGACTGTAAGAAAACCACAGCTTTTGTAAAACGGGGTTTCCTGTAGTGATATCATTCAAGATAGCAACCCAACCTAGTTCAAAGGTTGGATGTGTTGTTAAAAATACCCAGCCTGACATAAGAAATGTTATCATTTACATATTCTAAGAGACTCAAAGTGTGCAGAACCTGTTTATGAGGAATGTCCAGAAAACAATTCTGGTTTGCGATATTTTTTGGGCAGAGGGATTTTGAAATTTTGTTTTCATTCTGATGCTGAATGAAAAAAACACCTTTTGAAAAATGTTCATGAAAAAAGACGAGCGAGTGCATCCATATAATATGCAATATGGTGGAATTTGGGTTGCTCACTTAGGATGTAGGAGACTCAGATTCAAGCCCCTGACTCGGAGCAGGGACGTCAATCTCGATTTCCCGCATCTAAGTGAGTTCCCTAACCACCACGCTACTGGCTATCCTGCGCTAGGTCTCAGTCTTTCAGATTTCATCCTGGACCTGAGAAACCTTGTTCACAAAATTGTAATAGAAACGTCTACATTTCTATGAAACATTTAGGTTTTGATGCAATAAAGCTTCATCGAAATGTTTTCGACCAGCTCGACTGTTTACTTCTAACTCTTAAGTAAACAGCTCAAACAAGTATTTGTGCTATGTTTTCTGACTATTAGACTATTAGCTTTCAGGAAAAAATAAAAAAGTCAAGAACACTGGGAGGGCACAAGGGAGTGATCGTGAACCATAAAAGGCCAGGAAATAAGTATAAAGGCATTAGAGGTGGGGCGGAGTCTTAGACAGCCTGGGTAGAATCGAGGAAACAGACAAGATGAAAAAAGGTTAAGCTTGGCGGTGGGAATGTTAATTGATTTGTTTTTATGGGCTACAGTGTCAAGTTTTACCACATGTATTTGAATTAGGGGATGTAACTCAAGATCTTTATTTCACAAAGCACGGGTTTCTACCACTTGAGCTAAAGGAAAATTGCCATTGAGGGGTTATTTCCCCATTGTAGGCCTGCCACTAGAGCACAGAAAATATACGTGTGTGTAAGTCCAACATTCCCTCACCAAAGTGTCAAAGCAGCTCACAATCTTTAAGGTATTTATCCTCAGAACAGCCCAGATCAGCAGAGAATTTGACCCCATGTGTTTATAAAATAAAGTTGGGCACCCTCCTAGTATATTTTAATTACAGTGGTTCCAGTGGAAGGAGGAAGAGCTGGTGCTTTCCAGTGTTATGAAGCATTGTCAATAGAAAAGTCCTCACCTTGTTGTTAGTGAAAATGAAAACGTGAGGCTTAAAAAAAAATTACTAACCATTTAAGCATTGGAGAGTTATGTAATTCCTGGGTCAAGCCACACACTTCTATGAGCTTGATCTTTTTCACTATATAATACATCTGAGTTTAAGATGTTCAGAGTCATTGTTATATTTTATTCTGCTTTCCTTTGGAAAGCTCAGCTAAAGAATTTGCTTTTCATGACCCCCCTTAGGGCCCACACAAAGTAATAAGTCAGCATCATTTTCTAGTTGCAGTTGATAACATTTATTACTAATTCTTTAAACCCGTCTTAAAAAAGAAAACAAGTCTGCAACCTGCACAGCACCCCCAGGAATAATCTTTCTTTTCCTCGGTTTGGTAATTCAATTGTGACTTGTAAACTTGTGCAGTTGTAGCAAAAAAAAAAAAAGTATACAGTCAACTCTAATCTATCTTGAGGAAAGTAAAAAGTGCTTACCACTACTGGTCTAGTAAATCCAGGCTGCTTTATTGAATAAATGTAGTATTTCACTCAGAAGTCTTAGGGAAGAGGCGTTTTAGAATATCTGAACAATTTAGCACACTTTAAAGCTGAATAAAGATTAATTCAGTTTGGGAGAGAGATTTGAACTGATGGTATACCATCTCCAATTGAAATTAACTTGAAAAGAATAAACATTATTTATGGTATTTGGATTCTGCAAGGCAAACAAGCCTACTAGAGGAATTCCTATGTGAATGGTATTCTCTTGAGTATGAGTGGAAGACAGTAAAGAAATGTAAAAACTCATAACTAGTTAAAATTATGGGTCAGATCCTGCAGTATCCTACACAAGTAAGCCTTACACACATAAGTAGGCCCAGATCCAGCAAAACACTTAAGCATCTGTATATCTTTGAACATAGAAATAGTTCCATTGATTTTTAATGGGGGCTGATTCCATGCTTTAAAGCCATGCATGCGCTGTTATTGATTTAAAAACACGAAAAGCTTTGCCCAAATAAATTTGTTAGTCTCTGAGGTGCCACAAGTACTCCTCATTTTTTTTATTGATTTAAATGGGACTACCCCCATGAGCAAGGCCTTGCAGGACTTGGCCATAGCCCTTTGAAATTAATTTGGTATTTTAATTTCAATAAATGTCGTATCATTAGCTGTGGTAAATTGAGAGCATTCCTCAAAGATGAAGGGCTTCTCCCAGTTTGCAGGAGCCTTTGTAAGTCAGGCAGACTCCTGGCCCACTGTATACGCTTGTGGATACAGAAGAAAAACTTGTGCAAAAAGGTCTGTAGAAATATTTGTACCCCAGTCCTTGCCTCTTCAAAATACATGGAGTGCCCTATCTCATGATCTGTGTGTGGCCACGTTTAAAGGAGTTGTGCTAATTCTGAAAATGCCGCTATCTATGGCCAATTGACTGGGTAATGTGTCATTTCACCTGCTCTTCCAGCTTGGACCAAAATACGCTGCATGAGTGGGCAGGTGTAAGCACAGCAGCACGCCTCACATTTCCTTTTTAGCAATGCACTGTTCCAGCAGCATCACAGAGTTTGAGGCCAGAAGGGACCATTCAGTCATCTAGTCTGACTCCTGTTCCAGGCCACCAATGCCATCCAGCACCCACACACTACACCCAACAACTGAAATGAGATCAAAGTAAATGAGACCCACAGGACACTAGACGACGATGGGCGACAGGCATTGAATAGGAGGGACAGAGATGAACCGGTCCCCGAGGCCCCCAAAATGGCAGGGAAATAATTAAATGAGATATATACAGATAATCCTGGCAAACAACCTGCACCCACATGCTGCAGAGGAAGAAACTGGCAATCAGACCTTCCCAACCCCACACAAGGTGATCGGTTAGAGCCTGAGCATATGACCAAGAACCAGCCACTCAAGCACCTGAAATGAAGAGAGAGAATGATTGGTGCCCTGGCTCACCCTGCCCAATGTCCCAGCTCCACCTGTGGCCAACCCTGATGCTTCAAAGGAAGGAGATTAAAAACCCTCCCAGAATTCACTGCGTGGGGGGGATCCATTCCTGACCCTACCGATGACCAACTGAAACCCTGATACATGAGCATAGGCTATGTTACTGAAGGTACACATTTGGTCAGGGAGTAGGTATTTGAACCACACCTTCTTTCCAGGAAACATGATGTGCAGAAATACATTCAGCCTGCTTTAATCCAAAATCTGTATGCACATTAACACTTTAGCTACAATGCCATCCATTTTTTGAGGTAAACTTGATCCTGTTTTAGGACAGAACTTGTCCTTTTGTGTCTGCTCTATAACTTTAATTCTGTGCAATGGCACAGGGGTTCTTGGGGGCTGATTTAACTTGTGTTAGTTGTGGGATGGTTCCTGAGGAGAGTATTGCCTTCTGGCCATTCCCTTTCCCATTTTCAGTAACTTCCCTGTTCTAGGGGTTGTGAAAAGGGAGGTGCTGAAGTAGCAGAATCCCCAGCAGGAATCTGTCTGTCAAGACAATTATTCCTTCTTCCTCTGTTCAAAGACCCACACTTAGGGAAGATCGAAAGTGGGATTTTCAAAAGCATAAGTCCAATTGACTTTCAGTGGGTGCTAAATCACTGAAGCATTTCTGAAAATCCCACCAGAAGCCTTCTAGAAACTGGCCTTTAGTATATTCTCTCCAGCATTAAGTGTGTGCTTGTGCTGGTGGTTTTTTGTTTGTTTGTTTGATTGGATGGAGCAACATCACTAGGTTTGCATTAGATACTCCCTACACAAATGGGGAATATCCTTAATGTTCATTCTTGCCAGAATTTCTAACACTCTCCTCACATCGAGACCCTGCATCCCAGCCACAGCACCAAGACATGTGCCTTCGCTGAGGTAAGCAGTGTGTTGCCATGCCATAGGACATCACCACCAGATGTTCCACTCCCTAAAAGAAAATCTTAGCTGCTTTATTTATGTAGTGTACTTGTGGCTGGGAATAAAAGTGTTGCTCAGACAAAACATTGGGAAATGGACTCTTACAGCAAAGTAACTAGTGTTTCAGAGCAAAAGTATCATTTTACATACACTTGGTCAGAAGAAAACATGAAAAAGAAAGGATTCCTTTTAGCAGATGGAAAGTAGGTGTTTTGACCCTCTTATTTCTTCCTGTGTAAATGGTTCAAACGGGTGAACAGGTTCTAAAGAAATGAGACCCTCCCTAATTGAGACATGACAATAACAACACTATACTTAGGTTTCAGAGTAACAGCCGTGTTAGTCTGTATTCGCAAAAAGAAAAGGAGTACTTGTGGCACCTTAGAGACTAACCAATTTATTTGAGCATAAGCTTTCGTGAGCTACAGCTCACTTCATCGGATGCATACTGTGGAAAGTATCTACACTTTCCACGGTATGCATCTGATGAAGTGACTGTAGCTCACGAAAGCTTATGCTCAAATAAATTGGTTAGTCTCTAAGGTGCCACAAGTACTCCTTTTCTTTTTGCGAACACTATACTTAATGCTCTTAGCAGCTGAAACATCTCAAAACACTGTGCAGAAGGCAGAAGGAGTTATCTCTGTTTTAAAGAAGAGGAAATTGAGCCTCAGAAAAGCTAATTGATTTTGCCTGAAGTCACACGGTGAGTCAGTATCAGAAATGGGCACAGAATCTAGGTTTCCTAGCCATATGAAAAAGGTAAGTATTATGCTTCTTCTGGAAGTTGGAGAAATTGAGGAACATAGGTTAAACACCTCATCTAAGGTCACAGAATAACTCAGTATCAAAGCCAGGATTAGGCTGGAGAAATTCCTAGTTCCCAGTCTTGCTGTCTTTCCACTATCTTTATAAAAATATGAGAGCCTTCTACATTAAAGTTATGCATATTTTACCCTCATTCTATTCTCATTATTTTGGTGCCATAGGCTATAGAAATGCCAATAAATACATTAAATAAATATATTTGAATGTATTCTGTATATACTGAGGTCCTGAGATTATATACGTTAGAATCAGTGTGCAACATTCTACTTCACTACAAAAGCATCCCCGTCAGCGCAATGCTCAATAACTGATAGCTTCCAAAACCTGCAGTGTGAGGGGGACTGTGGAAAATCAACAGTTGCTTAGTTGGGACTACAGTAAAGTGGTGGTCTCAGCATCACCTTGGTTACTGAATTTGCAAATCTCAGGGTTTTTGTGTATCAGAGGGGCTGGACTGGCTGTCTGGCTGATCAGGCTGAGTTACAGGTCTGAGTGCTGAAATAAAGACAACTAAATGTATGAATAAGGGAAAATGTGTCTTTGCTAACCTTTTTCCGCATGATGACCTAGAGATGCACTAACAAGAAACCTTATGCTGTATTATAATAGTCTGTCCAGAACAGATCCACTCAAAGGATGATCTAAAGGACATGCAGAGTCTTAAAATACAATATTCTGTCTCGAAATAGAAAACTTCCGCTAGAAAGCATTCTGTGTGACAGCGATGAGAGAAAGATAGGGTCAAGCCAGAATTCTGAATTTCACATTTCAGGTGATAGTGGAGTTGGATTCAACTCACAGGCACCAAATTCATCCCTGTGGCCTTGATACAAGTGATATCAAAATTAGAATGGGATTATTTCTAAAGATGGTCGGCTACTGGGAAAAAAATCATGAACATTTCATAAATACTGGGGCTTTAGTTTGACTCATTCAAACCTGTTAGTATTTGCAACTTTGCAAAGCTCTGAGAGACTTTGGTTGAATGGGGTATTTGACAACAAATATACGTATTTGAGCCACTAATAGATAGCCCCCACTTCCGGCCCTAAATGTACTAGACCTCTCTTTGTCACATATTAGTGCAGGAGCAGGAGACTTAAGGCTTGTCTACGCAGACAATTAGTTTGCTGCAAGCTGGGGTCTGAACCTACCCTGCACTAGCCTGCCATGGACTAAAAGTTGAACCTACCCTTCTGACATGCATTAACAGTTTGCTAACAAGCTTTGATCTAGTCCTCTTTGAAACATGGCTAGTATTGGGTAGATTCATACCCCTGCTTGCTGAAAACTAAATGTTTATGTAGTCAAGCCCTTAGGAAAGCATTCTATTCTGTTCTATTTAGGGTCTAACACCAGGCTCACATTGTAATATTTGAGTGCATCCCAATAATGCATTAAGCAACGTGACAACATATCTGTCATGTATTATCTGAGCTCTCATCCTTTCCCCAGAGGGAGAAGCATGGACAGTGGAGTGGCTTGTTTTGGTAGTGTGGCTTATTTAAAAAAATAAATAAATGTACCTTTTGCAATGCTATTTTACATAGGGCTAGGTCAAAGAAACATGCCTTGCGCTTAGAGCTGAAAATGGTGAGGTTTGTGGTAGGCTGTTCTTGGGGGAGTTCATTCCACAGCCTAGGACCATCCCCAGGGAAAGTTCTGTCTCCCGCACAGATGAACTTCACTCCATTGTGCCAGAGGAATGTACTTGTCAACCACAGTTTTCATCCTGGAGCTATCGACAGTCCTTTAGCTATCCTAGTCAGAAACATGGAGAAAACTGAGTGTGTTTTGCATGTTCCAATGTTCATCTATCACTTATTGCCATGGACATTGTTTATTCAGTGCCTATCTGAGTGATTGTTATTTTAAGCAGCAGTAATCAGGGAACAGAAAGAAAACCATGTAGGTTGGATGAGCAATTTCAAAGCACCTGCATACTGAGGTACAGATATTTTGCCTGTGCTCCACAGACCAGCAATTATTTGTATGTGATAGTTTTTGACCACTTTCAAACAAACACAAGCTATATCTGCAAATAATGAGGCTGATTTGTAAAGTCCTAAATTGCTGATTTTTTGGATTTTGGATTTCCTTTTGATGTGGTTGAAATCTCATGAGTTATTCTCAGTAGATTTCGGCCCCAAATCTTTCACAATATGGACCTGAAATTTCACAAGGATGTGAGAATTTGGTGCAATCAGATCTACACCTGAACTTTATCTCTGTTTTATTCTTGACACCCAGCCTATACCTTATCTGGATCTGAACCCTTCCCCCTTGGTCCACCTCTAAAATATAGATATTTTCTCATACCATTTCTGCTATTTGGGTAAATATCATTTCTGCATGGCTAAGACCTGTGTCAAGGTTCCTTCCCCACTCTGTATTCTAGGGTACAGATGTGGGGCCCTGCATGAAAGACCCCCTAAGCTTATTTTTATCAGCTTAGGTTAAAACTTCCCCAAAGGTTTTACCTTTTGTCCTTGGACCTTATGTTTGACCTTATGCTGCCACCACCAAAGTGTCTAACAAAAATAACAGGAGAAGTGCCCACTTGGAAATGTCTCCCCCTCAAAATATCCCCCCAAGCACTACACCCCCTTTCCTGGGGAAGGCTTGATAAAAATCCTCACCAATTTGCATAGGTGAACACAGACACAAACCCTTGGATCTTAAGAACAATGAAAAAGCAATCAGGTTTTTAAAAGAGAATTTTAATTAAAGAAAAAGTAAAAGAAAAACCTCTGTAAAATCAGGATGATAAATACCTTACAGAGTAGTCAGATTCAAAACATAGAGAATCCCTCTAGGCAAAACCTTAAGCTACAAAAAGACACAAAAACAGGAACAGACATTCCATTCAGCACAACTCATTTTATCAGCCGTTAAAACAAAACAGAATCTAACACATATCTAACTAGATTGCTTACTGATTCTTTACAGGAGTTCTGACCTGCATTCCTGCTCTGGTCCTGGCAAAAGCATCACACAGACAGAGAGAACCCTTTGTTTCCCCCCCTCCAGCTTTGAAAGTATCTTGTCTCCTCATTGGTCATTTTGGTCAGGTGCCAGTGAGGTTATCTTAGCTTCTTAACCCTTTACAGATGAAAGGGTTTTTCCTCTGGCCGGAAGGGATTTAAAGGTGTTTACCCTTCCCTTTATATTTATGACAACGTGTAGAACCTGTGGTTCACTCCTGGCAGTGCCACTGAAAATCAAGGGCATGGGTTTTGCAAACAAGGACACAGAGAAGAAAGTTTGGCTTATGCAACCTGTTCGCTTGTAAAAGGCCAGCTCTACAGTGGGTGTTGAGGAAGACACTTATGGTCCGTATGAGATGACAGCAAAGAAAGCTCTATTATTCTCACAGTGATTGCCTTATAGGGATCAGAAACCACACGCTATGCACCCAGGATGGGGTCAGGGCATCGGAAATCCACAGTGCTAACTAATAGGAACATAAAGCTGAGATAGTCTGATGGCTCTTGAGAATGGAGTGTTGTTCAGTGAGTTTCCTGCAATGATAAGTATCAAAATCAAAAGCCAAACCAAGTTGTGTGTGCGCCACATCTAGAGATTTTGTCCCAATAATTGTATTTATAATTTCCACTTTCCTCCATGCTCGGTGTGCTACTGAAAATACAGTCAGTGTCCCAAACAGGTAACTGAATAAGACATCAAACTGTACCGCATAAACCACAAACACTAAGGCCTCCCACCTGCTGGTTCTCAGCCTGAGGGATGGGTTGGGACTAACAGAGGGATTAGGCAAGACACGTGGGAAGGCAAGTCAGGTGGGGTCCTGGCAAGAAGAAGTAAGATATTGGTGACTCACTCCAGGCAACAGTCAAATTTAGCCATCTCTCCTTCCTTGCTCCCTGTGATAGTGGCTCCAGTGGCCAAAAAATAGACCCTGATTCAGGAAAGCACTTTAAGCACAGGCTTAACTTTAAGCAACGGAGCCCTAGTGCTGATGTAAGCAGTGTCAGGATGAGCTCCACCCTGACATCTGGTGGTGAGGTGTGGCAAGTTGTGGAAAAAAACTTCAGGGGCCGATCTCATTTGCATAGGCACACCCACCCCGCCTAGAATGAGGCCATAGCTGCCCAAATGGTCACTTCGGCTGCTGTGGGATCCCCAGTGTCTCTGTTATTGGGGCAGGAAGAATAAATTGTTATTACCCTGATTATGGGAACTGTGCTTGGCCTTTTGTTATGATGGAGGGACTCACCATCAACTAAGTAGCACTCGCTAGGCAAGGGTCATGGGTTCCAAAACTGTGTGAATTGAGAGAGGCTGGGGACAAGTATTAATACTTGGTGGCATGGGCCCCTTGGTGAGGGCCTTACATGCTAATTGCACTTCCTCCTCTCTCCACTGTGGAATATCAGAGCTAATTTTGATTTCATTAGAAGTCTATTTACAGGCTGCTGCGCTCACTTTGGGCTAATAGTGCACCAGCACTGAGGCTCCCCTACTACAAGCTGAATTCACCTAAGAGCTGAAATCACTGAGCATTGTGTTAAGTAGTGGGGGAGCCTGAAGATATATCGTGGAGCAGTTTGCGGGATGGCTGGAGTGCCTTGTGGACAGGCTGGCAGAGCAGTTCGTAGGACGGGGGGAGCTGTTGGTGGGACGCGGAGCTGAGTGAAGGAGTTTGTGGGGCGGCTGGCAGAGCAGAGCGGAGCGAAGGCCTATGGAGCTGTGGGGCGGTCAGCTTCAGATCATGTAAGGTGCCTCTTACCCCCGTCCCATCTCCACCCAGGGTGGGAGGTAAAGCTTCACAGATGAACTTTCGAACTCTGGGGCTGCCCTGACCAGGGACAGAGACTTTTGGGTCATTGGACTTTTGGGACTTTGGGTGATTTGGGGTTGCTGGACTCAAGAACCAAAGGGAAAGGGGCATGCCCCAATTTGCTTGGGGTGGGTTTTTTTTTGTTCATGGGTTGTGTTATGAATCCTGTTGGTGGTGTTTCCCCAACATAATGCAGCATTGTTTCTCTCTGTTATTAAAAGGCTTTTTGCTACACTCAGACTATGTGCTTGCGAGAGGGGAAGTATTGCCTCTTGGAGGCGCCCAGCGGGGGTGGTATATATTTGTCCCAGGTCACTGGGTGGGGGCTCGAGCCGGTTTGCATTGTGTTATTGGAATGGATCCCCTAGATATTGAACCCGGCCCTTGTTGCTGCCAACTCTGACGGGCGGAAGGGTTACACTACGTTTTAATCTACATATACAAGTTGTACAATCTTCCTGATGTGGCTACAGTTATACAGGTATAAAAATGCTTTAGAGTGGTATAACTTCTCCCATCTGGGAAGGGTACTAAATGTAACTAGCATAAGGCACCTTTATACCATGCTATAACTGTGGCCTCACTAGGGGTTGTACTGCTATAATTATACAATAAAAATAATACACCCTTAACAGACACAGTTACATGAATACAAAAACTATGTGAATACTGACTTAAAGGAATAGAAATAATGAATTAAAAGTGAAAGAAGAAAAATGTGGGATCAGTAGCTCAGAACTTTTTATTAAGAAGACCAGCCAAAGAATGTGGCTGAAAAGCTTATTGGAATCAAAGTCAGTAGACATCTACAAGTCTAAAAACACTGACTGGTGACGTCTAACTATTTACTTAAGAACGCCTCCAAATACTGGACCAAATCTCAAAGTCCTTACTTAATTTTGACTCAGTGGTTGCTGAAGTGAATGGGAGTTTTGCCTGAGTAAGAAACTGAATAAATAATTGAGTAAGAACTTCAGGCTCTAGTCCTCTATTATCAGTGAGCAGCTTTTCCCTACCTTAGTAAAATGCATCTTATTGTATATGGCGGAGCAGAAGCAGCAGCAGCATTCACACCTGTTGAAGCAGAGAGAGGTCAATATAATGTAACAGCTCTCTCATGTTATGCTATTTCACTCTTGAGATTCTTTGGGGTGATTCATTAACAAGCAAAGTCTCCTATGACAACTTCAGGAATATCTTCCCAGCCCCCCATGCACAGTGTTGTATATCAGGCCAGAACAAACTCTGGCCTTGCAACTGTCTAATTTCATTTAATTGTTTTATAAATCAGGGGCAAAAAAATGCTTTGACTGCCTACTAAATGCAGGTATCTTTGTTATTCTTTCACAAAGTATAGAGCATTCAATTTCATTTAAAATTTCATTTAATCAGCTCTTCTGGCAAACATAAAGGAAACATATTTATGAGATAGCCATCTGAGTTTTACTGTAGCATAATCATGAACTACATCATAATGTTTATTGAAGTGTTAGCTTTTGTTGTACATATTTCCCTACATGAGGTTTAATGAAAATCTTAATAATGTATTGAAAATGTTACCCCTGGGTTTAATTATGACATAAGCCACACAGAGTTTAGCCATAACAACAAATGACAAAACCCATATTTTCAATTTAAAAATCCTTTCTTTAATTTCCACAATTAATTCTGCTTGCAAATCACAAAGAGTTTATTAGCAGGTGTGAAAATGTTAAAAACAGCTTGTTTAGCATGACTACCAGAGGGGAAAAAATGTAAAATTAATAGTATTTTTGACAATTACTTTGATTTTTTTTAAAATGATTGTATTCTTAAAAAGACAATCTCCTGAAACAAATCTATGCAGCAGAAACTCTGCTTATCATAAAAAAAATTGTTTTACATCAGGCTAGGGCATAATTTATTTCATTCCATGCCTTCAAGTATTCTATTGTACATTTACATTGGTGATCTGGATGCCAATTTAATTATCTAATGTCAGCCTTTGTAATACTGATAAAACTATTAAAACTGAAATTCAGTGCCAGGCTAGAACGGTGCTACTAAAATGGAAAAATAGCCTTTTAGCTCTTTCCTGGCATTACTAAATTTTTTCCAATATACAAGGCGTTAGGTTGAAGTATTAAGGGATGGAAGCTCAGGACTGCACTATAAAGGTGTACAAAACTAAATATGTGGGCTGTGCCATCAAAAACCATTCTAAGCCAGATATTTTTTATTGTGCATAGGGCTTTGATGATAATTTGATTGACTGCTGCAGACATCCTCCTGAAAAAGAAAAAGAAATCTATTAAAATGTTACAGTTAAATAAAGGCCCCCAGCAAATTGCTCACTGCAGAGATGATGTTTACATGCGAAAGAAGCAGGATTCATAAGAAGCTCTTTCAAACTAGTGGCATATGTTTTCTTCATAAAATGCATAATTCTGTTTTCCATTGTACAGTTTAGTTATCATGTTCAGCCATACGAAACTCTCACTGATTTTTATCAGTTTGATTTAAAAACAGTGTTATTTCAATGGCCAACTTTAGTAATAGATTCTTCGGGAGCAGCTTGTATTTTGTTTAATCAATTATACTGATTTCCCTTCGAATATAAAGACTGCACCGTTCAACTTCCAGTTGCAACAATGGCATCTTTGAGAAAAAGATTTTGCCTGGTTCGTTAAGGTCTCTTCTTTAATAAATCACCCTTGGTTTAACAATACTGTTTTATTTCATTTCGAGTAGTTGCCGACAACATATGTGAACACCTTCTGCTTAATAATCTGTCCCACCTTCTATGTAGCTTGGTCACACTAGTTTTCTTCTCCAGTCCTGAAGAACTCTGTGAAGCTCGAAAGCTTGTCCTTTCCATGAACAGAATTTGTTCCAATGAAAGATATTACCTCACCCACCTTGCGTCTCTTCATAAATTAATGTCTTTTTGCTTTTTAATAATGAAAACTCTAGTATGTGTTAAAAGAAAGTTAATCAGTTTGCAATGCCAAATGTATATATATATTCTTTTTCTAATGATCTTTCTTTTAATTAATTGTACAGGTCCAATATTGTATGTACACATTTAGGACCTTATGCTCACACCTTTGGGTAACATTTATGTAAGTAGTCATATTGAGTTTAGTTGGTAAGGAAGTATTGCTCAATGTGAGTAGGGTTATGGAATCAGGTTCATGTGGAGTGTATGCATGTGTGTGGTGGAAAGAGTGGGGTCTAATGCTTAGTGCACAGTACTGGAAAACAAACTCGTAATACTACTGCTTAGCACATCTATGACTTTTATCTGTGAAATGCTGTATATGCTTTGATTAATTCATATTCACAACACTCTTCTGAAGGAAGTAGCTACTTAAGCACTATCCCATTTTAAAGATGGAGAAAAATGAGATACAAAAGGTTAAGCGGTAAGTTTAGCCACAAAAAGTCAATATCGGAGATGGTATGAGAACTCAGAAATGCCTGGCACCCATTCACGAATGCTATAACCGGCTTTTCCACGAACTTACTGTGGGAGAGACTGAGCTGTAAGGTTAGCATGTAGCACCGTTGTCCAAGGAAGATCTCATGACTCAAAGGGACACAATTCCTCGTATTTTCTACCCTTGCTTCTAGGAGGAAGTGACTAGTGACTACAGCTGGCTGAAATTTTTTCTACTGAAAAATGAGGGTTTGACAAAAAATGTCATTTTAAATGAAAATTTTCAATTATTCAACAGAAAATTTTGAAATGAAAACTTTTTTTTTGTTTAGTTTCAAATTGCACTATTTTCTTTTTTGTCTAAATCTCAAGTTTTCAATTTTTTGTTCTGGGTTTTTTCCCTCTTACTTTCTCCTTTTTTCACTTTACCTCCCTTTTTCCACTGGAAGAAGGTGGGCTGGGAAAGTTGAGAAATGTGAAAAAAAACCACTTTCTCTTCTCAACACTTTGAAAAAAGTTTGGGGAAAAAGTCTGATAAAGTATGGGAAAAACACTTTCTTGATGATTCTCCCCACCCCCCCCGCCCTTTTTTTTTTTAAACTGGAATGTATATGAAGATTTTTTCTTTCCCCCCAACTTTTTCTAGTGGTAAAAAAGTCTGAAAAAGTGTGGTTTTACCATTTTATTTTACTTGTTTATGCTTCACCTCCAGAACTTGAAGGCAAAACTAACTTTTTTAGATTTCATAAATTGCAATGAAACCAATTTTTTTATTAAAGTTGAAACAAACAAAAATGAAACTAAAATTACTGTTTCATTTTTTTTTAAATTTGCTGTGAAAGTGAAAAATTTTCATTCAAATTTTTTCATGGAAAATTTCAAAATGAACGTGGAATGAAAAAATTTTCTCATGGGAAAAAGAAAACACAGTGGTCAATCATCTCTGGTTGTAGCATCATTTTACAAGCAGGTGCCTGTGCTTGGTCTTTTTATCCTTTGTTTAGACACAGGGTGACATACCTGGTGCAGGATAGATCTTTCACCGCCTATGTCCTGTATACCATTGTCAAAGAACTCTGGGAAGCTGGAGAAGAATTCTTCAGTGCAATTAAAGCGTTCACTTTCAATTTACACCTCAAATAAGTGATTTCAAATCTGTAGATTTGTCAAAAATGTGTAAATTGTTTTGTCTAACTCTAGAGAATAATAAGCTACTTTTCCCTTCTTGTATTTTAATGGATTGTCAGACTGTTATTATAGTCAATGTCACAAAAAGTTGGCTATAAAACATCTGGTAACTGCGTGAAATTCATCCGTGTACAGAGGGAAGGATTAAAAGGAATTTAAGTGCCAGTACAAGGCAGATGCAGCAATCTGTGCAGGGATGATTTTCATCCAAGGAGCATTAAGCATATACATAGAAAGCAATGAATTCAGTAAAGAAAAACCATTTTGGAAAACGCCAGAGAAGATCTAAATCAAAAATAATAGTAATCAAATGATGAAGCCAGAATATCAACTTTCTGAAGGATAAGCTATAAATATTTACCACGGTGACATGAATTATTGAATATTTCTGTTGGAGATAGCGTGGCACAAATAGTAAGTAGTGCATGGTCAGTGGGTTACCATTGTTTCCAATATAGATTTCCCACAGTTATTCCAAAGACTAATGTAGTATGTTCACAGGAATCTGTAAATAATCTACATCACTCCTATGTATTGTGTCTGTGTTTAATGTTGGGAAACTCATGTAATTTGTATCTACATATAGATGAATTATTTACTGTGCAGTTCAATAGAGAAGTTAAGTAAAGAAGCAACAGGAAGTCTGTCATGAACAGTAGTATTCCAAAAAATGATACTGGGCAGAACAGAACCTGTGAATTGCTACTTCCTTGAATGTTGGCTTAATGGGACAGTTAATCAATGTATACTTGCTGAGAATCTGGTCCAGTATTTTTAAATAAAGAAGTGAACAAATGGTCTTCATAGAGGTGGAAATAAATTCTTCTACAAAGATCTCTCTTTTTCAATGGTAATGATATGGGAATAAGAAAAGAACGGGCATACATAAATAGTTAAAGAAAAGCCTACATGGTTTGGGGATGATTTTAATTTCATCTTTCCATGTTTATTCAGCATATCAATTTCACTCCCTCTCTCTAAACAAGTGTATCTGTTTAACTCATAATCTTTGCTTCAACCATCATCCTTGGTAATTTATACATTAATCTATTTATTAACTTTATAGTAAAACAATTCCATATTCAGTACAACTAAATTTCCTAGTTTTTAGATTATAGCTGCTTCCTCGGTACAAAAAGAGTTTTCCTTTAATGTAATGTATTCTCTATATCCCTAGCATGCATTTGATAGTGCCATATCTAGAGGGTAAACTTAAAATCCCCACTTATCCAATGAGGAAAGATTAATATTTTTCCATTTGTAACTCACAGAAAAGTCTTGAGGCTTTATGTCAAGGCCTGAATGCAGTCTGTGTCTTTGAAATAAGGTCATTTAATTTACATGTAAGACAGTTAATATATACTGAGATTTCCCCTGTTTAAATGGCAGCCATATAAGAAAGAGGATATGGTATGGGAATCAGGAACAGACCTCAGTGAACAGCTTTTTTGGTTCACTGGTAATGAAAAAAAAAATTAATCAAAATTTCATGTTGTGTCATCCTGAAAATATTTTTCAAAATTTTCAGGAAATCAAAAAGTTGAAAAAAAAATTTTCAGTTGAAGGAAACATTTCCTTAAACCCAACACAAAACATTTCATTGTGATTTCAAGCACTTTTTAAGATTTTTTATTTAAAAAATATTATTATTAAAAGAAATTTCAAAATTAAGTACAATTTTGAATGGAAAAATTGAAATGTTTTGTTTGCAAAATGTTTTGATTTTTTCAGAATTTTTAAAAAGTTTTTTTTCCTTTTGAAAAATAATCTGCTTTTTTTCCAAAAAAAAATTTGGTTGAAAAAACTTTGCCCAGCTATAGTCTGGAGACCTACTTTACACTCTCTTGTGACCTTCACTGTCTTGTGGCCTTCAATGAGTCACTTTGGGCTAGATATTTAAAGGTATTTAGGTGCCTAAAGATGTTGAGAGACAGTGGGATTTTCAAAAGTGCCTGGGCCCTTTTGAAAATCCCACCAGCACATATCTGCATCTCTTACCTTTAAAGAGCTGGCCCTTCATTTCTCTTTCAAGAACTCCAGCTGTGAAATATACTGTATAGCAATAGAAACAATACTTATTTCCTTTGTAAAGCAACTTGTGATCCATGGATGAAAGTATGCAATATAAATGCAGTGATGAATATTAATAATATTATTCATTTATCTATTAACTGTCTTTGTGATGGGGTAGTCTGCCCCTTAAGGGCTTAGCGGTTGTGCCCAGGGCCTAGAGCCTTGCAGAGAGGGTGGGGCAAGGGTCCCCTCTCACCCAACCAATTGGGGATGAACTAGGACAAGGGGACCAGTATAAATGCTGCCTCCTTTCTACTAGTGGGACAGATACCAGCAGGAGAAGGTTGCCTAATCCTCTGACCCTAAGAGTAGCTGGGGGAAAAGAGGCCTGCTGAGGGAGAAGCTGGCTAAGGCCCTCTTGCTGGTTAAGGTACACCCTGCTCCAGGAAGAGAATTGGGGACTCCTGTACCCTGGAAGGGGACTGGAACTTTTAAGGCTCCTGGCTGGAAGGCTTGGCCATAGAAGACTCAGATGGAGTGACCAACAGGAGGCAACGACCAAGGGGAAGGCCCAGGAACCCCACACACAGTCACAAGAGGGTACTGGCTGGTGAGTTGCTTCTGTGCCCATGGGGCTTGTTTTTGGCTGGGCTCCTATGATAGTATTCCAGAGAAGCCTACCTGGAATCATCTCGTTGCCATTAGGATAAACCTTGGCCAGTGGAAAAATACCCTTTCTGTAGTAGAGTGAACAGCTGTGGTGTTCTCCATGTCTAATGGCATATATTCTAATACTTTCACCTTTTTCTCTGCTCTCATCTTCTATTCCATTTTACTTGGTGGTTTTTTAAAGCTGTACAGTAATCTAATGGTTTTCACAATTAATGATTATAGTGCATTCTGAGTTTGACATCCAAAGAAACAAAGAGCTGACATTTTGGATTTTCAGATCCATTTCCTCTATAACCCATACAAAAATTTTCCTAATTGCTTCTCAAAACAAACAATATATAATTTCCTGGCAAAAACTCCTTTGTTCTTATGTGGATATTGAAAAAACTGTAATATGGGCTTTTTTCCACACAGAAACAAATCTGTAGACGGGATTTAAGGTTTTTCTTAATTCTGCTCTTAGTTCCAGTTGCAAATGAGTTATAATTTTTATGTCTTTTAAATACTCTATACCGTTTAAAAGAGAATCAGGTATCCAAATCCCGTAGGCACTGAGAAATCTCAGCCTAATAACATGACCTTTTTTTTAATCACCGTCCATCCAAGCAGTTCACAACAATTGCTTGCTTAATCCTCACAATTTTCCTGATATGTCAGTAATGTAAGAATCAGCCCCATTTTAACCGATATGAAATCTGAGGCAAGGAGAAGATAGATGCCTTCACCAAGATCGCACAACAAGACAGTGTCAGAGAAGGAATTAGAAGCTAAAAATGAAATCCTGGCCCCACTGAAGTCACTAGCATATCTCCCAGTGACTGATTACTAGACATACGACCCAGCTACATTAAGGGATGGGATGTTAGAGGAAAAAAGCAGTAGATGCACCTTTGTAGTCGCATACATTCCTGTTGTGCCAACAAACAGGCATTTGTCCATGCAAGACAGATATGTTAAAAAAAAAAGAGTGGTTAAGTGTGCAGTTATCCAGGGTGCATGTGCAAATGCATGTTTGGGCATACAAATTAATGCTTTTGCAGGTGCAAAACCCACACCCATTTTGCTTTCCTTGGAAAATTCAGACCAATGTGATTGCTAGTACACTGAATCCTTAAGGCTTGACCTGAATCCTTTGGTCCTGTGAGTAAATTACTTTGCCTTCAGTAAGACTCATGGGAGCAAAGGCTGCAGATTTGGGCCCCTCAGCCTCTCTTTGACAGAAATAATTATTTAGTTATATAAAACAAACTATGACGAGTGGAATTACAGGTTGAGTGACACAGATACATTACCAGCATTAAGCATTTCTCTTGTAACATTTAGTGTGTTGAACATTTTGCTGAAGTCAATGGAGCTACAATGATTTACTCTAGCTGGAGATCTGGCTCATGGTCTGTTGTGAAGTCTCAGATTAACAGAACAGTAAGCATGATCCTGCCGTTCAGCATTCTTTCCATTCAGCTCCTTTGTTGTATGTCCTTCCACTTAGATCTGAGACCCTGGGAATTATCATCAAACCTTATTAGTATTGCTTTTGTAGCATGACATTTTTGATATACTAAAATGCAATAACATTTAGTTGGTCTATATTTGACATCTGAATTGTATTAAGAAAATAAAATCATTATAAAACCAATATGGTGAGATTCCAGTACTCTAGCTCATGCCCTACAGAAGGCTGTTCATGTGCAACTGCACTCAAGGACAAAGAAAGGACACCACAAATTCCTATAAAGCTTCCTTTCAACGCAGTCACGCTACTGGAATTTGAGCAAACTCTTGTTTACTTTGTTCAATGCCACAATTAGTGAAAATCAAAGTGTCTGAGGATGCATTTTGTGATGTAAATTACTAGGTAATTAACCTTAATGCACTCTGTTTAGAATCCCCCACTTACTGCGGGAGTTGAGAGTATTTATCAAATGCAACAATATATATGTCTGCAACACTGCTTAATTATAAATAAAACAAGTCTGTAATACAGTGTGAGGGATTTGGGATAGTGCTAACGGAAACTAGAGCAGGAGGGAGGGAGAAAGTGAAATATTTATCAGAGCAAAGAGATAGAGATTCATATCACAATGATGCAAATAAAAGGTTTAACAGAAGGCTGCTCTGCTGCCGTACTGATTTATTTCGTTATGCCGATTCTCTTTCATGAGAGATTGTGAAGCAAAAGCTGTTTATATTGGTCTCAATAGCAGAGCTACCCTACCCTGTTCGTATAGAGGAAGTGGACAATATCCATCAGGGTCACATTTTTCTTATCTGAGACAATGAAACTAGTACTGTCACTAGGATTTTCACAGAGTGGCAGCTAATATGATTAGTTTTCAAGGCTGGATAGAGGAACCTGGACGCCAACAGCTAGTTGGCATTTGCAGAAAGGAACTGGGACTGTCTAGATTTTGCAAAGTAGAAGAAAATGCAGACTGTACTCTTGGCTCACTAAGCATTATTGCTATAAAGATACCATGTACATGTGATGGGGAAGGCAAATATTAATTATGTTTTTAGCGATTTAGTTTGGAGCAATATTCCACGTATAGGGTGACCAGATGTCACGATTGTATAGGGACGGTCCCGATTTTGGGGGCTTTTTCTTATACAGGCACCTATTACCCCCCAACCGCTGTCCAGATTTTTCACACTTTCTATCTGGTCACCCTATCCATGTAGTAGGTCAAATGTGTGAAGCGGCATGAGGAAGAGAGTTTGAACTGGAACAGTGCTAGCATTGAGTGAGCGGAATATTAATGGGAGTTAGGTGCTAACCTGCAAAGGCACTTAAATCCTGTTAGGCACCTATCTGTATCTTCAGTAATGCTAATGTGTAAATCTGTCCCTTAGAGCTATTTCATTGGTTTGGGGCAGGATGACTCAAAGCAAACCTCTTTCCCTCCAATAACCCCATACAATGCAGGAAAGGATTAGGCCTGTAGTGATCTGTACAAATACCTGTTTAAAGTTAAATTATGGACTTGGATAGACACATAGTAGGCGGGTTGGAAAGAGCATAAGGAACTCATTCTTTCTGTACCCATAACATAGCTCCTTGCATTCCCTGAACACTGTGTCAGGAGCCACAAGAACTACCAGTAGCACTGAATGAGCAAGAAAGGGCCTCAACATCTATAGGTGGGCTCATCCCCTTTCTTCAAATGAGAAGACAGACACAGATTGAATGAGTTATCCAACGTCACGCAGCAAGTCATTGTCAGAGCCTGACTGCCATTCTCCTTCTCCTCCAACCAAGGGACCATATTGTCCACTGTTTTTATGAAAAAGCAAATCTTTTTCTGAATCAACTCAGTGAAAAATGGAAGTGTCGCCATTTTGCTCATAACTCTGGCTAGTAGCAAAATTAAGGCCCATGCCAAAATAATACTTGTAATAGGAGACGTTTTTGTGTTGTGTTATTTTCACAGCAAGAAGCTGTTGTCCCTTGTGGCATTGCTAAAGCATTGTACTTGGTCAGAAAACCCACTTATACTCCCAAAGCCACACTGCTTTCCACGTGACTCTTCCTAAAGCAAGTATTGACAGAGTTGTACAGTTTGAAAGAAGAGGCAAGAGGAAAGGGCTCTGATGACACAAATGAAATGTGTCATTCAATCAAAGCATTAAAAATAATAATTTAAGATCTCTCTGTGCATGAGAAGACCTCTGAAGGGGTATCCTCCTCTCTATGGGCATAAATAACTCCCATTGACATTAATGTGATGGATTTGATTTATGTTGAGTATAGCTCTAGGGTTGGGGCTCATCCTAAGTAAAAGTGGTGAGGACTATAGAAGGAATGTAATTTGAGAGAGATGTTTTGAGTTTAGCACAAGTCTTGCTCTTGTATACCCTTTAAAGCAGACATGATGGCATATTAGCCAGCTACAAATTGACAGAGACCTGAGATTTATATGAATGCTTGTGTGTTAAAATAAGCACCGAATTTTCTGCATGCAATTGCCACACTTGTGCAGACCGAATGGTTGTGTATAGAATCATCATAACTACATGTAAATGCAGGAATGGATATGAATGTGAAAATGTAAGAAAAAATGCCTTTAACTAAACAGGCTCTTTATCTCTTTGGTTGGCAGATTTGTCTGGTGTGTCACTAGCATGACAACATATTTAAAAATACTGTAAAAGACTGTACTAAATTCCCCACTCATTTACACATCCACAAAACTTTCTCCATAAGGAAACAAAATCATTCAGGGTAAATGCAGGGATAGCCCTAGGACTTGGGGTTGCCTATTGAACTGCTTTTGGTTATATATGGGGAGGAGTCTCAATTAAGTTCTCTATTCCACATTTAGTTCTATCTGTGGGTAGAATTAAATGTCATGTAGTAAGGCATGGATGTGCTTGTGATTGAGGACCAATTAGTTGGAGGCGGATCAATGTCCTTGTCTTCAGTGGGAGTTGGGAGTATGATGCGTTGGACCCCCCTTCTGGGATGCCAACTGACGTACTGGATTTCACTGAGCCTCCCCTGCTCAATCAGCCTGGGCTCCCTCTCCCTGCTTTGCTGAATTAGACTCTCTGGCCTCTTGCAGCACACACACACAGGTAAGGCCACACCCCACTGCAGGCACAGCCTGAAGTCAGCTCTGTGTGAGGACTCACGTGCACACCCCTTTTGGTGAGATAACCCATAATAATATTGTCTTGTGCTGTACAGAAAAATCTGCACAGCACAAGCTCATAAAAATCTGCCCTCTTCCTCAATGTGAAGAGAGATGTGCACACTTCTTGCCCCCCAAATTAGAAATTGCATTAACTGAGTTTTATTATAAAGAAATAAGTTTATTGACTACTAAAGGTGGATTTTAAGTGAATATAAGAGATAACAGACCGAACAAAGCAGATTACTGACCAAATAAAGCAAAATAAGCAAGCTAAGCTCAATATACTTAAGAAACAGGTTACAAAATATAAATTCTCACCCTAAATGTCATTTTAGGCAGGTTGAAAGTTTCTGTGGTTCAGAGTTCCAGTTATATTCCTTTTCAGACTGGACCCCTGTCTCAGTATGGACTCCCTCTTGCCTGCCCTTCAGGTGGCTTTTGCAGTCTTTCTTCTTGGGCAGATAGGCTATGGAGAGGAGGAGTCCCGTTTGCCTTCTTCCCCACCCTTAAATAGGATTTACATATGGCGGGAATCCTTTGTTTCCCAAACTTGACTCCCCTTCCCTTCCAGTGGAAAGTTACAAAAGTCCCAGGTAATGTTTTGTATCTGGTGACAAGATCACCTGACTCTGTAGTATCACAGCGTCCATGAGTCAGTGGCAGTATGGAGCAAGAAGGCCAAGCTTTTCAAAGTTCATTGTCCTCACAGATGGGCCATCAGCCCTGTCTGGCTTTTCCATTGTTGTACCTGAAGTATGAGCAGTGGGCGTCACCCAAAGTAGCATAGTTGAAATACAGATACATAGTCAATATTCCTAACTTCAGATACAGAAACGATACAGGCATACAAATTGGATAATCACATTCAGTAAATTATAACCTTTCCAATGATATCTTACAAGACCCATCTTGCATAAAGTACATCTCAGTTATGTCATATTCATATCATAAGTATATTTTCATAAAGAACACAGGGTGAAATGTCACAGGGAGGTTTGGTCCAGGCTTCATATTTCAAGAGGAAGGGATGGAATCCCCGTGATTGGGAAGTGAATATTGTCATTAGCCACTGGAGAGCATAAGCAAATGCCTGGGGGTTCTCCGCAACCCTGGATAAATGTCCCCCTTTGTCAGTGGGAGAGGGTTTGTGAATGTGTTACTGAGCAGGAGATGTGTATTTACTGCATATTTACTTGAGGTTTTGCTGGAGATGTTAAGGGCAGTTAATTTTTGTGAGAAATGCAGTGTTACCATACATCTGTGTGTAGAGATATATTTAAAGTAATGGAGAGTGACTCACTAAGAGATGGCATTTCTTGAAAAAAATCTTTGCCTTGGGTTTGTTTTCCTCTTCTCTCATTTATACTGATGTAAGCCAAGAGTAACCTCACTAAACTCAAATGAGCCACACCTATATAAAATTGCTGTAAGTGAAAGACAAATCAGACCTTATGAGTCTTGCAATGTATTGTGCTTAATCCCTTGTTGCGTAAATTCTGAAGGCCAGATCCTCAGCTGGTATTAACTGATATAGACCAGTAGCGTTACATTTATTTGTACCAGATGAGGATTTGGCTCTGACTCTGCTTTGTGGACTTTTAATTTCTTCTTGGCTACTGGTGTGTCTACAGATTCCTCAAAATTCCTCACCATCCACGCAAACTGACCAAATACTAGATCCTGTTCATACTATTAGCTCCTTAAAAGGATCTCTTAACGGCAGAACAGACCTCAAAGAAATCAAGTTTGATCTTGTGCACTGGCAATTAAAAAGCGTTTCCTCCTTCAAACCTGCAAAGATCAAGCTCTCTCACTTAAGTGAGAGCATTAACCTCTTTTCATTTACAAAAGTATCAATTTAAAACATAGTGGCTGTTCCTCAGTTGCTTCCATTTAACAATATTAGTAACAGGCTCAGCCAAAAGAGGGTAAATGCCATACGAGTAGCCAGCAGATCCCATAACTCTCGTCTATTCACTATTTCATCAGTGAATTAATCCAAGATGGGAAAATCCCCATTCTTCTTCTACATCCAAAACATACATTTCCTTGTAAGAGGAATTTCAGAGGGAAACAAAATGCGGCCTAGTGGCCAGAACATCTGGGATCCATTCCAAGCTCTATCATTGAATTACCGTGTGACCTAGAGCCAGTCACTTTACCCATGTATTCCTTATTTTACTTACCTGTAAAATGATGAGGCCAACATTTTCAAAAGGGGTCCACTCACTTTTGGTGCCTTGACTTTTGGGTGGCCAAATCTGAGAAATCTAAAGTACGATAGCAGGATTGTTGAGCACTCACAGATCCAACTGCAGTCACTGCAGGTGGTCAGCAACTCTGAAAATCAGACATCTTAGTTCAGGCACTCGAGAATTAGTGGACAGGCTCATTTGAAAATATGTTTATTTACAAGTAGAGCTGAGTAGCTTAATTAGCACTAGATCATGAATGGTTCTTTTGCAGGAGTTTTGGAGAACACAAGAAGAGTCCTCTGTTGCTCACCCCAGGCAAGGGTCAGCCACAATTACACTCCTTGTGCCTGATGGAGCCCAGAACTGCTCCCTCTCTGTGCCTATGGGGGAATACACTTCCCCAGTGGATAGTGAACACTGCATCCTATCTTTCTCCTTGAGGCACAATCTCTCCTTGATCTTCTCCTGAGGCAGCTAGGCTTGATGCCACTCCAGTGCAGCCTTAAAGAACCTTATTTCATATAAAGATACAACTGACGTGTAAAGAATAGTAGAACCCTTTTTTTTTAACAAAGATTTATCTATAAAGATTAATCTCTTTTCAACTGCTGAAATCATCTTGCTGACACCAAATGTGACTTCAGGCCTTCAGAGAACGTTCAACTGCTTATACAGGTTTAAAAACACTAAGATTTGGCAGCAAAGAAAAATCGGGCACGTTGTATACATTATATCATCACTGAATGATTAATTAATTAACCTATGAACTGTACCTACTGTAATTGAGATGTTCAGCTGTATGAATTTTTATCTTCTCAGTTCCCAGTTAGTTCATCAAATAGGGGTTCTACTGTACTATCATTTACCCTTTTACCCCATGTAGAAAACTTATATAATTGAAAGTGCTACATAATGATCAATTGGACGTATTGTTCTTAGACTTAAAGGACCAGATCCTCAGCTGGTGTAAAAATCAGTGTCACACCAACAGACCTATGCCAATTTACATCAGCTGAGGAGCTGGTCCCAAGTTTTCCTATTCATAGCTTATTATTGCTGTTTCACATACTTTAAATGAGCAGATTTTCCCCCAATGCCCACAAAATATACATGGTTAAGAATTTGCATGTTCATGAACCTTATTTCAACATGAACTTTAATATTTCATTGAAAATATTTTCTATAATTAGTAATATGCAATCTAATGTAAAAGGTTAACATCCTTCATGCAACAGAAGAAGGAACACAGTGAGTATGAAAAAGAAGATGAATCACACAGAAAGAATAAGCTGCAAAACACTGAAAATAAAACATACACATTTCTCTGCGAATGATCAATGTCTAGAGTTTGCTATAATTATAATTTAATTATGAACCCAATTTTGCAACAATTTTTAAAGTACATAGTTATCATTTAAGTACTTTCCATGTAATTATCTGCTGTTGAACTCGCTCATTATGTAGCAATTACTGCATAAATTATCCTGTTGTTTAAGATTTTTTTTTTCCATTTCACAGTGACTTGTAATCCAATAACACAAATTGTTTGACCTGCTTTCAGTGGCCTCAATATTGCATTCTGACTTCCAAGAGATGGTGGCTAACTCTTGGATATAAAGAAGGTGGCTAGATGAGCATCTCTGCTGCTTTTTCTAACATTCAAGAAGATTGGCAAACAGTGAAATTTCAGAAATTTTCATGCCACTTCCATCTTGACCCACCTCCTTTCTCCCTCCTAATTTTTTTGCCTAAAAGAAACAAAATCTAGAGTTCCACTCATCCAAGGACTCTCTCCAGAGTCTTCAAGTCAAATTCTAACCTTATTAAGCTGAGGGGAATCATGGACACAAGACACTGAAACCTAGAGGCAGATCCTCAGTTGATGTATATTGTCATATCTTCGTTGATTTCAATGGAGTGGTGACAATTTACGTTAGCTGAGGAGCTGCTTCCTAATTCACAGAAAGGAATTATATTCATTCCTGACTGAACTAAAATATGATAGCCTACAGGTTTAATAACTGAGCCCTGAACTGAGCAGATGAACATTCCGTTGTAGGAAATATTACCTTCTTGTGGAGCAGGGACTCTATAGCTCATGATGTATGTGAATAAATTGAGCAACTGTCTTGTCAAGCTTGAACGAAATAGAAGTATTGCAAATGTTAGGCCTCAAACATACATATACTTCAAAATGTAAGCCTTGCAAAAACAAAGCTTAAGCCTGTGGCTTGTGGTCAGTACACGCTGCAACCAGATAACAATTTATGCTGACTCCTATGTACTTATCAACCCCAAATTACCCACATTCAAGATCTAATTGGCCACAGAAAATAAATAGGCCTCAATTATGCAAACAAATAACAATTGACATAAAAATTAAATACACATCAATTATACAACTAGGGCAACCACATAAACAATGTGGCCCACCCTGATTGGTTGGTCTGTTCTAAAACACGGCCGTCAGACCAGATAAAAAGAACAAAGGCACTAGACTGTGTGTGTGTGTGTGTTTTCGGTAAACCTGACCCACACCCCCTGAACCAAAGGGACGTGCACTTCTAGACTGTCTGTACCTGGCCAGTGTGGAAAGCAGCCGACTGAAGGGTAACGTATTTTCAGATGAACGCAAGGCAAGTCTATGGAGTAAAGAAGTCTGGTTGCTCGAGCCGAATTGATCATAGTTGTATCGATACTGTAGCACAAAATCAATAGTAAGTGGCTGATGCATAATAGCTTTGCATGTATTTGTGCTTGTCTTTTAAGTAGTCCGAGCGGCTGCATGTAGTGCTGTCGTTCATCAGCTTTATGTTGTCTTTAAAATAGTTTGTCACCAGAAATATAGAGCTGGTGAATAATAGCTTTACTTATGCTTGTCTTTGGGGCTTTTATTATGACCTGCCAGGATCAGCATATGTAGAGTCACTGTTCAGAAACTCGCAAATGGTCCACAATATTACATGTACTTGCGCTTGTGTTCAATATAATATGCCTTTTGTATTAATTCTTATTCAGTGCTAGTCTTTGGTTTTCCTTTTCTTGTTTTGTTTATGCTGTTATTATAGTCGAAAATCATTAAAAGCCTTTCTTGAGGAATAATTAACAGTTCTTACTTATTTTATATGGACACCACTTAACCTCATTACATCTGTGTTGGGTGGTGGGAAGTAGCGAACACCCCGGGGTGAAATAGGGCCCTGAGGCGTGCCTCCTTCTTCCTTTATCTCCGCAATGTAGTGGAATCTATCTTTAGAAAATGACTCCAGGTCAGCCAAACTTCCGTCAGCATGAAATAGGGCCTCTGTAGGGATAGTGTTTCATGAGGGCTGCCCGTGCTTACATAACTGTCTTCTCCATTATATGGTGGCTAGAGAGCACTTTTTTTGATTTTATATGATTTGGGCAAAACAAAGAACATGTATTCTTCTCATAGTGCTTTCCAGATCATTTTATACATTTTTCCATATATATGGCAGTAGTATAGATCTTCTTTTGAAAACTGCCTGCAGTGGCATTGGAACAATTTTTATAGTGGAGGTGCCAAAAGCCATTGAACAAAACTGTAAACCCTGTACAGGGGGGAAACTGCTTCAAGCAAGGGGGTGCTACCGCGACCCCCAACACCCCTAGTTCCAGCAACCCTGTCTGTCTGGGGGATATCCTTAGAAGAAAAGGAGGGAGACTGGATTTGATAGTGAACTTGGAACATCTCAAGTTTTACAAAATGTGGGCCGGTCTATTCAAGTTTCAGAACCATTTCTTGGTGGTGAGTCAATGAATTTCTGCATGCAAGTTTGAAACACAGCCAGGTAGTTGTGGCCTGTATGTGCCACATTGTGGATTGTGAGAGCTGAAGTAAAATTCCAAAGCTGAGAGGAGCACTGTAAGTTGCAGAAAGTTCTGTAGAAAATCCCTTTGTCCCTTCAAATATCCTGAAGTGAGCGCAGGTGGGCAGTTCCTTTCAGTTCTTGGAGGGGTCTCCCAGCCATCTCCTCAGTCCTGAGGGGTGGCCCAGTAAATTTGTTACCCCTTACATTTCCAAATCAATTATCTTTGTGAGCCTGGAACAAGGCTAGTGAGGGGAAAGCTTTGAAAGACTGGACTCCCATGTAGCACCTGGCACCCCGATTCCCTTTTTTTTTTTTTTAATTATGACGCAAGCTGATCTAACAGTATTGCACAAATAAACTAAAAGCAATTGATTTAACTGCTACATTTGCAGTGGATGGAAGATGAGCTCAGATTGACATGAGAAAACTGATGAAATTATTAGAGGGGCCACAGTGAAACTCAATGGTTGATTTGCCCTACTGTTTTAGAAGAGCAGCAGAAAACTCACTCATCCAGCTACCTGGGTAGGAGTTAGAGTCACTCTTACACAATCTTAGATCTGCATAAATAGGATTGTTGATGATTAAAGATGATGATGATAAATGTAGTTCCTGTATTACTTAGCCAAAAGAACCCAACAAATTTTGGGCCTGATTCTTCTCCCACTTTCACTTGTTTTATACTTTGACTTCATGGACTGGAGTTACTCCTAAATCCATTGGAATAATCAAGAGGGGAACCAGGTCCTTTGGCTTTAGATTATAAGCCACACACATTGAATACACTTTCATTTAACAGAGCTGAAATGCAGTTCCGGAGGAAGCACTGTTGAGGAAAAATCTTAATTGGTATGGTTCTCCATCTTGTTTTACAAAACAACAACTAGGACTCCATTTTAGCCCCCCCCTTTCATGGAGAGCTTCCCGCCCCTCCTCCCCTGCCGTTTTCAAATTAGAGCGGGAAAAGCCATGGAGCGGTTAGGATCACATGACTGAATAATCTGCCTAGCAACCGCAGACTATTTAGGTGGCAGCCTCAGTCCTGCTTGGAGCTGTCCATCCGAGTGACAGTCAGTGTCTGCCATATTGCTAGCCTTTGAAAGGAGTCCTAGCTAGGCCAGGATTATAATTTATGATACCAGGTTACCTCTGTGTTATGCAGCGCAAACACCCGTTTCCACTTCCATCAGCAAGTCCGCGCACTACCACTCAGGACAACACATAGGAGATGGAAGACAGAAGAAAGAAGAGGACAAGCCACTTACCTGGTGGTCATTGTGTCCTGTGTTCCAGCATTCCAGTGTTCCTGTGATCCAGCATTCCAGTTTCATTGGTTCTGTCCAGGATTCCAGAACCATCCTCGTTGCATGGTCAGGGATCGTTCCATGCGACAGTCAGGGGTTCATCTCTTGGACAAGACGAGAGATGGTACTATAGTTTCTTTTTATTGTCTTTCAATCATCCCAATGTGTCAGGTTTGTGGTCTCTGGACTTCAAATCCTTCCATTCACTTTTAACAACTGAGCCTTTACTGTTATTAGTTGTATTTGTGTATGTTAATTCATAACAAGGGTTCTGTTTAAGACGTAGCAAAAACTGTCCTGCCACTTGAAATATGTTGTATTAATTAGCTCGTTTCACTGTAAATCAGTGGTACACAGAACCTTAGATAACAGGTAATTTGACACTTGTAAATAAACGTGGACTCCTTTGTGCCATCAGAGCTAGAAAACATGTGGTTATTAAGCTGCGTCTATATTTGGAAAGCCAGATTAACTCCCAAATATTTCTTATTGTACTTATATATTAAGCATGGCCATACTAAAAACCCTAATGTTACAAAAATGGAGGCCTGGTCCTGAACTCCTTTCACTCACATTAGTCAGACAAACTCCCTCTGAAATTAAAGAGTACCCAGATCCTCGAGGATATTTAGGTGCCTAATTCCCATTGACCTCAGTGGGAGTTAGGTACCTTAATGCCTTTGACGATCTGGGCCCAAGTCTCATCACAAGTCAGTGAGACCTTAGATCTTAAGTGCCTGAGTCACTTTTGGTAATAGGATTTAAGATTCCAAATTCCTTCAGCAATTTTTGGAAATCCACACTGTTCTCCACTGTTTTAAAAGCCCATACATATAATGGTTAATAGCTAACCTTGTGCGTGTGTCCCTGTTATGCCCAAACATTGCCTTCTCTGGACTGGTAATTTATTTATGGAATATTCCACCATCATGGAAAGTAATGGTTGCTGATAGAATTAATTTAGACAATGCAGATATAACAAGGATTTACAATTAACAGGAAGAACATGGAAAGTTCCTCTTTCCATGGATATACATTTAAATGCATATCTGGAAAGGTCTAAGCCAAATATACTGTAGGGAACATAGTACAAGTGCCATAGAGGCTCAAACTAACATTACATATATCGCATAACAGTCCTGCAGTGCCCTCAGATTAGATTAGATTAGATGAATTGAGAGACTGATTTTTATATAGTGTAGCCATGCAATTCATAAAATGCATGTGTAATTGCTTTCCTAAACTGACTGAGCAATTCCCATGGCTGTGCATCCCAATCAGGTAATTATAGACGTAAATATACGTTTGCATAATCAGTTAGCCAATTTTGATGCACAATTACTGTAATTGCCCATGCAAGTCAGGCACACATCATCCCCGCTCTTGCCAAAAACTTAAGATAGAGCCCAGTTATTTTTAAATGACAAACTTATTTTTGTGTTTCTGTTTTAATTCATGGAGTGGCTTTGTCAGCTAATAAAAGTGTCAGTGTACCGTTATGCAAAAAAAATAAAAATAAAAAAAAAAATCTTCAGCCTAATGTGGAAGGCTCTTAATTAATATGTACCCAAACAGTAGGAGATTTTTACACATTTCTAATTTTACCAAGTGAGGTTTTATGGGTAGAGCAAGTGATTAACATACTCTTTAAGGGGGTCTAGCATTCTCAGAATGTGAAATGAATAACTCATGTTAGTGTTAATGGAAATAATGTGCATGCATGCATAGGAGAATAAACCCATTAAATGCTGTTAATCTGTATTAAAACTTCGAAATCTCTTGGAATAATAACAATGTTGGCAGCTTCCCTTGCTATAATGGTTTGGGATGCATCAGAAACCAGAAATTTATCTTGCCATATAACAATTTTTCTGGGCTAATGTTCTATTTTTTATGGGCTAGATCCTCAGATGGTGTAAACTGACACAATTCTAGTGACTCTGACTTTAAGGACAGAAGGGACCATCATGATCATGTACTCTGGCCTCCTGCACATTGCAGGCCACAGAACTTCCACCACCCACTCCTGCAATAGGCCCAGAGCCCCTGGCAGAGTTACGGAAGTCCTCAGATTTAAAGATTGATGTTATAGAGAATCCACTATTTGTGTTATTATGGACTTGTATGGAGCTGGTTCACTCCTGCTGCTGATCCATCTCTGTATATTTAAGAGAGAGGACTAAATATGGTTGTGAACTATTGCATTAATATGTCAGCTTTACTTCATTAGTTAGAGCTGGTAAAAAACAAAGTATGTAAGATTTTCAAGAAAATCATGTCCTTTTTCATTCATAACTTTGAAATTGTTATTGATTATGTCTGTACAGAATTCTACGTACTCAGAAATAGCTTCTAACCCTTTGAAAGTGGCTGACATCTAGGATTTTATCCTTTGGAGCAGTGACTTCTTGTGGCCAATATTTGGAGCTTTTTAACTTTCATTTCACTGGAAATAGCCTATGTAATCCAAAACTACCATCATGAACCCAAGATCAGCAGCACCAGGGCTCTAACAGTTATTGCAACTGATGGATGCGTACAAGACTGGACTGTCAATCTATGCCATTGCAAGAAGGCAGGGGAGGAACAGGAGAAATTACCTTTAAAAAGATTAGATCTCCCCCATTCTCTCCATAGCTGAGGAAGCCTCAAAATAAGGCGGATACATTTTAGTCACACACACTCCCCGTGTTTCCTTTTTGCACCATGGAAGATCTCTAGGGGACAGGAAGGGTTGCAATCGAAGGGAATTATACAGATACCCTGGCCAGGGACATATGATAGCTCAAGAAGGAATCCATACTATGCTTCAGTGTTTCCTGGAGGATTCTGTGCCAGTTATCACACCACATTGGTACCCTGTGCAAAGCCCACTTGCTCAAGCTTTGAACACAACATGCAGATGTCACCCAGAGAGAAAAAAATCTTGCTCTTCCTAAATGTCAGTGACATCTGGAAGCAACTATTGCAATTGAAGCAGGAGCTTTCCAGGGTAAATGGTTCGAATCAGCCTAACTGCAGCCTGTCAAATTGAAAGCTCATTTCCTTCCAGGTATCTTCATATTCTGTAACATATCAACCATCAAATCTCTGACTGAGGTTCAAATCAGACTGAGACTCTGTCAAGTGCAGAAGAATAAACTGAGCTCTGGACTAACTTTCTCTTCAGCATCCATGTTTTTATTGCCAATGCTTTATGTAACCACTTCTTCTTATAATCCAGTTCTGGGCTCAGAGACCACCAGTCTTTGAGGTCAAATAGAAATTGCACATGGATGCAGAATTTAGTTCTGAATGTTGGGGCTATAAGATTGGTCTGACTTTGCCGTTAAGGGGGCAAAAACAATATTAGTGAGTTTTAAAAAAATGATTAATGGAAAAGATTGCTTCAGACTCTTATGTCAAAGTGTGGTGCTTAATGTTTGCTTTTGTCTTCCTCTTTTCCTCACCTCCAACTAGGCCATTACTGTGATTCTAGGCCTCTCACAGTACACTATGAGAATACTTTGCTATCATCCAATTATTCTGAGGCCTCTATTACTATCCTGCATTATATACTTGCTTGGTAAGTTATAACACACTTGGGAACGGCAGATTGACAGTTTTATGTGCATCCTGAATTAAACTGTGGCTCCATTTCACTGGGCTACTAGGAGAAGAAACAAGCTGGACTATCCACTGAACCTGAGAGCCACAATGTTATGTTTTATACAATCATCTTATTTCTCTCTTCTTCCTCTTTCAAAAGAATAAATATTTAAAAAAAACAGTCAGTACTTTATTGAATTCTCATCACTTATTTAATAGCTCAAATCAAATGCTTTCCTATGCCGCTTTATCATTATACTAAACATGGAAATATGTTGTCAGTAAAAATATGCTACACATTTTTAGTTCCTTTCTATTAAATGTGTCATTATCTAGTGTAATTATTAATAATTTGGGGTGATTCATATATTTCCTGAGTCACTGAAATCCACACCATCTAATTTTTGTCAGTAGACAGCACAAGCATGTGTTTTCCTTACCATTAACGCTGCTATGTTCTGTTAAGGCTAGTTAGTGATATGTATCATGCTATTTTCATCAGCTTATTTTAAAATTCTTTATTAATGGGCTCAGTAACCCCAGTTTCAAAGCAAGTTCCTAGCAAGAATGCCAGGTGAGGAAGCACAGCACAAGCTGCTTTTCCAGTTCAGGTAAAGAAGCACCACTGAGTCCTAGTCTACATTGGTGCTGGTGGTGGTGGGGGGGAGTCAATCTAAGTTACGCAACTTCAGCTACGTGAATTACGTAGCTGAAGTCGGTGTACTTAGATCGACTTACCATGGTGTCTCCACTGCGGTGAATCGACTGCTGCTGCTCCCGCATCTACTCCGCCCGCGCCTCTCGCGGCGCTGGAGTACAGGAGTCGACGGAAGAGTGCTTGGGGATCAATTTATCACGTCTAGACTAGACGCGATAAATCGACCCCTGCTGGATCGATCACTGCCCACCAATCTGGCGGGTAGTGGAGACATACCCTCAGACTGAGGCTATGTCTACACTACAGACTTTACAGCGGCACAGCTGTACCACTGTGTATAGCTGCTCTATGCCGGCGGGAGAGAGCTCTCCCGTTGGCATAATTAAATCACCCCCAATGAGCAGTGGTAACTATGTTGGTGGGAGAGCATCTCCTGCTGACATAGCGCTGTCCACACCGGTGCTTTTGTTGGGGAAACTTATGTCGGTCAGCACTGACAAAAGTGCTAGTGTAGACATAGCCTAAGAACTCCTTGCAGCTCAATTGTGATTGTGTGTTCTAAAGACAGAGAAATAGTACTTCTATGGAATTAGTGACAAGTGAGCATTAATCATTGGTCTACTCTTATGAGTACTTGTATGAGTGGTGTGAAACCCTGGATCCATTGAAGTCAATAGGAGTTTTGCCTTTGATTTCTGCATAGCCAGGATTTCACCCTTAATCTACTAAGTAAATTGACCTACTGAAAAAGTGTGGGTAAGGTTATTGAATACCTAAAGAAATTTCCTCCCCAAAAGACTGTGATGCATCTCATTTAGTTTGGAATCAGTAGCGAGCAAGTGGTAGATTCTTACTGCGGCTATGTAAGTCTTGTGTTGCTTCACCTCTGTGAGTGGGATCCCCCCTACAAGCTCTGCAGCTACTACTTGACTTCATCTCCAGGCATTCTAAATGTTGGGTCATTGCCAAAGCTGCACCAGCATCACCATCCCTGTGGCAGATGCTTTCCTCCTAGCTCACCTCTGAACTGTCTCCCCAGAAGCTTTAAATTGGAAGACAGCCCAACACCACCTTCTGTCTTGGCTGGTAAGTTTACCTTTAAGTCCTTTGGTCTTGTTTTACTTTTGTCTCTGCTGAGCTCTGGTTTCCTTCACTCCAACCTCTGGACACAGGATGGAATGTTCAGAAGCTAGATAACTGGCCCACACCCAAAGTCACAGAATCCAGCAGTCAGACACCATAAATACCCTCTCGATAATGTTGAATATTTATCAGAAAGCAGCTTCTCTGTTGTTGAACATATTTGTATAAAATCTATGTATTTCTGCAAAGCTTTCTGCATTTTTACCAGCTGTGGCACACCTCTTTAAGGACGAGAAGGAATAAAAAGATGGTTATTTTAAAGTATATTGAACCTAAGGAGCTGTGATGGATTTTATGCAAGGAGAGTCTAAAAATTTTTTTTTTACTTCAATGCTCAGAATTTTATTTTAAAATAAAAACACCTTTACTTGTGTAAACAAACGTAAGGCATGATTCACTGTCATGAATAGGAATCTTTCTGCTATATTTAATGGGAGTTGACTGCGCCCCCAGTCTACGTATTCCTCTAGCTTAAAGCTAGTGTAACAAACATTATCAGATTTAAAAGATTAGACATTAAAATTATTATGTTTTTCGCCCGTCAGTGTAAGAATGTTAACATAACATTCATTAATCTAATATTTTCATACAACTTGTATATTTTTACATTAATCTCACTAATATTCTGTCTCTGACTAGGTGAATATAGAGAGAAATGTTCATACGGTTTTGTGTAAATGAAACTTGAATTTGCTTTGTTGGTGTTCATATTTGCTTATTTGCATATATTTGGACAGGTAAGTTTTAATCAGCAAGACTATCCTGAGCAGTCACACTAATACATATTTTATGAATACTTTCACTGGAAGTGCTCTCATACATTTGTCCAATATTTACAAATACTTGTGAATAATTTGCAAACAAAAATGAGACTCCACTTCTTATAATGCTCAGGTCATTCAATTGGGAAGGAGAAAGAATATTATGTGATCTATTCGCGGCACAAATAATGGATAATTTAATGTTCATACTTACATGTTTGCAAGCAATTTGTTGGGTAAAATTTGTTTGCACAAATTATCCATTGAACAATTATAACAATCCAGCTGAGAAAAATCATAACATGGAAACAGAACTAAGAGCTAGATATAGGAGGTAGATTATTAACAATTAATTTAGCCAACTCTGTCCAAGACCAAAGCACTAAACTTTTAATTTTATTTTTTTCCCTGGGATCACATTGCATTGCAATGAATTTCTCCAGTCGAGATTTCTAACTCATAGGCCTTTATTTAACTGAGGCAAAGGGATATGGAATTAAAGTAAGTCAACTGTAGTTTTTTTTTTCAGATGGAGAGAAATAGCTCTTCAACAGGAAAAGCAATTTTTAACTGTGAAAATTGCTTTTTTTTGCAACTGAAGATAATGAGAACATGTCTAGTGAAATGCCGAGCGTTTTTGCATGTGGTACTGTTGAAAAGCAGGAACATTGCAAATTAAACACTAGATACAGATATTGTGTTACAATGACTTTGCCTAGCAAATAATTAAGGGCCAGATTCTAATTCCCTTATTTATGATGAATAAGATCTTCATTCATGAGTAGTCCCACTGACTTCAAAGAGATTATTTGGGGAATAAGGTGCTACTTGCTCGGAACAAAGATAAAAAACCCCCTCAACCTAACAGTTTAAATTTAAGAAAAAAATGCACAGACTCCTGTCACCCATCGGTCCTTTCTTCATTCTTCCTGTTTTGAAGCTGAACCGGACAGAACTAACTGGAACTCCTTCAGCCGCTGCATTTGCTAAAATTAGAAAGCAGGTTAAACAGCAAAAGCTACTTTTCTTTTTCACTTTTCCAAATTTTTTGTGAAATTTTTCACAATACGCTAGAGATTAAACTTTGTCAGCAATACTTCAGTGTGAATCAAAAATTCTGTGTCTGGTTGGCGTTTAATTCCCTCAGGGGAGTGTGGTACTTAACATTATGTCTCAGGTACTGAGCCGCGAAGGCCGAGATTTACTATCCTTTGACAAACCAGTGCTGCAGTATGAAATCCAAGCAACCCTCGCTCACCCTCCATGGCGTTCCCCCATGACCCTTTGTGGATAAGTGAGGGCAAAGCTTTCACTTCTTTTCTTTACCCGTTCTGTGGATAAATGCCCTGATTCAGCAACGCACTTAAGAATGTGATTAAGTCCAATTAGTTTCAGTGGGATTAGGCACATGTTTAAATGCTTTCAGAATAAGAGTGGTCTTAGTCACATGTGGATTCTCCACTCCACAGCTGCCAAGCCAATATCTCTTCAAAGAGCACCAAATTCGCCAGTGCTTTCTTGTCTGCATACAACGTGTTCACTACTCAGTGAACATACTTAGTTCAGCTCTGGTTTGGGCAACGCAGTCCACTGTACGGGAGTTGGTGGGTCACCACCCCCACACTAGCCCTGCAAGGGAGATAAGTATTATGCTTCTTTTATAGATGGGTAAACTGAGACACAGGGAGGCAGACCCAGGGGTGGGACCATTGGAGTCCTTTGTTCAAAGCATAAGACCACAATCCATCCCAGAGACTCTGTTAAGATTCAGAATGTTCTTGGGGGATAGCAGTTCCGGAAGACAGTTATTTTGAAAGCGATATAAGAAAACATCTCATGTACCTCACAGGCAGGCACAGGCCCAGATAGCAAAATATTGACCGAACCATCGATGGGCACACAAAAGGTTCAGAAAAGGGCAACAAAAATTATTAGGGGTATGGAACAGCTTCCGTATGAGGAGTGGTTAATAAGACTGGGACTATTCAGCTTGGAAAGAGACGACTAAGTGGGGATATGACAGAGGTCTATAAAATCATGACTGGTGTGGAGAAAGTAAATAAGTAAGTGTTATTTACTCCTTCTCATAACACAAGAACTAGGGGGTCACCAAATGAAATTAATGGACAGCAGCTTTAAAACAAACAAAAGGAGGTATTTTTTCCACACCATGCACGGTCAACCTGTGGAACTCCTTGCCAGAGGATGTTGTGAAGGCCAAAACTATAACTGGGTTCAAAAAAGAACTAATAAGTTCATGGAGGATAGGTCCATCAATGGCTATTAGCCAGGATGGGCAGGGATGGTGTTCCTAGCCTCTGTTTGCCAGAAGCTGGGAATGGGTGAGAGGGGATGGATCACTTGATGATTACCTGTTCTGTTCATTCCCTCTGGGGCACCTAGCACTGGCCAATGTCAGAAGACAGGATACTGGGCTAGATTGACCTTTAGTCTGACCCAGTATGGTCATTCTTAAGTTCTTAAGCACTCCTAACTCTCAGGGGCAGAGAGTCTTTCGCCAGGGTGCAGCAGTACTTCACATTCTCACTATGGTATTAACCTTGAAATTATTCTTTTAAAAGCATTACTTGGATTTTGTAGTTATTTGGTTCCTTATTCAAAGACTGAGCTAAATATTTATGAACATTGTATTGGTTTCCAGGCTAGAAGATTCAGAAGTGTAGTACAGTATATGCTTGGCAGGGGTAGCAGAAGTATAATAATGTTTTCCCTCAATATACAGAAGGTGATATTTGATTTCAGTGCATACCTTCAGTTGGAGATATATCTGGGTGTGATCCACACTATGATATCCAAGTCAGTGCCCCTAATCCTCCCAGAAGGGTTGTGTGTCTTCTTCAAAGATTGTTTTATTCTCTTTTCTAGTATTTTTTTTCTTTAATTTTCTGTCCTATCCATTTTTATTTCTATTAAGCTTTGAAAAGCCTTTCTTAATATCATATTCAGGCTGATAATTAGTTTAAGGTATTCTTTGGTCTGTAACAGCTTTTATTATGGTATAATTAAAAATAATTAAAATATTGCTATCCCCTCATTTCTTAGAAGCCTATAATCCATCTTCTGCAGATGACTGAGATGTGGTGTTTGAATACTGATTGAATACTGATTTGTTCTTTCTGGTTCTTGTGATTCTTGAATAAAAGATTTTTTTCCAAGACAAAAAGTAAATCACAATTAGGTTCACTTCGTCAATGATATATAAGTTTAATATACTTTTTTTTTACTATACTTTTTTATGCTTCAGGGCATAAAGTGATCATTGGCTGTGGTCAAGAAGAATATTTTTGTTTCACCATGAGGACACTCTTCTCTCATACGTGACTAAGTGCACTAGGATTGTTATGCTGTTGTTGGTTGACCAGGCCTTCCCCGGACAACCAGGTACTGGCTATATAGACCAGATTACTGGATTTTACAAGTTATTGGTCTACTCTCTATGGTGGTTCTAATGTTCCTTTGTGTGTCTGTATATACTGTCTAGCCAAACATATGCAGTAAATATCACCAAGTACCTGATCCAAAGCCCATTCACGTCAACAGAAAGACTGCCATTAATTTCAATGTGTTAGTACCTTCATGTGCCGCCCTGGCATGAAATACTGCTCATGTTCCTCAAGTGATCAGTTTCAATGGATTTTTACATCACTGGGACTCCTCACATGAGTAATGCAAACTGGATTTGGTTCTTGGATAATGCGAACCTTCTAATACTGAGCAGAATGTGAAGGAGGTGAAGTGCCTGAAAACCTTGAAGGTTCTGGAGTTTTATTGCAATCTACTAGCATTCAGGGGTAGAACTGAGTGAATAATTGACTTGGTTTGGTAGCAGTTCTGAAAAACTGAAAAAACAATTAGTTCAGGTTGAACCAAATCTGAATTTTTTCCAATTTTTTGGTGAATCAAAAAAGTCCATTTTGCTCCAGAGTATGAATTCAAACCTGGGAATCCCAATGAGCGCCTTAAGTACTGGGGTAAAGGCTATAAGTGGGAGGGAGGGAAAACAACACCGCCACCCTCCTCCTCCTCTTCCGACTGTTTTGTGAATTTCTAAATTTTCACCACTTTGTGAATTTTGCATCAAATTTGCAAATAGTTTCACGGCAACAGAAACTGATTTTTTTGTTGTTGAATAAACCATTCATCTGAAATTTAACCCAGCTCTAGGACTAAGAAAGTTAAAGAAACATAGCAGGAGAGGGGGAAAGAGAATCAGGGTAGAAAATAGAGAACTACTGAAAAGAAGAAAAAGGAATAAACATCTTCAGTGGCTTGCATAGCAAATAAAATGATTTATTTCAACTGTCGAAACAGTTGTGATTTTTCTGTACTGATGAAACAGCAGCAAAGCATAATTCATTTCCTTCATAATAAACTTTAAAAAAGAATAAGTTACCTGCACTTCAATTTTGTTCCTTTCATCTTACAAATAAATTGTCAGACGCTCACTTTTTCTCTGTTATGCATCCTTTTTTTCTGCTTTAAACTCTGAGGGATAGATTCTGTTCTCAAGATGAGCCACAGATGTGCATTAGAAGGAGAATCTGGCTCTTACAATCCATTTAAAAACAAAAGCACTTGTATTCCATCTTCTTGAAGAGCCATAGAAACTCAAGGCCTACTCTGAGCAAATAGTAAGGATACTTGTTTGCAAAGAATTCTTCCTTCCCTTCTGGGATAACCAGGGTAATAAGATAGAAAAAAAAATACAGCAGCTCTTTGAGATCTGTTCTAGATTTAGAACACAAGGTATATATTTTTTCCACTCATGAAGAACAACTTCATAATTTTAGTCTGACCTATTTTATATTAAGGACAAAAACCAAGAAAAATATGAAAGATAATGTCTCTGAGAGAGCACATATTATGTCTCTCTGCTCTGCGGGAGTCTGCACTGAACTGACCACAAAATGGTTGCCTGTCTCAAAAGCCAGAAGAATCTCTAAATCTTGAGGGATAGTATGTAGTAAAGGAATATGTAATAGTTATACAGCTCAACATTTATGACCTTCTTCTGAATTTGGCAGAATGAACTCTCCCATCCCTTCTAGAAAAGCTTTTTTGCTCTCACAACAACCTTTAGCCAAAGTCTCCTGCAAAAATATAACCCACATTTTTTAATAATGTGTTAATCCTTTTTTTTGAAAGTTGTCTTGAAATCTGTATGCAATGGTTTTTGTTGTTGAAGATGGATTGTTCTGATTCTCAAGGTGCGGAAATACCTTTTGCATACTCAGCGACACTCTGAATGTCTGCCAGAAATTAAAGAAGGTCCTGCAAAGATCATGTGCTACAAAGAACTGTTTCTGAAGCTGGAGAGAGTTTCTCCTCCATGGCCCATTCAGACAGCTAACCCGAACTACCTGATTTGTCAGCATTAGGGACTTTCAGTTGTGCACACATCTTCAGGAGCCCAGTGTCTGCTACACAGAGATGTGACCATAGAATATGGATAGTTCTTTTCTGTTTGAATTTTACATGCAAATTTATTACAATATTACACCCCAGCTCCTGGCTGACTCTTTTGATGTGTGTGCATTTTTCCAAGGACAGAGATTTTTGTGCCAAGAGGCATAGTTGGCAGCAGGCAAGAAGCCTACTCTCTGCAGAGCTGGCAACGAATTAGACAAAGATCATGGCCTCCGCAGAGCCAGAAGTCAGTTCAAAGAGACAAGGACTGCTCTCCCTGGGAAGTTGACACCAGATGAAAAAGGCATGTCGTCACTAGCTATGCACATGTTGAAAGACGGTGGTCTGACAGTTTTAGGCTTGGTGGCCTGACTTGAAGAAGTTGTGACCCTTCCATTCCAGGTAGGAAGGTTGAGCTGGTGGTTAATACACAGGAGCGAGAGCCAGGTGACCTCAGTTCTCTTTTTGGCTCTGCCACATGCTATCTATATAACCCAGGGCAAATCAATTAGGAACTGATTATTCATACAAACTCAGGGATTTAATGTCTGTGATACTCATAAATCAGATAAATTTGCATGCAAGTGGATCTGATTAGCCATTGATTTGCACCTATTTGTGAATACAGAAAGGTTGGGTGGTGGTCTGGATGATTCAAGTGAATAAAATATGGATTTGACATTTAGTACCTGTAAGTGACCCATTCCAAGTATATAATACTTAAATAATCCAAGCAGGAAGCAGGAACAAAACCACTGGTCTGATTCAATACCTATTGAAATTAATGGAAAAACTCCTATCAAATTCAGCGGGCACTGAATTAAGATCAATCAGATTTAGGTGACCCGTTTCAAAGCTTGAATTCTGGTATTGCTCAAAAATGTCCTTTGCAATATACTTTGAATATTAGCAGTTACTCAATATATTTGAAAAAAAATCATGCAGTCATGCAGAAAACAAAAAACCATACCCCCTCCCGCCCTCCCCAAAAGCCATAATGAAACAAACCAGACAACCGCTTGCTGAATTTAGTATTCTCTAGATGCTATTTGGCTACCTCTAAGATTAATACATCAGGCACAAAACAACTCAAACAAAAATTTGCTCAGACTAACTTTGTATAAATTCCAGTTCTCTGTATAAAGTTCTTATTTGAAGGTTAACACTTAATATCTTTGGGAAGGGAGGGTGTATTGCAGAGGCCTGTGTGCATCTCTGGTGTTTTCCTGTTGTGCAGTGAGAATGCGATGTGGGTAGTAGGTATCAGCCACCTGGAACAAATCTAATTATATTCTGCATCTGTGAAATGCTTATTGTGTATGTGTAGTTAAAAACTAGTTATAATTAACGTGGTATGTTCCGTATAAGTGATTTGCAGCCAAAGTCAAGGGATTTATGTGTGTTTAAAATATTGGTGGTTTTATGTTTTTATAATGTTTGCTATTTATTCTGGGACTCAGGGCCAGATTTGCAAAGGTACAAAGCATCTAAAGATCCAGATAGACATGTAATGGGACTTAAGAACATTAGGTCCCTAAGGTCCAATGATTTCAGTGGAAATTAGGCACGTAAGCATCTTGGGTACTTTTAAAAATCCCAGTAGGTGCCTATCTACAGCTTTAGATGCCTAGATACCTTTGAAAACCAGGCCCTCAGTCCTGATGGCTTGATGTCTGACTTAGGCTAGATGAATTTTGTCTGAGTAAGGAAATCTGGACTTGATCTATAAGAATCATGCATCTAAGGGCCATATTTTCAAGAGAGTTCAGCTCCTACTTAGGCACTTAAATGATGTAGCCGGAGTTTCAAAAGGGTAGTCATGGGCTGAGCCTTTTGAAAATCTGTCCCTAAAGTTATATACAATGGGTTTGATCCTCCTCTTGCATGTACTGGTCTATATCAGTAGTTAGTGGTGGATACCAATGAAGTGACGATCTCTAGCTCTGGGTACATGACCCATATCCATAGCAATCAATGAAAGTTTAGCAGGGCAGAGTGAGGAAACAATTTCTATGAACTATTTAGCCCTATGAGAATTAAGGTGAAATAGTAGCATGACCATGGCTCTACTAAGCCAGTCAGTCCTTATGCTTATGGCCCAAGCATGTCAGCATATCCTTTGAAATATCAAGAGGCAGCATGATCCATTGGACAGGGACTAGGACTAGGGATATTTCTACATGGCAGTCAGAGGTGTGACTGCAGCAGCCTGGGAGTCAACACGGAACAAGCCACTCAAGTAAATACCCCGGGTCTCAGGTGGGCTTGTACAGCCTGTGCTGCCATGGTTTCACTGCTATTGTTATCTGAGCTAGCTAGATTAAAGCTAGGTCAGATATGTCCACTTGTGCGGTAGTCACACCTCTGACTGCAGTATAGACACGCCATAGGACTCAGAAGGTAGGTTCTGTTCCCAACTGTTTTACTGTGTGACTTTGGGAAAATCACTCCACCTCTTTGTCTGATTTCCCCCTTTTACCTTTTGTCTTTAGACTAAGTTTTTTCCAGCAAGGAATGTCTCTTGGTATATGTCTGTCCAGCTGCTAATGTGACAGTTATGGTAAGTTCCTGCAGTATCTTTGGGAGATGTTGTTGAATGAAGTTTAAGTATCTTTGGAGTCCATTGTATTAAATGCAAAAGTTATGCAGTATTGTGGGCCTGGATGATCAGTGAACTACATTAAACAATGTAGTAGAGAAGAATTAACTTTTGCAACAATACATATGAGGTAGATTTCCTGGGAAATATCCACTGCCCCCCCGCCCACCAGCTCCAGTTATGCAAAAACATAGTCCTTTGAAACTAGGTCCCGAGGAGAGGGCAATTGTCTGCTGATTACCTGTTCCTAGGTCCCAAGCTCAAAGGCTCAAACTGTATAAAGGAAGGAATCACAGATTCATGGGGGTTCTTGTTCTAAGGGTATGTCTTCACTACCCACCGGATCGGCGGGCAGTGATCAATCCAGTGGGGGTCGATTTATCGCGTCTAGACTGGCACTCCCCAAGCACTCTCCCATTGACTCCTGTACTCCAGCGCTGTGAGAGGCGCAGGCAGAGTCGACGAGCGAGCGGCAGCAGTTCACTCACCGCGGTGGAGACACCACGGTAAGTCGATCTAAGTACGTCGACTTCAGCTACATTATTCAAATAGCTGAAGTTGTGTAACTTAGATTGATCCCCCCAGTGTAGACCAGGGCTGAGCAAAAACTGTTCTGAACTTATGACCACTGGCAAACTACTTGGTGTAGTTTGAAGGCCTGATCATCTGTCAGAGCCCTTGTTGGAGTTGGTGTGATCTCTGGTAAGCTTATCAGAATGTATGTAGGTTCTTTTTTGTTTTGTTTTACTATGTTTTCTCTGTAATGCTTTCACCTTGAGAATAAATGTACTTGCTTAGAAAGAGCTGTGTGGTGACTCAACTATGGTTAATTACACTCTTTATAGTGTTTGGAAAGAATGCAAAGCAGGCCTACTTAGGCAGTTTGACTTGCTGGGGCGTGTAGGCAGGGAACTTAGCAGCCTGGAAAAATGGTAGTCAGAAGGGAGAGAGATGCAGGTCTTCACCCAAGAGAAGTGACTGCTAAGGAGGTGGGAGACTAGAGCAGGTGCCCTTGCTGGCCCATGGAGGGGAAATAAAAGTGCAGTTGCCCTGAACTGTGACATATAGCACAAATGAATGCTGATCTTGGTGGGGGCCTCTAAGCACTACTCTGATACATATAAGGAATAACAATCCAATCTTATTTTTGCTATTTCCTCAAATCCTGTCTTGCTGGGACAATGACAGAATTTAATATGAATCCAAATTACAATTCATCTGGCCTAGCAAAGCATCACAATTTCACTGAATGCCCATAGCACGTGGCCACTGCCAGAGATATGACACCAGATTAGACAGGCCATTAGTCTGCTCCAGTGTGGCATTTCCTATGTTCAGTCTAAGACCAGTTTATGCTGAATGGGAGCCATTAAAAAGTCATAAATTGCAGTATCTCCTGTTCTAGGTGTAGGAATGTACACATTTACCATGTGTGCCCAGGGAAATGAATGCTGAGTTTTTGACGGTACATATTGTATCTGTCTTATATTCCTTTTTTGCAAACTAAATATTTGATAGAATTAAATTTGTGGCAACATGAAAGGAGACGGTTACCTGTTACTTTTTCATTGTTTCCCTGCCTTGGGCATCTGTCTTTGCAGATGACAGCAGTTACACAAAGAACTCATCCCAGTAACCTGAAGGACTCTGGATGCCATTACAGATTTACATTTGCACTTTGCCTATACCCTGCATGAAGAGAACTGCAAACTCATCATTAAGAAGAGATATGCAAATCCTTTTTAGGCTTCCAAAGAATCATTTAATTGTCTATTTTTCATCCTCAGATTTTTCCCAGCAGCTTCATTAGCTCACACAAAAAATGTCAATTCATTTCATATTTAAATATAGGACCAATTTGAAATAATGTATGTTTACTCTGGGAGCATATTCATCTGTTATTGTTTTATGAGCAATGTCCAGAAGAAAGAACTTTTCTCCTATTTGCATTATTCTGTAACTATTTGAACAATACTGACTGAAGATTTGTATTCCCTACATTAACAATAATGGTATCTTTTTTATTTTTATTTTTGTGCATCAGGAAACATTTGCGAACAAATAAATATAGGAAACAAAGTGTCAAAATCCTGCAGAAGCTATGGATTAAATTTTCCAAAGCTCCTAAATGACTGAGTCTAAATTCCATTGATTTTCAATGGCACTTAAGCTACTATTTAGATCTTTCTGAAAGAAAATTTATCCTATACCTATTCCTTTTGCCTTAATATTGCCAAATGTGAAGTCTGAATATTTTATGGAACAGATCCTCAACTGGTGTAAATTGGTGTAGCTCCATAACCTCAATGGAATTATACTTGTTTACATCAGCTGAAAACCTGGCCTCTTTTTCTCCTACTGATATGCCATGCTGTTTTATCATTTATATACTGAATTCCTTACTAATCAAATCCACAAACTACAGAGCTTGTGGTGGAATATAAATAAGACAAGTTAATTTCCGAGTAAGACACACACACACACACACACATATATACTGGCAAAATCTTCATACAATTTAAGTTAGTAGGCAATCATAAAAGAAGTGTGCTTACTTATGTATATAAATAAGACAAGTTAATTTCCGAGTAAGACACACACACACACACACACACACACACATATATACTGGCAAAATCTTCATACAATTTAAGTTAGTAGGCAATCATAAAAGAAGTGTGCTTACTTATGTATATGCGGTAGCGTCTCATAAATTGACCCTTTAGTGATAGACAATGTGATTAGTCATGTATAGAGAATGCTCTTAATTATTTCAGTCTTTACTATCATATTAGCAGAGTGATCAAGAGGGTCTGATTCAGCTGTCAGTTAGAACTCTGGTTTTGTACTATCATACTAATGAAAATCTAAAACTGTATGACCAAATTTTCAGCTGTGCCTGTTGCCCAGGGCATTGACTGTGCCTGCAAAAGTGTGCAAACTTTTCTACCCATAATATGTGGTTTTCGTGAGCAAACTGGGTGTACAAATGGTCAGGCAGTCAATTATGGATGCATATTTGGAAGTTGGGTTCATTTGATCCATGGGGGTAGGGGGGGGATTCACAAAAGTATTTAGGTATTCAGTGAAAAGTATTCAGTGAAACCAATGGGACTTTGGTGCCTAAATATCTTTGGTTTCAGAGTAACAGCCGTGTTAGTCTGTATTCGTAAAAAGAAAAGGAGTACTTGTGGCACCTTAGAGACTAACCAGTTTATTTGAGCATGAGCTTTCGTGAGCTACAGCTCACTTCATCGGATGCCCATCCGATGAAGTGAGCTGTAGCTCACGAAAGCTCATGCTCAAATAAACTGGTTAGTCTCTAAGGTGCCACAAGTACTCCTTTTCTTTTTATAAATATCTTTGTGAATCCTACCTAGGGAGCTGGCAACTGGTTCCATGCTAACCCCCTGGGGTGAAGTAAATGGGCAGAATTACATGAGGGAGCTTGTTGTCAACAACACGGTATGCCTGATTTTACCCAATGTTATGTGGTCCTGTTCCAAAACCCAATGAAGTTAGTGGAAGTCCCTGCACTGACTTCAGCAGACGTTAGATCAGGCCCTTTATCTTCCACTGTCATAAGTTCTTAATTCACTTTTCCTCTGACTTTAAAAGGAAAAAAGAGCTGACACAGTCACAGTGTGTGTATCATTGTGCTTCTTACTGTAGTCGTGCCTTCCCTTCCCAATTCCAGATGCGACTGTCCTCTAATGTAATTTTCCATCTTACATGAATTCACCAAAAAGCAAATTAAACACAATTACTTATATTGCTGATGAGTTTCATAGAAGTTATGTATTTTTCTAAGGTTCAGACTAGACAATAAATGAACACAGAGACAATGGTCTCCATCTGAATTCTAGCTTGTACTAAACTGATAAAAGCAAATTCCAACTCCTTTACTATTTTGATCAGATAATGTCAATGGAAGTGATTCATATGACTGGGTAATGGTCTTCCATCCCCACTGCAAGATTAATGCCTGAGGAAAGTCCAAGCATTTATAGAGAATATATTGTGATGAAGCCTGGTGTTTATTCTCAAGTAGAGGAGGGAAGAGGTATATTTTCCAGGCTCTGTGCTCAGTTATATTACCAGTATTATACAGGTACCTAGTGATTTATTTAAAAAAAGGCCAAAAGGAACCTGGCAGACAATGAGGAGGCTTGTGTTCTTTGTGCTTTAGGATGAAATTAATTTTGGTGCAAAGAGCCTGCAAAAGGCCCTTTGCACCACTTAAGCCCTGCTTTTAAGAACTTAAATAGAGCTTAATTAATTGATCAGTTAGAGTCTCTGTGTGACAGTGATGCCACTCTTAAGAAGCGTGTCTCAAGACCTGCTCCAAAGTCCATTGAAATCAAATGAAAAACTCCCCTGAAGAAACTCTTATGGGTGAGGGAATGGAGAACTGATTCGTATATCTTCCCACTTAAGCAAAGCCGATTTCTCATGACAAAACTACCGGGTAAACAAATGTATAACACGTGCATTTGCTGCAAGCATTTATACTCTGTTTCTGACAATTGTACTGTTAATATTGATAGGCTACTGAGACGTTCACCCTATCAAACTGGAGTCGAAGGCTAGAGATAAACACCTTGTCAGGGAGATTAGAAATATCCTTCCCGCAATAAGAAGTTTTGAAATACTTGGCACCTCCAAACCGTTGCTCTTGCTCAGTATTTTAATGGGCCTCAGGAATACATAATGTGAAGCAAGGATAAATGAGCAGCATCTGAGAGCAGGGCCACATTGGCATCATGGAAATAACTCCAAGCCTCTTTCAGTTGCATGGGAGAATTTTAACAAAGGGGTTTGACAAACTCTGACAGCTCCATTAAGCATATTATTGACCCTCTCAAGTGAGGTGAAGCTCATGTACCTCTGTCCACTGTTGTTTAGCATCTTTTAATTGGAGCTGGCTACTTTCCAAAGGAAGGCAAAGCTTCATCAACCAAACTCCCACATTTAGACACACATGAAAGATTCAGAGCTAGGTTATTGTGCTGGTCATATGTTACTGTCCACTAGCAATCTACCAAAGGCATCTTTGCAATTTACCAAAGGCATCATGATAGCTGGAAGTGAGACTTGAAGGAGGACAAGGTACTGGCTTTACAGAATAGTTGAAGGAGGACTATCTATTATCAAGGAGAGGCATAGAAAAAGGTGCCAATGCTCTTATGGGAAATGTGGACCAATGCATGATGGAGGCTGGGAACATTTGCCGAGTCGACTAATAAATGGAATATAGCATAATGGAATCGTAGTCATATGATCCCACACTACAGTAAGTGCTAAATCATTGCTGAGGGGTAGGGACCTCCCCAACTCTGTGTGAATTACCAAAAGTATGTGGTTTAGTGACATTGAAGATTACTCTGTTCTATGATAGGTCAGCATTTAGGTCCTGGTTCAGCAAGATAATTATGTAGGCACTTAAAGTTACACCCGATTATGTGCTTTCCTGAATGAGACCCTAATCTGCTGTTGTCCAGTAACCTTTATGTGAGCTAAAGGTCTTTTTTGTATTTCGAAATTCTATCATTTTCTTGCTCTCCTGATGTGCTACAGTAGAAACCATTTTAACTGTTTCCCCTCTTTCCTGCTCTGGCTTTAATCTTCAGGGCTGTGTTCCTTGATTCCATTACCTCCGCCCTCCTAGACAATGTCCTTACCCTTGACTGTAGACACTTGTCAAAAACTTTCTACAAAAATAGCTTTGCAGGAGAAAACTTGCAACTGTGTTCATAAATATCGACATCTAGCAGGGGCAGACATGAGTGCTTCTTAATGACAATCGAGGCAGAAGCAGCACAGTTTTGCACCAAATTTGAGGAGCAAACACTTGACCCAAATTGTGTGACTGTTACTAGGTGGACTACTTATCAGAATCACATGTTTAGTTCAGCATCAGGGAAGTGTTTTTTTCCAGCACTGGCACATGTTGCAATTCAGAACTCATCACTGATAATACAGTCACTGCATTTTACTAGTTGATCTTACTCAAGATGGCTGCAGCATATTATGCTGTCTATGCGATGGCTAAAGCGAAGACAGAAGGATGTTCCTTGTTAATTTCTTTTATTAGCACAGCATTCACTTTTGACAATATACGTTCTTATTATCCAAGTTTCATAAGCTCCTGTTTGGAAGATATTCAGCAATAAAGCAAGAACTTTGATCTTTTTTCTCATGAATGATGGAAGAATTCTTAGATTTATTGCCTAAAATTTCCACTTTATTAAGCTGTCAAGTTTTGCTTGGTGGCATACTACAGAGTGAAATACTAAATTTGATTTAAAGGTTAGAGGAGATATGTGGCACCAACGATCTGCCTTTGAATTGTTTTTGTAACACTAAATAGAGTTTACAAGGAGAGAAAATTGGAACTGGTCAGCATAAGTCATTCCAATCACTGTGTCTTTCAACACAGAGCTTTACTTTTAACCACACTAAAAGATAAAGGCAATGGACAGATTTCTATGTTACTCTGGGATTTATGAAACTCTGATCAAAATTCTGTGACTCTAATTGGAACAACTATGTGGTGTGTTTTTTGGAGGAGGAATCACAAAACACAGGGAAAAAAGGTTTCTGTTTTCAACATTAATTCCGCAATCATAATTATAGAAAATCCTAATTCCAAGAGAGGTACTAATTTGTATCTATCAAAAGGCTAACTAATCTTGCAAGAATGAGCGCTGACCACAGTCCTAAAAGAACTTATTACTTATCTTGAGATCTCTACATCTTTTAATTCACAGCCTAAATAAGGCCCCAGAAGAAATTACTTTCATTTAAAAATAATTTTACAACTCTGAAGCAAAATGTATGATCATTTTAATTAAATATACAGTATATGACAAGGGCCAAGATATAAATTTCCATGAGACCGAAGACTAATTTAATTCTCACATTTAATACATAAAACTCTTGACACATGAAAACTCTTAATATCCTCATTTGCTTCTTAGCAGGGTCCCTTATCATGTACTTTTCATTAGTCACATAGATAAAAGAAAACAATTATAAAACTAACTGTTAGGTCTATATGAGATATTGGATGGCAATGGAATTCAGCATTATATTAAGTTGGATTCTATAATTCAGAAGTAAGGAAAATTAGGCAATTTCTTGCTGTCTCATTAAAAATTGGAAATTCATTCATTAACACTCCCTATTCTCAAGTGGTGTAGAATTTTGCTTTTCATTTCTTGCTTAGGAATTTAAAACAGAGAGGCTCACCTCTAGATTAAGAATTCAGGAAAAGAGCTGAACCTTCTTAAGATTAACTGTTTTATATGATACACTGGCATATGTAGACAACAATTATTTTTAAAAAGCTATTGCTAAGCAAACTGAAACAAGTGAAAATATTGATAATTTCAGCAGAGAGATTTTGATTATAGGAAGCATTCCTTTTTATATGTTAAACATGTCCTAAAAAATTTCCTTTCATGGTACATCCAACTCCTGAAAGTGAGGCAGTGAAGGACAAAGGAATTAGATTCCCTATGGGATAGTAAACTGCTCTGCCACTTATGGTGGGAAATAAATTTTCATTTAATCTAATATTATAGCAGGCCTGAGTAGCACCCATCACAGTAAAGTTGATTTCAGCAATTTTTCTCTCATTTTCTTGATGTATTCAAATAAGTCAAATTTGGAATGAACTTTTAATGCTTGGAGTCTGACAAAACTGTGACTTTCGTTTGCAAAATGATTCAGCTGGTTTTGTTTCACTTGAAATAAAAAAAAAAAAAGCCAATCCCACCTACATTTTTCATCAAACAATGTCCCCCGAAGTAAAAATATGCCTGAAACAGGAAGTTTCAGCCTGGTCTATTAGAGACCACTGCGACTTAAAAATAAATAAAATAAATCAAGCCACGTTTGAAGAAAAAATGCCAGTAGTTTTAAAGTTATGAGCATTTGAATTTTTCTGTGAGGATTCGCACAATGCCCTTTAACTGAAGGTTAATCTGAACTATGCCTTAATCTGAAAATTCAGTTTAGTGGTTCTCAATACAGTCATGATTGAGTTCAAGGAATTTAAAAGCTTTGCTGGCAAAGCCAGCTAAATTTGTAAACTCCCCAAACTGAATATATTTAAATTTCGTTTTTTGTTTTCTATTTTTTTTAAAAAAAGAACAGCTAGGGCGATTAAATAGAAGAATCAGTGCTAATGTGAGTATATGGCTGAGAAATGAAGCACTTGAAAATGCAGACATTCTATAGTGAAGGGCTTGAGCCTGCAAATTTTTACATGTAAAACTCTTACCTCAACTACAGTAGGACTGCTTGCATGAGTAAGTACTACTTGTGTAAGTAAGGGTTTGCAGGAGGGGGCAAAGTTGTTGTTTCTCCAGTGTTAATTTATTGTGTTTCGCATATATGGGGTGAAATTCTATTCACAGTTTATACTAGTCAAAAGCCAAAGACTGCAAAGTCTCCTGATTTACTGTGATCTAATGCAGGAAAAAACCTGCAAACAAACAAACTTGATGCACAAAAAGTGTGGGCTGTCCATAGTCCCTGAATCAAATATTTCCTATCTCACATCCCACTAAAGACCAAAATCAATCCTATGGTTGCCTGAATAAATACTGACTGCAGGTAGCAGCCATGTCTTGAGCTAGGGATACAGTATACAGTTCAATACTAGGAAAACAGCTATTACAGTATAAAAAATATTTAATGTACCTCCTCTGTGGGTATCATTGTGGTGTAAATAGTTCACCCTAGTCAGTCAGCTGTGACAGAAGTGGCTGTCTCTGCATGTTCTGTATCCAAGTCTGCAGACCTTTTAGCAGGGTTACAAATACCTGCAGTTCAGCACTATTTATGGATATGGCCTGCTAATCATTACCTATCGGTAAAAACATTTCAGCTTTAGTACTTGTCAGATAAGCTACCTGAAAACTAACAATGCAAGGTTTCAGTGAGAGCTGTCAGGTGCAAAAGAAAGTTTAAATAAAGTGCTGGAAATCTTTAATGCAACTTGAAAGTGACGGATATTTCAGGGCATGTCAAGGGTAAGGTACAGTTGGAGAATGGGAAAATAGTGACTATGTAAAGCTGCCCTGAGGCCATTTATAAATCATTACGGTTCCTCTGAACAAAGAGGCACTCTGACTAGAACTGACCTCAGCTGTTTTGATTTCCAGTAGAAATGGGCCTGAAACAATATCCTGCAACCCAATATCTCTGAGGTTTGGAGAAGTTCAGATCCCGCTCAGAATGCCACATCTCAGCCTCCTCTCCATAACTGTCTAAATAAGAGGTCCTTTGAAGGTGCTCATGTACCATGGCGATGTGTGTTGAATAAGAATCTCAATAAAATAGATGAGAATGGAACAAAACCACCAGATCCAAACATCCCTGAACTGTGAGATAGTTGGGTTTAGACCCTAATTTTTCAGAGAAGATTTGGTTTTAGTTTGCTGGGGTGTGAATCTTTTGTTAGTATTTTGCTTTGCGTAGATTTCTACCTGCTGAGCTTTGCAAACTCAAAACAAAACCCAGTACGAACTAACAAATTTATCTGGGTTGGGGCCAAAATCATATCAAACCACCAAAGCACTAACTACCCTACAGAAATCTTTGCAAGGAAGCTGATTTGAAGAACAGAATTAAAGACAATTTTATTCTTCTTGGTTTCTCCCCCTATTGTGGAGAGGACATGTTCTAAAGGCTGGACAGTGACCAAGGCCCAAAATAGATAGAGCCCAAATTCCATATGGCAATTGTTCAAAACTCACTGAATCTTCTTGGTGAACGTGGGTTGAGCTCTGAATTTTCAGTGACACCCCCAAAGCAAATGAGTTTCATGATGGCACTTTACACAGCTTTACTGAATAGAACAGATACTGCAAATATGCGTCTCTGTTGATTATTCAGTCACTTGGGATTGCCCTCGGGAACAGCAAAGATGGCATATGACAAATAGGGGGCATGCTCTCTGGATACTTCTAAATAGTTCTATGGACCTGATTCTGCAAGACACTGAGTGTCCTCAACTTCCATTGACTTCAGGAGACTCGGAGGATGCTCTGTTTCTTGCAGAATATAAATGATAAATTAGCTGATTCAGGATCTTTACCCAAAAGAGATGCCCAAAATGGGAAATATTAAGGCAGCACAGAAAAACGGCAAGATTTTCTCAATAGCAATACTCTCAATAGTACTGGAAGAAACAGATACAGGGGCTGACAAACTCTCGTTATTTTGATGTATTGCTGCATTCCTGTCTAAAAATAAAACAAAATGTGTTAAATTAGGTCTGAGATGAAGTACTGAGCTTCTAGTACTAAAATGTTTCAATTATTCATACTGAGATCTGGAAACTAGCAAAGAGATAAACATTGTTGTTCATACACTGACAAAAGTGTGCCAACTGTTAGAAACATGTTTCTATTTCCGAATAATCCAATTAACATTAGGATGTGTGTAAAGTTATTAACACATTGCTCTGAATAAACTAAGTTATCAAACTTCTCTTTCACACATCACACTCAGCTAAATATATAATCAATTTTAGATCCCTCATGCAATATTCCCTTAAAGAAAGATAGTCACCTGGGAACTAACTGACAACTTTTTCTATCTGTGTAATGAATCTATTTGGATAGCCAGGAAAGCATAGAGCCTGTAGATTCCCAGATACAGCTGAGGGAATATTGCACTATAGTTTGTTACAATACATTGGAGATGGTGTCTAAATAGATGTAATGTTTGGATCTGTCAAAGGTAGATGGTTTCTGAGTTCAACTTTTTGGGGGTAGAAGCACAGCTTTGTGTGTAAATCCAGATCTGTATTTGGGATTTTGAAACTCTTTTACCATTAAGTAAGTAAGTAAGTAAGTAAGTAAGTGTGTGTGTGTGTGTGTGAGAGAGAGAGAGAGAGAGAGAGAGAGAGAGCAAGCTTTGGATCTAAGGCTTCGGTTTGGAGCCATCTCTAGAAAATAATGAAAATATTTGCAATAGACTTGATATTAGTTAATCCTGAGCCGAGCATGCAAGCAAGCCACCCCCATCAGAACCACTCCCACAGCATATAGCCAAGTAACCACAGTATTAAACAGGATTCTGATGATCTTCGGTAAAAAAAAACCCCAAACCATAGCCTGGGGCCTTCTAGCTCCTATCAATATCAATGGAAAGATTTCCATTCACTTTGCTGAGAGCTGGATCAGGCTCCATGAGAGCCAATGAACTCTTAAGAAACAAGATCCTGTTATCCAGAAATAAAGGTCTAGAGAAGAGAGAGGCTGACAGTATATGACAAGTAAGCACTACTTATACTAAAATGCAATAGTTCTCAAAACTTTTTATGAGATTGTCTGATGTTCTTACAGCACAAAGGACCCAAATACGACTGTGAAGCAAACACAGTTAGTGATTGATTCAAGGATTAAAAGTTCAGCTCTGTTGAAAAATCATTCACCTGTCTATAGCTATATTTATTTACTATTGATTAACATTAATTGCGTAAGACTCTGACCACTGCAATATCTGTCTGATTTTTATCTGTCATGAAAACTACTGGCTTATCCATCCAGACATTGCAAACTTTTTCAAAGATCATAGCTCTGTTGCTGCACAGATTATCTAATTATATAGTATTCACCTGTAAAGAAAAATGCCTCAGACATGAGAACTATACACATAAAAGCAATAATTAACATTATGATAGCGTTTTTATAATCTGTAAAGAAAGAACTAAGACACACATTCAAAAATTAGAATGTTAGAACCAAAGCCCCTTGCAAATAGCATCTGTAATTTAATGTTAGCAGTGTTTGATTTGTCATCTACATTTTGATACATTTAATGAAAAGAGTGGAACTTCTCCTGGAAACAGAGTGCTGATATTTATTTAAGTCACAGTTTGCATAGCATCTTTATGGTAGTCCAAGAACCTCAATGACTTCTTAAGAATACTAGAAAAAAAAACTGGAGTATTTTGAACTGCCCTATGAATACAACAAAGGAGCACTAGTCTTAGCAAAGGACAAGGACCTTATTATTATTCTTTGCATGAGCATTGTACAGGCTGCAAGCTAATCTTTAATGCAAGGGGTTAGATCAGAGGAGTCAGGAGTAGGATCTCCCCAGCAAGTGCACTCCGAGACTTTAGGAAATTCTCAGCCCCTATGATTATTCTAGCAGCTGTTACACGAGGGAGGGGTATGTTTTGCCTCTCATCTTTGGCATGAAGGACTGCTGTCTGGCTGTTTTCCTGAATCCCCCTAAAATTCCTGATGGGTATGGGGCAGTGACACCTACCTGGTACCCATCCCCAGTGCTGAAAGTCAGGGACCAGCTCTTTGGTTTCCCGTGTCCCTTGGATGGAGGCAGAAGGAACGTTAGGTTCTTGACTGCAAAACAAATCTGTAGTTGCCTAGGACTTCTTGGCTGTCATCATAGACCCTTAGTACTTTATGGTGATATCAGGGACAGAACTCAGACACTCCTGCTCCAAAAGCACAGGTCAACTTCCGCTAAGGAAAACTGTCCATCAGCTCTTGGCAGTACAGTGACTATGACAGAGAATTAAACAATTCTGGTTAACCAGTAGAGCCAAATAGTGCACATACTAGCCAGTTTCTTACAACTGAGAATAACTATTTAATATAGTGCTGTGTGCTTTTACTTGCCATTTGCAAATGCAAACAGCCCCTGTCTATGAAACCCAGCTAGAAGAGCAACTACAAACTAGACCGATCCCTATCAAACTATTAAAACAATGAAATAATATATATCATAGTCTCAAAATGACTTACACAAATCTTTGTTCACCAACAGTGATATCTGTTAACAGCAAAATTAACTTTTGTTACATTCCTTCTCTGACTACATTTGCCAGAGTTCATTTTTGAAGCTCTCCAGATCAACCAGAACAGATAAATTAGATTAACTTAGGTTCACTGGCCAAGACAAAAACATAACTCTGAGGCTTATATTAAGGCATGATTTGAAGAACTTCATATAACCTGCCATACACTGGAGGATAATAATAAAAGAAAAGAAATATAAAAAAACCCACCCTCTTAAATTCTTACAGAGCAGGCACTGTCTGCTGCATGTGAAAAAGACGGCACTCGAACCTCAGATACACAGCATGGACCAATCTTTACCTGGAAAAATACATCCCCAAATGAAAGGCTGGGCCTTCTGCCCTTACTCATGGGAGTAGCCTGACTGACATTACTGGGACGATACCCTTGAGTGAAGGGCACAGATTAGCTGAAAGTCTTTGAGCCTCATGGGGTGACATTTGTAAATTTTGTTCACATAGCTTAAAGTGAGCACAAAAGACAAACACACATGACCTAAAAAAAGTACGTCAACGCCTCAACAACAGGAAGAGTGAGCAGAATGAAGAGAATAACAGACGACAGTAAAGTCAAACCTAAGCTGTCTTTAGTTATGGGTCCAATCTTATAAAATTTGCACCCATTTCAGGCCCCTTGACGACAATGATAAATGTGAGTGATAAGGACTATGCATACAGGTAACAGTTTGCCAACTGGTGCTATATCTTACTGACCCCAAATATACAAGAAGCAGATCCTGCTCTTATTCGTATCAATAATTCTTCAGCGTCCTTAACTTGTGCTGTATAGAGCGATACATTTAACTGCATATTTTACAATGACACTGGGATAATGCTTGATTTACAGAACAGGTACAACTTGGGCAGAGGCAGTACAAGTTCAAAGCCATGCGCTGCACTGCTTTGGAGGGGAGGAGGTAGGTGAAGGGCCATCCTGATTTAGTGGACTATTATGACATTTAATGCCACAACCAACGTTATGGTAAGTGTCCAAAGGGGTTCTGTTAAAAGCCTCTGCCCTACTTGGGACTGACTCCCTGTGGTTGGACAGGGAACAAGTCTTGGAATGGCATCAGGTGGAGTCAAGGAGCAGCCACTTGTCTGGGTACGTCTACACTTGGAGCCGAAGCTGTAATTTCCAACTCAGTACACATGTAACATGCACTGATTGAGCTAGCATGCTAAAAATAGTAGCATGGAGGCAGTGGCAGGACCTGTGGGATGGGCTAGCCGTCCAAGCAAGTACCAAGGGTCTTGGATGGGATTGTGCTCTGGGCAGGTAGCCCGAGCTGCACTGCTGCGGCGACTTGGGCGGTGGGTGGAGCCCCCCGGCCCCACCCCTTCTGCCCAAGCCCCTCCTTGTGGCTGGAGCCCTGAGCTCCCCCCCCCGCCCGGCCGGAGGAGTCCTGGGCTAGCTGGAGCCGCCCCAGCCGCACCATGGCTCCCCCTCTGAGACCCAAAGCCACCCCGCAGGAAAAGCTATTCTCTCTTCCTGAAGAACCTGAGCTTTTGATATGCATCTTGCAGGCTCTGCAGCAGCTGAGGAGATGGTATGTGCTATTCAGCTTCCTGGGTTCATCAGTAATCTCCCTGGAGGGAAATTACTGATGAACCCAGGAAGCTGAATAGCACATACCGTCTCCTCACCCGCCCTGGAACCTGCATGAGACATAATAATAAGCAAAAACTTCCCCCATGCCAACCTCCAAAACCTGCAACCAGGCAGGGAGGCTTAGCCTCCCCTGGCCTATTATACCCACTGCCTTTGTGTGGCTACACTTCCAGTCATAGCGTGTTGTATAGCTCAGTCAAAGCTAGCACACATACATCTATCCACAGTGGAAGTTACACCTCCAGCTCCAAGTGCAGACATGCCCTCCACTACTGGTGATACTTCAGCCAGGAAACACAGTAGAAGTTAATGATGTTAGGAGCAGTATTAGCTTCTGTGCTTCACTGTCCTTTCCCTGTGGGGACGGAAAAAGGTTTTGCTTAGCAGGGACAGAGAACAGCAGCAATAGAAGCCTGACTCCTGAGTGCTGGAGCTCTTTTCCATGAAATACTCGGCTTTGTGGGGTGTTAAGGACTGCCCCTTTTGCCCCCATGGAACCAAATCCCATTTCTGCCAGGAAGATGTAGTCAGTAGAAACTGTTAGCAAGGAGAACATATTGCAGAATCCTCTTTCCTCTTGTGGAGATTATCATGGGGAGGAACCATCCCTCTGTATTTTATCAAACTATGCCACATTTCACATTGATGGTTCTAGCTGTCTCTGTGCCACAGAGAGAGTTTAATACAGTACCAATGTGCCTTAACCTTGGGCTCATTGTGAAAAAACAACTATTCTGATAGAGAGAGAGATAATTCATTTTCTCTGGCAGGCCTGTCTATAAGGAGCAGGTAATGTGTTTTAACATAGTGACTTTCTTTGGAAATTTTCCTTGACATGTTTGAGCTGGTTTATGAACAGGAAAGGTTAAAATCCTTGGCAGAAATTTAAATTGCATTAATGTTCTCTTAACACTACCACAGATGAACTTTATATAAGAAGCCAAAAACAGGTATTTATGGAGGACATTGGTGACAGGGCTGCTGTGAAAATAGAGACGAGGAAAAAAAAATCACCAAACAGAAAAGAAATGAACCAAAGAAATCAGAAATGGAAAGTACCTTTTACATACTCTGGCGGAGAGATTAAGTATGGCATTACTAATGAAGACTTGGAGCAGAAATATACCCATATTTTCCAGTGCTCTGCCTGGGCATTAATCAAAAGCTTTGGAATAGGACAAAAGAGCAATTTAAAGTACAAAACAGCCAAGAGGAAAATTAATCCAACTGCAACCAGGCTTTAGGAAATTTTGCAGTTGCTCCAACATTTTTATAATGTTCCAGAGTTTTACCAAATGAAAGTTACTGAGCAATCTCTGTGGATGAAATGCAATGCTGTTCAGAAAGCCAGCACACAACCCTTTCATCACTGTAGTCCTAGCTGGCAGGTTGAAATGGGGCCAAGGCCTTTTTGTGGCCCATCATGAAGGACTTAATTTTACTCTGTGTGCAGTTTCTATGATATTTCTTCCTGCCCTATTAACACAAAATGTGACTGTGAAAACCTTCTATAAGCAGCATGAAAGCTCTACCCAAAGCATGACTCTCCAATGTGTGAAGTCAACATTTAGCACTGAATCCTTAATTTTTTTGCCAGGTTGCTGGAAGCATAAATATTGCAGCATTGCTAAAATCTCATGATTTTATCAACAGTCTTATAATACTTAGTGTTTTTTTTAAAGCACCAGCTCCCAGGGTCATGCTATTTTGACCAGTAGTAGAGCCAGGGATTTGAGCAGTGGGGGGATGGGTCTGTAAGGGGTGTGTGTGTTGGAATGCGATGTGTCATTGATGGTGCCACCTTCAGTTATATCTATTGGCTTCAATTATACCTATACAGTTAAAGGGCATCTGGAGTTGTCCCCCGGCCCATAATTAGCTCTGTCACTGATTTTAAGAGAATCTCAGTTTTCATTTTTAAAAAATTAAGCAAGGTTTTAGCTGTTGTGGTTATGGAATAAAAAACATGACCTGAGTGCTGAGAAACCAGAAGTAAAATATTAAGAACACCTAAATGATTGTTATTTTTTTTTAACAAACCATGATTAACATGATTTCTGAATGCTTGGGATTGGCAATACTGATAAATAGCTTATTTGGGGGGAAAACTGAAATGGGATCTAATCCAGTTGGAGAAACTTTAAAAGGCCTTGACAACACAGAGCTATACCGGAGTGGCTGGTTACTCAGTATTATTAGCTTTGGAATATTGAGGTGGGTGCTGGTAGGCAGAGGTGATGCATGGGCGGGGCATACAGGGTCATGTGCCTCCCCAGAGTGGCAGCTTGGCTTGTACTGAGCATGCTCACATGGATTGAGCATGCTCAGTAACATCTGCTGAAGCCACTGCCCTCACTCTGCCCCCCACCCTATCAGCTGGTACAAGTTGTCTCTGCTGGTAGGCTAGATATTTTTAAATCACCAGTGAATGGACCACACCCTGAAAAGCTTCCCATTAAAAACCAGTAGGAGTTTCTCCAAAGTGCTTGGGCTGGCACAATTGCATGGCGTGATTCTGCCAGCACAATCTGCCGTGTGTAGTGCTCACCACTATGAGCAGCACCCACTATCTTCAAACGGCAAGTGTTTGTTCAAGTGTCTGCCATTGCTTTGCAGCCTGGCTGCCTTCCATATGTTCGGCCATCTTCTTACTTGTTTTTTTCCCTGCTGCCGAATGTAAATAGGAAGAAAACTTCAAAAAACCTTTGGGCATGTTTATAGAATGACTGTGGATTAGGTTGTGACTCAGCAACATCTCTGAGGGGCGGTGCATTAATTGCACAAAGCCAGGAGTAGCCCCAGGGTGGCTTGTGTGTATCTCTGAAGCAACTCTGTGCAGCAATTCCTCCCTGCTTCCTCGTGGTTGGGGGCGAGGCAGAGGAGGAGTTTACTGCTGGCCTGGATCCACAGTAAACCACAGCACACCCTGCACTAGTTCAGGTACTCTGACCAGTGAATAGAGGATGGCGGGCAGAGCCATGAATCTTCCTATTCCTCATCTCAACCTTTCCCACCCACCCACTTACTAGGATCCAGGTAGTCCACATAGTGATTTCAATGGGGCTCTCTCTCTCCATTACTCCTTTGCATGGGTCGCTAATACAAGTTACAGTGCAGCTCTTTCCTGGGAAAGATACAGAACAGGGGTTCTCAACCAGGGGTCTGGGGCCTCCTGGGGGGCTGCAAGCAGGTTTCAAGGGGGCTGCCAAGCAGGGCTGGCATTAGACTTGCTGGGGCCCAGGGCAGAAAGCCAAAGCCCCGCCACATGGGGCTGAAGCGCAGGGGAGATACCCCGCCATCTGGCACTGAAGCTGAAGCTTGAGCAACTTAGCTTCGTGGGGCCCCCTGTGGCATGGGGCCTGTGCAATTGCCCTGCTTGCTGCCCCCTAATGCTGGCCCTGGCTTTTAAATTCAGAAAACCAGTTGTTGTAGCACAGGTGGGCAGTGGATTTTTATAGCATGTTGGAGGGGTGGGGGAGGGGCTCAGAAAGTAAAAGGTTGAGAACCCCTGATATAGAAGACCAGAGCCAGGATGCTGTTTACAATCAGTTTTCTTCCCCCCGTTAAGAAGTAATTCACTCCTGCTCTTTTCTCAGGACACATCCACTGGCTCCTCCAGACTCATGGGCAAACCTTGCTACAGCCCTGGGTTTCATTTTGTACAAAATTTAGGGGTAATTTGCTTTTTAAAACTAAGCTCCAATTTGTCTTCTCTTTTTCAGTAACTCTAGGAACCTCCAGAGGGAATTTTCAACCAAAGTCTTTAGCGCTTCAGCACATCATGAGAGGCCAAAAACTCCAACAACAAATACTCTTACATCCATGCAAGAATTAAGAGACAGGCTGACTGAGACTTAGCCTCCTTACTCTTGGGCACTATTTGCTCCCACAAAAAATGCATCCATAATTTTGAACCCACAGGGGAATTGCAGTGGAAAAATCTCAATAGGAACCAGTCTAGCTTCAGCAATCAGGTAGCTAGTTGGATAAATCCTAAAATTTGTGCCTGCAATGAATTGCAAACAAAAATGTTGTGGATACATTTTTGGGAGGCAAAAATCGTGAGCTCAGTCATTGAAAACTGTTCCCATAAAAGCCTTTTCTAAGCACTGAGACACTGATGAGCCGCTCCATAAGTGCAACTCCAGTCTCAGTTGTTCTTGCAGCTGGTGTACTCTCTCTTGTGTAGGGCATAATGTCTGGTGGGACAAAGACACCAAACTAGCCCTCACAGTCCTCACTCACAAAACCTGCAGGATACTGGAGCATATGGTCCCCATGCAGATCACAGCTCTGTGGGACACATTTCTTCAAACCTTCCCTCTTTTCTGCATCAGAACCACACCAGTTCTGCCAGGTCAGTAACCTCTGCAGCCACGCAGCTGGGAACAGGATTGATTTCATTTGAAAGCATTCACTGAAGGGAAAAGGCCTTACCTTCCACAAGATATTGGAACAAGGTAAGCATGGAATTGCATTTATTTTCCTTAGTTCCCAAGGGATGTGCCCAAACTGAAAAACCATATCCAGAGCCCAAATTCACATCTTTTTGGCATCACTGAAATAAATGGCAAAGCAGAACGTTAAATCTACACCCCTACTGTACCTGGGGATAATTGGATTTGAACCCAGAGATGAAGGTGTGGTTTAGGCCCGTCTCTAGTTCCCAGGCATGGAATTTTGATCAGCTTTGCATTTCATTGTGAATTTCTGTGGTACTATCAGACCCAGAGACATTTTGCGATGTGAGACATTAAAGCTGGGTTGGAGTGGATGATAGTTGTTTAGAGCAGACAAATGTGGACTGCGTGCCGAGACTATAAAGCAACAGCTGCACTTTAATTAAAACTTATGCCCTATATATCTTTGAGTGTTTGAGAGTTTCTTTGTTTTTAATGAAATTTTTAGATAAAGGGAGCTTTTTAAATTACGCTTCTAGCTGGTGGTGCACTCCTTTCTTATTCATTTTTTGCTATCATGACTTTTTTCAATTTACATTAACAGATTAGGCCATATCAGAGCTCACGAGTTTATTAAAGGTGACGGCAGCAAAACACAATACTGTTTCTTGATCTACTCAGTAACTGTAGCGTTAGTCACAGTATGCACCGCACAGACACAGAGTTTTCCTGACCTATAGGGATATTAAGCATATTTGACAAACAATAGTGAATGAAGCCTCAACACGTGCCCATTAATCAAATGCCTCAATATTTACATAAATTAATATTATTATTCTCATTCTATGGATTGGGGGAACTGCTACAAAGAGCAGGGCTTGTGGAAATTGACCAGAATAGCCATTGTGAAATAAGCTTATTCCACAATACTATATAGCTATTCTGGTTCATTTCTTTATGTAGACAAGCCCTTAGATTTTAAAAGGACTGAGCGTGACCACAGCTCCAGTGGAAGTCAATGGGAAGTGCTTTCCACTAGTAGGTCTAGAAAGAAAAACCTGAAGCACTGAGTCAATTGACTGAGGTTTGCAGTATTCAGGCTGCGGGGATAAAAATGCAGTGTAGATATATTTGGGCTCAGGCTGGAGCCCAGGCTTTGAAACCTGCCGATGGGGGAGGATCTTGGAATCTGGACTCCAGCCCGAGATGGAATGTCTACAGTGCTATTTTTAGACTTGGAGCCTGAGTGCCACTTGCCTGAGTCAACTGACCTGGGCTCCGAGACTCAGAGCCATGGGTTTTACTTGCAGTATAGACCGACTCTCACTTGCAAGCATGGAAGTCTGGAGAAAGAGGAAACCAAAATAAAAGTGTGAAGGGGGGGAGAGGGGCAAGAAACGCAAAAGAAGCAAAATGAAAAGGGCAAAAATTTACAGCCATTTTCTTTCTTGTGGTAATTAAAGTAAAAGATTCCTTTGTTTACCTTTGTACAAACTATCATGCAGACCAAATTTTCTGTTTTCACATGTGGGAAGTTATAAAATTCTAGTCATTTTACCTTGCAAAGCAGATAAACTTGGTTTGCTTTAGGCCTTCAAGAGCCAGGCAGGAGAAATGAAATGAAGGTCAGGAAGATTTATTCCTTAGAGCCCTGAGCATGGGTGGATAAACTCACTCTTTCCTGTTCAAATTCAAATATCTTGCAAACTGCTTGCTGCAACTTTAATCTTCATGCAAAATAACTGCTGAGTATAAACAGTGCTTACATCAATCTTTCTATAAATGTAAGCAAAACAGTCTATAGAAGTATGAATAAAGATTTGATTAAGAAGTGACAGCAGAAATTTGTGATAATGAAGGGATGAACAGTGTTGGTTTGGAGACTTGCCAGCTACTTGCAATTAATTTTGTTAGCAAGTCACCAGGATACCTGCTGGCTTAGAAACTGAGTGGGCATTTTGCTACCCAGGCTGGGTGGGATCTGTGAAGAATGTGGGAGAGATCTATAATATTTTTTATAATTATTAGGTGAGCCTGTGTGTGTTTGATAGTTATTGTGTTGCTTACTAAAGGATAACTAAGGATTAAGTCAGTATTAGGTGGTTTTTGCACACCTGCTTCATTCTGTGTCTGATTCCAACTGGCTGTGCAAAATAAAAAGAGCTATACAGCACCCTACTCAGACTCTCTGGTCTGGGAAGCTCAGCCCTTAAAGGCACAGTCCTCAATATCAAAACCATTGCTTAACTGCCAATAGAGAGGTCAAGGCCCTCCTGCCAGACTGCTTCAGAGTCAGAGACCCTAAGGATCCAGGGTCCATGGCAGACTGCCCTGAAATCAGGTCTCCATTTCCTTTCATGGAAAATTTAAAATTTTGTTTTTGTTCTGAATCAGACCAAAAATCAAATTCTGAAACATTGGAATCCTCTGCAAAATGGAATCACTTTTCTCTGCCCTGCTCTGCTTCTGCTAATTGAGCTAAAGGAGAAAGCTTTATTTGTCAGATCTAGAGGGTGAGCAGTATTAGAACTTTTAAAGTGCACGAGTAATGACCCTCCATGCTGGGTCATTAGCAGGAATAGCACAGGCCTCTACAACTTGAGCTGAAAGGGCAAATCCATTAGTTGGTAATACCAGTAGGCGTCTATCTACATCTGCCCGGGCAAACAACTGGAAAGGGATATTGATGCACTTTTCCAATGTATTACACACAGAGATATTTGCACCGACACATTGTGAACACGTGTACATACATGCAATAGTCTTACCCTGAAAAATGGATTCTTGAGTGTTCCAAATGACCAGACTTTTGCCCTCTTAAGATGAATACACTAAAGGACACAGGTATAACTGTCTGAAAAAGTAATTGACACAGCCAGTATTCTTTTCCAAAACAAAGTATCTTGTTACTAATGTAGCTAATAATCCTCAATACAGATTATTCTAAAAAAATCCTAAACAAGGCACAAAATCCCTCACACAAATCCCCTATTGCAAGTTTAAAGAGCATTCAAACTATAACAGCATACAGTCTAAATAATGCTGAGCAAAGCATTTTGCTACAAATGGCCAGTCTGTAACAAATCGCTGACAGCAGTTCTTAAATTTGTTCTAAATCAGTGGTCACCCAACTGTGGGGCATGCCCTCCTAGAGGGGTGCAGAGGAACATTGGCGCGTGAAGGGGTACATCGTGGGGCCTGGTGGGAGGGGGGGAGGAGAAAGGGTGTTGGAAGGGAGCACCACACAGTCCCCACTCTAACCCCAGCCCAGCTCTGACCCCAGCCACATCTCCACTCTGCCCCCTGCTGCACTCCCAGCTCCAGCTCTTGGCCCAGTTCGGCCCTGGAGCTCAGCTCTCCTTCCCTAGACCAGCTCCCTCTGTAGCCCCAGCTCCTCCCCCATTCCCTGTTCTGCCCTCAGCTCTGCCTTCAGTCCAAGCTCCTTTGCTGAGCCAACTATGCTGTAATGGGTGGTGGGGGTGGGGGTGTGTGTGTGGCATGAACAGATTCCAGTACTGGTAAGGAGGGGAACGTTCAACAGGAAAAGTGGGTACCACTGCTCTAAATTTTGTATAGAAAGTTGCAATTAATAACAGTATTTTATTCATTCTTATTAACACTCTCCCCCCCACCGGTATATACTACCCTACACTATATGCTAGATGATAAGTAAAAACTAACAGGCTTACTTTATAAAACCTTTTAGAGTTGCTACTGTTTGTTGCTGAAGTGGTTTTTTCCAAGTGTTCTCCCTAGGATTCTAAAACTGACACACACTCTCTCGCTCCAGAATTTTGTAGTTGTTGTTACTATTGCTATTATCCCCGTTTGGTTATCTCTCTTTCAGCAGATTCTTTTGCTCTATTGAGTTTTAAGAGCAGCCAGTACCTAACAGGCTTTGTTACACCTACTGTATGAGAAGACTTTGAAGTGCATGTGCAAATCTAAAACTGGTCCAATATTTTTTCTGTAACAGACAAATGACATGCTGTGCTTTTATATAAAGATCTTTGAATGAAAGTGCTGACGGTGGTGCTAGTAAGATGCAAAGTTTTAGCCCTTTGTATGACTCTTGAGCATGAAGAAAGGCAAGAGAAAAGGTGTATAAAAGGAATTGAATAAAAGGAAACCAAATGAATCATTTAATAAAGGGTTGATTAAACCTGAAAAGTTGTTACACCTCACGTTTTTCATTAGCAGGCATATTTAGATGATTTCATTTTTTCTTGATCCTCCTTCAGAGGCAGTGTGTAATTTCATTAAGAGGCCCACTCCAATTTCTACTGAATTCAGCGAGAGTCCTTGCATTGCCTTAAATGGTAATCAGAGCCAATCTGTATAGAAGTAGTAATTCTTTTTGATGAAACCTCACTAGAATTGTGTAAATCCTGTATCAATCACTCTACTATGATAGGCCCTGCAGAGAGTTTGGGATATGTTTAACTTTATGCATATAACTAGTCACCTTGAGCTCAGTGAGGTTACTCAGGTTCATCTTTGCAGGACTGGGGCCCTGGTTGGAAACTGGTTCCAATAATTTGTCTAGGTTTTACCTTCTCTTCGCAAAAGTTAGGTATAACCACTTTATTGAGGTGTCTTGCAGGGAATCAGTTAATGATAGTGATAACTTCTGGCTTATCAGGACAATATTAGCAATTAATGGGGATGTATTTGGTCAGTCCCAAGTGATTAAATGATTCTAAATACATTTGAAATTCTAATCTATGATCTTTAACTACAAAAGTTACCGAATAAAGTTCAAAGTGCAATAAATAAAGATAGCGAATATCATTTTATTTTTTCTATCATTTCATTTTAGTTGTTCAACTAGAACAGGACATTAGCACATCCTCTGGAGTTTTCTAAAGTAGCTATTTTGGATTTTACTGAGTAGCTGAAAACTAATGAAGTGATATTCCAAATTTTTGCAGTGGTTTCATTCTAATAAAACTCCCCAAAATTCCAGGCTCATATTTGTACAGCCAGTTATTGTGATGGCATGCACACGTGCAGGAACTGTAGTGGTAAGAAAACTTTCGCATGTACATATGCAAATGCCAAATTCTGAAAATTCAGGTGCAGTTGTTTATATGAAACTTATCTGAACTCTTTCAGATTTTTGAGTCTGCAAAACTTAACAGGAAATCTTTTGAGAACAGCTCAATTGTGAGTGTGTTTATGGTACAGTACTTCCTGACAGATATAGCACATCAACAACCTCTCTCATGGTATCTGCAGTCCCAGGTGGAATCAGAAAGAGGTGAAAAGGAAATAGCAAATCCGAAAAAGTTAAGTCTAAAATCTAGTGTTCAGACTGAGATTTGGGTCAGTTTTTATTTTATCTACACTGTCCTATACAACTCTAATAATACAATGGAATACACATTGGAAATACATAGTCTTGTTTAGACTAAAACAGTTCCACCAAGGCAACAATGCATTTTATCTGCTACTGCCTCGGCACAAGCCACTTCATCTATCAGTGCCCTACTCTCCCTATCTGTAAGCTGGGGATAACGATATTCTTCTTTGTAAATGCTTTGAGATCTCTGGCTGAAGTGCTAAGCATTATTTTTATTATACAAGTACATTAACTTTTATGACAAAAGTTGATTAACTCCAGTGCTAGGCAAGAGCATAATCATTTGAAGGAATAGCTTTTCAGTACACTATGCCATGTGTATGGAAATAAAAAATATCCCATCAGTAAGTTCTTTATATAAGCATTCCAGTGTTCCGGAATGGAATAATTTGTCTAATGAAGGCAGAGTCTATGGTCCATACCAAAATATGTTCCATTATACAGCAGAACGATGGAAAAACATTTCTCACAAAGGACTCAGCATATGGAAAGAATCATATTTTAGTGCAACAAAGACCACCCGTTTAGAAATTTCCATTTTATCTCTATTTAAGTAGTGGTTGAATTTCTTAGTTTTCCTAAAAGATTTTCAACGGAAAGTGTTTTACTTTTCCACAGGTTTATAGCATTATTTGTGACATTGTTCCGCTACTTGGCTACTCAGCCTGTATTTGGAAATAAAGTGAATATGTTGTAATTCCAGGAACTGGAACTCTATTGATGGATCTAGGGATGATTCCTGAAATGGAACTGTAAATATCTGCAGCAATTAATACAGAAACTAATCTAAATGCAGCTAGAGAAGACAGGATTGAAACATTAACCACTGAGATCCTGCAGTCATTTCAATCAGCTATGAAAAAGTAAAGTATATTTAATGTGGAGCGAGCAAAGGGAAGAATCAAAACGATCTTTCCAGCTTGTAACAAATATTGCAAGATGTAAAGATACCCTATGTTTTGTTTTTTAAATAAATCTTGACTGCACTGCTCAGCCCATTTAAGGTTAGATGCTGTCTAGTAAGAGCTAAAATACTTTTTCCTCTTAAAGCCTGGGATGCAGTTTTTATGGTAAAATATTATCTGCTATATGGGGTCCCATCAACACCTTGCCCAGTGCATACACTCTTGTCTTTAGTCACACCAGCAGTGAAGTCAGGTAAATAGGACTCCTTTCATTGGGAGCTGAAGTCAAAAGCACCTTGCCTGCAGGGCCGGCTCTAGGTTTTTTGCCGCCCTAAGCAAAAAATTTGCCGCCCCAAGCTCCGAGAGCGCACCTGTCCAAAAAACAAACAAAAAAAAGAGGATGGCCAGAATGCCACCCCTGGAACTGTGCCGCCCCAACCACGTGCTTGCTTTGCTGGTGTCTAGAGCCGGTCCTGCTTGCCTGATTGGCACTTCCATCTCCTGCTCCTGACCCAATGTTCAGTACGTCTTCTTTTCTGAACCACCTGCACAAAGTCCAAAATAATATGAACTATTTAATTTCATTGATTAAAACAAGCCTAAGAGGGAGAATACATTAAATGTGTGGCTAATTAAAGCCAGTGAATGAAATCCTAGCCCCACTGAACATAATAGGAGTTTTGCCATTGATTTCGATGGGGACATTATTTTATCCATGGTGTCTAACTTTAAGCACTCAATTTTGAACATTTTGGGCCCAGTATTTGTGAATAAAGCTACCATCATTCAACTCCTGATAAAATGAACAAATCAGAGTAAAGACTCATTATTAAACAAAAATGCACAGTGATGGAATAACTGTATGATATGAAATAAGATACAGTAATAACTGTACTATTTTAAAAACATGAAAGAGCATCATTTTCTTTATAAAAACACTTGGAATCTTTCTTTGCCTCTTTTGGGAACATTAAACTCAGACAACTCTGCTAAAATATTAAATCTTCCACAGATTTATGGTTACTAGTAAATAAATATATTAAGGGGGGAAGGTACCTAAACTGAGGTATTATTGGCATTGAGGGACCAACATTATTTTCAGACTCCATATCAGTATCTCAGTTGAAATTTTCTTTTGCATGTTTACGGTCTTTTTAGTAGACAATATCTATCCATGACTATTTTTGTTATTTCCTTTATCTTTTTTCTTGAAAAATTCTATAATTTAGTATTTTCCCCGAAAGATTGGTTTGAAGAGCTTTCTTTCCCCTTTTTTTGTGATGCAGCACCAAATCATGCTCATGCACATAGTGAAAAAATAAAAAAGAACCAAAGTTTGTCAATAGATCAGAGATCCTCCAGGGAGATATTTTTATATTTTAATTTGTGTTATTTAACATATTTGCATAAATTCTCATTATAGCATTATGTTTCTGTTACTCTCTTAGTAATTGTCTTCCAATCTTTGCTCCCCCAAACAAACAACTGTATTATTTGTAATTTTATGATCAATACAGAATTGTTTTTAAAAAATCCTTAATCAAGATGAAACTGCAAAAATTCAAAGGGAACCCTTCTGGTGCTACAATGAATGACTAGAGAGTTTGGATGTGGAAGAAAACAAATAGGAACATTGGATCTGCCCTACAGATCAGAGCTTTGGTTCCGCAGCCCTACTATCCTGCCTTTGGATACCTGATGGTTCAGAAGAAGGCAGGTCCCATAGATCATACCTGGCCAGTTGTAGGCAAGTCTGGCAGAATTATTATTAAACATTTATATTGTAACAACACCTTCAAGATTCAAACAGGTCAGGATCCCTTTAGGTTAGACACTGTATAACCATAGCCAATCAGAAAATAGGTGCATTTAGCAGGGCTAATTGGGAAATATTGTTAGTGGGGGAGTCGGTTTCCTCCCCAACACCTATGGAAATCATCTCAAGCCCTGATTTTCAGACATGCATACACAAAGGCATACACACACTACCACAGTAGTGGGGGGGGGGGGGACATATAAACTTGCCAATTGCATTAAGTAAATAAATAAGATTTGCAGATTGCACACATCAGTATTTGCACTATTCAAAAATACAGGAATGTATAAAGGCATTTAGTAGATATTGGGGAGATCATGTCTTAGGTAAAATTGACAGGTTTTCCAGCAACTCCACAAATGGCCTGTTAGACATACAGTTAGTTGCATCATAGTAAATTACATGATTGTTCATGTATGGCTGCAAAATGCACTACACATTTGGGCCCACAATTCTGGAAACCTGCGTCTTGTTTAATCTAATATAGCTAATATCACTACAGATGATGTTATTGATCATCTAACTATCCTGTTTATTGGCCAGATTTGAAGACCTCTGTGTAAGATCCAAAGCTTATCTGTCTCACCAACAGAACTTGGTCCAATAAAAGATATTACCTCACCCACCTTGTCTCTCCGCTATAGCTATCGTGTCATTTTAAAACCCAGCCACAGTATTTGAGTAGCTGAGCTCATGCAGGCTGACCACAGGATGGGAGAGAAGAGAAGAAAACCATGACACCAGGTTGACATATTTACATATGGAAGTTACCTGCTAGGTCACCATTTTAAATGAAATTTGTTCTCATTGGTTTCTCCCAGTTAAAATATTATTTAATTATTTTAAAGACCGAACCTACCACACTTTTGAAAACAATGGCACATATAGCTTGGCAATAGAGAAAAAAATCTCCCATTGCTCTCTGTAACACAGAATATGTAACAATTAAATGTTTTACACCCTGGAGATTAGAATGCATTAGTCATTTATCTGTGAATAAATTAGTTAATAGCCGTTTAGATTAATTTGTGCCCTTAGTCACACCACTTGATGTGCATATGCAATTGTGGCAGCTATGCATATAAATTAGGCATGCAATTAAGCATGTTTATTGTGTTTCTCAAGCAATTAAGACTTTGCACAGTTTAGTGGTTAGAGAGCCAGGCTAGGAGCCAGGTGATCTGAGGTCTATTCCTGTTTTACCAAAGGTTGCAAAATAGCTCCATGGCAAGTACTTAGAGCCAAATTTTCAAAGATATTAGGTAGGTACCCAGTGGGAATTTCAAAAGGCCCTTACCAGGTTAGGAACTTAACTCCAATTAAAATCCATCAGCATTAGGCAACTAACCTACCTAGGCATCTTTAAGCTCCTAAATTCCTTTGAAAATCTGGCCCTTAAACTCACTATACCTCAGTTTACCCACCTGTAAATTGGGACTCATAATGCTTCTTCACTTTGCATAGAGCTTTGAGACTTATGGCTGAAAAGCACCATATTATAATTATCCCTATTACTAAGGGAGAAACCTGTCACTGTTAAACCTGACACATAGAACTACCTGACTGATTACTTTCACTGTTAATTTGGTAGTTCTATAATTTATATGTGACTGATTCAGCAATAGATGTAACATCTGATACTTGTAAAAGATTTCCTGGATATAACCTACATCATTTTAATGCAAAACTTGAAGCCATAGTCTCTCTCCTTCTTGTGTAATGACCAATCAAGTCAATGTGTGTCCTAATTCTATATGGCAGAGTTGCACTGCACCATTATGCAATTGAAAAGTGGTGCCATGCTATTTTAATTCTTATTATTCTAAAATATGACCTACATATAGGCTAAACCAGGGCAGGTTAAGACCTCGTAGAGGAAGAAATTCATATAGTAGAGGAAAAGAAATTTGGAAAGGAACAAAAAAATTGCAAATGCCTACAAAAGTGACTGTATCTTGATAAACTACCATTTAAAAAAAACTGCTCTCGATTTCTGTAGAGGGTTTTTGTACGTTATTTGGAAGACACAACACCAGCTGCTGAAGCTGCAACCCATTCATGAGGCTTTTCCCACTCCATACTCTTTATTCTAATATTAAAATATTAAAAAAGGGAACCAGGAGTATTTTGAAAATGCTTTATCTTTTAGGAATGTTCTTGGTAGTGAATTTGATTTAGTGATAAAAAGACAATATGTTTCCAGGGTCTCTTCTTGTTTTGTTGCTTTGTGTACTGCTACAGTGTTTTAAAATATTTTTATTGCAGGCTCTGTGCTCAATTTAGGTTTTAAAGTAAACATTAGGCTCTACACCTACTAAAACAAAGCTTGTAGTGGCAGTAGAGAGTTTCATATTCCACAAATGTTATGAGATCTTAGCTAAAAGAAAAGCACATTTTCATAGCCTTAAAGCTTGTTCTTTAAAATCAACTTTTTGGGGTAGCCAGGAATGGTGCTAAAGCCCAGTACATCATAATAAAACTTCACCTACATTGCTTCAATAATTCCCTACAGTCCAAATGTTTTCTAAAACGTTTGAATAATAAAGTGCTGTTGAAATGCCATCCAGATTTGCCAAACAATAGAAATAAGATTAAAAAACCTCACATTCCCTCTTTTTAGTTTTACAGAATACAAATATTTTAAATGTTGAAAGAGACAAAATACTGTAAGGAATGAAGAAAAAAAAATACTTGTTGCAACCCACTTCAGAATTAATTTCCTGCCAACTGCTCTTTTACTTTAACAATCTGGTATTTACACGAAATTATAATTCCCTTGAAGTGGAAGTATGTTATAGATCTTGGTTGCACATTCAGCACTTCACATTCTGTCCTATCCCACTGCTGCTTAACTGAAAAATCAGTTCACTCTTATCCTGTGTTCCAGATTATTGTTTCCTTCCTAGGCTACTGAAATTGCAAACCAACGGGTGAACTTAATTTCTAATGGGCAGATTGTGGCCTGACCATGTGTCCACATGCACACAAGAATGTAAGGAGGAGTACAAATGCACTAGATGCAAGAGCACAGAATAGCCCTTAGAATTTAAACTCTTTGGAGCAGGAAGCCTGTCTTCATATATGTTTGCACCCTGAACAGGGTTTCTGGGCAGTGCTATGATATAAATATTAAATAATAATAATAATAATACTGCTGTTCAGCCTCTAACCTTGTTTAACAGCAAAAAACAGTTCATCACATAAAACAATCTGATAAACTTCACACTTTCCCTCTAAATGGATTTAGGTCAGGTGGGAATTCTTCACATTGGGTTGGTGAAATAAAAGGTCTTTATGTATACCTTTAAATGGAGCCATTAACCTTCCATCATTCATATCCTATAATATGCATATACATGGAATATTTAAGTGCTTTAAGAGGAACAATTAATGGAAATCAATGCCTTCCTTTCATTTTTATCCATAATTTCACCCCAATAAGCCTAAAATTGTTGACTGGGAACCAGTGTGATGTTTTCTTTATTGCATTTTCTTTCTGACTATTCAGAGAGATTCCACTTCAAAATATGCTGGAGAGGAAGGGTAGCTAGCAAATCCCTGGGTTTCAAATCTTGCAGAGACAGTGGAGTGGTGCATGTATTCATTCCTCTGTGGATATTTCTGTGAAAAATTCATGCCATTCAGTGCAACCTGCTAAACTCCAAAAGCAAAAACCTTCATAGGGTGACTTCGAATGATACACCAACATTCCACATAAAGAGGGACTACAGGCCATCAGGAACAGTATCCCCGAAAATGTCAGGGCAAACCTGGTGGCTGAACTTTGTGACTTTGTCCTCACCCGTAACTATTTCACATTTGGGGACAATGTATACCTTCAAATCAGCGGCACTGCTATGGGTACTCGCATGGCCCCACAGAATCCCAACATGCAGGTGGGTAAACTGAGGTATAGTGAGTTTAAGGGCCAGATTTTCAAAGGAATCTAGGAGTTTAAAGATTCAGTTTGTTAGTCTCTAAGGTGCCACAAGTCCTCCTTTTCTTTTTGTGGATACAGACTAACACGGCTGCTACTCTGAAATCAGTTTAAAAGAAGTATCCCAAGTGCCATTATGAAAGTTATATAAAATAACTAGAACCAAACCAAAGCTCTCCACTCTCCTACAGACCTGAATCCCTAGCAAGCCCCTCCCTCTGCAGAAGCCCAGCTAAATGTAGGCATATAGCAGCCTGCCTCGAAGGTAACAGCAGAACTAGATGAAGAAACATTCCATGGGAAGGGGAATGTTTTGGGAAATTGAGAATGTGTAGAGGGTCTGAAAAATATCCAAACTGGGAGCCTTAAGAGGTTCATTAAAATCAGTGGGCCAGACAAAGAGACCCCAGTGATGCACAGTCTATTGTTCATTATTTAGATTTAAACTTGGAAGAATTAGATTTTTATCGGTAAATGTTGGTAAATCGTTTTCACTGTATGTTTGCAGTGTTGCTGTAGCTGTGTTGGTCTCAGGATATGAGAGAGACAAGGTAGGTCAGGTAATATCTTTTATTGGACCAACTTCTGTTGGTGGAAAGGAAAAGCTTTCAAGCTTCACAGAGTTCTTTTGGATCTGAAGAATGTCGCTAGAGTATCTAAGCTAAATACAAGGTGGGACAGATTGTTAAGCATAAGGGGTAGGAGACCACTTAAAATGACATGAACAATTAAGAGTTAGCAAGGCAGTAGGGTGTTACAATTTGTTGTCATGAGCCATAAAACCAGTGTCTCTGTTAAGACCATGATTTTTAGTCTCCAGTAGAATTATGAATTTAAGTTCAGTTCCCAGGCTCATCTTCTGAAGGTGTTATGAAGGCTTCCTTTGAGGATGAGGATTGAGATATCAGATATGGAGTAATCTCTTTGTGAAAAGTGTTTGCCCGTGGGTGATAGGTTGTTTTTGTCTGTTATCATTTTTCTGTGTGGGTTCATTCAAAAGTGTAGCGATCACCTGATTTCACCTACACAGTTGTTGTTGGGACATTTGATGCACAGGATGAGGTACACTACATGCTGTGATAGGCATGTGTAGGACCCATGGATCTTGAAATGTGTGTTGTGGGGAGCATTGATCATTGTAGCAGTGGAGATTTATCTTCAGGTTTTGCATCTGTTGTTCTGGCAGGGTCTGATGCCACTTTGAGTTGGTGTGTCCTGGTCTGTGGGCAGTTTGGATGATGAGCTTGGAGAGGTTGGGGGGTTGTTTGAAGGTCAGAAGGGTGTGTTTGGGAAAGATTTCCTTCAGGATGTGACCTCTCAAGTATGTGCTGTAATTGTTTGAGGATACCCCATATAGGTTCTCGTGTAGTAGGTGATGATTAGGGGTATGCTGTCAGTGGGGTTTTATTTATCTGTATTGAAGCAGGTTCTCCTGGGGTATTTGAATGGGCTGGTCCATTTCACCATACACACAAAAAGCAGTGAAGAATGTTTCCATTGATGATCATCAAAATTTACAGATTGCAAAGTATGACATGCTGCTTGAGAACTTATTGAGTTTTATTTAAGGATATTTCCTTTGTATTCTTTGAGATTTGATGCTGACAAATTGTGTTTTAATGGTTATAAAGATTTCACTTTTTGAATCTGAATGTCAACTGTCATTAAATAATTATTTACACCCCCATAGCTTCCCGCAACTGTGAAAATTTAAAATATATAAATATCGGGGGATGGAGGACTTAAAAATAACATTGATATTATCTTTTGAAATGATAAAAAAAAATTCTGCCCAATCTATTTATATAGCTGTAGCACCAAGAAACCCCAGCTGTGTTTGGGGTCCCATTGTGCTCAGCACCTTTTATGCATATAGTGAGAATCAGTCTTGCCCCAAAAGAGCTTACATAGATAACACACAAATGATGGGTGAGAAGGACTGTTAGTCTCATTTTACAGAAAGGACATTGAGACACAAGGGAATTAAATAGCTTGCTCAGGGTCACAGAGGACATCTGTGCCAAGTGGGAAATTGAAGCAATGTCTCTTGAGCTCCAATCCACTGCTTTAATCACAAGTCCATCCTTCCTCTCACAGAAAAGTCCATTGTGGGGGGCCGACAAATAGGATGGCACAGAAGAAACTTGGAATGGCATAAACTGGGATCACAGTGTGATCAGAGTGGCTGGTAGGATACACTCATTCACTTACTCTCCTCAGCAGTCTGTCCCAGCTGTGGAGCTGCCTTAGTAAGCTACAGGTACCCTCAATAGGTTGATGATGGAAACATTAGGTGAACTGCCCAAGGAATGGAATCTCCAAGAATGTAGCTGTCCTGGCATCAGCCAGAGAATCTAGAGGTGGCTCTATCCCATTGCTGAAGCCAGGATTAAGCACATTACCCTACTGTTTTTTTGTCACAGACTTATAAAAAGCTGCCTTTCATGCCCTTGGGTCATCATTTAAAAATAATGAAACAAAAATCTCCACATAGAAATATACTAGGTGGCTTCTAGGCTAGCTTTACACTGAGAACTTAATTGGGAAATGACAGTCTGTTCATGAGTTTTCAGGGAGTCTAGAGAGGTCTGTTGGCTGCAGTATGAATCTCTGGTGAACAACTTGCTGTCAATCTAGTCCTTTGATTTTTATTTCCTTTTATTTTTCTTGACACACTATGAACACTTAGATATTATAGACTTTTTGTGGGTCTCTGTGTATGATGGTTTTTTTTACCTTTTTTTTATCTTTCACAAACACACTTATATAAAAGAAACACATAACATTCTTTTCTTAATGTCAGCAGTGCACAAATGTGTATGCAATTGCCTATCTGATTTGCACATGCAACTATCACTATTGCACTTGCAGATTGGATATTCACTCACACAAAGAACCATTTGTGAAATACAGTTCCATACATGTTCTATCGTGTTCTCTCTTTTTAATTTTTCTGATATATTTCAGTTTAAAATAGAGCAAGGACTGAGATATGCCCACTTCCTCAGTCTCTAGGTCAGAGAGGCTGTATTAGTTTATATTTTCCCATTATTATAGGAGGGGACATATTTGACCAAGCCAAGCTCAGGACAAGACTGGATAGGACAGTGGGGAGAAAGTTAACATTCTTTGCAGCTGCCTGATCCTGGAGCCACTTCAGGCCCACGCACAACTCAGAGCAGTCTTAGGGTGGCTCTAATTTATATTCAGCTGCCTATGTTCTGAATCAGTCATTTCAGCAGCCAGTGATCACTGGAGCCCAGTGATGCTAATATTTCTCCTACAGCAAGGACCAGATGAAGTGTATCATGCAGCTACTATGTTGGCTATATGCCACCCAGAAATCCCTCTATATAGAGGAGCTGTCAAAGCTGGTGAATCTGGCTATAAGATCTCTTTGTGGACTGGCACAAAGGGGCTATATTGGGGCCAATGATCTGGATTACTCTGTTCAAATCTATTGAGAAGGAATGTGAATGCTTCATGAAAACTACATTTGAGCTACGTGAGTGTTTCTCAGCTAAGGGGTCATGATCTCCAGAGGGCTCATAAAAGGTCATCTGGTGTGTCGTGAGGCATTGAAAATTTTGTTACAATCTAAAACAAAGAAAAAGTTGCTCTCCCCACCTCCTGCACACTCTATCCCTTCAAGATCAAGTATTTTCAGTCAACCTCTTGAACTCACATCCACATATAAATATATAGGCTTATCAGTGTTATCAATGATATATTTTTATGTTCAGGTTTATAGTAAATGTAAAGGGAGTTATGAATGTTTTTGGTTTTGAATAAGGGGTCAGTAATCTGAAAGAGTGGAGAAATACTCAACTATTGCAAACCACTGTGGGGCAAGGTGGGGGCAGGACTTCAGTTATGGGCTAGATTGACTGAAGTTATAACATAGGACAGTGGTCTCTAGATTAGGTCATATACATCCATATTAATCTATTTCAGTTTAATAACCTGACTGTTGTGAATGATGATCTATCATCTGTTCTCTTAACACTATAAATTGTGTGCTGCAGAGTCAGTTATCAGAGTAGCTGCCGTGTTAGTCTGTATCCGCAAAAAGAACAGGAGTACTTGTGGCACCTTAGAGACAAACAAATTTATTTGAGCATAAGCTTTCGTGAGCTAGAGCTCACTTTTTTTCAGGAGGAAAGAACATGGGAGGATTTCCTTAATTGCCTTAAGAGAGGATAGTGTAAACCCTAATGAACCTTTGGAGGTCATGCCCATTCAGTTAGGGCAAACTTATAACTTGCACATTGGACTCAGAGTTTCCACATTTAATTTTGCCATTCTATGTTGTCAGATTCTTACCTTGATGTTTCAGCCAGTTACATGCAGGCAGAAGTTTTCACTACACATTTTTTGACCTTGTCCAGTTGGCCTTTGTGATTTCAAATTCTATCTTCTGCTGTTCCCCCAGGTGTAATTTCTGGACATGAGTGCCAATGAGTGGGGTCTCACGAAGGCAGACTTCCTACAGAAAGACAGGCCACTTACAATGTTATACAGGCTTTACGTATAAATCACAATTACAGATATTTATCTCTAAGGAAATAGCCAGCTAAATTATGAATGGGCCCAATGCCACTGAAACAGATGGTCTTTGAAGAAAGTCTCCAGGAAACTATATATGTTTATCAAGTGTGCTTTGATAGTGCACATCCTAGCCAGGAATCTCCAAGTGGCTATCCATCCTTTGCCTACATATCCATCCTTAATTAGGGACATATGCCATTTCAGCTTGACACTAGACTGGATTAATTTTTAAAAATAATAATTAAAATAATGATGTGGATTTATAATGCAGGCTTTTAGTTGCTTTCAAATTATCGAAGGAAGAAAATATAATGACGGCTCAGTCTCCATTTGGCCTCATGTGGGAGCCTGAAATGGGATAAAATAGAACCCTGTTGTAGCTTTCTCTACTTTTTTACACATGATAGAGGTGTACAATATTTATTATGGAAACTCCTACTGCCAGTGATAAGGAAAGCAGAGCAGCACTGTTTTGTGCCAAGGACCGGACTGCTCAGGATTGAAATGGCATATGCTTCCTTTCTCTCCGGGTAGTGGCTTGAATATGGCCCAGGATATTAATGGCCATGGAGTTTTAGTTTCCATCTGCCACTGCTCATCAGAGTAGGTGAAATGAATTGATGATGCCAATCCATTTCATGATGGATGGTTGCAGAGATCACAGAAAACCATCATTACAGTTGCTGTCATTCTTGGTAATCATAGATGCTTGACAAAGAACTGAATGGGCTATGGAGGCTGGAGCAGGATTCAGGGACAGCGGTATGGTCAGGCTTGCTCTCCTGCTCCTCTCCTGTGTGGAATGAAAGTCTTTAAAAATAAATTGAAAAAAATCTTTCAATCTTGTGTGATGAGACAGCTTGGGGCCCAGCATTCTGCCTTTGGAGTTGGCTGGTCTGGAAATCAGTCCTACTCCACAGGTTTTATTCTTAATGTTGGTTTATTTACAATATTTACAGGGTTTCTTTAAACAAACAAAAAATAGATTCCCTAACTTCCATTGCCTCTTCTCATGCTGGCTACCATCGCCAGCCCCACTTTGCATCCCGCTCTGGGCCCAGCTACACCGGGAACTGAGGCCCCTCTTCTCAAACAGAAGTAACCACAAGATTTCACTTATAGAGAGAAAACAGCTGTTTACCTAGGAGCGACCTTTTCCCTTTGCTGTACACAACCCATCTGCAGCTAGTTTCTCCTCTCCCCTCTCTCCTACTTGAAGAGCTTTATAAAGGTCACAGGAGGCTGCCCTTAACTGGACTCCAGTGTCCATAATTAACCTGAGGTGACCTCTTTTCACTTTGTAGGAAAAAGGGCTTGTAACCATTCTATGATTGAAATACCTTCCTTCAACCACTTTTCAGAACTGTCACACCAAACTTTATCACACTCTCTACACTAAATTGACTACTAAAATTAACTTTATGGCCACTTTAAAAGACTTCTTAACCACATAATGGTGAAGTGATTCCAATTTGTATCTGTGATGATTATTTCAGATTATTGTATCTGTGATTATTATTATTATTATTATTTATTAATTATGATATATTGCAATATATACACACGTTATGGCCACAGAAGTAGTTTTACACATGATGCATGCACAGTTGCATCTGGACTCCAGTGTCCATAATTAACCTGAGGTGACCTCTTTTCACTTTGTAGGAAAAAGGGCTTGTAACCATTCTATGATTGAAATACCTTCCTTCAACCACTTTTCAGAACTGTCACACCAAACTTTATCACACTCTCTACACTAAATTGACTACTAAAATTAACTTTATGGCCACTTTAAAAGACTTCTTAACCACATAATGGTGAAGTGATTCCAATTTGTATCTGTGATGATTATTTCAGATTATTGTATCTGTGATTATTATTTATGATTATTATTTATTAATTATGATATATTGCAATATATACACACGTTATGGCCACAGAAGTAGTTTTACACATGATGCATGCACAGTTGCACATCCATCTTGTAGGAGCACTTACAGCTGCAGACATATATTGGACAATTGTGAACACAAATAACTAATTAGGCATATTAGTGGTCACAATTAGCTAATTTGCATGTGCTGTGAGGTGTGCAATTATATGCATATCTTTTTGAAAATCTAGCCTCAAGAATGTGCCATATTTTTGAAAAATATAGGACAGAACTAAAATCAGATTTTTGCAGGACAGCAGTATGCACTCACATCCTTACCCTAGCACACAAACCCAATAACTATGCTAATGACGGACATCTCTGGGAAAGCGTGTAAATGGGTAAGGATCCTTGCTTCCTGCCCGTTGCAGCAGAGTGGCAGAAGAGCTATGCTGCAATTACAGCCTCAGGGATGCAGTTACCCCAGTGGCTGTTGCACCTCTTGGTGGGGCAATACCTTGCCTCACTCCCAAATTCACCCTTCGTGATGGCATGGATAGGAGCCACCATAATCTGGCATGTCCTCATCAACCTGATTGGCCACTACACTTGCATCTATTTTTTGTTGCCTTATAAATAAGAGCAGGATTTGTCCTTCAGTGTAGGTGTTCCAGATCCTTGAGTTTATTACAGTGTAGATTTTCAGCCAAGTCAAGACGAAATCCAATTAGGAAAGTAATAGTATTTTATTAAAACACATTCAATAATAAAGGAACACACTTTATACATAGTCAGCATGTATAATTCTCTTCACAGGGAAAATCCAGGAGCCCTACTTGATATTAAAACTGGAGAGAAAATAAATCTGCAATGATATCAAATTATTTAACATCTAGATCACAACAACATTTTGCAAGTAGTGAAGTTATTGTGGAGTGAATGGTGCCAGGTAGCTTTAAAACAGCTTTCATTAATCCTCTAAAATTGGTGATTGTGGCTGAATTGGTATTTTCTCTCCCAAAAGCCTGATAATTTTTTTTTTAAAAGGCAAGAAACTCAGAAAGAATTACCAATTGTATCTTTTTCATAGGCTGGAGGGATTCCGTTAAAACCTCTTCCTCTTCTCCAGCCATCTATTATAACCCCCAATTTGGGGTTATAATATTTGGCTCACTTACCTCTCCAATGTTTTCAGTTTGTGCATTTTTTAATGTTTAGATTCCACTTGGGACTGGGGGTAGAAGTGCTGCCAATACACTTAGGGAATGGCCAGACCAATCTAGCTGAGAGCAGGAATTATACTAATAGAAAATCATCTACGAGAGCCTGGTCCCATGAGATTTCCAACCTGTTTATACAGTTCCAAGATTGCATGATAGTTCACATAATGGAAAATTTGGTAGCACACTCACCAGTCTGATAAAAACATTATCCAATCTTTTGTTTGTCTCTTACATACTTTCTTGGAAAGTTTCCCTCCTGAACCTCTCTCCCTGTGTTCTCCAGGAGCTGATCCAAACTGAATGCGGACTTTGAAACTCGGGGGTTTGCCCAGTTGCTGCTGCTCCAGCACATAATGAGATGGAGAATGGCAGCAGCAGTAAGATGTCACATCACTATAATAACAATTTCAAGGGTAGTTCAGTTTGCACTGCAATGGTATCACCCCTGCTAGAATTCTGGCACTGAGATAATTTGTTGTGATGAGCATTATCAGTCTTTAATTCACAGGTGAAAAGAACTCTAACGTAAACAACAACAAAAACACTAAGCCTGCTAATTCTTTTCCTTTCTTCATCCTAAAGGCACCTGGCTCCTATTCACTTCAACCCAAGAGACCTATAGATATGTCTCATTTCCATAATGATACCTTTAGGAATGAGCAACTTCAAATCCTTCTTCACCTTGAGGCCTTTAATACTTACCCAAGACAGCCTTTATCTGATGGATAAATTACCATTATGTCAGTACTTACTGCTTGGTAAAAAACTGTAGACAGGAGGTTTTATGTTCCAAACTGCTGATTCCAATCTCTTATTATCATCATTTAGTGATCATAAAGGTAATAGGTCTGATAGATCTGAGCATTCAGCAGAAGCATTTTGTATTTTAAGAATTCAAATCCTGTATTGTCTGTTAACATGGTACATACCCTGGGCCAAGTTCAGCTGAAAGTCAGTGGGAATGAATCAGACTTACACTAGTGTAAACCAGGGCAGAAAGCAGCCTACTATATTTTTTATCTAGTTACTGCTTGTTCTGCAATTTAAATTTTTTTTTTTCAAAAAAAGTAATTAAATACACTTTTTGAAAAACCTGCTTTGTGCTGTTGCAGACAAACATCAATACTTTGCCCGCATTCAGGCTGTGAACATTGCCAGGAAACTGAGTAATGATGGGACACATCTTGAAAAGAAAAAAGTAAAGCTCCCATATTGAATTAAGTTAAAATAATTTGCGTGAAGCTGGCAGAACATCATATGTCCAATATGAGGGCACTAATTTATGCATCTATTTAGCAAAGCACTTAACTCTAAGCAAGTGAGTAGTCCAGTTGAAGCCAATGAGACTTGCTTCAAGTGACTCACACACTTAAGTGCTTTGCTGAATCAGGGTCACAGTTCTGCAAGATGTGCTACATGGTGAGGGCAAGATTGTGCCCAGCCATGGTGTGAGAGTTCCAAGGAAGACAAAGGGATCAAGGGTCCCACTCACCACTTGCACCCCTGCCTACAACTGGACCACAGTCAGTGACCTTGTACCCTGATCCATTTGTGCTATCTTCTCAAAGTAGGGCACAGAGGGGAAGGGACATGGCTCCTCTCCCCCTTTGTACTGGCCAGTGGAAGTGACAGCACACGGGAGAGAGGCGGCTGGTTCCTTTGGAAAGAGTGCAACAAATGTTGTGTTCTCTTTGCACCCATAATGCTAAGAGACACTATGCCAGATCTGGCTTCTGGGCCCAGAAAGCTAAAATTGGGCCCAACTTGTTCCACTTCAACACTACATTGATAATAATGCGCTGGCAATCTATGGCACAAACCAAGCTTTCTGGGGTGGAGGGTGGGGGTTTGGCAAGCAGCAGGGGTCAGGGACAGCCCTATGTGGTCTTCCGTTGAGATTATGTTATGGTCTAATTTCTACTAAACAGGTAATTGAATAACTTCACCAGTCTCTCTCAGGTTTATATGGCGAATAGAAAATTTGACAAATTCGGTAGCTCTTGCAAATATTAATTAGATACTGTCTTTCAAACTCCCAGTTTGAAAAATGTAGCCCAAATGTGATGGAAAGTTGCTACCGTCTGATGTTCTCACATGAAAGGAGTTTGGTGTCCTCCTTTCAGTTCACAGTGGGTGAGTTTCCAAAACATAAAATACACCAGCCCATTTAGCAGTTTCATTGGTAATTTCAGCAGCAAGGCCTGTTACTGAATGAGCCTAAGGAATGAACTATCCTTCAGATGACCCCTAATGCACAACAGTGTGACACTGGGAGGATGCTTGTACTATCTCTGCTCAGGGCTTCAGTTTGGGAGTGGGGGAGAGATGCAGCCCAAGAGTTTCATGAGCACTAATGTCCCAAGCCAGCACTTCAGCACAGGCTTACTTTTGAGACTATGAGTATTCCCATTGTCTTCTCTGGGACTACTCACACGTTTAAAGTGACACTTAGAATCACCATAGAATCATAGGATATCAGGGTTGGAAGGGACCTCAGGAGGTCATCTAGTCCAACCCCCTGCTCAAAGCAGGACCAATCCCCAATCAAATCATCCCAGCCAGGGCTTTGTCAAGCCTGACCTTAAAAACTTCCAAGGAAGGAGATTCTACCACCTCCCTAGGTAACGCATTCCAGTGTTTCACCACCCTCCTAGTGAAAAAGTTTTTCCTAATATCCAACCTAAACCTCCCCCACTGCAACTTGAGACCATTACTCCTTGTCCTGTCCTCTTCTCCTCTTCTACCTCAACCTCTCCTCATAAGTCATGTGTTCCAGACCCCTAATCATTTTTGTTGCCTTTCGCTGGACTCTCTCCAATTTATCCACGTCCTTCTTGTAGTGTGGGGCCCAAAACTGGACACAGTACTCCAGATGAGGCCTCACCAATGTCGAATAGAGGGGAACGATCACGTCCCTCGATCTGCTTGCTATGCCCCTACTTATACATCCCAAAATGCCATTGGCCTTCTTGGTAACAAGGGCACACTGCTGACTCATATCCAGCTTCTCGTCCACTGTAACCCCTAGGTCCTTTTCCTCAGAACTGCTGCCTAGCCATTCGGTCCCTAGTCTGTAGCTGTGCATTGGGTTCTTCCGTCCTAAGTGCAGGACCCTGCACTTATCCTTATTGAACCTCATCAGGTTTCTTTTGGCCCAATCCTCCAATTTGTCTAGGTCCCTTTGTATCCTATCCCTGCCCTCCAGCGTATCTACCACTCCTCCCAGTTTAGTATCATCCGCAAATTTGCTGAGAGTGCAATCCACACCATCCTCCATATCATTTATGAAGATATTGAACAAAACCGGCCCCAGGACCGACCCCTGGGGCACTCCACTTGACACCGGCTGCCAACTAGACATGGAGCCATTGATCACTACCCGTTGAGCCCGACAATCTAGCCAACTTTCTACCCACCTTATAGTGCATTCATCCAGCCCATACTTCTTTAACTTGCTGACAAGAATACTGTGGGAGACCGTGTCAAAAGCTTATGTAACTTGCAAAACTGGGGCTTAGCTTCCCACAACCTGCTTTAAGAGACTTATTTAAATTTCTAGTTTGAGAGTGTGTGCTAATGCATTACACAGGTGCTCAGTGCAACAGGTGGCTGCTTTGTGTTTTGTAAGTTGGAAGAAATAAAATAAACACTTGTATTTTATGAATAAAATATAACATTGGCTTCAAGGAGACCCTAAGCATATCAGGAATCTATGCTAATGTTGCAGTTCATTCTCGGATGTTTGATACAAAGGAGTAAACAGTATATGCAAGCATATTGGGGGAGGGGAGTTAACATTGACAAGCTGCCACAGAGCACAATACACACAGTGGTTGAATATCGCCATGTTTCAAAGCCCCACAGCCAAAATTGAGATCTCTCATTAAGAAGAGCCAGCTCTGTATTTTCAGTCCCTTAACAGTCAACTTTTTCTCTTCTCGTCAGTGTTATGGTTTGTGATCTAGTTCCAAAATCTCTAGCTGGGAAAATACAAAATCATCTTTCAAAGTTAATACTCGATTTTCACCTCTGTATTTTATTTTGCGGTTTTTATTTTTAGCTGTAGTATAAGTTTTTCCCCTCTCCTCTGAGAAATTTTGCTTGGAAAGAAATCTGGAACTTCACAGCCTTTATTCCTATGTCCCTGACTGTCCTAATCCTTATAATACATAAATGAAAAATCTTTGCAGTTATTGAACTGTTTCCACTTCATCTTTGAATCATTCTCGTGGCCGCGAAATACATTGCAGTATTGATATTCAATAATAGTAGTATAAAGGTAGTAAAACGGTTACTGCCCCAAAAACTCACGGAAACAAAGCATAAAAAAATAAATTAGACGTGGCAGGAGAAGGAACGGTTTATGGGAAATTATTTTTCTGAGGCACATGACTATCTCCAGGTGATCAGTAGAGCACAGTGTTTTGAAGTGAGGAATTCTGAGGTCGCTGGGGAAAACTAAATAAAACAAGCAAAATTAGTATTGATTTCTAAGACAAAGAAAAAGTTTAGCTACTGAAAAGTTTCAAAATACTTTAAATTCTGTTTCTATGGGAATTGAGAACCACTTTTTTGTTAGAGCATCCATATTCCGCTCTTGCTTTTTGTGTTGTCTGATTCAGCTTCAGGTTTATAAAACAAAGCCATTGGGTGTGATGCCTTTCTTTGTAATGTTCTTCGTGTACATTTCTTCATTCTTATTATTGTTTGTATTATGGTAGACCCATCTGAGATTTGAGACCCTCTTGTGCTAGGAACTCTACAAATACATACCCAAAGTAAATGCCTGTCCTAATCAGTTTAAAATCTAGCAATAAGACAAGACAGACAAAGAATAGGATGAAAAATAGACTCAAAGAAGAGAAGTAGGGTTGCAAACCCTCCCGGATTGACTGGGAGTCTCCCAGAATCGGAATCAATATTCCGGTGGCTACTGAAACCAATCTGGAAGATTTTAATACGGCACTAAAAGTCTGGTCAGTGCTGCAGCGGAGCTAAGACAGGCTCTCTACTTGCCATGGCTCTGCATGGCTCCTGGAAGCGACTGGCATATTCTGCTCCTAGGCGCAGGGGTGACCAGGGGGTCTCTGCACGCTGCCCCTGCTCCAAGTGCCAACTCTGCAATTCCCATTAGCTGGAAAACGTGGCCAATGGGAGCTGTGGGGGTGGTGCCTGCAGGCAGAGGCAGTGCACAGAGCCGCCTGGCTGCCCCTGAGTTTAGGAGCCAGACATGCTGGTCACTTCCGGAAGCCACACCCCTCTTCTCCCACATGCCAATCCCTTGCCCCAGCCCTGAACCCCCTCCCGCAACCAAACTCCCTCCCAGAGCCCGCATCCCTTCCTGCATCCCAACCCCCTACCTCAGGCTCATCCTGGGTGTTTGGGTTTCTGCGATTAGACAGATGGCAACCCTAAATCGAAGTGATTTGCCCAATGCCACACCGTAGGTCAGTGCTGGAATAGAACTGAGGTTTCCCGGCATTCCAGGCCCTATCACTAGGCCACACTGCCTCATGTGTTCCTGTAATTCTGCCTTTTCCCAGAGACACCAGAATTGATTAACCACAAACACTCTGGTTATAAAACTAATCCAAGCTATTTAAGATTCTAGTGGAATCTTCTCCTCCCAAAGGCATTTTCAATGCACATGAACACAACAAAGGCCTCAGTAGACATGTGCCAGCAGTGAAACGCCCTCTGCCTAGTGTTGCTCAGAGTGGTAAGAGAATTGACACTTTTACAGGTAACCTTATTTGAGAAATAGAGAAGATTAATTTTATAACTCCATGCTGCATAGCTCATCTTTTATGCAAAGCAAAGTTCCTAAAGCCAAAGTAGTACTCAGTTCTATATCAGGTCATACCTACAGAGACTGAGAAGAGATGGAATGGGAAGTGCCCCTGAATACCTTGAAAAAATGACTGTTAGCTACAATTCTCTGAGGTCTGACAGATGTCATGTTTGGAAGTCATTCTTAAAAGCACTAACTTCTATCCATATTTATTTGCAGTGGTAACACAAAACAAGGTGGAGCACACCATTTTGAAGGTTTCTATTATTAATTTTGGGGATCCCATGTATTCCCACATTCAGTGGTATCCACAATGAACCAAACATCTTTGACACATCTCTAGCCACCTTGCAATTTTTAAAAAATTCTTTCTAAAAATATTTCACCATCTTACACAGCAGGGAAAGTCTTGTTGTTGGGACTCAGGAGTAGAAAAGGGCTAATGTTTTAAGCTGAAATTTTTTCCAGTAAAATTGCAGATTTGGTAACACCAAAATATTTTGTGAATTTGGGTCATTGTTCAATTAAAAAAAGTTTTAAAGAATTTCCAAAAATTGTAAATGGTTCCATTAGATTTTCAAAATAAAACGTTTCAATTTTTTTGTTCAAATGAATTTTTGATACAAAATTTTCTTTAATTTTAATTTTAAAAAATGTTTTCAAATGCTTAAAAATCAAACAAAACTTTCAATCTGGGTCAAACACTCTTTTGACTGAAAATGAATTTTTTTCAAATTTTTGAGTCACCAACATTTTCTAGGAAATTTGTTTTCAGTTCAATCCAAGGTGATTTTTTTAAATATATTTTTCAGCATTATCAGTGAACTGAAAAATCCATTATTCACACTGCTCTGCTCAGGAGATCTGGGGTTCAACTCCTTGCCTACCCCAGTTACCTGCGCTCCTTGCCTACTCACACCCAGTCTCTACTCATCAGGCTTCTCATCTCAGTCCCAGTCTCCTTGCCAGGCAAGTCTTAGTCTTCTCATTCAGCCTCACTTCTGAGTTTCAATCTCTCCCCTCATCCCCCACTCTCTATCCCGCCCCACACTCAGTCCAAGTCTACTTGGCCAGTCAGGCCCAGTTTTCCCCCTACCATCCCAACTCCTTGCCCCCATTCTCCTTGCCCAGACAGTCTCAGTTGACCTCTCCTGGCTCCTCATCTGATCTGTCTCTCCCCAGCCCCTGCCACTGGCTCCCAGCCCCAGTCTCCAGGCCAGGTTTATAATCTAATCCCAGTCTCACTCCAATCCCTTCTCCATATCCTTGTCCAGTCTCTTTCTCAACCAGTCCCAGTTCCCACGCAACATTCCAGCTTCTAGTCAGCTGTTTCCTTTTACCAACATTCCTTCCCCCACTAGTTCCTAATCCCAGACGACTTGTCTAGCCATTTCTAGACCTCTTTTCATTCAAATCCAACAATTGCTTCCTTTACACTAGCTGGGCACCAGCATGGGGATCACTGAGAGCACAGGAGAGACTGGGTTTTAGCTCTTAGTTCTGGCACTTGACAGCCCCCCACACCAAACCACCTTAGATGAACAATTATAGGGAAAATCTGGCTTTGGGCTGGAGCATGCTCATTTGCTCTGTGTGGATCATGCATGGACAGTCCAATTACATGTAGGAGCTGTGAGGTGATGGAGCCTGCTCAGCAAAGACAGAATCTTTGGGGAATTTAATTGCTCAGATCTGAGAAGCCTCTACTGAGCAGGTGCGAACTGTAATTATTCAAAGTCTTATAACTTGGGAAAATTTGGGCAGATTTTTACAGGGATGGCAAAAGGCACATCTCTGACAACAAGACCAACCCCTACCAATTTTCAGATCCCTACTTCAAACCATGGAGGCGCTAGAGATTTTCAAAGAAAATTTCATCAGACTCTTTTAGCATGGGCAAAACAACCATTTTCCCCCATTAGGTTCATTCTCAGTTACCGCTTAACAATTCTGTTTGAATTTTCCAGAATAATTCAGGCTGAAGCAGGCATCTGGCATGGAAAATTTCAGCACAAACGTAAACATCTGCCAAGTACTATGTAGTGGAAAACAGGGTATGTCTGCACTGTGACGGTGTGATTGTTGCATGGGTAGGCATACCTGTGTTAGCTTTACTCTAGTTAGTGTGGGTAACAGTAGCAGTGAAGATGTGGCAGCAGAGGGACAAGTCAGCAACCTGCGCACGCACTAAGGGTCCCCGGTGGGCTTGTACTGGGGCAACTAACCCATGCTCAAGCCCCTACCACCATGTCTTCACTACTATCATTACACATCCTAGCTAGATTGCAAGCGGTGTTACCACAAAGCATACCACTGAGAAGTCCTCACTCCTAGCTTTGTCTGCAAACCACTGGCCCACAATCCATGCTGTTGTACTCTTACTAGTTTCTATTTCCACAGTGCAACAGGTTTCCCTTCCCCATTAGCGGGGTTGCAGATGGGTGTGATTTGAGAGAGAGGCTACAGGAAAGGGAATAGAAACAAAGTATTTTTGTGGTGGGTGGTGCAGCCTATCACCAGTTGTAGTGGGGGCAGGCACTGAGGATTCTGGCTTCATCAAAGTTTTTTGGATATTTTAAACCACTTAATCTCCACTCACTCCTTTGGATACCTCTGATGCTACAGTAGTTAACTGATGTAAAGTCAAATCATGCCATAATGCTACCCTGATGTTAAGGCAAATGCATCCTGCAAGGGAATACTGTGGTGTTTGAAGTTTTAGCCTCAATAGAAATAATAATTTATTGAAAACACTGATACAAAGATAGAGGGATGTAGGAACAAAACCAAGCCATACTGCTATTGAGCCAGATCCTCAGCTGGAGTAAATCAAGCTAAGTCAATAGACACCAGCTGAGATGCTAGTCATTGTTTTGTGGCGATAATAGAGTTGTATTCCTCAGGCTAAAAATGGACACGTTCTCTGTACTTTTCTCAATATATGTACACACTTTAATATAAACTTTTGCAACTAGTCATACATTTCAATGCAAAGAGAACACAGTGTTATAAAAGCCAATATGTTGTAATTTCTTGCTAATGCTCCACATTCACTCATGCATGTAACCCAGTCTACAGGTTTAAAGGAAGTGAGGATTTTGTGGGTATTTTTAATCTGACAGTTTTCACTAGCAGTAGATTAACTTAAAAAGAATAAGAACCTATTATTTTTTATATTCTCACTAGCCCCGATTCAGCCGCGTGCTTAAGCATGTCTTTGAAACTGTGATCAAAAACCCGCTGGAGCCAATAGAAAACTTGAAATGTATTTGCATGAAATATTAACTGAACTCTTTGAATAGTGAATCAATTCATAAAAGTGGTCATCTGCTTGCAGACAATTTGCAAGCAGGAAACAAGTGCTAAACATGCTGAATAAATTGTTCCTTGCAAATTAATCATGTGATTTCCTGTGGCATTTAACTCATGTTATGTGGTCTTACTTTCACTAATCTCAGAGAAGTGTTGTTCACCTCTCTTTCATTCTGAGGCAAGGCATGCTTTGCCCACGGAGAACTCACAACACAGAAGGTTGGTTGAGAAAGCATTGCATACCTCTGAATCTGCTGTTTGGAGGCCAGCAGTTCAGCAATCACTTGATAACACCATCTTAGTTGTTACCATTCTTAGAAACACTACAGTACCGAGAATTTTACTTCCAGGACTGTGCTCATTGTCTAGAAGGAGTCACAAACTTAGATCTATTAAAGAAGAGCACCTACTATTTTCCTCTGCATCTTGCCCCCCAGCATCCTCTGAACACTAGTTCATCAGTCTCAAAGAAACAAAGCCCCTTTGGGGGAATACTACTGGCTGCTACTAATGAACTTCTATTATTTTCTTCTGAAATAAGGACACTATTGTATATTTTGTGTCAGAGAATTAATATTATTATTAGTTGAAAGCCTTGATTTGCAGATGTCCTATACCACATAAAAGACTTATGCCAGCTCTTTGGCAGAATAATTGGGGAGGATATTATATCCTTTCTAGTGTAGATAAATATAATCGTATATAATTACACCTTCGTGGGTATAAAGAAATTGCCGCTGCAGGGTTAAAGAGAGGTGTGCGCTCTTTGTGTATACTTCATTTCTAGATTACAGGTAGTTATTTGATTCATAAATCTTGAGCCAGTGTGTATGCTGATAACCTGCCCCACTCTGTCCCTTAGCTAGGCCTCTAGAGAGAGCTAGATATGCATGCAAAGAAGGTCTACAGAAAACCTGCTGCTAATAAATAGGAATCATATGGATCGAAAATTCCATTTTATAATGGATGTTTCTTTCCCTTCTCACTCTCTGTCACCATCAATTTATTTGCTCCACACCTCTGACTTTCAACTCTCTTATCTTTAGTTTTGCTTTCTCTTTTGTAACTGAATGATTGAAAGAACATAGGCGCTCAGATCATAAATTTCCTCTTGGCTAAGCAGATGGGGTGAAAGAAACAGGCGAGTTCAAAAACCTAGCTCATAAAAAATGCCTTTGCCCTTCCTCTAAGAAATCAAATTAAAGAATTTGTCACAGAGGAATGGGGATGGTTCAGTTGGTTAATGCACTGAACTATCACATGGGAGAGTTGGGTTCAGAAGCGGTTTTAGGGCTAGGAGGGAAATTGAGTCTGGTACATTTATCATCATTCAGGATGGACCAAGGCACAAAACCTCAACATGCTTTGGCTTGATTTGACAATGTGTGGTCAAGAGACTCCCTGAAATGAACTATTAGTGGGCAGTGCAGATCAGAACTGGGGTGCATAATGGGCAAAAATGCACAGTGATTGACCACACTGAGCATTCATGCAGCCAGAGCTATTAGTCCATCACTTCCATGATCACTGCATCCACTCATTTAAACAACGGAAGTTAGTGCCAATTACATTTTAAATCTATAAATGCGATTATTATAAACTGTGACCTAAGACTAAAGAACAGAGGACTTAGCAGAAACAAATACAGTGGAAAATTTAGTCTGATATTCTGGCAAGGTATAATCTGTCAAAAAGCAGAGTTACAAACAGCTGTCTTAAAACAAACCCGTTCTGCTATATTTTACAGCTAAATCCTCTGCCATGACAAACCATAGAAAAAGTTGGTGGCATGATCCCCTCCTCTGTGCTGCGGGGCTTCTGGTAAAATTGTACCAAACTCTTTGAGGAAACATGAAGGCTACACTAATTCCCTTATAAATCCATTAAGTTTAGAGGGGAGAGCACAGAAATGCATGGATCTTGTACCAGATAGCAAGAGAGCGTTGGTCTTATAGAAAGGGAGAAAGTCCTCTGTCTCATGTCAAGTCCATATTGCACAAAATAAATACATGGAACCAGCCTCCATCGGTTTTAACTTGTGCACATCCCCAGGCAACAGAGAGTTTCCTCAACAGGGGACACTAGGTAATAGATGCAGGGGACACTAGGCAATAGAAAACAAGGGCTCATTAGACAATGTACCATCACCATGCCATGTAGTTGCATATTATGCAACTGTGAATCCCTTTTCCTAACCAGCTGGAAGCCATGCTGAGCTGGCTTATGCTATACCAGCCTGCTAACTATTGCTAATAGCACTGAACCTTTCCAGCACTCACGGGAGTGTGACTTCCACCCCATTCACACAGTTCTATGAGCACCTTTTCCTTTTGCAGGGAGGCAATGGGGCTCTAGGTAAGCAGCATTGCCATGATTATACTTGCATGGTTAATAGACCAATGAATACATGCAATTACCATAATTGGCTACATAGTTTACTAATTAGGGCCTTAATTCAGCAAGGTACCTAAACACATCTGACTTAAGCATGTGATTAGCTCTATGAAGTTGGTGAGACTACTCTCATGTTCAAAGTTAGACATGTGCTTACATACCTTCTGAATCAGTGCCTAGGTGCATAAATCCAGCCTTAAATTAATATAAAACCTGTTCCAGGATCATCCCCAATGATATGCGTTTCCCATATGGTGCTAAAAGTCTCTAGATGGACGGCTATTGAATGCCAGTATTTGTAAGTCATGTTTAAGGTTAACAGTAACATAACAATGATTCAAAAATATGTTCACATTCTTCCTTTCTTAATCAATAACTAAACCAATTGACAATAAAAGTCAAATAGGAAATTATGAAAGCAGAAAAGCTAAAATTGCTCTGGAATGCAGACCTCAAAAGTCCGTAAGAGACTGATTTCATTACTAGTTATTTCCCCAGGTTTGCACCTCTTTCTATTGCCGATGATTGATGTGGCAAATTTTATTTTCACATTTAATAGATTTCAAGCTGTAAAACATTTCTAAATCAAAATGAATTGAGAGATGCTTTTTATAAGGTTTGCCTCCTAATAATCTTTTGTAATGCTTTCCCATGTTAGCAATGAGGCTGTCTTTTCAAGAAACAGTTACAAAAGCTGCACCCTTGTGACAGTTTTATAGTGTAGTAATTTCACTTTGTCTATAACCTTGAAGAAGATGCAATCAGGGTTACTACTGTAACATTTGAATGCAGTGTTTTTCCCCCACTATTATGTCTATAAATCTAAACATTGGGATGATTTTTATTTTTCACTGCATAGTTACTAAAGAGATGGAATCATTTCCCATAAAGTAATTTATTTCATTTGGAGTCTTTTTGTTTCCAGCCTTTCTTTGCTTGTGTTTCATAATGATGTTATTCTTATGAGAACTTACAAATACAGAAAATGTCACAGTATGAATACATCTCCATCCAATCTCCGTCATTTGTTGGGGAAATGATACCAACTCTAGGGATACTCCGGAGAGCAAGAATACAGATGACTAAAACCTCAATCCTGCAAGTGCTCAGCATCATGGCACCAATCCAGCAAAACCATTTAAGCATGTGCTTAAAGTTCAACAGAGGATTATATGTTTTGCTGGATCAGGGCCATGTCTACTGCAGAAGAGAGGGCAGGTATAAAGTGTAATGATTTAAAAAAACTTAGAAAGACAGTAGAATGTGAAATCATGGTATGGGATTGGCTGAAATCGAAAAGGTTATGATGGTGGGACACTGCAGAAGACAAGCAGATGATAGGATGTCAGAAAAAATATTTCAGATATAACCAGGGTGAGTCAGACCTAGAAGTTGCCCACGGACTAGATGGTAGGACACTGTGCACAGGGACATGACCAGGCTGGACTTAATGGAGGAACAAACCATGGACAGCAATGAATGGCAACTCTGTACTGCTCCCCATGTCTGTAAAGACGCTTTGGGATAAAAAGAAAGAAGGATCAGTGCCAGGGTGCTCAGCACTTTTGGGGATTGAGCCCTATGATCTAGTAGGATTATTTGGCAACCCCGACTGCTGCACCTTGATGTGGCTGTCAATCCCAAGCCTGGATAAAGCAAGGAGGGTTGAGCACAAGGCTAACTACCTAGGCTCATAATGCATCCACAGGTTATAGAAACAGAACCAGGCTATGTAATCTCAGTGGTAACATATGGCTGAAAGAACTAGAGAGTTACAAAAATGTAAGACAGAAAACTAGATGCCTTTGAAAATAAGTGCCTACAAAAGATTCTGAGCATTGTTGGAAAGATTTCTTCACGAACAAAGAGATCCTAGAAATCACAAACCAGCAATGCGTTTCCAATAGAATCCAAAGGTAGCGCTGGCCATATTTGGGACATGTACTCTGAATGCCAACACACAGACTCCCACATGAAACTGTTGGATGGAAACCAACTGGTATGAGGGAGTGAGGCCACCCAAGACAACATTAAGGGGAACTCTTAGCAGGGAGGGCAGAACAGTCAATCCCAACACCATAAAGTAGATGGACACAGCAGCAAATAACAAAGAAGAATGGGAGAGATTAATTTCTGCTCTGTGTGCCAGAATTGGTGTGGGAAAGATGTAATGTAACTGGATTATAGTGCAATAATGAGGCTATTATTAGAATATTGAATTTAATTCTGGTGTCCACGCTTCACAAAGAATGTTGAAGAATTGCAAAGGGTTCAGAAAAAAACTAAATGAATGATTTTAGGTCTGAAGAACATGCCTAATAATAAGAGGCTAAAAAATGCATTGAACCTGTCAATGGGTTCATGCAATGGGTACAGACAGGAACACAGTGATTTCATTTTGAAAATATACAGGAAATGCTCTTGGTCTAGGAACTCAATTTTAAGATCAATACTGTTCAATTATTTAGCATGGAGTGCACTCTATGGTATTGTGCTTAATGGGGGAGGAAAGTGATAGGTTTATTTTTTAGATACGACACTGGTTGACTGACAGGAGCAGACAAGTGTCAGGTGGCCTGAGAACTTTAATAAATTTTAAAGAGATCATCCTGACTCAGCCCCGGCTCACCCCCTGCACAGAAACCTCACTCAGAGAGGATGTTTTGTTTGCACATTTCCCACTTCTGGTGGAACTGGGGCTCAGCCACATCCACAGCAACGGGATTTCTTTGGTGGTCAGTTGAGTGGAGGGAATGGATACCAGGAAAGTACATTGTACACACCTCCTGGATCCTAACTTGTTAAGCAGAAGAAATAATGCAGCCATGGGCTATGTTATCTCTCCCAAGGAGCTGCCCCTTGGTGTACTGGAGGAATCTTTGCTAGCATAGCTCTAATTGTGCTCTTTTGCCAGGGTCCAGGGGATAAGGACTGCTGCTTGGGGCCAGAACAGGTCAGATGACCCAAGAATCCATCAGGTTTGTGGGTGGGGCTTGCAATTTATTCGGAGGGGTGGTGAACCTGACCAAAGGTTCCCAGCCTCACACCAACATAGAAATTAGGGTTGTCTCTGCAAGAGGATTGTCAGGGAGATTTCCTCCCCTCACCTACCGCCAGGGATTCCCATAGGATTAGGTGATCAAAGCCTCTTGTCACTAAATGTTTAGAAAGAACCAGTGAGAAAGTGAGCACTGTGATTTCAGGGCAGTGGGCTAGAAGCCATCCTCATTTCACCATCATGTGTAGGATAAATTATTGCATGGTTCTTTTAGAAATATTTCCTTTGCTTGCTATTTGTCACTTACCGGCTACAGCAGGGGACCAAGAGTCTGAACAGGTACTGTAGACTTGCATTGTGTCCTTGGACAAGACATTTAATAGCTCTGTGCCTCAGTTTCCCAAGGAAAATAACGGGAACACTATTAATCTAAAGTGGTGGGCACTAAGAAGTGTTTGCCAAGATATCTGCAATATCACTGCTTTCTCCAATATACAGTATTATGGTGTGTTGCATTTTGAGTCATATCGGTTATTTGCGGGGCCCAGATCCATAATTGGGGCCCTTAGGTCCTACTGCAAGAAACAGTTGTGATAGCGACCATTGTACCTACCCCATAAGGCATTGTGAGCACCTTCAGATACTAAGATAAAAGGTATTAGAGATGCAGTAATATATTTCCTGTTTAATTTGGGGACATCACAATCCCATGATTAAGTTGCTCAGAAGCATCGGTTCAGTCCAATGAACATATAGTGGCCTAATACATTTTGTGTGTGCCTTTGCTGTGATTGAGTACTGCTATCTTCACTCACATAAGGACAGACTTCAGTGGAACTACTCACCGAAGTCAAGCAGACTTTGACTGGAATGCAGGAGATCTGGGTTCTTTTCCTGGCTCTGCCATTGGCCTTCTGGGTGACCTTGGGCAAGTCATTTTGCCTCTCTGTGTCTCAGTTTCCCCATCTGCAAAATGGGGGATGATGATAGGGACCCTGCTTGTAAAGCAGTTTGAGAGCTGATGATTAACAGCACATATAAGAGCTGGATATTTATTATTATTTGACTCAGTGTTCAGTATTACCCTTTAAAATGTGCCAATCTTCCCTTTCGTCTCCTGGTGATACTTCGTATGTGTACAAAGGAAGTTCCGGTTCCCCTTACTTATGTGAGTAATTCTATTGAGATCAATGGGGTAAGTATGAGAAGCAAGGTCTGACTCAACTGTTGTAAACTCAACTTTAATCTATCTTCGGTTTCTGTGTTCGTGCCCATTACCATAACATCTAAACCCTTCCCAACTGTAGCTAGGCATTGTGGGTGGGATCCTGGCCCCATTGAAGTCAATAGCAAAACTCCCATTGATTTAAGTGAAGTCAGGATTTCATCCTTTTCTTCTGTTCTTCTCCCTTTCCTCATTATGCGGTTTTGTTTAGTCTTTCCCCCCAGGATTGCTAGAGTCATTGTGGTTGTGGTGGGAACGCTTTATAAAAATGAATGTCTTGAAGCATTTTCTGTAGATGACCAGACTCTGGATTAGTCAGATTTGTTCTGGAAGGACATTCCACAGCTAGACTGCCTTTACTGAGAATTACAGGAGCATTGTGGTTTTCTGAGTGATTTTATGAATGAACAAATCCTTGAGATTTTGTGGGTATGCTTTGAAATGGAACCTTGTCTTTTCTCTTGTTTAACAAATATGTATGCAATCCTGTAAACAGTGTAATTCACGTCTGTGCAAAATGAACACATGTAATTGTGTGGATCAATACATTGCAGTAATGAATCAATACATTATTTCCAAGAGTGTTTATGGTGAACATTTCCATCCCCACTGAAACAAAATAACGTTGTTGGTTTTTACCCTCAGATTTACAACTGTTTGCTTGCATTTCATTATGCACCGTATTTCTGCTGGAATTGGGCACTTAGGTCTCCAATAGTATTGTACTGAACTCCTTTCAATGAAATCCCTGGAGCAGACAAATTGAATACATTTACAGAAGTCAGTAATCTCTGTCTAGAGGCTATCAATCACTCCCCTAATAAACCACAATACCCACACAATTGATCAATCAGTTAAGGGGGAAAGTCACTGCTGCAGTTCGCTTAACCTAGCTTTTCTGACAAGTTCGTCACTCAATAGACTCAAAATCAGGGATATGATTTTTCGCTTAAAGATCTTCCTGTGCCAGTGCATTTTTTGATGTGCTATCATAAAGGTATTATCAAACTTTTTAAAAAGCAACCACACCCATTAAAGTGCACTGTGGAAATTAATGTCAAATGACAAGCATAGACTTTACATATCAGAATGAAATGAATTGGAAAATATCTAATCATATCACTTTATCTGTTCTTTGGAAACGTGGACATGTTTTCTCTTTGTGATCTCTTTCCTGAAGTCTTTATTTTGGATGAAAATGATAATAGAGAGATTCTGTGTGTACATAGGTGGGAATGAGAGGGAGAGAGAGAGTAGGAGGTGTGTCAAAAGAGTTATATTCATAAAATGCTATGAAGTTAATGGGAGTTCTATCAACAACTTTAATGGGTCCAGGATTTGACTCTAATTCAGGGCCTGATCCAGCTCTCATAAAATTAGTGGAAAGAACCCTAATGATAGAATTATGATAGCAGATAGAAAGATTGTGGAATCCCTGTCAGTGAAGGTTTCTAAGAACAAGTTAGACAAATACCTAGCGGGCATGGTCTAGGTATACTTAATTCTGCACCAGCAGGGGCGGATGGCCTAAATGACCTCTTGAGGTCCCCTCCAGTCCTACAACTCTATGATTATGCCCTCTGGTTTTCCTAACGGTAAACTAAATTAGTTTTCACACAGGCAGAATATGCCAGATGAGATTGTATCCAAATTTTGACTCATGTATTAGTGAGATGGCAAAGAGATAAAAAATGAAATGCTCCCATACGAGATCATTTTTAAGCATAAAGTCTTAGTATATCTACTGCGTATAAAATCTACTTGTGTTTAGCATCCCCCACAACCTTCTGTGCTAGCCCCCACAATCCTTTCTATAAAAGTATCACGTTAAATATATTACCTCTAAGCCAAGAAGAAAAGTTCCTTGCCTTGACTATTCTCAGTGAATTAAGTTGTCTTGTTTAAAGGTACCTCTATATTATGTCTCCTTTAATACACCTGCTTAGTCTTTGTTTGTTATATTTAATTATTAATTTAGCATCTAAATTCTTGCTTACAGTTATTGGTTTTTTAAATTATTGTAGAATTTTACTGAAGATTATTTTCAGTCCTATCCTGAGTTTAAATAGAGTTTAGCTAAAAGATGATAAAGAAAAGTAATATTGTTCCCTCCACTTTTTAATTATTATTCTAATGTTTATATTTGTAATACTAACATATTCATAAAGCTGAATGCATCATGGCACTGAGATCTCCGCTTTCAGGTCAGTAATTACTTTTCATATATTCATTGAAATGCAGGACAAAATGTGACTCATAAAATAGATTGCTGGCGAAATAGATTAAGTTACGCATACATTGCTGTTCAAGGGCTAATCCACAGCAGCCTATGCAGTGTACAAAAGTTGATGGAGCCTTGGAAGCACAGCTGGGTTATGGACGGGCCAAACTACCAGTGTGCCATACGGTCTGCACACCTTCCCTGTCCACTACGGTACCCAGATACTATGGTGATGGAAGCCACATAAGTATCTAGATCAGGGGTTGGCAACCTTTCAGAAGTGGTGTGCCGAGTCTTCATTTATTCACTTTAATTTAAGGTTTCACATGCCGGTAATATATTTTTATGTTTTTTAGAAGGTCTCTCTCTCTCTATAAAAGTCTATATATTATATAACTAAACTATTATTGTACTGTAAAATAAACAAGGTTTTCAAAATGTTTAAGAAGCTTCATTTAAAATTAAATTAAAATGCTGATCTTACGCCGCCGGCCAGCTCAGCCCGCTGCTGGTCTGGGGTTCTGTTCACCTAGGCCAGCAGCGGGCCGAGCGGGGCCTTCGGCCAGGACCCCGGCTGGCAAGGGGCTGGCAGCCAGAACCCCAGATCGGCAGTGGGCTGTGCGGGGCTGGTGGCCGGGACCCCAGACTGGCAGTGGGCAGAGCGGCTCAGCCCGCTGCCGCTCAGGGGTTCCATCCGCTGGCTCCTGCCAGCTGGACCCACTCAACCTGCTGCCGGTCTGGGGTCCTGGCCCTGCCCACATACAGTGGGTATCTACTTTCTCCCTGGTTCTGGCCCATTCTCTTCCTCTCTCTCTGCACTGAGCTGAGGGTGGGAGTGCACTGAGCACAGGGCTGGGGGTGAAGAAACAGGCTGGGGGTTGGGATGTAGAGTCTGGCAAGGAGCTAGAATGAGGGAGGGGGCTCAGGGTTGGGGCAGGAGGTTTGGGTGTGGAGAGCTTACCTGGGCAGCTCCCATTTGGTGGGAGGGGTGCAGGTGGGAATGTGGGGAGAGGGGGTGCAGGAGCTCCCATTTGGTGCTCAGGGTGGGGGTGGGGATGTGGGGGGTGCAAGAGTCAGGATGTGGGGGGTGCATGGGGTGTGGGGGGGACTGGGTATGTGGGAGGGTGCAAGAGTCAGGGTGGGGGGCTGGGTATGTGTGGGGGATGCAGGTGTCAGGGCATGGGGTGTGGGGGATCTGGGTATGTGTGGGGGTGCCAGAGTCAGGGCTGAGGTCCTGGGGGGGTGAAGGAGTCAAGCAGAGGGCTGGGTGTGTGAGGGGGGTACAGGGCTCGGGGCAGGGGTCTGGGGGGTGTGCGGGGCTGCAGGGCTCAGGGCAGGGGGCTGGGTGTGTGTGAGGAGGGGTCAGAGCAGAGGGCTGGGGGTGTGGGCTGGGGTTGTGGGGTGCTCATGGCAGGGGGCTGGAGGGGGTATGCCCCACTTCCACCCCCCCTTCTCCAAGGCCCTGCCCCCACTTCTTCTCTGCCTCCGATGGGAGCAGCAAGTACGCTGACCCCGCTCCTCCCCGACCCCCTCGCAAGGGCCATCAGCTGATCGGCCGGCAGGGAGGGACGGAGAGGAGGAGGAGTGGCAGGAACCCAGCACACTGCGGGAAGAGGCTGGGGAGACGGTAGGACCAAGCTTCTGCCCCCTGCCCCCGCGGGAGGCGGAGAAGAGCGGGCCAGGCCGGGCAGGGCAGGATTTTTAATGGCCCGGTGCTGCTGCCCCGGCAGGCAGCAGCCTGCCACTAAAAATGGACTCGCGTGCCGTCTTTGACACGCGTGCCATAGGTTGCCGACCCCTGATCTAGATGATAGACAAGCGGACAATAGACTAGGCACCCCAAGTTTGTTCCATGGTGCACAAAAAAAGAGATGGGGGTTGTGTTGCTTCAGTCAGAGTCCTGGAAGCAAAACTACACTATGCAGAAGCCTTTCTGTTATTTCTGTCCACGTGTGAGAATAACATTGATAGGCAGGTGAGGCGGCAGTATATCTCTTACACATATGTTCATCACTCCCCACCCTGTTTTTGCCCACGCTGGAATGGTTCACAGTAGCAATCACTTTTGTATAATATTAAAAACTGGGGGAAATCAGCTAGAGAGCTGAAAGGTAAAGCCCTCATTCAGCACAGCCCTATCTGGAATCACTGAGATGCCAAAATGGCAGTTTTGCTGTTGTTGTTGTTGTTGTTGTTTTTTAATTGCCACTTTGCCTTTTCTTATTCTGTTAAGCTTGCAAGCCATTCAAACAATATCATATTTCAGTGATTCACTAAATAATCTCTATTGTCTTAAACTTTTACAGCACTCCAGGGTTTGCAATCTGGAAGAATTTTTACAGCCTCTGAGTTTGCCACAAATCATATAATTCATTACACAGCAAACTACACTCGCAAACTGACTCTGTTCTTAAAACAGTCCAATTTGTTTGTACAGTGATAGCTGTAAAATCAAGAGAAATTTAGGTCAAATTACTCCTTCACCTATGAAATGAGAACAATTTGTGTTAAATAATTTTCCAGGCAGACAAAGTTGCACAGTAAATATTCCCACTACCCTGGCTTACTAGAATGACCTATCCAGAAATTCATTTTAATCAGCCGTGGAAGGATGAAAAGATGTGATCCCTGCAGACTGTTCTTGTATGTGACCCTGGGTATCCCTATTCGGTACAGAAAGTTTGTTTCAATCTTTAGTAGAGGAATATACCAAAAATCAAAACACATAAAAACCAGCCCACATGCCCCGACTAGCAAAACCAAAGTTCAATAAAAGGAAGCTAAAGAAATATAAATGGAAATGATAAATAACGCTGGACTTAATGGCGTTCATAGTCTCTCTTATCCCCTGCAATATCTGGAAGAGTGTGATTGGATTTCTGTACTCTAGCCTGAGCTGCCACTTCTAGGTGCCATTGTTTACTAGTAAAGCAATGAGGAGTTCCAGTTATTTGGGGTAGAGGCAGAATGGCATGTGGCTGAGTTGTGGCCAGACAGGAAGTTAAAGTTTCATTATTTTACCATGCTTTAAAATGGAAAGTGAAATAAACATTGTAAAAACAGCTTTGGAAACATGGCAGCATCAGTGGAGGTGTCTGTGTGAACCCAAGCCTGTTCCTGTAGATTTGCACTATCTAAACTTTTATTTGAATTTTTCTTTTTTGAAAGAATCCAAAAATGCTGTGTGAAATTGACAGGTTTTGTCTTTTTTCTGGTCCAAGCTAGATAGATGGGTCAGAACCACAAAGTGACAGATCATGGAGCTTTTATGCACTTCAGTGAGCACTTTCCTACATGATTCAATGGGACTACCCATGTGAGCGAATGCTCACCAGATGAATAAGAGCTTTACAACCACACCCCAAATTTGGATCTGGATACAGACCAGATTCATTTAAAGTTTGGGTGTGTTCATGCCTATGTATATGCCTATGTGTAGCAAATAGAGCTAGCCCAGATTTTTTTCAATTTAAAAATTTTTTTCACCAAAAATGCCAATTTGTCAAAACCACAAGTATTTGTGGGAAAGAGTCCATTTTGACAAATGTCCTGACTTGGGAAAAAAAAGTTGAAAAAAGTTTCAGAATTCTCAAAATGTCCCATTTTGATGTTTTCTAAAAGAAAAAAAGATTGGGTTTTTTGGTTCAAAACAATTTTTCATGTAGAAACTTAATTTGTACGAAAATAGGGTTTTTTTTAATAAAAGGTCAAAATAAAAATGAATGTTTCCAAAGGATTGAAATGAAACATGTAGATTGACCTGGACTGCATGTTGTTTCAGTTTGTTGGTTCGCAGGCATTTTCAGTATTTTGACATTTTGTCCCTATTTGCATGAGAGTTGTTTAAAATTTTGAAAATTCTCATGGGCTGGCAAAACTGTTTCCCACCCAGCCCTACTTGTGAATATATCTTCATACGGACTAAAGAAAAGCTCTGGAATAATGATTCCTATGTCACTCACAACTTCCTTCTAGTCTCTTTTCCACCCTTGGGGCTTATCTACATGAACGTTTAGTTTGTGGAAAAGTGAGGTGTGACTCTACGTCGCTGTGGTCTAACACTTCATGTGCACCCAACTGATGCATATTAACAGTCAGCTAATATACTTTGATCTAGTCCTGTTTCAAAGAGGACTAGATCAAAGTGTTATAATCAACTGCTTATACCTGTCAGCAGCATACACATGAACAGTTTGATCATGGTAGGTTAGGGCGTGCTAGATTCAGCCCCCAGCTTCCCGTGGGCTAACAGTTTGTGCAGACACGCCCTATATGTGCATTTTTCTGGATCCATCACATCCTTACCCCTTCATAGAACAAGGCATCCATTAGTTAAAACCTATGGGGGTCAGACTTTTCCCTTAATTAACAATTGCTATGAACCGAACCATTCTGCATATATTACTTTATTTTCTCCTTTACAGTATGGTTAACAAATCCTGATTACATTTGGCAAAAGCCTGTTAGCACATTTCCACTACACTATCTTTTTAAGCAGGGGTGCAAACATTGTAGGTAATCTATTCCCATTTTTAAAATAAGAGAAATAAATTGGGTGTTTAAGTTTAAAAGGAGGAAGGACAGGAGGAAAAAAGTCATACCAGGTCTCTATTCTGACCTAATCCGGATCCCATAGAAGTCAATGGGAACCTTTCTATTGGTTAGGAGTGAGACTGGATCCTCCATCTCTTCTTCTTTTGTGAGAGGACTGAGTAAATCACAATTCTAAATAACACAACTGTTAAGCAGCACATGGTGAACTAAACAATTTACTTACTGGAGGACTTCCTAAGCAGAGCTTTTCCTTTCTGAAGATTAAGGGCTGTCAGTGCACTTCAAAAGCTGTTGCTTTTCATGCTCTCGCTTGCCAGAAATACATCTGGTGCATTTAACCAACTGTAGATGTTCAACTTTTTAATTACCTGCTGGAAAGTCTGTCCAATAAATCTATAACCCATGCTCACTATTTCAAGGCCTTTCTATTTTCCCTAAAGGAAAAAGTATTTTTCACCTGATCTCATGTTCCCAGGAACTTCATATAATTCACTCCTTTCTGTACCATTTGCAAAGAACTATAATCACAGTTTATTCTAGTTCCGTTGCAAAGCTACACCATCAAAGATCCATGGGCTTTCTAAGTATTTATTTCTCCTCACCTTTTGCTAGAAAGTCCCTTTTAAAAAACAGCTATACCGCACAGACTGAGCATTTAGCACACAAAATGCACAAGTACTGTAAATATGAGTTTATATATATTCTAGAAAATTATGTCATTACATTCCATGTAGAGCTGGTCAGAAATTTTAATTTCCATTTGGTGGAAAATTCTGATATTGCAAAATTTGTTTTCATTCCAAATTGGAACAAAAGCCAAAATACCAAAACTTTCAGCAAAATGGAAATTTCTGAAAAAAAAAATCATTTACAAACATTTAATTTGGACACTTTTTGAATCAAAATATGACACGTGGCTCTGATGGTATGCTGAGTCTGTTCAAGGGGAGACTGTGGTCCATAGAGACCATAGTCCAACCAGGGAGCATGGCCCAAGGAGAAGACAGTGGGCATAAAACAGCTGAACTACAGCTCCCATGAGGTACACAGCAGCTCAAGCAGGAACAGATTAATGTTGAACTGACCAGAAAAAAAAACGTTTCATTTAGGTTTGACAAACTGAAATGTTTTCAGGTTGGGTCAAGCTGACCTGAAATATTTCATTTAGATTGTCCCAGCAAAAAATCAAAACATATCCATCAGTTTTGTGGAAACTGCATTTTACATTGAAAAAACACTGATAGAAAATTCCTAACCAGCTCTATTATTGGAGGGATTTATAGGGAATTTATTGGAGGGATTTATAGGAACTTTAATTACCTACTTTCCAGCAGGTAATTAAAGTTCAACATCTACAGTTGGTTAAATGCATCAGAACTTCCATGAGAGGATAGATTTTCCTTCTTTCTTGTTTTGGCCATTTGTTTGTCCTTTTACCATTTCTATCCTTTCCCCCATTACAGCACTTGTCTGGCATCATGGCAATTTAGCCCTTGGGAAAGGAAGTACCAAGATAACAGTGTGGTAAACTGAATGAATATATCCTTTTAAATCCATCAAGTAATGACAAGAGCCAATGGCTGGAAAGTGAAGCTAGACAAATTTAGATGGGAAAGGAGGAACAAATGTTTAACAGTTTAATCACTGAAACAATTTACCAAGTGTTGAGATGGATTCTTGATCACCGGCATTTTTAAAATCAAGACTGGATGTTTTTCTAACCATTTTTAAAACAGGAATTGATTTAGGGAAGTCGTATGACCCCTGTTATGCAGGAAGTCAGACTAGATGATTATAATAGTACTTTATGGCTTTATAATCTGTGAAAATTTAAATGCAATGGCAACCTCAAAAAGCCTCTACCCAAACATAATCCCCACCTTCCTCCTCTCAGGTAAAAGCCTGGCAAAACCGGGGCCTTATTCCATGCCTTGAAAATAACCAGACTAGGGCTCTGTGGAAAGTGAACTCTAGAACGGAGTGCTCCTGGAAAGAGATCTGCCACCAGCACTAGAAGGTCAAATCCAGGGAGTGTTAATGAAAGCACCCTAATACATTTCCACTGTTGTGACCGCTGTGAAAATGACTATTATGCCTTTCGCTATATGGATAGAGTGGAAGAAAGCATGTGGGACTCTTTATTTGAAGCCTTTACGCAGGCTATCTCCCATTGCTTTCATTGGGAGTTTGGCTGAGCAGAAAATGTATGGCCCTTAGAAAAAGAGCTGATCTGTTTTGTTTAGTATCCTCACAAATGTTGTTTTTGCCAGCTTTATTCTCTAGTCGCAATCAGTTACTACACTGCAACAAAAACACACATTTCAGTATTAGCCAAGTTACTGGAGAATTGCTTGGATTGGCCCGTATCTTGACCAGATGTCTGCAGAGATTTAATTCATGCTTTTTAGCACAAGATGGATTACTGTAATATGCTTTCAGGTGATCTCTCAAAGGTGAGTGTTGCTAAATTACAAGCAAAATGTTGCTGTCTAACAGTTGACACGTACAAAGTACTAAGAGCATGATTTTGTCGGTTTTATTTTGGTTGTCAGTCAGAGAATGAAAAGAATGCCAAGTCAGGATTACAACAATCAGTACGGCAAAAATCAGATCTGTGAATTACATCAGGTAATGGCACAAATATCCAACGGGTCATGTCTCCTTTTCCTGCTCACCTGTCTAACTTCTTACAGACTGTGCCCTATCATTAATTCTGTATGCCAAACCCCCCACTGATTTCATGGGGGAATTTTGCACACATCTGCATCAATGACAGGGTTTGGCCCATAATGATTTGTCATAGGGAGACAGTGGGATCAGATTCTTATCTCACTTGTACTGGCAACTCCAATAGGTACACAGGTTTAACAGAGATATGAATGTAGACCACTATCTTTCCATTAATTCCCTCATGCTAAGACACGCAAACTTTAAACCTTCTTTGAATTTTAGTAGCTTGCCCACTTTTCCTTTATATAGACCTCCCACAACGTATGCTTAGCAGTTTAATGACTATTTAGTGAGTTCACATTTAGACAAGAGACCTTTATGAAGGAATTGGTCAGATCTGTTATTTCCCAAGTACGCTGTTTTCCAAAACCTTGGAGCAAGGGGAAAAGGGACAGTGGTGCTATATGATTTTGTGAATTGAGTCTACCATAAAAGAAATTATTTAAAACAGATTGGAAAAAGATTTGTGGAATTTGTATGAAGTATTCCAAATAATTGCTTAACTGGATTCTAATATGAGAGAAGAGAACGTGTTTTTTCTCTCTCTCCTTTTTCTCTGTATTTCAAAACCTTTTTTGAAAGCATTTCCAGTTTCTAGTCATCTTTAATTTACCGGTATTCAGAGGGGAGGGGGAAAAGACAGGAATGCACAAGCTTCAAAACCACATCTGAGAAAGATGAATGCCCAATTTAGCTGAGAAATACAATAGCATTTGAAGTCATATGAAAGGCTGGGATTTCCATTTATTTTGTTAATCAGAAATACAATGAGGAGAGGAGAATATCTTTTTTAATTATTTTGCTTAATCACAAATATGATTTTAGTGATGCGGATCTTAAAAATGTGCTCACTGAGGTGAATTAAAATCCTTTAACTTACACACTCCAATAAAATCATCAGAACTGCCTTTTACTGAGCTGTTGTTGGCTACCCAGCCCAATTTAGAGGCAGTAATCTGCATTTGTGTCTCACAGACACATTTCCCCAAATGCCTCACTTACAGAGTTAGAAGTATCCACGATCAGTTGAATACAGTTTAACAACAACAACCACCATATCTATATATTCAAATATAATTATTATTGTGATTATGAATTCAGGGCCCTGGGGCTGCATTATAATGTTTTCATTACATGTTTCTACTAAGGAGCATAGTCTCACTCATGTGTCTGTAACCCTTCTGCCAGATGTTGTCGACAGTAACAAGGGCTGGGTTCAAATAGCTAGGGGATCCCTCTTAAAACTAACAAACACCACTGGTTTGAGTCCCCCCACTCCCACAGGACTTCTGGGATCAATAGACACCTTCCCTGACACCCTTAATAGGCAATACTTCTCAATTGCAAGCACTGTGTGTGTGTGTGTGTAACATGCAAAGCTGTATTAGGGGCAAAGGGAACGCAGAATCTACTTCAGAAAACACAGTAACAATCCATCTTAGTGAATGATAAAGAAAACACTCCCCCACAGTAACTTTGACAGTAGTCCGTTAACTTGGTTCCCCATCTGCCACTGTAAACATCCTAAAGGCAAATATCCTGTACGCCATGCTCTGGATGTTCCTAAGCCTCTGACTGCCAAGTGCTGGGACTGGACGAGAGGGGATGGAGCACTTAATGATTACCCTGTTCTGTTCTTTTTGAAGCATCTAGCACTGGCCACTGTAAGAAGACAGGATACCGGGCTACATGGACCATTGGTCTGATCCAGTATGGCCATTCTTAAATTCTCACAATCAGACAATTTCCAGCAATCATGGAACTCCTATTTTGCATCATCACATGACATTTCTACAGCTCATCTCTCTGTAGAGAAAAACTTATTGATTAAATGAAAACACCAGCTTGTTATCAACCTTCTGCATTTACTTTTCAATTTGGAATGATCACAGGACTGGAAGTTCTCCTTTAAAACCAATTTTCCCTGTTTTGAGCCACCTCTCTCAAACTTCCTGACAGTTCAAGAAGAATTTTGCTACAATACCTCCTGATATTGTATCTTTCCCTCTATTCTGAATTTTATACTGAGCTCATCGTCGTAATATCCAGTTGTGTGATACTGTCCAGTAGCATATGCAAATATGAGTCAATTTATTGTATTTACTTCCCAAACACCTATCATGGAATGAAAACATAACAGAGCCTGCCCATTTGAAGGAGTTTTTATGAAACTGTAAAATGAGTTGTCATGGAAAGTACTATACTGAGAAATAGAGAGCAAAGTCATCTACAGCATTTATCCTTACAGTGTTACCCTCCATCCACACCATCCGTCATGTCTCAACTCTGGCAGGACCACATGCAGGTGTGAGGGTAACTTAGCTTCTCTGTCTGTTGAATTCTTGGCTCAGTTGTGGTGGTAGTTTTGTGATGAGGACATTTATCTATTGTAAGCTGGACTAAGACCAGCAACTCATTTCCTTAACTGTAACATCTTTATAACCCTTAGTCTCTGCCAGACATAAGCCAAAATCAGCAATCTTTTTGTGAACATTTTCACCGACTCAAATTTTGTTAATCTGGGTAAAGTGGGACCGGGATACAAATTGCCCCATATTTTGCTTTTACAAAAACTTAACCTATCTGACAAAGTTTTGCAAAATCAAAACCTAAATGCAGACCCATTGGCTCACCAACCAGTCCCTAACAGCCCAGGCTAAATTTGAACTGGCAACTTGGAGGTAAAAAGGCTCCTGTTTCTACTTCCCTATGTGTTCTGTCTGGAGGACTTTTCCAAGCGCTATTCTGGAACAGGACACATTATGAGTCTGGAAGACAATATCACAACCAAAAGAAGCACTTCACAGCACTGACAGCCCACCACTGTGTGTCCTATCTGTGCAATCAGCAGGGGTGTTTTGTTTCATATATCAATCACAACTGGCTAAAGCAATTCCACAAAGCAAATTATCCTTATGTTAACGAAGAAAAAGGCACAAGTTGCGGTTTTGAAAGTACCGTCTATGCTCATGGGGCAGAGGTTTTATCGCAATGTGTATGAAGTCACAGCTTTTGCATGAAAGTCAAGAGACCATGCATGAAGGATTGTTTTCAAGTTTTGATTAGGTCCACAGAACACCAAATGCATGTCACAGCTGCATTCTAAGCTTGACTAACACTGAAGCGACACATCCTTAAATTAGCACAGGGTAAAAACCAATGTAAAGATGTGTGTGTCGTTGTTTGAAGGCTCAATATATAGGGCACATTCTGAATGCTTAATTTAACATAAAGTATTACAAATAAGAAAGACAAGAAGAAATGTAATGTACCATAACTTTTGTTAAAAGAAAAGGAGGACTTGTGGCACCTCAGAGACTAACAAATTTATTAGAGCATAAGCTTTCGTGAGCTACAGCTCACTTCATCGGATGCATGCAGTGGAAAATACAGTGGGGATATTTTATATACACAGAGAACATGAAACAATGGGTGTTACCATACACACTGTAACGAGAGTGATCAGGAAAGGTGAGCTATTACCAGCAGGAGGGGAGAGGGGAAGGGGGGCGGAGAAACCTTTTGTAGTGATAATCAAGGTGGGCCATTTCCAGCAGTTGACAAGAACAGTAGGAGGGGAAATAGTTTTACTTTGTGTAATGACACATCCACTCCCGGTCTTTATTCAAGCCTAATTTAATTGTATCCAGTTTGCAAATTAATTCCAATTCAGCAGTCTCTCGTTAGAGTCTGTTTTTGAAGTTTTTTTGTTGATGAATTGCCACTTTTAGGTCTGTAATCAAGTGACCAAAGAGATTGAAGTGTTCTCCGACTGGTTTTTGAATGTTATAATTCTTGACGTCTGATTTGGGTCCATTTATTCTTTTACATAGAGACTGTCCAGTTTGGCCAATGTACATGGCAGAGGGGCATTGCTGGCACATGATGGCATATATCACATTGGTAGATGTGCAGGTGAACGAGCCTCTGATAGTCTGGCTGATGTGATTAGGCCCTATGATGGTGTCCCCTGAATAGATATGTGGACACAGTTGGCAATGGGCTTTGTTGCCACCAGCAACCACACACCACACAACAAAAACACAACAAAAACACTAACCCAGGAACCTATCCTTGCAACAAAGCCCGTGTGCACAAAGATAATAATAGACATATTTATCGTTTACCTCGGTAATAGTCACCATCTGGTAAGAAAGAGAATGGAGAGACCTGTTAGGTTTATGCTTCTTAGTGAACTGAAGAGAAAACTTACAATAGAACAGTAGACGGTGGACACTAGAGCTGGGCAAACAATGTATTGGGTTAATGTAGCCCCTTTTCTCTTCAGAAATTATCCACAAGCGGACTTGGGTTTACATTAATTTGTTCACTGTTCAGAATTGATAAATAGTTTCTGCAAACATATTTCAGCCTGTGAATTTGCCATGATTGGTTTAAGCATTCACTAATTGTGCTGTGTGATTGGTCACCCTACATCACATGGCATTGTTTTTGCTATGTAATTAAATAACTTCCAAACTCACAAAGATTTCTCAAGATAGCTCCTTGAACATTTTCAGTGTGAATACTCATGCAAATACTCTCTTTCCACACAACACTTTGCAATCAAATACATGCTTTTGCAAATGTTCACAGAAAACAAGTAAAAGGAGTCATGAATACAATCAAAGGGCATTATCTATTTTATACAAATTATAGTCACAAATACTTTTGGCCCAGCTCTATTTTTCAAGAATACTTTAATAAAAAATACCGTACAGTGTGTTACTATAGAGTAGGCTCTGTAAAGGCACGTACAAAATTAGCAGGGCATATGAAACAAGAGAATTAGATAACCCTAGACTGGTTTCATATTTGCTTCAGTCTGTCTTAACACATGAATCATGAATCACAATCATAGAAGTAACCTACATGAACACTTAATGTATCTCTCTACCAGCACAGATTTGTTCCGTAGAATATGTTTTCTTCTAATTTGTTCAGACCAATTTAAAATATACACAAGAATGATAGAGATTCCATCATTTATTTTGGGAAACTATTCCATAGCCATATAGACCTCCTTACAGTCAAGCAGATATTCTGTTATTGTTTTCCTGACCTACGATAGTTAAGGCCAAATTAGCAGCCTTGGCTTCTGACTTTGTACACATATTTATGGGTAAAAAAATGGTGTGTAGCTGATGAGTATGGCAGGGGAATACCCAGCTACCTGATTTGCACTACTGGGGGCCACTTTGGAACATGCACTGAATTACACCTGCACAAGTCAGCATGCAAAAAAACAGGGCAACCCGAGGGTGGGCAAAAATATGATCTTTAAAATACATTCCCCCGAAACTTATCTTTACTCTATACCAATAGGTTTTATTTTATTTCTTTCAATTCTTCTTGATTTTCTCTATTCATGCATAGCATTATCCTCTCAGTTTTGTATTGTTCCTTACCTCCCTGTTAGGGTATGTCTACACTGCAACCAGGGGGATATGATGGTGATACACCCAAGCTTAGCTTTAAGCTAGCTCACATACTGGAGCAGTGAAATCACAGAAGCCGGCTCTTCAGCACAGGCTGTACAAGCTCACTGGGAGCCGTGGGTGATGATTCAGACAGCTAGCCCGTGCTAGCCTGTGGTGCCATGGCTTTCCTGCTCTGGTACCCAAGTTAGCCAGATTAAAGCCAGAGTGGGTATGTCTACACATGCTGCAATCACCTCATGATTGCAATGCAGACATACCCTTACTTATCTGCTTCTCTTAAACATTTTGGTCCAGGCTGTGATCCTTGCTGTGCCCTCGGGAAGAGACATAAAAGCCTCCTTTATTCCCCAGTGTGCAGGTGGCAGCACAGGATGTAGCCACAACCAGACTGCTCTTACCCCACCTCTGCAAGTGGGCAGGCAGCAGTGGAAATAGGTGGAGCCAAGGCTTCGATCCCCAACCGAAATAAATAAAGTGGCTCTCAGAGCTGAGCTGGCGTGGAGGGGGAAACATTCTGCAGCAGGGAAAGGGGATGTACATCTTAATTTCCCCACCGAGCAAAGGGAAAGCAGAGACCAAATTGCAGCTGCTTCCAATTCACTCCCTGCTTTGCTCCTGCAGCAAAGTGGCCACATGCTGTCCCTTACCCAGTGAAGGTTGCACAACCACAGCCTTGCCCTTTGAACATAAATATATAGCACTCCACTTAAATAAGTTTGTCAGCTCCTAGCCACCCACAAGGAGCTATCAACAAGAAACAAACAAACCTGTTGGCTGGCCCCTGTAACATTGTGGTGTGCTGGCTCTGGAGGCCCGTTGAATCCAAACTTTTACGTTACTTTTTTCAGTGTTAATTTTTAGTCACAAGTTCAGCTAAGCGAACCATTAAAAGTGAAACAAACGGAGCTAAACGACAAATTAAAACGTGCCTCAGGCAGCCAACGCGTTCCTTTTTAAACTTCCATCTGTCGAGTGCTGGGTTCTGAGGTGTGTGATAAAAAGTATCTTTGCTCACAAAGGGCACTTCATTCCTGCTGATAGGTGGTCTTGTTGATGAAGAGGCTGTGAAAGGTTGTGGATCTTGAGTCTATGACTCACAGAATCTCCAGATCTACTGGATGCTGTGCTGCTGGTGTAGAGAACTAAATGGGGGAACATTTTTCATATATAATTCATATGAATTCAGAGACTGTATGACAGGGTGAGGTCCCACTGTGTCCTCTGTTCTGCCTACACAGACTATAGGAGACTGTCAGTTGTTAAACACCACTGTATAATTTATTTACATTGCTCTTCCTACCACTTACTGATCCATACACCACACCATTTATAGCATCCACTCACCTGCTGAGAAGAGGGACGAGATCTTTCCAGCCAGATATCCTTGCTGGTTCTGGCTTTCCTAGTCTGCCCCTCTCTCTCCAGCACTTACTTCCTGTACCTTTTTCTATCCTCTGTGTTAAAGGTCTAATTAGCTCTTTAATACTCCCTAGCCCCATGCTAGTAATCTAGGTAGGCACAATCAGGTCCACCCCAGGGGGCGTTAACTGGTGTGTAAGTGATCAGCGTGCTAGCTCAGTTGTTGGTTTCCAGTACTCTATCACAAACTGGATCTCAAAAATTTACCCTGAACATCTGAGCAAGGACAGCTGTGGTACAATTATTCATATTGTGATAGCACTTAGGAACCTCAGTCGTGCATTAGAACTCCATTGTGTTAGGTGCTGCACAAAGACAGAACAAAAAGATGGTCCCCAGACCAAAGATTTTACAATCTCAGAGAAGCAAAATCAGTGCATCCCTCTATTTGTTGGCAACAAACTGCATACATTAAAAAAAAGTTTAAAAACACCCAAAGCATTTCATTGACTGCAATAGAAACACCTTGCATGTTTTTGGAAAGTTACATAGGGCCCAAACTTGCAGTCGTTATGCAATGTACAAAACTAAAAACCTGGGCTGGCTACAAACAAAGGTTTCTGTAAAGAGTTTAGTGGGAGTTGAGTTGAACCAGACAATTAATTCATCGTGAAAAATTATCATTGTGATTTTTGGCAATTATTTCAGCCAAGATTAATCTGCAAATGCATTTTTCATCATTTGGCCACCTGTAGTGCTAGATTGTCAAATGATTTCTATTGTGAATTTTGGCATTTCCCCTTCATCAAATTATTATGCACAAAAACAGTTTTCTATTCTGTGACCACCTGTGCACCTCATGGCATTGAGCCTTAAAACAGAAGGGGGAAATAGAAAAACACCCCTGGAAAGTCCAAGCGGCAGAGCTTCATTTAGCTTTCCACATTGTCTTTTTAACCCCGTGATTTCAACAGTTTTAAAGAAGGCATAAATTACTTGGGAATGATTTTCATTTACACTATGTCCCCTTGGTAGCACTCTGAGAATTTTCCCTCTGAGAATTTTGACTTTTCATTAACAAAACAAAACAAAAACTCGGTTTTCTTTGCGTTTTCAGCAACTAAAACCTGAAAAAAATTGGCCAAAAATTGGTGGTGGGAGGGTGGGAATTAGCTGCTAACCAATGAAAATTGAAAAATTTGCAGTTTTCAATCAAAAATATTCAAGCTTTGGTTTTCTGATGAAAAACATAAAAATATTTGAAAATAGCAGACACTTTCCACAAAAATTTGGGTTTTGTTGAAAATCCAATTTTCCATTGAAAATAGGTTCTGATGGAAAATTGTTGACTTAAACAATTTATTGTTGAATGAATCATAGAATCATAGAACTGGAAGGGACCTCGAGAGGTCATCTAGTCCAGTCCCCTGCACTCAAGGCAGGACTAAGTATTATCTAGGCCATCCCTGACAGGTGTTTGTCCAACCTGCTCTTAAAAATTCCCAATGATGGAGATTCCACAACTTCCCTAGGCAATTTATTCCAGTACTTAACCACTCTGACAGTTAGGAAATTTTTCTTAATGTTCAGCCTAAACTGCCCTTGCTGCAATTTAAGTCCATAGCTTCTTGTCGTATCCTCAGTGGTTAAGAAGAACGATTTTTCTCCCTCCTCTTTGTAGCAACCTTTTGAAAACTTTTGTACTTGAAAACTGTTATCATGTCCCCTCTCAGTCTTCTCTTCTCCAGACTAAACAAACCCAATTTTTTCAATCTTCCCTCATAGGTCATGTTTTCTAGACCTCTAGATGTTTTGTTGCTCTTCTCTGGACTTTCTCCACTTTGTACACATCTTTCCTAAAATGTGGTGCCCAGAACTGGACACAATACTCCAGTTGAGGCCTAATCAGTGCGGAGTAGATCGGAAGAATTACTTCTCATGTCTTGCTTACAATACTCCTGCTAATGCGTCCCAGAATGATGCTTGTTTTTTTTACAACAGCATTACACTGTTGACTCATATTTAGCTTGTGATCCACTATGACCCCCAGATCCCTTTCTGCAGTACTCCTTCCTAGGCAGTCATTTCCCATTTTCTATGTGTGCATTTTCTATACAGCTGAAGGTTGAATGGAGTCAGTGAAATGCTTTGGATGACTCTGAGCAGGGACAGTGACATTTTCAAGTTAAGATCAGAGAAACACAAACCTTGTTTTGCACCAAGAAGCTTTCTCTTTTCTTCCTAGCTGATACAAAGGTACTTCAGACAACGGATCTTTTAGGTAGAGCAGAATCTCAACAGCGTCCCTTGTATCCTGTCAAGCAACTTCTCTTTGTAACTTGGCCAATACTGTTTTGGCCTTCCTAATTATATTTTTACACTTCACTTGCCAGAGTTTATGCTCCTTTCTATTTTCCTGAACAGCATTTAATTTCCACCTTATAAAGGATGCCTTTTTGCCTCTAACTGCTTCTTTTATTTTGTTGTTTTGCCATGGTGGCACTTTTTTGGTCCTTTTATTTATTTTAAATTTGGGGTATACATTTAAATTGAGCCTCTATCACAGGCGAGCAGGTGCAGAAGGACAGTATTTGGTTCTGAATCACCTTTCCACTCCCTTGATCCTGATGCTGCAAAGCTGCCCCAAAAAAGTGCCACCATGGCTAAACAACAAAGCTGTGGACCACGGAGCCCTATACCCAGACTGTGGTAGGAAGTAGCCAAGGGGAAACAGACTTTAGTCCAGTTCTGCTGCTGGAGAGTGAATCAGCATGTTTTGGGAGGATCCTCACTGACACAGTGGTGGCCCCATCCACCACTGTTAGGACCCTGGGCTGAGACCCGGTGAAGTAGTGTGGGCCTGGGCCCCCCACCCCCTCTGACACTGACCTCCCTCCCACCCCTGGGGGAGGCAGCCAAACCCCCTCTTGTTGGCCAGAAGGCCTGGGCTGTGTTCATGGAAGGCTGTAGAGCCATACACTGTTTGTGCTCTGTCTCACCCAGAGGGACAGAACTACCCTATAGACTGATAATTACTGTTTGCCCCAGCTAGGCAGCTGTGGGCTAAAGACTGTGTGTGGCCCTGCCTCACCAGAGGGCCAGAGCTCCTCCTCCTTAGACTGTTTGTTGCTGTCTGCTGCAGGCTGAAAACTGTAGATGGTTCAGCCCCAGTCAGAGGGCTGGAGTTTCCCCTACAGATAATTACTTTGCAGTGAGGCAAAGTAGCCTCCTTCCCCACTCAAGAGCGAGGGACCACTACAGTGTGTATATGCATTTCATCTTCAGTAATATGATTCATTAGTAGAAGAACCATGTACAATATTTTCTCTCTTTTCAGTGTGTAGCAAAAATCGAATAGACACCGGAGAAGTGCGTGCAGCACTGCACAGAAATAGCGTGCAGAAGATGCAAACTAAACACAGATTATCAAAATATACAAACATATAATAAATACAATGCCATGCTGCATTCATTTGTGGAAAATATGCACGGATTTACTGAGGAATAGCTATTTTGCTATAGTGTGTCCTAACGTATTACCAGACTCTGTTCTTCTAGCTTGTAATTCTTAAGTATTTGCTGTGTAGGTATAATCTTGCACAGAGTTGGGCAGAAAGTCTCATCTGGGGATACTACTGCCTGAAAATGTTTTTATTTTATCCAACACATTCTCATATTATGTACAACCAGACGAACCCTCCAATATGTTGAATTTAATAAAGTAAATATGTTTCAGGCTGATTATGTTGCTGGGCATAGAAAAAATGTTCAAAACAACATCAGCCCTACTGGCTGTACTGAAATATTAAAATGTATAAATTATTGATATAAAGACTGAGACACAGAGAGGATAACATTTCTTCAGAACATTACATATATAAATTATATACAATGCTTGATTCAAGAAGTTAAATTTGCTAGAAAACCTCTATCTCAGTGTAAGGGGACTGTTGCCCCCTTACTAACATTCAGTGGGGGTGTTTTAGTTGCTAGCTCCCAGTACTAAAAGGGGAAGGGTCGATGGGAAACCAGGACCCTGAGACTGACAGCCCCCAGGAACAATGGGGAGAGATCAATGCTCCAGGTCAGCCTGAATGACAGAGTGGGCAGGCTAATCAGAGAGTCAGGAGGCCAGGGAGGTCCCATCCTCAGTGTGAGCTGGATTTGTCTGGGTCAGGCAGAGTGGGGCCAAGCTAAGGAGAAAGCAGGGGCCCAAGCTAAGCTGGGGAGCAGAGCTGTGCCAGATCCAGAGGGACCAGAAAAGCAGCCCAGAGAGAGCAGACCCTGTTCTGGGAGCAGAGCTGCAGCCCCAAAGCCAGAGGCACAGCCCAGAGAGAACAGACTTGCCCTGGGAGCAGGGCTGCAGCAACCAGAGCCAGAGGGGCCAGAAAAGCAGCCCAGGAAGCAGGTCAGTGCTGGGAGCAGAGTCACAGAAGAAGCCTGCAGAGCAGACCTGTCCTGGGAGCAGAGCTATAGCAACCAGACGCAGAGGGGCCAAAGAAGCAGCCCAGGGAGCTGGAGGCAGAGCAGCAGCAGCAGTGCAGAGACTCAGTGGTGCAGCTGTGGCTGGAGCAGTCCGGAGCTGGGTGCGGTGAGCAACTGGGGAGAGCGAGGGGGACCCTGGGCAGCAGGCCCAGCACAGGGAGACACCTCAGCCAAGAGGCTCTGCAGGCCAGGCTTGGATTGTAACCCCGACAGGGCGGGGGCAACACTGGGAAGAAGGGTCCTACCACTTAGAGCCTAAGCGCGTGTGGCCAGCACCAGAGCAAGTATCCAACCCACAGCATCCCTGCAGCACAGCCAGGGCATGAGAGGAAGGCCTGGGACTTACAAGGAACAGACTGTGAACTGCCCCGACATCCCAGAGACACTGTTTATGATGTTCCCTGCCACAGAGCGGGTTGATGTGTTTCCTTTAACCTTTCCCATTATTCCTTATTCTTTTTAAAATTAATTGTTGATTAAATAACTTGTATTTGCTTTAACTTGTATGTAATGGTCAGTGGGTCAGAGAAGTGCCCAGAGCAGAGAGAGTACCCCGGAATGGGGACACCCTAGCCCCTGTCCTAGGTGACCACAGCAGGGTTGGGGGTTGAGCCCCCCAGGAATCCTGGGCCCAGCCTTGTTGGGGTTATGAGGACTCTGCCAGACAGGAGAGTGGAAGGGAGGGAGGCAGGGAGGCCACTGGGTAAAGGAAGTGGGAGTGAGGACTCAAGATCCTTTCGCTAGCCCACTTCACTGGGGTAGTGCAGAAGCCAGGAAAGTTCCCCACAATAGCGGGACCATTCCCCCACTTACATCAGCATACTTTAGCCAACAAATGCTTAATTTCACTTTTTACCACCCCCGCCCCCTTCCCCTTTAAATCAATGTTAGCTTCATGCTTAGGAGAACAATACTGGAATTCTAGCTCAACACTTCAAAAATAAGAAAAAAAAATGTACTTTGTCCCACAAGCTATAAATATATCCCCCCTTTAAAGAAAACAATTACATTTCCTGAAGATAAAGATGCACCTTGAATGAAAGGGCACAATGGGAATTTTATTGACGCAATAAAGAACTTCATGAAATCATTTCTTAGATATTGCTCCCATATTTGGATCTTGAACATACTCTGCAGGACAGATGTATAGCAAAGTGCAACCACAGTTGTAATGCCGCATCTCTTTATGGTTCTTAGCTAAGTCTTTTCTTAATTAAATACTTTATAGTAGACCAAATATTGCTTTAACAGCATAATATAAAAGATCAACAAAGCCTTTGCTAACTGAGTGTGTTTGTTTTACTTAAAATGCCGTTTCACTGTGTGTTGCAGTAACCTTGCTCTTTTTATTCAGACTGTTTGCAGAGATTTCTGTATACTCTGGATCAAAGCTGCCATTTTATTTCATTTTGCATTGGGCAGTACAACTTATCACAAATAAACTCACAGCAGGGAAATAAACACCCCCTCACCTTAAGTGCCCATTTATTGTTCTCGATCTGTCACACTTGATTAAAATATAGAGCTTGCCTTGCAGGCTGAAATTAGCCCTTCATTTTAAATGACTAGCATTCAGGTCTGAAAAATAACAGCCGATTTATTTCAATATTTACCATGTCCATTTGGAAGGGGCTTACATTATGGCCAAATAGTAGTTAATTGTGATCCATAATTCAAACATGTGCTTACTATTTGGAAATGGAGAAATTATTTAATTTGATTGTACGCCCTTCTACCAGGCTTTCCCACTCTTTTATTAGGAGATGAGTTATAAGGTAGATTCTATTTGGTGCTGCAGTGTATTAATCTTGCATGTATACCTGGGATGCTACACTCCTTGCTTCCGACGGTTAAAGAAAAAGAACTACAGATCCCATAAGCCATAGCAACTTTCTAGAAGTGCTAGTAAGTTTCCTGCTTAGGGATGCATCTGCTATGTACTTGGAAGGGAGCATTTCTCACCAAAGCGGTGGTGGGTTTTTTTTGTTTTTTTTTTACATCAGTCACGAAGTACCTTAAAGTGTTTTCATTCTTTGTGGTTCAAAACAAGATAAACTGCTGAAATATAGGGCCTAAAGTAACATTTACAAAAAACAACTAAGTGGCAGGTGCCTAAGCGACTTAGGAACTTAAGAAGCCTAAAACCCACTGGCATCCAACAGGGCTTAGGTTCCTAATTCACTTAGGTGCATTGGAAAAGGTTATCATGTGTCTCAATAAAGGTTACCTAGGAGGGTTTTCAGAATAGTTGGATGGATGATGTTCACTGGTGGGATTTCATTGACAGGAATTTATTCACATACAGTTACACTGAGAGATGTGCTGGTGACCCAAGCAAGGGAAGAAGTGGGAGCCAGACCCTTGGCTTATTGGGTCCAGGCCTTGGGTCCAGGTGCACAGGAGTAAGGAGTTTGGAATGCTTGTGTGCTTGTTTGTGCTTTCCATCCCTGAGTACGTGGGTGACGAGTGTGGGGTACTTATTTCATGTGCCAACAGTAAATAAAAAGAATGAGAAGTACTTGTGGCACCTTAGAGACTAACAAATTTATTTGAGCATAAGCTTTTGTGAACTAAAGCACATTTCATCAGATGCATGCAGTGGAAAATACTCCTCGGTCTTTTTGCTGATACAGACTACCCGGCTACCACTCTGAAACAGTAAATAACTACTTCCTGTACCAAGGAAAAGATGTGGTCTGCCTTGAGCCATAACTCCCTCCCTGCACCGTTTTTTGAAAGGCACAGCAACCTGCCACCCCGTTACTGAGGGTTGTGTGCTAGGGACACACTCTAGCCCTTATACATCTAAGGGCCTGAGCTGAAGAGCTGATTAGCCTCCACAGCTCCCAGTTAAGACAGCGGGGATGTTGCAGGCGCTCAGCATCTGCAGGGTCAGGGCTTGCATTCTGATGACAAAGCTTGGCATTTAAACATGGGAGTGGGGCTACACAGGATCAGCAGATACATATAGATTCACTTTCTTTAAATTGTCATGCAGCAGAACTTCCTGAAGGCCAGGTATCCTAGTACCCCTCTCCCCGCCGCATGCAACGCCCCTTGACTTCAGAGTGATTTGAGGATTCGGCCCCTTTTTTCATGAGGCATGTTGGGGCTCAGACATGGGTCAACAAGAGGCCATTGAACAGAATGGCCAGCGCTGATTTTAATGCTGCTCCAAGAGAGGTCCCTTTGGTGCATTTCAAGGACAGACTCAATACAGCTCCTCAGAATGCTCTAAATGCAGGGAATAAAAGTCACCTGGGGCAGGGATGGGTTTAGCAATGTCCACAGAGGGACACCGACTTCCAGCAGTCTGGGAAACGCACCTCTTTCTTTGCACAGCACCTAGCACAACATGACTGGGGCTCGCAGGTGCTATAATACAAACAATAAATGGAAAAACTGCTCAAAAATCAGCTGGATTAACGAACAGGCTCAATAAAATGGTGTTTAAGGCCCTACTTTGACAGGAGGCTCCACCTATAGCTGACTAATGCAAAAAACAAAATGATCCAACTTCTGAGCAGCATCTACACACTTCTCTTCCTTCTTCTGCAAAATTTCAAGAGCGTTCCATGCCATACTTCAGCAGTCACACTGAATGGGACAAAAGCCCACAGGGCTTGCTCTCCGGGACTTAAATCTTTGGTGGACAGTTTATTTCAGCTCCATTTAAAATCTGAGTCTTCTGGATTATTATCCTCAGTATCGGCCGCTCTCTCAGGCTTCAGGGCAAGGGGAATAACAAGTTTCAGACAACTTTGCTTTTACTGCTTTTTCAACAAGACTGTACTGCAAAAGGAAAATTTGGCGGGGGGGGGGGGGGGCAAACAAACCGGTAGCAGGAACGAATTCTTGGAGCAATCAGTCTCCAAAGTGGCAGAAAATACGAATGAGAGACAGAGACTGAAGAACAGTCAAGTAGTTGCATTTTAAACAGTGGCTTCGCTACTAGTCAGTGATTTCCCTGCCCCTCCCCATTAATTACTGTCCATGTTGTTTTGAATGGGAAGAGGATTTACACAAATATGGCACAACACAAGTACCAGGCTCTCAATGCTTTTACAAAGCATTTCAGAGGTCTCATAATAAAAGCGCATGTGGGATGACGCATGGCACGAAGTTATGGAGAAACATAAATTTGTAACATTGATGGCAGTTAGGAAAGCAGCTCGGACTGTAGTAGCACCATTTTAATCACCCATTTTAAAAAACGAGGCTAAATGAGATGTTTGTCATCAAGCTCTTAGCCTAAGAGTGAGAATTTTTAGAGATCAGTGTTTTACCCTGATTGTCAAGCAATTTATTGAAATGCATTATGACAATTGCAGACATTTTAGTACCAAACATTCCCACCAGAGGATTTATTATTAAGTATTGTTATTATTATTATGAGGGAGGGCATACTTTTACTAGCATGCTCCGCCTGAAGTATCTGTTCTAACAGAAGTATTTAATATCTATTCTTAATATAAATGTAATATAATATAGGTAGAATTTTTCATCTATAGACCGTAGAGTGCTTTATAAAGGAGGTATGTATTGCAGTTGGCCTACCCTCCTGCAGCGACTGGGTTGTAGGTCGGAATGGATCTAGAGAGAGGCTGGGTGAATGGGAAATTGAAACAGTCTTCTTGTGGTAAGGGGTGCCATCTGTTGCAAGCTCTCAGGGAAGAAGATGCTGCTGTGTTAGGGCTGTGATGGCATTAAGGTTAGTTGGATTGCTAGATAATATGTTCTCACCTTATGACTTAAGATGCCTCTGTTGTTATCTTCATTTTGCAAATGGGGAAACTGAGGCACAGAGGGGTGAAATGATTTGTCCGTGGTCACCCACTGGATCAGTGGAAGAGCAGGGAAGAGACTAGGGACTGGGTTTCAAAAGCAAGGAGTTGGCTTCAGGCAGACACTGCAGGGAAGAGGGAGCAGAGGAAATCCATGTATGTAACCCAGACTAGGAAATGGAGATCGAACAGTAGGTTACCTGGGAAGCTGGGCTGGGAGTAGCAGCTTGTCTGGGGACACTGGGCTAGTAGGAATCTGCTCTTGGCAGCAGGCTACAATGAGTGGGGAGTGGGGAAGGAAGTTCAAGGATCTTTGGTGACCGTAGCCTCCCTGTGCCTGTCCAGATGGCAAGGTCAGCATTTGGGAAGTGGAGGTAAGTTCAGCAATAATTTGTGCACCATCTAGTTATGTCCGGTGTCTCTCATGGTTCTTGTGGGAATGCTGCTCACTACGGGACCTGCAGGGGGAATTCGAAGTCTCTGGAACACTAAATCACTCAGAGACAATGAGATATACTCATTTTGGGCCTGATTCAAAAGTCCACTGGAGTCAATGGGAAGATTCCTGACTCTCCTATATCTCCCCTTGAAAAAGTGACCCCAAGTGTTTCTGAATGTAAGGTTTCTTGCCTGCAGGAGAGGGGTGCACTAGACTCACGGGCCATTCTTCCCATATGCAGTGCTGGATTAGCTGGGTAGGATACCTAGCATGTAGAAATGGCATTAATATTCCCAGTGCAATGATAGAGTGAAGGGCAAAGTGGAGAGAACAGATTGTATGTTCAGGTCACTTAGCCAAAGCCTCAGCTTTAGGAAGCTTCCACAAAAGTAACAACCTACGCTTTTGGTCTCAAAATGGTTAAAAATAGAAACGAGAGGCTATCCTTCCTTTAATTGTTAGTACAGTGACAAATGCCTGGCAATAGGCTCCGTCTTTCTTTCAAGACAGAATGCAGAACCAAAGAATAGCGCTTCCTAAGACGTGTTATTGTCTCTGAAGGTTAATTATAAAATTTCATACAATTTTAACTGATAATTTAATAAAATGCAATTTCTAAAATGTAATTAATTTCCTCCCTTATAAAACAAAGGAGCTCATTGCCCAGGTAGGTCATATATTATATTAAAGAATGAACTATTTTCTCTCCACATAGGATGATGTTACGCTATTTTCTTTTTGCTTTAACCCACTTACTTTAATGGGTGTTGTTTGGGTAGGCAGGCATGTGACTGATTTAGTGAGAGGCACGGTACCTAAATTTCATCACTCTCTGTTGAGAAGATCCATCCAACACAAACATTACTATTTCAACTCTTCAAAAGCATTCTTGCTTTTCAGAGCTTTCTTGCCTCTCTCCTCGCTCCTTGCAGAGATCAAGAGTTCCACAGGCGACTGTTCCTAAGTTCCATGCAAGCTGCTGAGTAGTAGGAACTGCCAAGTTGAGAGAATTCTGCTCATCTAAATTCTTTCTATGGGAGAGCTATGCAGAGAGAGGAGGAAAGCAGACCCTCTTACTCTTTTGTGGTGCTCACGAGGTCTGCAGGGAGAAGACGAATAATAGAGGAGCTCCACGGGGGGAAAGGAGAGGAAGCATCTCTTCTGAAAAGCTTCAGAGCTTCACAGGAGGAAGGAGAGGCAGCTGAGATGCTACCAGATGATTTGATAGATTTAAAAACAAACAGGAAATTTCCAGGCAAAAATCAACCCCTTCAGAAAACAAACTAGGAAAACAGCTGTCCCATCCCCACATCACCAAAAGGTAGGGCCGGTCGGAAAACAAAAAATTAGTTTCACGAAAAATACCAAGGTTTCAACATGTGGTTTTGTTCCACATTGGAGTGAAAACGAGACCTTTCAAAATTTTTCTGCAGAGCAAGAGAACCCCCCCCTGCCCCAAATGCCCTATAGCCCAGTGGTTAGTGCACTTAGCTGGGATGTGGAAGACTGGAGCAAGGACTTGACCCTCGCTCTTCTACATTCCTGGTGAGTGCTCTTACCACCAGGCTATTAGGCATTCAAGGACCTGGTCTCTCTCGTTGACTAGAAATTCTATTCTGGAACCAATAAACCTTCCTAACAAAAATGTTGTCTAGTTTTCTTTTTTGACAAACTGACATTTTCCAAGGAAAAACTGTGTAGTCAAAACATTCCTGAGCAGCTGTACTAACATTGGATCTTGGCAGTCTCCATAGAAAGACCAATATTAGAAATGAGCTGAGCTGCCCCACTTATTCTTCTAAGTCAGGGGTGGCGAACCTGAGCCTGAGAAGGAGCCAGAATTTATCAATGTACATTGCCAAAGAGCCACAGTAACATGTCAGCAGCCCCCCATCAGCTCCCCAACCCCGCTCCCAGCGCCTCCCATCCACCAGCAGCCCTGCGATCAGCACATCCCCCCCTTTCCCGCACCCCCTGATCAGCTTTTCATGGCGTGCAGGAACCATGGGCGGGGGGGGAGGGGCAGGAGCAGGGGCACAGCAGGCTCAGGGGAGGGGGCAGGAAGGGATGGAGTGGAGTGGGGGCAGGGCCTGTGGTAGAGCCGGGTTTGAGCAGTGAGCACCGCCCGGCACATTGGAAAGTGGGGCCTGTAGCTCCAGCCCCGGAGTCGGTGCCTATACAAGGAGCCGCATATTAACTTCTGAAGAGCCCCACGTGGCTCCGGAGCCACTGGTTGGCCACCCCTGTTATATGTCATCGCTCCTTGAGAATTAATTTATTGCACATTAGCAGGTCAGCAGAGAGACAAGCTTGCACCACAGCACCATTCTGTAAATGCTCTGTGGATAGATAGTGGAATTCTCTCTCCAGTTTTGTCAAATCTGACACCTTAATTAACTTTAAAAAATAACAAAGAAAAGTCAGAACACATTCAGGAAAGAAAAAGAAAGAAAACTTCTTAACAAGAAATCCTTTCATGTGAAATCACAGCATTAGCATTTAACACCTAGAAGCCGGCAAAGGTTATAACCTGCAGACAAAAGGAAATCAAGTGCTACATTGAGTTGTCATACCTTGTTAGGAGGAATTTGTCAGGCTCATGATACTAGACCCTTTAATTTAGGTGACTTAATTGAACATTGCGTGTGTAGGATGAAAGATTTTAGAATTTTAATGCAAGATGTTAAACACAGTCTTCCAAAGTGAAAACTGTCACTCACCGTGATAATTAATAAAGCTTTTGTACAAATGAAAGGTTAGTACAGCAAGTTAAACACCACCAAAAGATATAATTTGTGCATTCAGAACTCTGATAATAACATAAGTGGAACACATAACATTCCTTGTCACTGCTTGTCCATTTTCTCTGATTCTTGTTATGTGCCTAAAACTGTATTATTTTACTGTGAATTCATTTTCAGCTGGTAGGAAATTAGGAGGGAAAGAGGACTATGAAACTATTGCTAAATGGCCAACTATTAGATTTAATACCATTTCCTTTGCAGAACAGAAGTCATTTGTTTGGCCAAGGACGGAAATCATTTAACTTAACGGCACAATAAACATTTAGAAACCATTAATATTTGATTACTAAATGGTATTGTTATACCAGTGCCACTTCTTTTTAAAGTTATTGGCCTTAAAGATAGTTTAACCATCTAGAAGACAAAGACACACACATGCAGTAGCTTAAACTCCCTAGAATATGGTTATACTTATTCATTACTTGTAAATAAAGATGGGCTAAAAGCACTACATTAGGTCAGATCTGGACTGTGACAGCTCAGGGTTGGGAGCACAGAGATGGCTTTAAATCTAATCCTGGGGTTTTTCCGGTGGCAGTCCAGTCCCAACACAACAAACAGGGATCAAATGGATGTAAGGAAGCTGAGCTGGTTGGGTATGATAGGTATTGTTTGTGTTGAAAATGTTGACTCTCTGTTAAAAAATAAAATATTTGATGAAAAGCTTTTTCCTTTTCAGAGTTTCAACAAAAATAGATCACGAAAGCTTATGCTCAAATAAATTGGTTAGTCTCTAAGATGCCACAAGTACTCCTTTTCTTTTAACAAAAATGAAGTTTTCCACAGACAGCAGACAATTTTTGCAAAAAACCCTGAAAACTGAATTTCCCCCTGAAAAATAATTTTGATGGAATGTTTTTGACTAGTCCTACAAGAGAGTGAGAAACAAAAGAGACCATAAACATCTGTCTCAATTGCATACTGTGATGCATTTCCCAAAATGTGACATGTACTTGACTTCTAAGGTCTAGTCTAAACCTGAAAGTTATACCAGTATAACAATATCTGCTAGGTGTCTGATTCTTTAAAAAAAGCAAAACAAAAACAATCTTCCTATACCAGTTCAACCCCTAGCATGGACAGCTATGCCAGTTACACCAATGAGGTTATTCCCTTTCCCATATGGGAATAGCTATATCACTATATGCATTGTTATAGTGATACAATTAATCCATATTAGACAGATTGTACACCTTAATTATATCGGTATTATTAAAATGGTACAACTTTCTAGTGTAGACAAGACCTACGATGGAATGAGCTATTGGTCAATATCACTGAACACAGGTTCCCAAAGGGAGGAAACACAAGTGCCCAAAAGAGATAGGACTAGCAAGATGATAAGCTACTGACTCCAAGTACCAGTCTGAAAGTGTAAGGATTGCACCCGAAGGAAGAAAAAGAGGTGTATGACCTGGGCTGGGTGCAGTTGGGGAGACCAGAAAGGGATAAAGAGGCAGATATAGCCTTTAGCTATCATATCAGTAGAAAGCAGCCCTAAGTCCAGCAGAATGGAGTCTTCCAGAAGCTCAGCAATAAGAGGATCCTTTAGTGACACAGATCCGTCATCGAGGCTTGTGCCCCACAGCCACCAGCAGTGAGATTGTAACCAGGGGCTGTGGCATCCTCGCTGGCTAAAACAGAGCTCCTAATCTTCTCTCCTAAACCTTCCCCGCTACTTCCTTTCTTGAACACTGTGGGCACCACCTACATCCTGCCTGTCACTCAGACCTGTAACCTGGGTGTCCTCTTCGACTTGAACCTCTCTCTAGATCCCGACTTCCAGGCTGTGTCTAAATCTTGCCTGTTCTTTCTGCATCACGTCTCTGAGATTTGGCCTTTCTTATCCATTCACACAATCCATTCACACAGTTGTCCAGGCTCTCATCAACTCACATCTCTTTCACTGCCACATCCTTTTCTCTGGCCTTCACAATTAAAGTCTTGTCTTGCTAATACCCATTCAGAATGCTGCTGCAAAGATCATTTTCCAAGCCTGTTGCTTTGACCATATCACCCTGTCTTTGCATCCCTCCACTGGCTCCTGGGTCTCCATCCATCAAACATTAGCTGCTTGTACTCACTTTCAAGACCCTTCACAGTCAATCCCCACCCTAACTGTTTTCAGACTTGTAGCCGTGTTAGTCTGTATCAGCAAAAACAACGAGGAGTACTTGTGGATGAAGTGGGTTTTAGCCCATGAAAGTTTATGCCCAAATAAATTTGTTAGTCTCTAAGGTGCCACAAGTACTCCTCGTTGTTTTTACCCTAACTATTGTCTCTCGTTCGCTATCAAGCTGTCATCACTCGCCTCCAATCAGCCCACGAAACCAGCCTCCACTGCCCACTTCTTACATTTTCAAACAAGCATCTTCGTGGTTTCTGCCATGCTGCCCGACACACTTGGGAAGCACTCCCCATAGCCATCTGCAAAGCTCTCTCATTATCCACCTTACAATCTCTCCTCCAAACTCTTTGTCTTAATGCCTACAAAAACTTGACAACAGTTCAGCTGCTGGTGTGCAGAGACCACAGCCAATAGTGTTTCACTGATTATTTGTATTCCCCCATTTGTCTATATCCATCTGTTGTCTCTTGTCTTACACTTAGATTGTAAGCTCTTTGGAATAGGGGCTGACTTTTTGTTTTGTGTTTGGATAGCACTTAGCACAATGGGGTCCTGGTCCATGACTAGGGCTCCTAAGCACTACAACAATACAAATAAATAAAACAACCTCCATCCCTGGCTTCCAGAATTGCTTTTTGGGGCTATGGGTAGCTAGTGTGAATTTGAGCAGACCTTAGGCTTCTAGTACAGAATTTCCCTCCTTACTTGTAGCCTCACTGCTCTCTCGTCTTCAGGTCACTTTGCAATTTGGCCTCCCCCGTGTTTCCTACTTGTCCACTTTTGTTGTCATTTGCAAATTTGATAACAGTTAAATTTACACCAAACAAGTATGGTGGGAAGCAACTGTTCAGGATGTTGCGAGAAACACATTTTTTTCTTTCAGTTTAGTTGGCTAGAAAAAACAACTCTGGAAACCCTAAGAGTCCTGGGATGGACTATAAATAACAAGCGGCAAAGAGTCCTGTGGCACCTTATGGACTAACAGACGTATTGAAGCATAAGCTTTCGTGGGTGAATAACCACTTCGTCAGACATGCATCTGATGAAGTGGGTGTTCACCCATGAAAGCTTATGCTCCAATACATCTGTTAATCTATAAGGTGCCACAGGACTCTTTGCCGCTTTTACAGATCCAGACTAACACGGCTACCTCTCTGATACCTAAATAACAAGATTCTCTTCTCATTCTTTAATCAGGAAAAAAGCCACTGAAGTCAGAGTTAATTGTGAATATCCAGTGTAAGTGAGAAGAGAATTAGGCCATATATATATATACATATACATACACACACACACACACACACACACATATACACCTTTACCCCGATATAACGCTGTCCTCGGGAGCCAAAAAATCTTACCGAGTTATGGGTGAAATCGCGTTATATCGAACTTGCTTTGATCCACCAGACCGCGCAGCCCCATCCCCTCAGAGTGCTGCTTTACCACGTTATATCCAAATTTGTGTTATATCGGGTCGTGTTATATCAGGATAGAGGTATATGTATATATATATACCTATTCTTACACATTGCATATGCTGATATATATATATATATATTTATATATATATTTCAGCATATGCAGTTGTTAGAACCTAGCATTTTGATAATTGTGGAGCAATAATGCTGTATTAATACAGATTTTGGCATTATTTCTTTTTACTATTGTGTTCATATTTGGAAGTGTTTCTTAATCATAATCCAAACTTCTTCACTGAACCCACTAAAATATTTACACTGAATGATTACAATGTTCCTGAGACTGGACACCTGCTCTGTTTCATATATTTTTTTCCAAATGACTGGTAACAGAGAGAATGCAAACAGGAAAGTACACCAGTCCTCCCTAATAGAGTGGCTTGAAAACAGAGATCAGCAAATATTGGTCTTTCCACAGTTTTACTCTTTGTCAGATATTTGACACATTGAATCTCACAATCTGTTGTCTTGCCTGAAAATTGCTTTTTTCACAGGACAACATCCTCTCTGTCTAGCAAGAATATTACATATAGCATGGGCCTAAAGAATGAGAGAAAAAAACCCTGACCCTCTTTTCTAGAGACCCATCACAAATGATTTAAATCCCCAGCCTGAGTTCAGTATGGGATTCTCTCAACACAGAGACATAAACATTTTCCTGCAGACACCAAACATTCTGCTGGCTTCAGCATGAATTCTTTGAAGGTTCAGACAAGGTGTATGAGAAGCTGCAGGAATGTGAGTCTCCACCTTGATAAAGCAGCAGATTGCTGCTGTACACCTGCATTTAATCATCCTCTGGCAGCACCACTGTGATCAGCCAGACTATAGCCAAAGCGTTATTGTGGCAATAAAAGTAACTGACTCTTAAAAGTGATTCAGTCACAAAAGTTTTGTGAATGGTGCATCTACAGTCCCAGTTATTTATGTCCTCTCTCTTTTTTTCTTTTCCGTTCAGCATCAGGTCTGGGCACATTTAAAACAGATGATTGAGGAAAAAAAATATTTGGGGCATCTTTATTGTGAAGCACTTGGTAGTCTGTGTTCTTCTCTCATTTAAGGTAATGTGGCTTTTATAACGGGGGAGGAAGCCTGATGAAATGATAAAATCAGATCATTTACATGTGGGAATTGCCAGCTGGAGAGGAGAAAACATACGCTTGTGTTCAGGAAAAGTTTCACATGATGTTAAAACAAACCATCTGTTTTTTCTCTTTTGTTTTTGTTAAAGAACAGCTTGTGTTTGCAGATCACAATTTAACGCATGGTAATAACCTACAGGACTTTGTGAAGCATGAATCTTGTTTTCCTGCATGCATTTAAAAAATGCAAAAAGATTGCGAAGAAGACATTTGCTTTTGATCGCTGTCTTTTCTGTGCTTGGTTATGTTTCCATAACTGCTATAATGCTGAAGTAAATCCGACCTGCACGTACAAGATGTAATATAAGGCATAGCTGCTAATTTATATTGTAGGCTAAAACACAGCTCAGCATTCCTTCTCTTCAGCATGAACGTATAAATGCCTGTGATGTTGCAGCTTATCTAGCACAGTGTCTGGAAAACAGGCAGAAAATTACAATCTTAAAACTAAAAAGGAATTGGTGTGTTTGGCTGGGCTTACTGTTCTCATCACAATTGATGTATCATTGAATTCACCTTGTGTCCTTTTGTGCCCTTCTTTAAATGTCCTGCAAAGAAAACAAGTTGCATGCATGCTCTCTGTTTTGCTTCTTTAAATTATATAAAAACCCATAAATATTTTAAAGCTCTTTCTTTGACTAATTTTTTTAACCTTAGAAGTACAAGGAATATTCAGTCTTCTGTTCCCTATTTCTTGTTAGAGGTCTCCTTGGATGACTGAGATCTGGTTAGGGAACGTTCTCAAGTCCTTATTTGAAGATGGAGATGTTACCTCTTTTTACTTTTTTAAAAAAGAAGGAATCTTTCCTCCCAAATGTCTAGAGGTGGAATTAGACAAGTCTTCACAGAAGCAAACAAAACAACCCCAGAGAGTTCTAAATGGACTTTGAGAAATCCCACCCCCTTGATTTGTTCAAGTCTCACTTCCTTGGTGCATGTGATACCAACCCACTAGTTCTCCAGGTGCCCATAACGTTTTCCAGGAAAAAACAAGGTGGGCAAGAAAATAAAGTCTAAAATAGAAAAAAAAAACCAAAAAAACAAAACCCAACAATCCTCAGGTTGTCTTTATAGATGATAAAGCATAAAAAAGCACAAACTTTATTATTCCTGTAGTAGGTTATCTCAGTGACATGAATTATTAATTAGTGTGATTATGAGCCATGCCACAACATGTGTATCTCAAGTGGCTGGATTAGCTCAAATGTTCCAGCAGTAGTTTTCACCTACAATGAGATGTCAGTGACAGAAGTTTGAAGGTTAGTTCCTGACTACCACAGTCAAGACCTAAATGCAACAAATTCAACCCCTGATGTTCTATACTGGAATTGACAAAGATGTCATGTTAGGTACCCAAATCCTATTGGCTGTTTACTTCCTGAGGCATCTGTGGATACCGACAGAGATAGCTCACAGTCTTCACATTCTGACTCGCTCAGGAGTTCTCTTCTGTAGTGAGTGATTCCCTTCACTCATTAGCAGAAACTAATGACAGGCATATCTGCAAGTGCGGGCTGAGCATCTAAGTCAGGGATCGACAACATTTGGCACGTGGCCCACCAGGTTTGTTTACCTGCCGCGTCCACAAGTTCGGCTGCTCACAGCTCCCACTGACCGTGGTTCGCCACTCCAGGCCAATGGGGGCTGCGGGAAGTGTCGCGGGCCAAGACGTGCTGGCAGCCGCTTCCCGCAACCCCCATTGGTCTGGAGTGGCGAACCGCGGCAGTGGGAGCTGTGATCGGCCAAACCTGCAGACGTGGCAGGTAAACAAACTGGCCCGGCCCACGAGGGGGCTTACCCTGGTGGGCCGTGTGCCAAAGGTTGCCGATCCCTGACCTAAGTAGAGGTGCACACAACAATGTGGAAGCTGTATACTCTGGATCATTGAAATTCTTCCTCACCTGCTCTGCTGAAGCCCTAGTGACAGGCTACCAAAGACGTAAGCAGAGTCTGAATGAGCTCTCCCTGGACATTTAGTGATGAGCTGTGGAAGAGGACTTCAGGAGCTGATCTCATTTGCATGGGTACACTCCCCTGCCTAGGTACTCAGCATGATGGGATCACTTGCCCAAGTGATCACTTTTGGCTGGTATTGGATCCCCAGTCTCGTTATTGGGGCAGGAGTAATAAAGTGTTATTTTCTTGTTGTGTTAATCAAGGGCAGCAGAACTGTACTTACCCTATCCCAATTGAGGGATTCTCCCTCAAATAAATGGCACTCGGGGCATGGGTTCCAAAGCCCAGTGAGTTGAGAGAGGGTGGGGACAGGTTTTTGTACATGGTGGTGTGGGCCCTACCTAAGGGTCTTAGACACCATTTGACCCTTCCTCTCTCCACTGAGTAATAAAAGAGCTAATTTAGACTCAGTCAAGAACCTTGTTACACACTGCAGAGCTGAAATCACTGATACCTAGGTCTAAGTGTTAGGCCTGCTCTGGGACTGCTTTTTGGGGCCTCAACCTATGACATGCTGAGTACATTCCCAATCCATCACTTTCCATGGAAGTTCAGAATTCACAACACTTGTCAGGATTTGTCTGGCCATTCATCCAGAATTTAGTAATGGAATCCATCATTGTACTATCTGAATAATTGATCTAAGGATCACATCTTTGTTTCTCTGGTGAGAAGAGTTTGGAGTCTACCTCTGACAAGACATTTTCTTTAAATACTTTTTTAGACTTTCTCTTTATTGTGAGTCTGCCAGGAAACTGACAGTAAATGTACCAACTAAGGTAGGTGAACCAACTAAAGTAGGTTTTTTCCATTAGCTTGCCACTCTCACAAGCATCTTGCTGCATTTTCTGGTTAATATAAATACTCTTTAATGAACATATTACCACAGGTATGAACTGTTTTTTTTTTCACTCTCTCCCCTCCTTTAGAAAATCTGATGATTTGGTCTGGAAAATGCATAATCCCATATGCACTTTTATGATATCAGACATCTGTCACCCAACAAGATGTCAGCGTAATTTGAAAAGAAAACACACGCTCACGCAGAGCATTGTATTGCATGGTATAAGAAACACATGTAGTTTTGAAAATGTTTGCTCTGTACTTGTGAACTGCACACAAACTTAACCAGAAGGACAATCAAAGTCAGATGGGCCATCAAGGATCATTGCTATACAAAGAACTGGTTAATGGCCTGATCGCACTTTGGAAATGCTACATGCAATGAAGCTCATCCTGTGGACTTAGAAACTGAATGAAGGAAATAAAACAAAGTCACAGGAAAATTTTCCATCTCTGTTCGCTGGTTGAACTCTGTCTGGGCTCGGAGACCAAACTAAGGCCTTGTCTACACTGCCACAGACAGTGCTGAAACTTTCTTTGCTCAGGGGTGGAAAAAACACCCCACCCCGAGCGCTGCAAGTTTCAGTGCTGTGTCGTGGCAGTGTAGATAGTGCTACAGCGCTGGGACGGGTAGCTGTTCCCCTCACGGAGGTGGGTTTTTTACAGCACTGGGAGAGCTCTGTCCCAGCACTGGAGCCATGTTAAAGCGCTGCCGACGCAGTGCTGCCACAGCAGAGCTTTAACATCGCCTGTGACGTACCCTAAAGCCAGGGGCTGCTTCCTGGGTCCGCCCGGAAAGACACTCTGAACTGACAGATCACTTCAACGCTCTCACTCTTAGAATTTAGATGGTAACGCATTTATGTTTATATGTTTGTTTGTTTTAACCTGTAAATAACTCTCAGTTCTTTTTCCGAGTTCATAAACTTTTAGATATTTTATTACAGAATTGGATACAGGCGTTGTCTTTGGTGTAAGATCTAGGATACCAACCTATCTGGGGTAAGTGACTGGTCTCTTGGGACTGGAACCAACCTGAATATCGTTTGATTTTTGGTGTAAGTGACTATTACTAAGTCACGTTTGTCTGGGTGGCAAGATAGACTGGAGAGTCTAAAGCGACTATCTGGGATTCCATCGCAAGACTGTTATAGTGATCTAGGAATTCACATTTGTTACTGGCTTGGTGAAATCTAATAATAGAAGACACCACTGGTTTGGGGTGTCTGCCCTGCTTTTGACAGTCTTCCCTGAGATAGGCACTCATGGTCATGAGCCACTCCAGACAGTGTGACAGCAGGTGCAGTGGATTATGTCTAGGGCAAATTCGTTGCGTCACATTTACCAAGATGCAAACACCATCACATCATACTGCCTCATGAAGTAGCCACTGGCCAGCCAAGATTTCTTCACCATGGCCAATTGAGAAGGCCTTGTATACGGACATCCTAATCCTTCAAACTAGGCATGAGGAGGCACATTTCAAGTTCTGGAGTTTGTCAAACTTTTATGATCAACACCAGACTTTAATGAGTTTTCCCTTTTCTAAATATTCAGGATATTTAAAAAGGGGCTAAGGGCTGGTGATGTATGCTAATGATCGGAATACACAAAATATCCTTTTACAAAATATATAGTAAATGGGCTGACTCATTTTACAGCCTTATCTTTCTCTTCCAGCCTCTGAAAATCCCACTGTAATAAGAACATTTCATTTTTAGGAGATTTGCAAGTATCAACCTCACACTAGCTGTTCCAGCTAGAACAACCAACAACAGAAAAATGGCGTGTGAGTTGACAAGTACCATAGTAGTCTGAAGGCTTCCAAACACTGACTCTTTACATGTTCTGAGATATCTGAAGATATCTGAATCTACCTCCCTAGTGAGCTATACAAGAAAGTAAGCTCCCAGTAAAAGAATTTTTTTCAAAAGATCATGTTGTTAATGGATCAGATGTAAAATAATTTCACAGGGATATGAAGACCTTGAAGGTTTGTCACAATAAATAACATATTCTCTGACCAGCCAACATTCAGTCCCTTGTTCTTCTGAACAACAGTGACAATGCTGACCTCCCTATATTCACCTTCTTCACAAAGGCGTGGTCTTAAATGAGCCTGTCATTTTTGAGTCTGAGAGGCCTGTTAATTTCCTTCCCATACACTATGATGCACTGGAAGTGACCTGCATTAATTTAACTCAGTGACCTTTAGAGCTGTCAGACTGCAATGATTTTACACATCTTGATTGTCACTGGACCTATTGAAGGGCTTTATAAAAGAAAGCTTAGTGGGTTGACACTTTACATTATATCAGCGATATGTTTGAGCCCGAGAGCGCACCTGATATACAATGCCAAAAGAAGATAATCTAAAATTAAATGGAGTACTTTAATTCCAAGAGGTATATTAGACATTTTCAAAATGAATACTCTTTGGGTTTATGAACTTGGCATTTTAGAGCATCTACGTAGGTTTCATGTTGGAAATCTATTCAATGGTCTTTGATATAAAAATAAACATAGACATTAGAATAGCAAGTCATCTAAAGCATACCATCCAAATTGATTACACACTTTTTACTACATAGATCACATTATTACAATTGGCCTTTCTGAAAAAAATTGGTAATGGAAGAATAAAACTATCTTAGTTTAAAAGTGATGATCTGGAACCAGATTTCTCAATTATGTTAGGCAGCCCTATGGTTATACGTGGTCTTTTGAGACATAAATAGTGAAAAAATAAGAATGCTACAATTTTCACTTCCACTGAGGCAATGGCTCTAACTTGGCATGTATGAGTTAGTTAACCTGTTCCTGGTTACAATCCCTACTGCAGCCTATCAGCTCATCTAGAATAGCTGAAGTTCAGAAAAAAAACAATTATTAGGTCAGATCTACACTATACATTTTCATCAGTTTAATTACGTTGTTCAGGAGTATGAAAAATTCACACGCCTGAGCAACGTAGTTATACCGACCTTTCCCCAGTGTAGACAGCGCTGTTAATGGGAGGGCTTCTCCCATCGACATAGCTACTGCCTCTTGTGGAGGTGGAATGACTATACCAACGGGAGTTCTCCCATCAGTGTAGTTGTGTCTTCACTAAAGTGCTACGATGGCGCAGCATTTTAAGTGTAGATCTGCACTTAGTGGCAAGAGTCCTCTGGCAAATGTAATCTGAGTTGACACCTTTGAAAGGAGGAGGACTGCAAAAGTGAATTAAGCCATATGCACTACCCAACAAAAAGGGCAAGCTTTTCATAAACTTTAGGTATACAAATTCATACGCAATTGAGTGCCTAATTTGCATGTGTAATTCTAACTATGGTATGTGCCAACCATGTAACTGCATATTTGAGTATCCATTTGCACTATTACTCATTGTGTAAACACTGGTGGTCACTCTATACTCAATTTGGTTATGTATTTGTGCATCTAAAGTTTTTGGAAATCTGTCTCTAAAGGTATAAATATTTAAAAAATGGGCAAAACTTTCAGACAGGCTGCAGACTGTACTATATGTCCCATGTTTTGTGCTTGCAAAATGACTGGAGGATGAAAATTAGAGTATTTGCTCTTCCAACTATCTGATTTACACCTAGTTGTGGGTACAAAAGTAGGTGCAGAGGCAGCGAGTTGTATGGGCCCGTGGTGCCTGGGCTCCAGCAATATTCAGGGCCCGGGGGCCCGGCTCCACCAATGTTTGGGGCCAGGTCTCTCCCACGGCCCTGCCTGCCACCCCTGCACGCCTCCCCCCGAGTGTCCCCTGGCCCCCACTTGCTGCCTCTGTGCACCTCCCCACACCGGAAGCGTCCCTGCCTCTCCCCTGCAGCTCCATGCTGTCTCCCTGCATCAACTGCCGCCACAGGGTCCTAGTGCCCCCCATCCACTACTGCCAGGGCAGACTGATCCTGAGGCTGCCCTTCCCCTTCAGATCCTTTCATTTTCCAGCAGGACCCTCCACCAGCACAGCCCCCACCCCCGCCACCCACAGTCACTGCTCCTGCCCCACTCCCCACCCCCAGTGAGGCTACAGTGAGGGGCAGCAACAGGGGAGGAGGCGCACATGTGATGGCAGCCCCTCCCCCTGCGCACCCACCGGAAGGGAGGCGAAGAGGCTTCCTGTACCTGAGATGGGCCCTAGGAGCACGTGCAGTGACAGTGGTGTGAGGTGAGTGTGGTGCAGTGGGGAAGCGGGGGGCCCTCCCCCAGAGCCCACTGCTGCCTGCGGGGAGAGGGCTGGGGGGAATCCTCCTCACTGGCCCTTGCCCCGGGGCAGCCTGTCTGGGGCACCCCAAACTCCTCATCCCCAGCCTCACCCTACCCTAGAGCCCTCACCCCCGCACCCCAACCCTCTGCCCTAGCCCTGAGCTCCCTCCCACACCCCAAACCCCTCATCCACAGCCCTCACCCCTGCACCCCAACCCTCAGCCTGAGCCCCTCTCACACCCCAAACCTCTCATCACCAGCCCCACCCCAGAGCCCTCACATTTTTACATTATTTTAAAAAATATACAGAAACTCCTTCCTTAACGTTGTAGTTCTGTTCCTGAAAAATGCTACTTTAAGTGAAACGACGTTAAGCGAATCCAATTTCCCCATAAGAATTAATGTAAATGGGGGGGGGGGGTTGCCAGACAAAAGACTATATTTTATATATATATATATATATATATATATATATATATATATATATATATATATACACACACACACACACACACACACACAGTATAAGTTTTAAACAAACAATTTAATACTGTACACAGCAATGATGATTGTGAAGCTTGGTGGAGGTGGTGGAGTCAGAGGATGGGATATTTCCCAGGGAATGTCTTACTGCTAAATGATGAACTAGAACTTGGCTGAGCCCTCAAGGGTTAACACATTGTTGTTAATACAGCCTCACAATCAACAAGGCAGCACGAATGGGGGGCGGGGGGCGGGGAGACAGCATGGCAGACAGAGACAGAGACACACACCCTGTGTGTGAAAGAGACGTTGAGACAGCAGCTGCTGCCAGCAAGCTCCCTCCGTTCTGAGCCCTGTCTTGTCCCCCCCTGCTTTGCCCCCCCATCTCCCACACAGCAAGCAGGAGGTTCACGGAGCAGCTCCAAGGCAGAGGGCAGGAGCAGCACAGGGCAGTGTGGGGAGGGACACGTGAACTGCCCAGCAATTGATAGTCTGCTGGGCGTCAGCCGCACAGGGAACTTAGGGGAGCTGATGGGGGGAATGTCGGTCCACCCTGGTTCCAAGCCCCCACCACTGGCACTCCAACGGGCTGCTCTTCCTGCAAGCCGTGGACAAAGCAGGCGGCTGCCAAACAACACTGTAAGGGAGCACTGCGCAACTTTAAACGAGCATGTTCTCTAATTCAGAGGCTCTCAAACTGTGGTCTGTGGACCACCAGTGGTTCACAAGCTCCATTCAGGTTGTCCGCGGATAGTTCCCTCTAAGATGCGCACCTGGGCGGCCACACATGAGAGAACGAAGGGCTACCCACCTAATTAGTGGAGCCGCACAGGCGTGGCTTGACAAATTAGGAACGTGGACCCTGGAGAAGATGCACATATAAGGTGAGGTGGTAGCCTTGGGGGGAATAGGAGGTAGGTGGGAGGGGGCAGTGGTGTGAGAAGAAGAGGTGGGGGGAATTCGGGATGTGCAGGGCTACAGAGGCCAGAGAAAGAGGTGACTTTCTCCGGCTCCAGGGCTGTGGCTGCTGGAGAGAGACCCCCCCTCCTTCCCAGCCTCAGCTCTGTGGCTGCTGTGGTAGGGGAGAGACCCCCGTCCTTTCCAGCACGAGCTCAGGGGCTGCTGCGGTGGGGGAGAGAGGGAGAGAACCCCCCTTCTTCCCACTCCCAGCTTGGGGGCTGCTGCGGCAGGGGAGAGAGGGCACATTCATCGCATTAGAAAGGTTAAGACAACTGATATTAAAGTATGAGTTGTGTGCTTTTATGTGTAGAACAAAAAAAGTTAATTAAAAGTTATTAAGGGTTTTTTTTATATAGCACTTTTATCCAAAGGGCTTTACAATAGTTAGCTAATGGTACAAACAATGTTTGGAAAGATCATTAAGTGGTCTGCCAAGACCCTCAGCAATTTTCAAGTGGTCCGCGGAAAAAAAAGTTTGAGACCCACTGATCTAATTGATCAGCAACATAACAACAAAACAGCGTTAACTGGGACGACTTTAAGTGAGGAGTTACTGTATATTGGCTTACAAGACAGGTGTGGGGGGTCGGGACTTGGACCTGTTCTGGGCATCACCAAAAATTATACAAACCCGCCACCCCTGAGTGGGTGCAAATTTTCCAGTTGCAAGAGGGAAGGCTGCTTTTTAAAAAATCATTTGGCCCATGATATTGTAGAAATTATAGATGTTACTAACCTACAAAGTTCAGATTTTCTACAAGCTTTTGGAAGAGTTTGGATGCAAGGTTGGTTCTGAATCTGCTTTTGAAGAAATATTATAGTATATGATTAATGGGCAAGTGCTTTGGGATCTATCACTATGCTGATTCCCGCCTCCTCCATTTCATGGATGGCAGAGTGGTAGTTATATTACTTACACTAGCCCTGAGCATGGAGTAGTGGTTACAGAACAGATCTGTTCCCACTCCCAAGCCACAGGGTGGGGAAGAAGACTCCCCTTGCCTATATAACATTGTCCAGAACCCATTCTAGTTACTTGGTCTGAGAACGCACAAATAGGGTTGCCAGTTCTGGTTGGAGGTATTCCTGGAGGTTTCATCAGATGATAAACTCTAATTAAAGATTAATCTGTAATTCCTGGAAACTCCATGGCAATCCTGGAGGGTTGGCAACCCTATACAGAAAACATACAACTGCACAGAAACAGGACTTGCCCCAGAGCCATGTTATTTCATTTCACTAGTAAACTCTTATGCCTGGATACCAACAGCACTTGTACTAAGTACACAAACCCACTAATTAAGACTAAAACTAAAACTCACAAACAACCCTCAAAGCAAAACTAGAAAACAGACCCAGTATAGGAAGTTTTACAGGCAACTGTCATTTAAGACATACTGAATGTACCAATAAGCTGTGGAAGCAGTTAAAATATTAATCTGACAATGGGAAAAGAAGACTGCTGAGAGCTTTGGTCTGCATCTTACTTTTTATGGAGCCACTTAAAGAAGAAGGCAAAATGCACATCTGTTTAGTTCCCAACAGCTATTTGAAATGAAAAAAAACCAAAACAAAACAAAATTGTGTCTCACTTTTGATGAAACAGGAAGGATTTTCATATACATTTTTAAAGTCAACAAATAATGAAGATCAAAGGCTCAGTTCTGTCAGATATGTTGGTTCAGCTCTCTTGACACCAGTAGAGAATTTAACTCTAAAGCTCTAAGTGAACCTGAACTTGACCTCCGTTTTGTGTTCCCAAATTAGCACCCGTAAGTAATGATAGGCCCATTTTGCCATCACAGTCAGGTTGAGATCTGAATGCAATCATCTGTGGCCGCAAACATATTCACCTGCAAAACTCTTCAGTGCAAAGTTTGAGTCCAGATTTAAAAGAGCAACTAAAATATATATTTGAATAAAGTTGTCAAAAGCAGACATATAGCCCCTGTTCTTGAGACACAACATATTCCCCATTCTCTGCGCAGATGCTTTCCACTTTCTTGACATAGAGGAAAATGAATGACAATAAACAGCACATAAAATAGTACTGTAAGGCTGCTTGGAAGTACTTGAAACTTGTAACCAACCAAAGCATTATCAGCTCCATAAGAATACACAAGCCAATAATAAAACCATGATTCGCTACCCAGTCCAAATGACACTAGCCTTAAAAACAAATAGCCCAATCAAAGTCATATTGATGTTGCTTTAAAACAATAAGTATTAGCTTTGTCACTGCTTAACAGCTTAGAAGTGCTATGCGCTGTCTGGCTGTCACCTCAGAAAATCTCAGAAGGAAAAACAAGATAGCATAGTCAGAGGCAGTTTTAACTTCAAATCAGTTTCCTCCTGCAATTTTGTCATGATTGTGTCCCTACGCAATAATGACAGATGGTAGTTTATATTTTTGAATTGAATCGAATCTTATGCTTACTCACAAAGTTAAAAGGGAGTAGTTATGTCTGTAACCACAAATAATGAAAAATAAAGAGAAAGGCATGTAGGGAAAGAGGAAAGAAATCAGCAACCTTTACAACTGTTCTTCCTTCCTTGTATGCTGCTTGAGGAAAGCTACAGTTTGCTAGACCATGTATCTGGAGTTGTCGTGCAGAATTTATTTTATTTTTTTTAGCCAATGCATACAAACCAGTTTAAAAATAAATTTAAATAAATCACTCAAGTCAAGTTTGCTGCAAAACCCATATTTAAAGATTTTACAGCATTCCCATGTTTGGACCCTTCTCAATTTGTATAGGGATACCCGGGGAAAGTACTGACTGTGAGGATGTTTATAAATACAGTGCAATTGTCATGGCTACTGGGTGAATTGCACCTCAGACCCATTTAGTTCCGTTAGAGTGCCCCCCCCTTGTCAGGCCTGGCTTTATGCACCTCATTCTGGGTGGACTCTGGTGGAAATAATTACATTTTGGCATTGTAATGAATATCCCTCACTCTTACATGGGGCTAATACTAGGGTTGCCAAGCCTCCAGGATTGTCCTGGAGTCTCCAGGAATTAAAAAAATAATCTTTAATTAAAGATTATGTCATGTGATGAAATCTCCAGGAATATGTTCAACCAAAATTGGCAACCCTAGCTAACACTGAGATAAACCTGTACTTGCCATTAGCATAGTGAACACTGCTTGTTAGTGCTGAGTGTAACGTACATAGTCTAGAGAAGTTGAAAGCAGCCACAGGAATGATCTCACTACACAACCTGGTGAGAACATTGTTTCCTGTTATTGTTTCAGTTATGTGGTCATCTTTGAGTGATGACTGTAATAACCTGAAGACCCTTAAGCTACTAAGGTGCGCAGAGATGGTTGAAAAGTGCAGAAAAATTCCCTCAAACATTTAAAATTGGTAATGTTGACAACTCTTTAAGCTTCTGTAACAGTGATGGATAGATTCCACTTGTGCGAATGTGAACTAAAGGAGACCCCTAAAAGAAATCAGCATATTATGATCCTGAAGAATGGTTTGTATTGGGATTTTTTTATGGTGAAATGGAGCTAATTCAAGCATTGGGGGTAGCCGTGTTAGTCTGTATCCACAAAAACAACAAGGAATCCGGTGGCACCTTAAAGGCTAACAGATTTATTTGGGCATAAGCTCTCGTGGGTAAAAAAACAATAAATCTGTTAGTCTTTAAGGTGCCACCGGACTCCTTGTTGTTTTTGGAGATAATTCAATCATTCTGGAGACATTATTTTCTATGAGGATCTTCAAAAAAGGTATAATTTCCACTATTGATTAGTTTTCATACAATCTTTGATCACAGTTTTGGGGTCACAGGATAGTGGTGCCAGTGTGATTTGTTGTAAAGATTGTGGTATTTGGGGAATTCTTGATTGCACACTTTGTCTAGTGATTTCTTCTGTACCCCAGCAACGAATGTGTGTCACAGCCATTCAAGAAGAGCAAACAGAATTTCTTCCACAAGTCTTGTTTTGTTATGTTCCCTGTTATTCATTACCTTCTCTACCACTTCATTTTGGCAATTTCTCTCCTCAGTTTTAAAAGCCTTGTTTCATGCAGGAAGATATCAACAAGGAATTCACAATCCATTCTGGCAGCTGTCATCTGAGCAATGACCGACACATGTTTATTTCGCAAAACTACAAAAAAGCTGTCAGTCAGTGCTGTAGCATTATTATGGGTGCTCCTGACCTAGGCTCTTGCCTTTTCATGCAAGAGTTATTTTGTTTTAGTTATATTTTGTTATGAAGTGAACACATCAGTGCTACATTAATAGTACATTGTACAGTGCTACATTAATAGTACATTAATAGTACAGTGCTACATTAAAAATAATTAATTCCAGAATGAACAATGCAGAGAAGTTACTGTGGTTGGAGCTCATGGATTTGACTATAAGTATAAAAAGTGCATATACTGTGATTTTCAAAGAAGCATAAGGGAGTTAGGTGCCCATATCCCGCTGAAATCCGATGAGAGTTGGGAGACCCCTTTGACGATCTTAGCACCAACCTATTGATAAAGATTGGCCAAATTTTTTGAATGAAATATAAAATCAGCCTTTTTGTAAAGTAAATAAATAAAATAAAATAAAAATTCATTAAAAAAACACAACAAACCCATGATAGTTTTTACTGATATTTTGATTTGTCCACATATATCCCTATGGGCTGAATCAGCTGCAAAATGCAGGGGGGGAAGTTAATGTGGGAGCAGTGTGTGCATCACCTCCATGCAACTCCATAATATTGGAAGATCTCTGGCAGACATTCATATAAAATACTGAGTTCCAAACCAACAATACCATGGTAATAGAAAATGGAAGTATTTTTTCAATTGAAAGGTACTGCACAATACTGACAAGGGACGAGATTTAGAAATGATTACAGAAAAATCCCTAAAGCGGTCTGCTCAGCATAGTGGCTCAGTGAAGAAAGCAAAAACGATTCTCAGATACAGTGAGTTCCAGAGGAATATAAATGACATTAGGTAGTACTGCTCTATAAAGCAAAGGTTATGTCCCACATAGATTACTGTATCCACCAATGGTCAAGTCATCACCACACTTTTGATGGGATATACGGACAATGAATGGGTAAAGCAGGCGATTACAAAAGGCTAGAATGACATTAAGATATGGAGAGCAATGCAAAAAAATATGTATGTCTTTTCCAGGGGGAAAGAGGTCAGGTATTGAATGAGAGTGTTCAAAATTATAAAGAGAATGGAAAAAAAAACTTCAAGTGGCTGCTTGGCAGGTTTCTGTTAAGCATCAGTTTACTCTGGGCTACCCAGGGATTCACTGCTGCAGTATCTGTTAAAGCAAAGGTTGAAGGGAAATGTGTATCATTCATCTATAAAACCTTATCTGACAACATTAGCAACAAACGAGCTCATTTCTCCTCCTTTTCTTGGGGAATCTGGGCCCTCTGCAGTTGCTTCTTTCTTTACACATCATATTTGATTTTCAAAATATCCAGAGGATTTCAAAGGCTCTGATACTTGTCATGATTGAAACAGTGCGGGTTTATATTTACAAAAAAAATCTTTATGTTTAACTGCTATATATTGATTTAAGTGACTCAAACTCTCCACTAGGACCACACCACAAAGGGATGAAGATTTGAGAGATAATTTGGTTCCCATTTCAGTTGCACAACGTTTGTGAGGTTGCTTAGAATTTTAAGGAATGCAACTATAAATAAGCAGCATCCATACCACATCTATTTAATATCACATCATCCCTTTTTTGTTAGGAGATTTACATTAGTATTAACTTTTGGTTGGTGTACTGGGCTCCCAGAAGCACTTTCCTCCATTAGATATCCATATCACATTGTTATTCATTTCTGGTATGAGACAGATGAGAATCTGCAAGAATATTCTAAAGTCAAATTGGTACCCAAACCCACCTCCTGTTAGATGTAGAGCTAAAGGCAGACTCTCCAGAGCCTAAAGGCAAAATTGTTTAAATTAGTATGACAAGAATGTGACTGTCTGGCAATAGAGACCTCAACCTTCACATTTTACTTATGAACTTCCTAAAATTATTAGTCTGAGAAAGTGCAGTAAGATGCCTAAATTGAATGTTTTGTCATTGTGAAAATCTCTCTCTAGGAGCCTTGTATAATTAATCTGTCTCTCTCAGTCTCATGCACACTCTTCACCCAGTCCATGCATAAACATGACCCAATTTCCAAACCCTGCTAGGGCCTCTTTTCACTGCTTCTGGAAGGTGAAAGGGCCACAAAGATGGGTTAGCCAAACAGATGAGGATTCTTCTGGCCTGGAGTCATCTGTGGGGGATTAGCTAGTGCAGAGCTGGTCTATGCCACTCCTCTACACTGCCTCCAGTAGGACAGTGGCATGACAGGAGTATAGCTGGACCACTGTTGTGCTATGGTGATCCCCATCTGTAGAATGACCCCTTGGCAGTGATCATCACTGGTTCAAGTTAGAGTATCCCTAAGGCAGGGAGTCAAATCCACCAGAATTAGGGGTGGGGACAAAAAGCTCCCACCGACACCAAACCTGCATCACATATAGTTTGGCTAGACCTGAGGATCAGAGCCATAAACTGTTATTTATGGCTAACCTATGAATTCCCTACGCCATGCTTGATAATCGCAGAACTGCTGCCTGTACTAATTTAGAACCATGATTTCAGGGAAACTATCTATGGAACAATGAACTCACTGTGAGTAAGACCGGCAGAATCCAGCTATCTGATATCAGCCCAGGCACAAGTTAAAAAAATAAAAAAGCTCTAAAAATTTCCAGCAGCACCTTGAGGGGAAGACCTGCTACCTTAAAAAAGTCCCCCCCCCCATTGCTGAGTCAGCTGATCAGTCAATAAATTATTTCTCCCCTATTTTCATTTCTGAAATTAATAAGGAAATATTTTTCTCTTTTTCTGTTGCTGTTAGCTGAATCCCAAGGCCCCTAAGGGGACACTCATTATTTCAGGTGAGTTATCACTGAGTTCCATTGTACTGACACAATGCAGGCTGGGGAAGATCAAAATATATTTTGTGCTGCATTTACCCACTTTGGCATATATATATATTAGCGAACACGAGGAGCTAAAAAACAAGATGAGCTGTGCACTTGCAGCATCCATTAACTGCACTGGGAGTTGCAGGAGCTCAGTAGTCTGTGCCTAATTGGGTACAGAATGTGAGCGAGGCCAAACAGCAAAAATTAAGATGTTTGTACACCAATGCGAGGAGCCTAGGTAACAAAATGGAGGAACTAGAGCTACTGGTGCAGGAAGTGAAACCAGATATTATAGGGATAATAGAAACATGGTGGAATAGTAGTCACAACCGGAGTACAGGTATTGAAGGGTAATATGCTGTTTAGGAAAGACAGAAATAAAGGTAAAGGTGGTGGAGTAGCATTGTATATCAATGATGAGATAGAATGTAAAGAAATAAGAAGCGATGGAATGGATAAGACAGAGTCCATCTGGGCAAAAATCACATTGGGGAAGAAAACTACTAGAGCCTCCCCTGTGATAGTGCTTGGGGTGTGCTATAGACCACCGGGATCTAATTTGGATATGGATAGAGCCCTCTTTAATGTTTTTAATGAAGTAAATACAAATGGAAACTGCATGATCATGGGAGACTTTAACTTCCCAAATATAGACTGGAGGACAAGTGCTAGTAATAATAATAGGGCTCAGATTTTCCTAGATGCGATAGCTGATGGATTCCTTCACCAAGTAGTTGCTGAACTGACTGGAGGGGATGCCATTTGGTTTTGATGAGTAGTGAGGACCTCATAGAAGAAATGTTTGTAGGGGACAACCTTGGTTCAAGTGATCATGAGCTAATTCAGTTCAAACTGAACGGAAGGATAAACAAAAATAAATCTGCGACTAGGGTTTTTGATTTCAAAAGTGCTGACTTTCAAAAATTAAGGAAATTAGTTAGGGGAGTAGATTGGACTGAAGAATGTATGGATCTAAAGGCAGAGGAGGCCTGGGATTACTTAAAGTCAAAGCTGCAGAAGTTATCGGAAGCCTGCATCCCAAGAAAGGGGGAAAAAATTCATAGGCAGGAGTTGTAGACTAAGTTGGATGAGCAAGCATCTCCGAGAGGTGATTAAGAAAAAGTGGAAAGCATTCAGGGAGTGGAAGATGGGAGGGATCATCAAGGAAAGCTACCTTATTGAGGTTAGAACATGTAGGGATAAAGTGAGAAAGGCTAAAAGTCAAGTAGAGTTGGACCTCGCAAAGGGAATTAAAACCAATAGTAAAAGGTTCTATAGCCATATAAATAGGAAGAAAACAAAGAAAGAAGAAGTGGGACGGCTAAACACTGAGGATGGAGTGGAGGTTAAGGATAATCTAGGCATGGCCCAATACCTAAACAAATACTTTGCCTCAGTCTTTAATGAGGCTAATGAGTATCTTAGGGATAATGGTAGCATGACAAATGGGAATGAGGATATGGAGGTAGATATTACCATATCTGAGGTAGAAGCGAAACTTGAACAGCTTAATGGGACTAAATCAGGGGGCCCAGATAATCTTCATCCAAGAATATTAAAGGAATTGGCACATGAAATTGCAAGCCCATTAGCAAGAATTTTTAATGAATCTGTAAACTCAGGGGTTGTACCGTATGACTGGAGAATTGCGAACATAGTTCCTATTTTTAAGAAAGGGGAAAAAACGTGATCTGGGTAACTACAGGCCTGTTAGTTTGACATCTGTAGTATGCAAGGTCTTGGAAAAAAATGTGAAGGATAAAGTAGTTAAGGACATTGAGGTCAATGGTAAATGGGACAAAATACAACATGGTTTTACAAAAGGTAGATTGTGCCAAACCAACCTGATTTTCTTCTTTGAGAAAGTAACAGATTTTTTAGACAAAGGAAACTCAGTGGATCTAATTTACCTAGATTTCAGTAAGGCGTTTGATACGGTGCCACATGGGGAATTATTAGTTAAATTGGAAAAGATGGGGATCAATATGAAAATTGAAAGGTGGATAAGGAATTGGTTAAAGGGGAGACTTCAGCGGGTCATATTGAAAGGTGAACTGTCAGGCTGGAGGGAGGTTACCAGTGGAGTTCCTCAGGGATCGGTTTTGGGACCAATCTTATTTAATCTTTTTATTACTGACCTCGGCACAAAAAGTGGGAGTGTGCGAATAAAGTTTGCAGGTGATACAAAGCTGGGAGGTATTGCCAATTTAGAGAAGGACTGGGATATCATACAGGAGGATCTGGACGACCTTGTAAACTGGAGTAATAGTAATGGGATGAAATTTAATAGTGAGAAGTGTAAGGTCATGCATTTAGGGATTAATAACAAGAATTTAGTTATAAGCTGGGGACGCATCAATTAGAAGTAACGGGGGAGAAGAAGGACCTTAGAGAATTGGTTGACCACAGGATGACTATGAGCCGCCAATGTGATATGGCCGTGAAAAAAGCTAATGCGGTCTTGGGATGCATCAGGCGAGGTATTTCCAGTAGGGATAAGGAGGTGTTAGTACCATTATACAAGGCACTGGTGAGACCTCATCTGGAATACTGTGTGCAGTTCTGGTCTCCCATGTTTAAGAAGGATGAATTCAAGCTGGAACAGGTACAGAGAAGGGCTACTTGGATGATCCGAGGAATGGAAAACCTGTCTTATGAAAGGAGATTCAAGGAGCTTGGCTTGTTTAGCCTAACCAAAAGAAGGCTGAGGGGAGATATGATTGCTCTCTATAAATATATCAGAGGGATAAATACCAGAGAGGGAGAGGAATTATTTAAGCTCAGTACCAATGGGGGACACAAGAACAAATGGATATAAACTGGCCATCAGGAAGTTTAGACTTGAAATTAGACGAAGGTTTCTAACCATCAGAGGAGTGAAGTTCTGGGACAGCTTTCCAAGGGAAGCAGGGGGGCAAAAGACCTATCTGGCTTCAAGATTAAACTCAATATGTTCATGGAGGAGAAGATATGATGGGATAACATGATTTTGGCAATTAATTGATCTTTAACTATTCATGGTAAATAGGCCCAATGGCCTGTGATGGAATGTTAGATGGGGTGGGATCTGAGTTACTACAGAGAATTCTTTCTTGGGTATCTGGCTGGTGAATCATGCCCACATGCTCACGGTTCAGCTGATCGCCATATTTGGGGTCGGGAAAGAATTTTCCTCCAGGGCATATTGGAAGAGGCCCTGGGGGTTTTTCGCCTTCCTCTGTAGCATGGGGCACGGGTCTCTTGCTGGAGGATTCTCTGCACCTTGAAGTCTTTAAACCATGATTTGAGGACTTTAATAGCTCAGAGATAGGTGAGAGGTTTATTGCAGGTACTGCTGGGTGAGATTCTGTGGCCCGCATTGTGAAGGAGGTCAGACAAGATGATCATAATGGTCCCTTCTGACCTTAATATCTATGAATCTATGAATCTGTCCTTCAGCACTTCATCCTGGGGGTAAAAAGTACACAGAGATGTTTGAGATTATGTACAAGACACCAAAAGAAACCAATAAACAGCTTGTGAATAGAAGAGTCTCATCAAGAAAGAGGTGGCTGCACTCACAAATGATGTGAGGCCCCAAGAGAAAAAATCACACAAGACATTAGGAAATACACTGTTGACATGATCTCAGATACTGTCAAAGGAAGTAGGGCTTTCAAGACAATGAGAAGACAACAGAGGTCGTCCCTCAAGAGCAGTGATGGAAGACTAATTACAACAGGAGACAGCTATGGGGAGATTGCTGACAACTCTATTGGAGTATATCTGAACAGACCTAACAAGTATCATCATCAGAGTCTTCTTGGGCAAGAGAAATTCTAAGATATATGAGTTATTTATTATCATCATCAACACTTTAATGAAGAGACCTTTTCCCTTTTCAAAAAGAAAAATTTTAGGAATTAGTTTAATATGGTTCTTTTAATAGATTTTAACCACCCCCGCACGTTTGGATGTACTCAGGTTACACACACAGCACTCTGTGAATGGAATCCTTCAATACAGCATCTATTCAGACTAGACCTGATCCTACAATTCTTACAAATGGGATTAGTGTTTACTCATGTGAGTGGTCCCAGTGATGTCAGCTGAACTACTCGTGTGAATAACCATTATTAAGGCTTGTCTACATGGCAAATTACTGTGTGGCAAGCCAAGGTATGAATCTACAGCACACCAGCTTGTCACTCAGTAACATCCCATGTGGGCTTTGCTACAGTGCACCGAATGTCCTGGAGCTCAGTTTGACTTAGATTCACACCATGGTTTGTCACACAGTAACTTTCCCTGTAGACAAGTCCTTAGTATAAGGGCTGCAGGATCAGACCAATAGTAAGATCAAGGGGAATGAGTGATTTCCAATAGACTGGGGGTAGTTACATTAAATAAGTACAGAAATAGAGACTATTCCCACAGCAGCCTTACATCACTATTTGCTCCAAGCTGTATCAGACCTAAGTATCACTTCTCAGCTTTGGCCACTGAATGACAATGAACATTTTTACTAATATAGCAAAAACAAATAATAAGCCAATACTTTCAACACAGGTTAGGAGCAAAATATGGCATGAAAGTATAGAGCAATTTCAAATAATAAAAAAAAATGCTTTAAAACAAATTTATATTTTATGGACCAGGTTCTGGGATGTGGTGTGGCTTCTCTGTTCCACATCACCAATGGATTTTGGATATAAAGTCAGCATAGCTGGGCCACTGGAAAGGTAGACCCAGCATAGAGGTTCCTATACTCCCACTCTCACTTTTCTTGGTGTAGGAGGCATAGCCAAAGGAAAGTGGGTTTGGCCAGCGCACTTTATATTGCACTGATCTCTAGGTGCCATTTCAGTCCCTTTGAGTCATTGACCTTTGCAGTTCTAACTTACATTGGGGGACCAGCCTGGTACACATCAGGATAGTACCAAGATGACCTTTACACCACCTTAGCACCCAATATGCACTGTGTGCTCCTTGACCACAACCAAGGATTCAGCTCCAAATGCATTAAATATTGTGCCAATCCTAGTTAATATTTTCATTCACAAAATACCTGTGGACATAGCCCCTCTGGCTGAGATTTCATCTGATCTCAGAAGCCACACAGAGTTGGCCTGGTCAGCACTTCAAAGAGAGACCTCCAAAGAAACTCTAGTTGGTGTGGGACACAGTTGTGGGTAAAGTTCCCTCTCTGCCTGGTGTTAGGGAACATTACTGAGGTGTTTTGTTTTGGATATTGAACACTGCCATTTATTTCTAATGGGTGAGTTACAAATTCCTGCATACTTCCCCCAAGGAATGGCTTTATCTTTTCATCCCATTGCTTTTTGCCATATGAACCCAAGCCCATTTCTTCTGCTGCCGTGTCTCTGAATATAACTGAGCATATGAAATATATTGTAACCCAGGCATGCCAGATGTACCAGTACAAGTTGGAAAATAAATCAGAAAAGGCCTCTTCCTCCAGGGAATATTGATTTCAGATTTACTACAATGCCTCTTAGAGCTTGGAAGGTCAAGGGATCACTCCTGTGGGTTTCAGTGAAAGCAGAAATAGGCCCCTTTTTATTCCAAAAGTGGGCTTTCTTGGAGGATAATAAACAGTCTGATACAGAAGTCAAATGCAATAAGAGTTAATGAATACAAGTAAATGAGAGAAATACAGATGTGAGAAAGTCAGATACTATAATCCTTTACCTCCAGCTGAATTTAGAATTAAATCAACTGCACATCCCACCCACTTGACATCCAGTCCTTCAACTTTTGGATGTAAGGCAGGGAAGTATTATCCCCATTGTACAGATAGGGGATTGAGGCATAACTCAAAACCCATTGAAATCTAAAGAAAATGTCTTATAATTTTCAATGGGATTTGGATCAGGCTCAATTTCACACAGGAAATTGTAGCAGAGCTGGGAAGTGAAGCCAGATCTCATGAGCACAACACCAGTGTCTGAATTCTAAGATGATTCTCCCTCTAGTTAATGGGAACTGCTTGAGAACCACCCTTAATATGAACATTGTTGGTGACATTTTAAGGAATAGAGAATCTATGTGATAGAGTTATGTACAATTTGCTAACTGAAGGGCAAACTTAACAACAAACAGTATTCATGTTTAAAAGTTCAATTTAATCTCATTCTAAACTAGTTGCAACAACAAAAGATCACTCTCTGAAGGCATTTGGGGTAAAGGTTTCTAGTCTGCTGATCCAGACATTTTTTTCTTTGGAGACAGACCATGATAAACTGGTCTGGCTGCCCTGCAGATAAATCTAATATTAATCCCCAAATTAGCTGTTGTTTTGCCACCTCTGCCGAGATTTCAGACCTCTCCACTCAGAGGTTTATGTTCTCTCTTTCCAGCAGCATCCCAGATAAAAGTAAGAGTGAAGAATTAAGCTGCTGCAACACTGGTGTAACTTCCACCAGGCTATTAGTTGCTGGACAGCCCAGGTCAAAGTCAAATGCTTACAACACAAACCAAGAGCAGCAAAGTACCCTAAACTGATTTTGGGTGGAGATTGACAGTCTCCAGGGCAGAGGATCAACAGTGAGCCTAATTCTCATGGAAATGCATCTTTAATTAAGAGGAAAAGAAGCATTTACTAGTTACGTCTTAGAAGCTAAATCAATACCTTAAAATAAGAAGCTTACAGTACCTGTTCTCAGTACCACAGCCCTTAGTGTTTTTAAATGCCTAGGATAAATAGATTGATAATGACTATAAACACTTCAGACTTTCTCTTAACAGTGGCATTAGTAGAGATGCTCATAATCAAACATTCTATGGAATCTCAGATTTTAACATGATCCTTCAGCGTCTTCATGCTTTTGGAAATTAGACATTTTTCTTTTATAACCCAAGAGCTGTTAGCACAGCTCAGACTATGGTATTTGCCTCCAAGCCCCGCCACACACATGGGTGGGAAACAATTCTTTACAAACAATCTGTGCTGCGTCACTGTGCAAAATGGCTAGATTCCACCCTAAAAAAACAACAACCCCAAACCATTTCTCAGCGACAGTACTTCCATCTTGCATTTATACATGGATTTAAAAAAGTGAAGGAATAAAAATAAACCCCAAAATGTATCATCTCAATTTCATGGCTTGTCTAAGAAATGTCTTAGAAGGACTGACTGGGGAATAAAATGGGCCCAGGATTTAAAAAAAAAAACCACCACAAAAATAATTAAAAGTAACAATTATTCTTGAGAGGACTAAGAGAAACAAACACATGTAAGCATGAGAGCCAAATGACTGCATATAAGGTTGGCATTTACTGTATATCAAAACTATCTGTAGAAAGCAACATAAAAACCAGTATCATTTGTATAATTAACATGTACACTTAGGGTTCAAAATGAAGACTCTAGATAGGATTTGGAAGAGTTTTTATCTGGCAAAGTACTAAGTAAGATTCGCATTGCAGTTATCTAATGGAAAATTATATAACCATATGGAGGAAGAGTGATTTTTAATCCTCGCTCTGCTACAGACTCTATAAAACATTGGACAAGTTACTGAACCTCTCTGGGTCTCAGTTAGCCCATCTATAAAATGGATATAACAGATCCTTTGTCTGTCTTGTCTATTTACATTATAAATTCTTCAGGAGGACGGCTGTCTCTTAGGTGTATATGCAGCACTTAGCATGTTGGCAACCTCCTTCCTTCACATGGCAAATTAAAAAGCAACACTAAAAGTTGATGTTCAGGTTTGTCATCTACTCTATGGCTTCCTATGACGTGGAAAGAATCAGAACTATTCCTCCAGAGAAGGTTCTGGTTCCATGGTTTGGATGTCCTCTCCATATTCACAAATCTGCTGTCCATTTTCCTTTTGTGTCATAGGTAATTGCATTGCCCATGTGAGGTTCTGATGCAGTTCACTGTGATCCATATCTTATGTGGTATTGTGAAGCCAGCTGGTTAGTTTGTAGGATCTGTAATCACCTCTTGATTGTTGACCCTGCTACTTTTCCCAGGGTCTCCAATACTTGTTTTCTGATGACAGTCCCAAGGTTTTAACATCTTTGGCTGCTAACTAAAAAGGGCTAACGGTGTCATATCAAGATGGGGGTAAGTGGCGGTTGGAGAGAATTGTAGATGGTCAAATCTGGGTTTGTTATTGTGTGCTCATATTCTTGCATTATTGCTGATTCTCTTCAGAGGTATGATGGTAAGATATGCACAAGGAAGAGAAACCAGACTGTTGATGTTAACTTCAGCACTACTGTGACAATTATCATAGAAACGTTCAATTGTAAGTCAACAAGTTTCATTTGTATACTACCTGCCCATACTGGCACACCATATTCAGCTGCTGAGAAGAAAGGAGCCAACGTGCTTGACTTCAAGTTATGAGCATATGCGGCTCAACTAGTGAATGCGAGGTTGTGGATTATATTGTTCCTGCCTTTATCTTGGTAGTGGTCTTGGTCAGATTGTGGTGGTCTGAGATACTCTGATCCAGAACTACCCCAGATATTTTTAAAATCCTCATGCCTGAGTTTGATGTCACAAAAGGAAACATTCAGGGATGTTTTTGCATCATGGTTCCTCAGACGGAATGTGGAGATGGCTGGGGTTTTTTTTTTTTTGAGGGTTTGGTCAGAATTGCCATAATGAGTAGTACGCCTCCAGTGTTTTCAGATCTGTGAGGATGCATTCTGCTTGGGTGAAAGTGCTTGCTTGATGATGAGCATGAGATCATCCATGTATCCAAATTTCCAAGACGGGGTCAATGGCATGTTGTTGATATAAATATTAAAAAGAGTGATGGTGCCAAAGCAGATCCTTGTGGGAGCCCACTGCTCAGTAGATATGGTCTGCTGGTCTGTTCCATTAGATGTAAGTGAAACTTGTGGTTGGTGAGCAAAATTGTCAGTAAGTTCAGTTTTGTTCTGCAATGCACTTTGACACTTTCAGAAGCAGATCATCAGACCAGACTTGGCATCAGCATATGACACAAAGGCCACTGCAGACTTGAGTAGGCACATTAGTGGCAAACTTTGATGTAGGTTGTCAGTGTAATTACCTGATTGCAGGTGATTCATCCTGTATTGCTCTTTAGGGATGCAGTCTTCAAAGATAGATGTAAGTCTCCTGAGTAACATCTTTTCCAATAGCTTGTACTTGATGCATAGTAAGGATGTTGGCTGGGAGTTTTAGATCAGTGTCTGCTTTCCACATTTAGAGGATGGTGATAACCTTTGCCTGTTGTATACTTTGGGTATTTGGCCATGAGCAAGCACATTGGTAAAGAAGTGCATCAACCAGTCATGGCCAGGCTGATCTTGGTTGAATGTTCTAGGTGATACAATAATATAAATAACCAATATGAGTAATGGTGACATTTACTTAGCTGAGCAGCAAAAATACTTCTAGCTACTATAAGGTGCTTGTTGTTAAACCAGTAGTTTGAACATTAGATGTGGTTCGAAGTTAGAATAATGAACTAATTAATCAATACATTGCGGTGCTCATACATTTTATTCAGATGCCTGAAATATTGGTATTGCTACAGCTGACAAACAATAAAGCTAGACATGATCCCACAGTATGAGACAAAGACTCTGAAATGTTTCTCTCTGACAACAGTCATTTCTCACATACCATGCATAACTAGGTCATAGGCCAGTTGGTTTATATTAGGTATTGTAAATGGAAAAAATCTTTGGAGCTGACGTCTAGTTTATAGGAAACTGATTTCAAGAAATTATATGGTTTTCACAAAGGCATTTAGAAATGCATTTGCTGCAGAAAGATGCAAGAATGTGAGACAAGTATATTTTGGGAGACTACCTGGGACTACATTTTAGTAGTACCTAAGATAAAGGCTTACTGGGCCACATAATGTTAGAGGCAAAGATGAATTTCTAACTGGGGGAAAAAACCCCCACTGCTACCTTAAATGGCCTCACCTTCTGACAGCAGCACAAAATAGATTGTAACAGTTTTAAGATAGGTTCAGTTTTGGATCTAAACTACTAGGGCCAAACACACCCTTGAAATACTTGTGTCTCTTTCATTCCAAAGCATATGGCAGTGACCCAAATTATGTGTCTGAAATCATGGTCTATTAAAATAACATCTGATGAGAATAACACCTGGATTTATATAGCATCTCTCATCTTTAGATGATCCTAAATCACTTTTTAAACTTACACTATGTGAAAGGATCACTACACCAACTGCTGAAATACACACACCTGAACCATTAAATAGTGCAGTGCAACAATGTCACACCACCACAAGTTAGTACAGGAAGTAAGGTTGCCAGGTGTCATTTTAAATGAACACCTGGTTGAAAAGAGACCCTTTCCAGCCCGGCAAAAATGAGTGAGTGAGTGAGTGACTGAGGGTGTCGGAGAGCGAGCAACGGAGGGAGAGGGGATGGAGTGAGCCGAGCAGGGTCTCAAAAGTAGAAAGTTTGTCATTACTACAATTGGAAGCTGGCCATGACAATGGGATTCACCGTCCCATTCTTGATAACATTTGACTAGAAGAAGTTAGGATCTGAGTTTTATAGCCTGTCTAGCAGCACAGTATCATACTGGGGCAATAGCAGCACAGTATCATACTGGGGCAATAGTAATCAGTAATTCACTGATTACTATTGATCCTGAAGCACCTAAGAGGCCTTCTTCTTCCAAGAGTAAACCCAACTAACCATTTCTTAGCTGGTAAGGTCTGTCAGGATCACAGATGCTATGGTATTAATTGGTATAGCTGTAGATCATGTTAGGATCAAATTACTCTTTAATTTTCTTGATAGAATACACTAATCCATGAATGTACAGTGATATTGACTCTACAGTCCCCACCTCCAAATTCTTGACCCTCATCCTGAAGGAGGAGGAGAAAAATGATTATGAAAAACAAACAGTCTCATCTGCTGTTTTACAAGCACAGGATGGTGCCATCTTCATTTCAACAGAAAGTGTTATAGTAAATTTAAAAGTGGGAAACATTTCTAAAATTAGACACTTTGAATCTGATTTGTACAAGGCCACAAACTACTACTGACTTGCTTACTACCTAGTTAGGTTTTTGTATTGGCGCCATCACGTATTTGACTCATGCAGCTAATGCAAACTTAGTGGGAAATCTACAGCAATCTTTATCAGGACAACATCCTAAATCCCCAACATGTAGCTAGAGCATCCACATTACCAAGAAAAATTAGTTATCTCAACTGGCTTTGAATAGCTTACTGAGATCAGAGTCTCCGCTGCTGAAATGAATACTCAAATATGAAATCTTCTTTCAAAAACACTGGGCAGAAAGAGAGACAGCTCCGAAGGGTATATTTTCTATTGCTTTATGATAAAAATATATCTAATGTAGGTATCAGTTCAGCTATGGTGAATAATTTAATCATACTTGTAAATGACACTGCAACAAAAGGTCATCAGATCTGTCAGCCCCTTGACTGGTTAGGTAAAATTAGATCTGCTTTATTGATGGCAAAAACTGACATGCAGTGGAGAACTACCATTGGCTTGACATTAAAAAACAACAAATAATGCATTTCTGGAGGAAAGGATTGCTAGGGATATCTCTGAGATGTGTATACCCGAAATGTTCCAGATAGAATTATTGTAAAGCATACAAAAACAACAAGGAGTCTGATGGCACCTTAAAGACTCACAGATTTATTTGAGCATAAGCTTTCATGGGTAAAAACCTCACTTCTTCAGGTATACTGTGAGTCTTTAAGGTGCCACCGGACTCCTTGTTGTTTTTGTGGATACAGACTAACACAGCCACCCCCTGATACTTGTAAAGCATACAGTGGGCCAGATTCTGGCTGCCAATGAGGCTACTTTGCACTCCTCCAATACTGCAAAGCTGTCAGTTTAACTAATTAAATCAGGATTCTCCAAACGATGCTGACCATTCCCCCTCCTCACCTACACCTCTTACGTGTAAGGGCATGTGGCGAGCATGACTGAGTTAAGGAAAGTGGCTGAAGTGCCACTGTGCTCCAATGATCTCTAGCTGCATAACAGCCCCTTGCACATCATGGAAGGGCACAGTTTAGAGAAGTCCCAAGTGTGTTTTTAATTCCACTAAATGCAGAAACGGCCCTTAGGCAACCCCAGGATTGCAGTGTATGGAAGGAAGTGATCAGAAAGGCAGTGGAAGTCTATGTTTCCCATCCCCAGTTAGGTTGAGTGCTGCTGCTTAACTCAATATTCCAATTAATATTTGATTAAAAAGAAAAGAAAAGAAAACAATGTCCTTCTTGAAATTTAATTTCTATCAGCAAGTAGAGACTGCCAACAAAGTGTGAATTTCCAGTTCTGGAAAGTGAACTCTGTTTATTCATTCCACCAGTATTTTTTGTGTGTTCTCATATAATGGACAATTCCAAAATGCTGATTTGTAAGGGATAATTAATAACATCTTTGTCATCATTCACAGTTTATTGTTCACATACGATAAATTGCAGAACTATGTGATAAAAAAACATGTCACTTCAAGCACCTTTGATCACTGCCCATTAATCCAGACGTTTACACTAACATTCCAAACCCCTTGGCAGCCAAATAGACCTCATTAAAGAAAATAATAATAAATCAACCATACTTAGAAAAGTGTCCTCCTCCTCTCCCTTCCAAAAATGAAACCTAGCTGAGTCACAGGATAGACAGGATTCAATGATGGACAAATAAAAGGTTTGCTATAAATAATGTCACAACAAGCAAGTTCATGGCAGTGCATAGCTAGACACAGAAGCTTTAAAACATTAGGGACAGGAAATTCAGAATAGCCAATGGGAGCCAGAATTTGTTTCAGAGTAACAGCTGTGTTAGTCTGTATTCGCAAAAAGAAAAGGAGTACTTGTGGCACCTTAGAGACTAACCAATGTATTTGAGCATAAGCTTTCGTGAGCTACAGCTCACTTCATGCATCCAATGAAGTGAGCTGTAGCTCACGAAAGCTTATGCTCAAATACATTGGTTAGAATTTGTTTGTGCCCTTGGAAGGGCCCGAGATGGCAGATTTTAATGTCCTTATATTTTTATATACAGAAAAGTGATTTTATTTGTAGTTTTTAAGGTTCCCTCAGAGCCCAATATAGGTGGAAACGTGGTAATGAAGGCACCAGGCTTTACTGCTGGAAGGATAAAAACTAATTTTAAAAAACAATCATTTTATTTCAAACCCTCGAAACCATTCTGTGACATTTATCGTATAATATATGTTCTGTGATGATACAGTGGAATTACTGGAAGACATTTGAATTGATCTGTCTCACTCATTCACCACTTCTGATTAAAATCACCATCTTAAACTCATGTTTTCTGTCCACACCTCACAATTACTAATTGAGACTTACTATGCAGCTGCCTAAGCAAGCCCAGCAATATTACTTGAGTATGCAGGAACTGAAGTAAATGGCAACATTCACATAGACTAGTGTCGCAGTACAACTGGCTTTTCTTACAACCAGCCCTATAATCACTGCCTTAATTCTTTGCCATTAATTTTTGTCCATACAAACCAGAGGCCAACACTTCTCTCCACCCCTTTTGCCCCAAATTAATTGCTAATTAATAAATGGGAAGAAAAAAAATCTGTGCCTGGCAATATTCTAAGTTCTTGACCTGATCTTCATATTTTCTATTGATGGCAGCACCATTCTGAATTAGTACCACAGTTGTAGCCTGATGTATTCAGCTATCTTGACTAGTTGAACAATCTGCTCAAGAGAAGAATCTCTCTGCTCAAAAGTTTCAAAATTTTTTGTTGGGGTCAAACAATGACTTAAAAAAATGTAAAATATTTATATTCTCAAAATATTCCATATTCTTCTCCAACAAAATCCCCTCTTTCTCCATTACTCACCTTCTTCCCCTTTATTTTCAGTCAATGTAAAAAGGAAAAATGAAATGGGAAGAAAAATATATGGATGAGGAAATGGTTTAAACCCTGACCCAGAAAATGAAACATTTGCCAAATCAAACATTTTCAATAAAAATATATATGAAAATGTGATTAAAGGGGAAAAAATCATTCCTTTTTTAATTCTGTGAATTCAAAATATTTGAAATTTGCCATAAAATTCTTTACCATTTTCGAACCATTCGTAAAAAACCCCCTCAAATCACCACTGTATATTCTCTGCTCACACACATACTTGCAAAGTGGGTAAACTGATGCAAATATGCCAATGAATACAGAAGAGCACAATGAGTTGAGGCTGAGAAATGCAATGAATACTTGGCAGAGAAGCATAAAGACTGGTTGATCTACCCTACTGAGGTGAAGTTTTCATTTTTAAAAAGAGTATCTGATTACTTCTCTTTCCTTGTTTTTGAAGCCTCGAAGAGCAGAAGACTCTGTTCTTAGTAAAAGTAAGCTGTATAAAGTAAACCATGGAAATAATAACTTAGATATCACAGAACTCCATTAAAAATTAAGAGAATACAAACAACTGGAAGATATGATCTCTAGGAAGGCTGCCAAAATACTCTAGAGGTAGTTAGAAGTGGGAAAATTCTATTATTTCCCATAAAGAAAATCCTTTGCATGTAATGATACATAGATGACACTGACACATGTCACTGCCATTGAGGAACAGACAAGTGACATGTAGCAGAATTTGAAGCGAATGTGTTCCAGATAATTAGACACCAAAAAAAGAGTTACAATAAAATTCTTAGTGCTGTCATGCCTGGTTAGGAAGATGATAGTGGTAGCTGATTTAAAACTATTCAGAGTGCTATATGAGACTTGGTTCAGCAGGCAGAGTGAAGACATTCCTCACTCAGGCAATTTCTACTTCCACTTTCTTGTGTCATTTCTCTCCTGCTTTTCTAGCCAAGTAGAACTCTAAAAATATGTATTATTATTCATCATTGGTTGATGGTTCCCCTTGAACAGTGGAGCAGAGACAGCACAAATGTTTCCAAGCTGTGCAAGACATTCTTATCGTACATAAATTAAACATTTTCAGAGATAAATCCTCATATCAGGTCACTTATGTTTTAAGGACTCTGGGTTATGATGTGCTGTTACCCTGCCCTGTTTCACACTTAACAACTCACAGCTGTATCAAATCAACTAAACTTCCTTCACATGTACATCAAAATGTATTTGAGGAATATTTCTCTGCTTGAATAGTGGCTGCCTTTGCTGAGTGTCTTTGTTACATGTGTGTCAATGCACCTAATTGTATCAACAAACTCCTGCTCTTGGGACCTGTTCCAAAGCACACGAAAGTCAATGCAGGGATTCCCATTGGCTTCAGTCTGGGCTTTGGAACAGATTCTTCGTCTAGACAGAAAATGTGTGTCGAGCTGCAGAACTCTCTATTAGCAATTTGCAGGTATTAGAATGCTGAAAATAACCCCCTCTATGGCATGTATACATCTCTGTGAGACAAAGAAAGTAACTGCACTAATACATTGGGCCAAGAAAAGCACAAAGCAGGATGCCCCAGTGAAGCCAATGGGATGCACCAATGTGCCTCTCTTTGCAGGGCTGGGGCCTTATTTGGTGGATTTTGTAAACGGTTCTGTCCATTTTCCACTACCAAGTGTGACTCATCATATTTCCAATCAATGAATGTAATTAGCTACACCAAGTCACTTGTGAGATTACAAACAAAAAACGCCACCAACCAACCAAACCGGGGGGAAAAAACAAACACACACGACTGTGCAATAAACTACATAAAGTTAGATTGCCTGTAGTCAAAAACTAACATTTCTTTTTATAAACCACTGCAACAATTAAAAAAAAGATATTTTAAGAATGCTACCATGTACAGCAAAGATGTGTTTTCAATGAAAAACAACAACAACACTGCACCAACAAACAAACCTTCTCTCAATTGTATAGATCAGCTTTGCAAAATTGTCATCAAAACATATCTACCCAGACACCAAATCTACTTTCCCACCTGTAATCATGATAATGAGGAGAAGGATATGGAAAACAAAACTGTTGGTGTCTATTATTATTTGTAGTGAGTTATTACCTAGGAGGCCCAATCATGGACCAGGACCCCATTGTGCTAAGCACTGTAATGGTTCCTACCCCAGTGAGTTTAGAGACTAAGTAAAAAATTAATTGTCCTGGATGTGTGAACAAATAATTTTGCCATGCTAGTGCATATGGTACATTAAAATCAATTAATATCTGTGCTAAGGGCATGAACTAGACCTGGGCACTATGCAGTCCCACTTAAAACTTATTTTGAGGGTTTACGTGGGATTTAAGTGATTTGTAGGCCTTGTGCACTCCCATTAGCCCCTATATAGTTATTTATAGATTTGGATTTATTTCAAAATGGAAAGGGGGCACTCATCCAAAAGCCTATGTGCCTTGACACAAGTTACAAGATCAATTAATAAATAGCTAGCAGCTTACCCCCATGATAGGAAGTCAGCATACTTTATTGTATATGTGGAACACATATGCAACAGACACAGACATTTTACATGCTCAAGGGTTTCCGTATTAAGTTGATAAAGACAATATGTGACACTACCCTTCCTTTATTTTTAGTGGGTTTGCAATTATGTCTGGCTCTCCAAGGACACAGCCTGATATATCTTGTTTCCCTGAAACATCACCTGAGTTTTGTTATTCTCAGCATCTTTTTTTGCATAATAATGAGACTGGGCAGAGAGAGGAAGGTTATGCCCAAATCTTAGTGCACAAGGTTTGCACGGCAGGGAACCTAAGCCCATAACAATTATATTGTTTATTACTGGACTAATGAAGGAGTAATTAGAATGATGCTCTTAAAATTACCTGCTCTTTGTAATGTATGCTTTCTAAATTAGTTTGGCAAAAGTAGCTTGTAACAGTATGAGCACATATTAAAGGAGAAGCAATTAGGCAGCTAAACAACCATGATGGCAGCTTTTTAGTAGATGGCTCAGTTTTTAATTTTGCAATGGCCAGGTCCCACTGAGAACAATATTTTAGAACTGTAATATTGTAGAATGTGATGATGTGTTGTTAGCAATTAATTAAAAATCTTTTCCCCCCCTGGGAGGCATAGGGTAATGATCACCTGTTAACAGAGTTCTGTGATTAGCACTGCCATATGTAAAACATTTTGCCACATAGTAAGTACAAACTGAAAATCCACTCCAATTTTGTTTGCCATCTAAGTTTTCCCATGTAAATTCTGCCACACAGCTAGGTCCTTAGCTGAGGAAAATTGGCATAGATCCATTGAAATCCATTTGAAACTGTCTAGAGTCATGCCAGCTTATTCCAGCTAAGGAGTGTGGTCCTTCTGCCAAAAATCTCTCATCCTCAGTTTAAAGTTTGGTTTGCTGACTAGGGCAGGGCATGGGGAGATAAGAATGATGGAATCTATTCTTAAATGTATCGCAGACTTGCTTAAGATCTTGGGAAAGACACTTAATATCTCTGTTCCTGTCATTTACCCATCTGTAAAATAAATATAGTACTTACACTCTCTCTCACACCAAGTGCAAAATACATTATTATACTGTTTGTGTTTGTCATTAACCTTTTGAATTTATACTCCAGAATGTTTTGCTTTTCATTTAGACCTGTCATATTTTCCTCTGGAAGAGTATATAAAGTCATTGGTAATTAAGGCATATTAAAAATATTAACAGTGTGAGTATGTGAAAGAAAGAATTAGACTGAAAAGTTTGGACAAATATGAGTTTCCGTTTCACTTGCAATGGTTTTTAACCCTGAAAGTAAAATCAGTTTGTATTAAAAAGACAGCTTTTTAAAAAAAATGTCTGTTTAATGGAAAAGTATTAACACAGTTTCATTGCATCAAAATAGAAATGCTAGAGGCCTGTCTGTAATGAGGCTTGGCAGAATTAGATTTGTATTTTTAAAAATAATTTTGATGCTTATTTTTAAATTTCTCAGCTTTTATCAGTTTAAATTTTCACAATTGCAGGAAATTATGGGGGTGTCGGATAATTATTAAATGACAATAGACATGGAGATTCCAAAAATTAAAGCTTTATAACTTAAAAGCACACATTGTCAATGTCACATGTCAACGTACAATATAAATATCCTTCAGACAAATTCTAATAAGCTAACAAGCTGCATTCTTACTTTGCATCATCATCATCATCATCATCATCAGAAATATTTTATGTAGGGGGGTACATATGGTGGAATGGACATTTACTGACATTACTGATAGAAACCTAATCCTACCTACAATTGACCTATATCTGATCATGGTCAGTAAATATTCATGTCCTTATACCTAGGTTCTTTCAGTACTGAGGAGGCACATTCATTATTGTAGCCTTGTCCCATTGAAGTCAATGGGAGTACTCAGATGTTTAAAGTTATGCATGCATTTAGGTTCTTTGTTCAAGGGCTCACGTTGGAGTAATCTTTGGAAAACTGTATTCTGCTGAAAACAGATGAGACACAGATAGGGCAAAAAGTGAAATACGATATTATTTTGATCTTACAATTTTACAGAACATACAATTTTGTAGAACATACCTAATAAGTATCTGGAAATGTGGAAAGAACCATTCTACTAATTAGGAGACAAAAAGGTGGATGTGGTATTATGTTAAAAAGGAAATGTGAGAAAGGTGGTCCGCCAAGGTCAAAACTGTTTTAAAAGACTACACTATTCTGCAAATTGGGGCTGGACATGGCAAGGAGGTGAGCAAAGAAGATGAACCATTTTATTTCAGGAAGTTCCAGGAAACTCCTTGCTTAAGGAGCAAATCCTTCAAAATAGCTGTTCCGTTTTATTTATGAAATGATTGAAGAGAATAGAAATTATTAAAAATAATAGTGTTAAATGGCCAACACGCCCTTCCAAAGAACAAACTCACCATTTCTTTAAAGTATCACATCTGGTGCACAGGGTCTTGAGGCTTGAAAAGGTTCATGTTTGATTGGACCTGCTTTTCCTAGCTTCCAAATCTCCACTTGAAGCCATAGCTAAGGTACAAGTTCACAGGTTTGAAAATGTTCACATGGACACATCCAGGATTACTGGCCATAACAGAAAACGTGCCTTTCTTCATATGATATATCTCAAAGAACCAGGCTTTAAAGCAAAATTCTGCATGAATAGCAGTTTCTGAAAAATAATGGACATCCAAATAGAGCGAAAGAGTTCAAGATGTGGCAGGCAAGTTGCATACTAAAAAAAAGTTCCAGTGAAACACTTTTATTTGTTTACTCAGACCACGCTTTAATTAGCATTGCTTATGAGTGTGCTCAAGGTATGAGCTGTTTCCCAAAACTCTGTTGATGAACACCCGAATCCATCTCTGAGGAATACTAATAGAAATTAACATTGTTTAGCTAAGTTTAAGAAAAATGAAATCTCTTACATGTTCAACTGGCAAATCTATTAGGAGAAAAAAGAGGAACATGTTTTATTTCTGTCTCCAGTAAAATATAGGACCATATTGTTTCAAAAGATTTCCTGTCTCTTTTCTTTAGGGTTTTGAAATCATAACAGAGAAATTCATGACCGGAAACCCAAATGCTCAAGACACAAAAACAAGGTAACCATTGTGGAAGATACCACTTACTGCTCCACTTACTGTCTAGGTACAATCAAAAGGACAAATATTGAGTATTTTGTCCTGGGTTGTTTGAAAAATAAATGTAGCATGTTGAAGCAAAAGCTTCTATAACATCTCAAAACACTGAGGCCCCAATTCAGCAGTGTACTTAAGCATATGCTTAAGTTTAAGCACCTGAGTACATTGAAGCCAATGGGACTACTCAGTAACCCAGGTGCTTAAGCACCTTACTGAATCATAGCCCAGATCATTAATACAAAGAATTACTTTGCAAGCATACATAGTTTGCTTGGCTACTACTTTGGCTGACTATGTAAACAGCAGAAAATAATCTTCACCCATCTTGGCTCTTTGCTTTCTTGTGGAAGTACAGCATAGTAAGTGATTTCTCTCAGCAGAAGCATAATTGGCTTTAATACAACAAATACTAAATTCAGAACTTGTTTTAAAAACCAAAACAATTAAATAGATGGCTTATCAGAGACTCACTATATAATTATATGATAAGAACAACAGAAGTTTTAAGATCCAACAATGCAACACATTTTAAAATTATACTATGTTTGGACCACATATTTAGCTAGCAAATAAAAGACAAGGACCTGATTTTGCAACCTTTACTCACGTGGTTAGTCCAATTGAAGTCAGTGGGGCTACTGGCATAAGGATTACTCATGTGAGTAGGGATTTGAGGGACCCAACGATCGTTTAAATACCCGTTAAGTATGTTCATTTGTTTACTAGAGTGGCCTGTACAACTGAGTGAATACTAATGCAAAATTTTCCATTAATATTGTCTTAACTTTTTATATGAATTCATTTTGAGCATGCCATGCCCACTCCCATTCTTTGATTACTTTCCTTCAACACACATGAAAGTGGTGCAAATATTCATAAAAGCTAATGCCAGAGACTTCAAACTGAAGTCCTTGCCTGCTTATCCAGTCAGGGAGCAAGAACTGTGGCTTATTTGAACACTCACAATTAATGAGTGCTATTAGAATTGCGAATAATATTAAATATTCCCCCAAAATGGTTCATCAGCGTTCCCTAGAGTTGAATAAATCACAAAAGAAATTGAGCACAATTTGTATCACGACTGGCCGTGTCTACACTAGCAATTTATGTCGGTATAACTATATCACTCAGAGGTGTGGAAAATCCATGCTCCTGAGCGACGTAATTATCCGACATAACTCCCAATGTAGACAGCACTATGTTGATGGGAGGGCTTCACCTATCCACATAGCTACTGCCTCTCAGGGGTGGTGGTGGGGTGGATGACCTACACTCATGGGAGACTTCCTCCTGTTGGCATAGGTAGAGTCTTCACTGAAGTGCTACAGCAGCTGCAACCTTTTAAGTGTAGACCAGCTCTTAATTTGTGAGTAAATCTTGATTTGGTTAAGGAGTATCTGCCTTAGGAGGAAAAAGGATAAAATTAGATAATGTATTCATTGTGAACTACTTGCTCAGCTCTGTCATTGTGTACAACAGTTGACAAATATATTCAGCTTTAATATTCTACACTGCTTAACGTAGGTAGTGCACTGTTGCTCATCTTACTAGAGTTCTTCAGTAAGTTTAATGCAGTGATTCTTGTAATTATTTGTTGAACTTCTCCTGTTAGAGAATGTGCATTATGTATTTCCTGCCCTGCTTTCAACATGAGGGTGATGTGAATTGTTGTAGACTGTCACAGATGTCATTCTATCATCATCATCTACAACAATTGCTTGTGACTCCAGTAAATGATCTGTCACTGGTAGTTTCTGGTGAAAATGAGACTGATAGCAAGCAGATAGCTGTGATTAACCTAACTAGTCCCTGCTCATGTTGTAACTCTTTTTTATTCGTTCTTGCAACAGAGTGAATCAAGTTCCAGCTTTTACCTGTACTGCCCAACCCAATTTTTCAGTCACCAGTGCATTGGGTTTCTATCAACACTGCAGCAAGTTATCTTTGTAAAGCCCCTATTCAAACTGCAGCATGTCACTTCTCCATTCACTTCCTACCATATTAGATTGATGTGCATGTACTAAGTGCAGTGCTGAGAGGTTCTGATGAGCTATTTTGCCATCAGTACGAGTCCACTGCTCTTCCAAAACTATGGAACAATAATTTGAAAAAAAAATAACCCTCACTGATTATTTGACTTTAGACCAAATGAGAAGTAAGGCTACTAAAACCAAATACAATTTATAATGGCAAAAAAGCATGCCAAAATCTTGTACAAATCTGATGATACTTCATGTTTGTGTGCTGAATCGCATCCCAACTGTCTTTAATGTTAATCTGGAAAAAATATCCTAAACAGCAAAAACAACTACTGCTACTATAATAATGATACCCAGCTATTACATATAAATACAAAAATAAAATATTTTTTAAATGAAATTAGCTCCCCAGCAGAAAAAAGTTGGTTACCAATTCAAATAGTAATATACACCTACCTCATTCCTAGAGAGCTCCATCCTATTACAAATCCTATAAAACTACATTCACTTTACAAGTGAGACAAGAATTGAGTTTGACTTTTTGTTTTGAATATCTGCTTTAGGCAATGAAGGGACTATACCAAGTGTTCCTTCTGATGATGCATTTGAAATCTCACTCATTTAAACTGTCCAAACTTGGTAAGCATCTAAACACACAGGTGCAGCAGAAGTTGGTCCAGTAGACGGTATTACCTCATCCACCTGGTTTCTCAAATGCAGCAGTAACACTTAAGGACTGGAAACAGTGGTTGGCAAGCCACACTGCCAAAGAAATTAGCTGTATTTCCTCCTATGTTTTCTAAGCTAGGCCTTGGTTCAGGAAAATACTGGAGTATGTGCTTAAGTCCATCCATATTTAAGACCGCATTATTTGACTTCCAAGGTTGTCCTGAATGGCAAAGATTTCCTGAATCAGGACCCAAGATGAGAAGGATTTCCTTCTGGGAAGATCTGGATTGAATTCTCAGTTCTGCCATGGGCTTGTCTAAAATTACACAAGTCATTTAATCTCTTGATACCTCTGTTCCCAACTGTAAAATGGGGATAATGATGCTTTCACTATCCCACCCACTCTCTGTCTTGTCAATTTAAATTCTAAGCTCTTCTGGGCAGAGACAGTTTCTAACTCCCCATTTTTACAGCCACTAGCATTGCCTGATCTTGGTTTGGGCCTCTAGGCACAACTGTGAGATAACAGTATCCAGTAAAATGATCCAGTAAAACCCCAAAACATGCCGCTATCACCGCCTGTATCTATACATCAATTTGCACAGCATCTAACTAACCTGCACTACCAACAGAAAAAGGTGACAGTGAAATGGTTGTAATAAACATAGAAAATTTAATATTTACACCTGCACATGATTGTAAATGAAAAATTGTGGGTGCCTATTATAAAGCTCAGGTTCCTTTGAAAGTTATATCCATCGGGCCATACCAAGGAATTTCCAAGTCTAGTACTACCCTATAAATACCAGCTGCTATTAATGTATCCAATCACCTTGACATAATTCCAAAGTATACCATCCCGGTGACTAAAAAAATTAACTTTTACTTCATTACGATAAGAAAGCAAATCCAGCATATATCCATGTATCCAGTCTACTTTACATGTTTTTTTTCACCTGTTGCTTTTGTCTAACACACAGGCAGTATCCACAAAATGCATTATTGAAGAATTATAACTGGATCAGTTCATGCAGGAGCTGCAAGAACGTTATTGTTTTATGCAATTGCTGCTGCTAACAGGCAAGGAAATAAAATCCACACTGAATCCTTAAGCATCATCTTATTAGAATAAATTGTTCTTGTGGTCTTTGTTCTCCATTTTTGCTGAATAGCTTTGTGATCAGAGATCACTCTCTCTCTCTCTCTCTCTCTGGAAGAAGTGTTTATTCAAAAATTTACCTTTTCTTCAAAGGAAAACAAATCAAGTAGAAATCAGAACACCCTGAGCTATCAGAATTTGATGTTTTCTCTGATAATAGAGTTGTTCACCGCTGTAGCGGCATTTCTAAGCATGAAATTGGGTGACAACACGGTTTTTAATATGAACCATAGCTGACTATTTTGCTTTTAGGTCTTTGTGCTGATATATCCTCAGTATAAGACAGCCCCATTTTCACAAAGATATTAGGCAAGCAAAATGTGCCTTCAATAGTTGACCCACTGTGTGCACTTATTCCTGAGATTGCATGTGCAAACTGAGTAAACACATATAAAAGTTTAAGTACACAGTTGTGCACACCAATGAGTCAGATTCTGCTTTCATTATAAATGGAAACCAAATTATGGCCCTGATCCTGAAGTTTGTACTCAGAGCAAATTATGGTGTACCCTGCGGCAGACCAGTCACTTACAGCTGCATTTGACATTTGCATAGGGGATAAGCAACCATGAAGAACCCACACAATTGGAGTTGATCAACCTGGGCTCTAACAAAAAGCAAAGCAAAGATGGTTCTGGTCCCTTTCCCAAGGATCCAACCCAGAGAGGCTCTTCAGCAGCTTTCTAGGCAAGCACCCCCTACTTTATGAAGCCAAGAAGCTGAAGCTCTGCTTCCCTGTGAGTGGCCATAGCCCTTTCCCCCTCATGCTGCGCTTGGATCTTCCCTTTCAAGGAGCCTCCCCCTCCAGATGCAACAGGCCTCACTAGTACACAGGGTTGGGCTCCTTGGCCCCAGAGGAGCATTTTAACCCCTGAGGTGGGAACTGTCCCAATTTTTCCCCAATTTTTCATTGTGGGGACCACATTTAATGCACAGATGTCCTGGTGGACCACCTGCCTTTCTATTTGCAATTGTGCATGGGCCAATTCCCTTTCCGTCTTCAATCACATAACATCCCTGTAGCAACTACACCAATTACTTGCATGGACAATAACTTTAGGAAAATATTTTTAATGCAATTTACTCACTGGAAATAAAGAGGAGCCAACACCCTGAATTCTGCCAGCTCTTCTCAGAGAACCAGCAAGGGCTTCACATATCACAAAGTCAAGCCTTCATGAAAATTCAGCAAGGCTCAGAATGATATTGTTATAATAAATGATCTGGATAAAGGGGTACATGGTGAGGTAGCAAAATTTGCAGATGACACAAAACTACTCAAGATAAGTAAGTCCAAAACAGACTGCGAAGAGTTACAAAGGGATCTCAAAACTGGGTAATTGGGCAACAACGTGGCAGATGAAGCTCAATGTTGATAAATGTAATGCACATTGGAAAACATAATCCCAACTATACATATAAAATGACGGGGTCTAAATTAGCTGTTGCCACTCAAGAAAGGGATCTTGGAGTCATTGCGGATAGTTCTCTGAAAATATCCACTAATGTGCAGCGGCAGTCAAAAAAGCGAACAGAATGTTGGGAATCATTAGGAAAGGGATAGATAATAAGACAGAAAATATCATATTGCCTCTGTATAAATCCATGGTACGCCCACATCTTGAATACTGTGTGCAGATGTGGTCACCTCATCTCAAAAAAGACATACTGGAATTGGAAAACGTTCAAAGAAAAGGGCAACAAAAATGTTTAGGAATATGGAACAGCTTCCATATGGGGAGAGATTAATAAGACTGGGACTTTTCAGCTTGGCAAAGAGATGACTAAGGGGGGTTATGATAGAGGTCTATATAATCATGACTGGTGTGGTTAAAGTAAATAAGGAAGTGTTACTTATTCCTTCTCATAACACAAGAACTAGTGGCCACCAAATGAAATTAATAGGCAGCAGATTTAAAACAAACAAAAGGTAGTATTTCTTTACACAATGCACAGTCAACCTGTGGAACTCTTTGCCAGAGGATGTTGTGAAGTCAAGACTATAACAGGGTTCAAAAAAGAACTAGATAAGTTCATGGAGGATAGGTCTATCAATGGCTATTAGCCAGGATGGTCAGGGATGGGAATGGGTAACAGGGGATGGATCACTTGATGATTGCCTGTTCTGTTCATTCCCTCTGAAGCTCCTGGCACTGGCCACTGTTGGAAGTCAGGATACTGGGCTAGATGGACCATTGGTCTGATCCAGTATGGCCGTTCTTGTGTTCTAATGTATTTTCACAGCTCCTCTGTCTTTTTAGAGAAGTCTCAGGAAAAGTGGCTGTTCTTATCAGATGTAGGAAATACTCACAATCAGGTAGTTAGGTGACTAAATTCTCTTGCTTGTTCTTATAAATGATGAGTGCAAAAATATGGTGCAATTTAGTTTGGCCACAAAACTATATTTTGAAAACTAGAAGACAAGTTAAAGCCCATTTAGCAATTTTTCCTTGATAAGCTAAGTCATTTGCCCTTTAACTCATAACCATTTTATTTTAACTTGCCTTTTCCCATTAATCCTTCTTTCTCTCCTTATTAAACCAGTTACACATATAACAAGGCCATAAAACAGCCACTGGGATTTGTACTAGTATTTTATTAAGGGCTTGATTCTGTATCTACTGAAGTCAATGTGAGTTTTGTCTTTGACTTCAATGGAGCAGGAGCAGGCTTTAAGCTACTTCTGCCTTCTACTGTAATTTCTTTGTACCACGTAGCTTACTATGTGTTTGAATTATGGTCTGCCGATAAAAATATATTTTAAAAAATGGAGGCATAGCCTTTAAAAGGAGTTATGTGCATTGAACATCTCTGTGACAGAGTATAATATGTTTTGATTTGGTTGGGTACTAAAAGGGAGTGAATATTCTTAAGTAGGTTTATGTCTCTGAAGAATGTTTTGGGTCTCTCTGGGATACTTCTATTGTCTCTTTATACTATGGTATAACAGAATCCTGCAATTGCAGGCACTAGTGAGACCTGAACTGAAGTTCAGAATATCTGAAAAGGCCACAGCTTTAATAGCAGAGAAGCAATTAAATTAGCCCTGAAGGCAGGAACCTCTGGCAGATCTTAAAAGGTGGGAAGGTGAGAGTAGGCCCTGTGGATTCACTCCTGCCTTGCTCACACCTTCCTCCATGAGTAGTCCCATTCAAGGTGCTACTCAAAGAATGTCTATAGAGTATGTACATGGTGTTAGTGCAACTCAAATAGATATACCCAAGCTAATTTATGTTTAGCTAGTGTGGATTCTGTAGGAGAAAAGCTGCAGCAGCATGCACTTTAGGGTGGATTATACAAACCCACACAGAACCCAGGGTAATTGCTTGTGGACCTAGCCCGCATTGTAGTGCACACTTCTGTGGCTTCCCTGCTCTGGGACCCAAGCTAGCTACATTAAAGCTAGTTTGCATCTCAAATAGATATACCCAATCACCCTATGACTGCAACATAGCCATACCCTCAGCATGAGGGTGGAAGACTTGGGTACTAGACAATTACTAAGCTTTCAGTACTATAACAATGAGGTTCTGTTAGAAGTAATCTTATGATGACCTAAACAGACCTGCTTATTCACAGAGCCTAAAGAAACCTGCAGTCCACATGAGTTACTGTACAAAGATTTTAACATATCTCATGCAGAGATAATGTGCATTCCTTTGGACCCAACACCCATCACCCCTCAGTGGTGAACTGATGCCTACTCCTGAAAAAAGGCAGTATCTTGTAACCCTGACCCAATATGGGTTTGGAAGGATGACCACCACTTGCTTTTTGCTCAGGAGCTGTTCTTATCCCCTGCTGCCAAAACAACCCCTGGGACCATGAAAAAGAACTATGAAATAACGAGCTGCATAGGAAAGTCTATTCACCCTTTCTCATAATACTAGAACCAGGGGCATTCAGTGAAATTGAAAGGTATAATACATTTACAACTGATAAAAGGAAATACTTTTACATGATGCATAACCAACCAGGGCAACCCACTTTTACAAGATATCACCGAGTCAAAGAGATTAACAGGACTTCAGAAAGGATTTGCGTATATGGATAAAATGAACAGAGAAACTTAAAATAGATAAAATAGAAGAGGAATATAAAATCATCATTCTTCAGGGCATAAGCCAACCACTAATTGCCAGGATTTAGGAAGACACTTCCTAAAGGAGGAGATAATTGTCCATCATGGGCATCTTGCACCTTCCTTTGAAGCATCTTGTGCTGAGCACACTTGGAGACAGAATATTGGAGTAGATGAGTACCTTGGTCTCATTCAGGACTGTTCTCCTTATGGTCATGCCTGCGCAAACACTTGAAAAATCTAACACATTGGTGGGTGTAGATCTTAGAATTGTTCAATGGTTCGTTGCATTCTTATGTGTGTTCACAAGTGGAGACCAGGGGTTGAAAATCAGCCCCCTAATCTGGAGCCCTGGGTGTGTGCATGGGGTTTATAAATCCTGGATAACATCCTCTATATAGAGTCTGTGCTTTTACTGTTAGAAGTACAAACATTGCTAATGTCTCTGTGGAAAGAACAGACTATTGGTAAAAAAACTAAAACAAGGATGGTCTCTTGCTTGAAAATAAATCTAGGCAGTAACCTCCTAATATAGCAAAACACAAAGTGGCTACAGCACTACTTGTTATTTAGGAGACTACTAGGATTAAAAAAAATACATTTTTTGTTGTGGTTGATGTAAAAAATCACAAGCAAATATCCCTTCTGAGCCTATTTTGCAAACCTACTGAATTTATGAGGACAAAAGACAAGTCAGAAAAAGGTCATGCCTATTAATTTCAATCCTTGTGCAAAAGCAGCATATTCTATTCAGGTTTAGTAAGATTTCTGACATTTGGACGAATACATTTGTATTCCTTTAGTACTATTTATAGTAGCTGTGTTCTATATTGATAAGTATATTTCAGATGATATCTTCGTAATTCTGTTATACTTACTTTGTTTAAAATAAATACAAGCTTTATTTGTAGCCATGTAATTGTCTAGTTCCTTTTAATAGCTATTTTTCTCTTACTGACATCACTTTTGACTTTAAATTGCTGTCAATGGGATTTTACAGTTTTTTGCTATTACATCTAGACTTCTTACCTTGATGATTGTTATAATGGATTTTGCAAGCCCCTATGGAATAACTTGGTAATGTCAGGTGCTATCTTGAGAGAACAAGTAACCGTTTTCATGTTCTCTCCACAGGTACTAATGCGGAGAGTGGACTAGATGATACATCTGAGGGAAGGGAACAGAAGGAGACTCTGCCAATTGGAAGGCATGAGATGCACTGTCCTAGGGTTGGGGGTTCCATGACCACCGCTCCCAAGAGAAGGAGGCGGGTGGTGGTGGTCGGGGACTCTCTCCTCAGGGGACTGAGTCATCTATCTGCTGCCCCAACCGCGAAAACCGAGAAGTCTGATGCTTGCCAGGAGCTAGGATTCACGATGTGACGGAGAGACTGCTGAGACTCATCAAGCCCTCGGATCGCTACCCCTTCCTGCTTCTCCACGTGGGTACCAATGATACTGCCAAGAATGACCTTGAGCGGATCACTGCGGACTACGTGGCTCTGGGAAGAAGGATAAAGGAGTTTGAGGCGCAAGTGGTCTTCTCGTCCATCCTCCCCGTGGAAGGAAAAGGCCTGGGTAGAGACCGTCGAATCGTGGAAGTCAACAAATGGCTACGCAGGTGGTGTCGGAGAGAAGGCTTTGGATTCTTTGACCATGGGATGGTGTTCCAAGAAGGAGGAGAGACGGGCTCCACTTAACGAAGAGAGGGAAGAGCATCTTCGCAAGCAGGCTGGCTAACCCAGTGAGGGGGGTTTTAAACTAGGTTCACCGGGGGAAGGAGACCAAAGCCCTGAGGTAAGTGAGGCAGTGGGACACTGGGACGAAGCACAAGCAGGAGCGTGCGAGAGGGCAGGGCTCCTGCCTCATACTGAGAAAGAGGGATGATCAGCGAGTTATCTCAAGTGCCTATACACAAATGCAAGAAGCCTGGGAAACAAGCAGGGAGAACTGGAAGTCCTGGCACAGTCAAGGAATTATGATGTGATTGGAATAACAGAGACTTGGTGGGATAACTCACATGACTGGAGCACTGTCATGGATGGATATAAACTGTTCAGGAAGGACAGGCAGGGCAGAAAAGGTGGGGGAGTTGCACTGTATGTAAGGGAGCAGTATGACTGCTCAGAGCTCAAGTATGAAACTGCAGAAAAACCAGAGTGTCTCTGGATTAGGTTTAGAAGTGTGAGCAACAAGGGTGATGTCATGGTGGGAATCTGCTATAGACCAGCGGACCAGGGGGATGAGGTGGACGAGGCTTTCTTCCGGCAACTCACGGAAGTTACTAGATCGCAGGCCCTGGTTCTCATGGGAGACTTCAGTCACCCTGATATCTGCTGGGAGAGCAATATAGCGGTGCACAGACAATCCAGGAAGTTTTTGGAAATGGTAGGGGACAATTTCCTGGTGCAAGTGCTGGAGGAACCAACTAGGGGCAGAGCTCTTCTTGACCTGCTGCTCACAAACTGGGAAGAATTAGTAGGGGAAGCTAAAGTGGATGGGAACCTGGGAGGCAGTGACCATGAGATGGTCGAGTTCAGGATCCTGACACAGGGAAGAAAGGAGAGCAGCAGAATACGGACCCTGGACTTTAGAAAAGTAGACTTTGACTCCCTCCGGGAACTGATGGGCAGGCTCCCCTGGGAGAATAACATGAGGGGGAAAGGATTCCAGGAGAGCTGGCTGTATTTTAAAGAATCCTTATTGAGGTTACAGGGACAAACCATCCCGATGTGTAGAAAGAATAGTAAATATGGCAGGCGACCAGCTTGGCTTAACAGTGAAATCCCTGCTGATCTTGAACACAAAAAAGAAGCTTGGGTAGAGACCGTCGAATCGTGGACGAATGAGAGGAATGAATGTAAATATGCTATCCGAGGCAGTTTTATGGCTCAAAGGGGAGAGAAGGTGGTTTCTTGAGGAAATACAAGTCTGTTGAGTCCCTACAAAAGAGCATTTCATGTTGGAAAGTGTGTGTTGTGTGTGTTGGGGTGATGATGGTGGAGAGCAGCAATAAGAGAAGAAAAGCTGCCTGTGGGATTAAGTGAGACAAAGGGGAAGGTTGATTAAATATTTATATGGCCCATAATTGTAGGTCTACAAGCTACAATAGCTTGGCACATGTCTATATGGCCCAGAATTACGCTCTGACGGTGCATAAAAGCTGGCTCCAGCTGGCAGCAGAATAAAGAATGCAGGGGACGAATCAACATTTTATAAATGCTGTGTAGCCACTACACAACATGAGGCGTTGTTTGACTTCTACTGCACACAGCCGCGTGGAATCAGGATTTGTCACCTTGATTTCGCTGACACGTTCAGTGATAATGAGCTAGGTGTCTGATTGCTCAGCAGAGAAGGAAGAGTTTATATTACAGGATGGAAGACATTGGATCCAAACAATTTGGGAAGGAATTTAAAGAAAAGATTAAAAGGCAATTAAGATGGGGTTGTACAACACTAATCTTTTAAGTGGATGTGGAGGAGTCAGATTTCATCAGCATTGTTTACACTGTGTGCAAAATGTTGTTGGAGACTTTTTTCTCTCCCTCCCGAGTCAGCATTCACCAGAGGAAGAAAAGATGATGAGTAAATGAGGGTGAAATAAGAGTTTATACAACAGCTGATGTGACTATATATCAGTCCTGCAGACGTTGTGCAAAATACAATGGATGTTTTGTGGTACAGAACCATATCAGTTTGTATGGAAAGGAGGAGCTGAATGAATTATTAAGATGAAATTTTGAACACTAATTGCAAAACTAACTGACATAATCATATCAGCTGCAATCTTTTATTCCAACGTAATTTGCTAAACATCAGGACCACATTAACTAGGGATCTGATCCTGTTAAAAACATAGGCACTTGCGTAATTTTACTCATGGGAGTAATCCCATTGACTTCACAATTGGTTTGCATGCTTAAGTGTTTGCAGGACTAGGATGTAGGTGCAGAATGTACATCAGAGTCAATTTCTATACTCCTAAAACAGAAAAACAAAGAAAAACAAACCAACAACAACAAAACCCCAACCTTCCACTAAACTTTGTGAGAGTACAGGATAAAATCTTATATTTCCTTAGCATCTTAAGGCCAGACCCTGCTCTGGTACAAAATGGCATAGATCTGTTGAGTACACTGGAGCTAGACTAGTTAATACCAGATGAGGATCCAGCTCTCAGAATCTTGCTTTACATTGTAAATTTCACAAGTGAATTAGTCTGCCACTGTGTATGCTTGCTGGGGGCTTGAAGATACTAGTTGGAGGTTGGTGGGGTGCTAGCTTGGGTCTAGTTATGAGCATGACTAGAACAGGTCAAAAAGGTCTAAAGGCATTTTGAACTAATAATAGTTGTTTTTTTCCAGATGGGCCCAAACTAAGGCCCTAGTTCTGGAACAAAATCCACACCAAAGTCAATAGAGCTCCTCATGGGCACAAGGGTCTCCTGCAGGATCAGGGTCTAACAGAAAGTTAGCCCCACAGAAATGCAGGCCCAGATTTTCAGAATCACTTACACACATTTGGATGCTATGCTGTGCATGTGTAACACTGACAGACCCCAATCATTGTCGGGCAGGATCAAACCTGGGACCTCTGGAGCTTAGTGCATGAGCCTCTACCACATGAGCTAAAAGTCAAGTGGCTATTAGCTAAATCTGTAGAGCAGACTCATTAATCTCTCTGTCTAAGTGGTCTCAGTGCCACTAGATGGGACAGAATACCACACCTCGGAGGTGTGTGGGTTACACATGCATTTACGTGTCCTTCAGCACATACATGCACAGAGGGCCAGCTAACATCTAACTCCTCATTTGGCAGTGTACAAGTATGTTGTTGGTTATGCAGTCATGAAAAGCAAGTATGCGCATGTTCACTTGCCATGAACAGCTGGGCCTGAGTTTGCCTGACCGTTAATGTTGATTGTGTGCATTATTTTGGGCCACATTTTCTAAAGGGCAGCTTCTCTTTTGCAAGGACAAAAGTAGTTGCTTGAAAGCCTGACTGTATGTTCTAAGCAGGAAGTTAGAGGTGCATGTGCTTTGATGTGTACTTGCAATTCATTTTCCGTGCATACATTTTGTAGGTGCAAGTTGTGTCCATGGAAGAGAAGGCTAGTTCCTCTATGCTGTCTGTTATACTGTCATGAATATTTGAGTTGTTGCCCTGAATGGGCAAGTAATGCTACTATTGGAACTCCCTTGCCAGCTTGACCTTACACATAGAGTGAATGCGAGGTCATGCTGTGTGAAGGATGCCATTTTGTGCTACAAAATGGTGTCTTCCATGCAGCAAAAAATACTGTTTCAGCATGATCCAGCTCTACTACACAACCAGAATAGCAGTATTCTTCATGGCTTATTAGTAATTGTATTTGACACTGTTGTGAATACGTACATTCTAAAGCCAAGCCTGTGAAGAATATTAGCTTTGAAATACAGGTACTGTATACAACTGCAGCCTTTGTGCAAAGATATCCTCCTAGCTCAGTTGTTTTAGATCAACAATGTTGGTGCTAGCAAATTAATACACAGAACATGAAATTATATAAACATGAAAAGAACACATCTTTCTGAAACACAGCTACTAGAGAAGGGGGTGTGGTCTACCTGTTAGGGAAGGGGACTGGTAGTTAAGATTCTTGGGTTTCAGTATTGGCTGTGTGACCTTGGAAAAATTATTCAATATCTCTGTGCCTCACTTTATCTAACCACAAAATGAATATGGCAACATATATGTGTTTCCCAGGGGTGTGGTTTCAGTTAAATTGTTGAAGTCCACAAAGCACTCTGAGGTGGAGCTTCTCCTGAAGATTCTCTGGGGAGAACTGATTTAAAATTTTCAACTGAAAAATTTTCCAACCAAAAAGTGGTATTTTGTTGAAAATGACATTTATCCCTTTAAAATGTCATTTTCAACTTTATTTGTCAGTTTTTCACCTCTCTGGCATTCTTTACACTAGACTTTTTTTGCCTAACGTTTACCACTGTTGCTACCACCAGTTGAGCCCCAACTTCAAAGGTAACAGAAGGAACACTAAGTGTAGGCAGGGCTCGGGGGTGCTACCAGCATATTAAGCACAATGTTGTGTAATGTTGCCATGAGAAGGATTAGCTGACATGGTGGTTAAAACACTGGGAGCGTCCTGGAATGCTGTCTACACTAACGCTCCCACCACTGGAGCGGAACTGATGGTAACAATGGTGAGAAAGTGAGAGCAGAAGAACTTAGATTAGATAGCCAGCAGGCACAAGCCCTCCTGGGGTCTCCTCAGTATAGTTTGGCTCCTTACTGTCCCTTATTCAGGCCTGTGCCTATTTAGCACAAGCTCTAACCAAAACGGGGGATAGATTTACATCCCCTGAGTTTGCTGCAAACTAATTATTCATGTAGACAAGTAAGCTCCTAAGAATATATCTACACAGCAACTAGACACCCAACGTGCCAGACAACTCAGGCTCGTGGGACTCTTTCATTGCTATATAGACTTCCAGGCTCAGAAGACCACTATCAGGGGAGGTGTGAGGGTCCCAGAGCTCGGGTTTCAGCCTGAGCCCATAAGTCTAGACAGCCACAGGTGTCTAGTTACTGTGTAAACATACCCTAAGTCTCCCAGACACGTTTGAAAATTTTACCCTTAGCTGACTAACCCCAAGAAGTGACAGGCCTTCAGGTCGAGAGATACTCCATTTTAGGAACATTCAAATTAATACTCAATCACTTCGCACACCTAATTTACTAAGTTAATAATAATCAGATTCAAAATAATCCTGAGAACAGATTGCTCAAAATCCCCAGGGGAAAACCAGCAGAGCCAGTTTTGTCAGGTAAATTATATACCAGAAACTAAGGTGATGTTATCTTACCTACTGAAAATCAATCAAAGGGGCTGTTTAAATGTCATTTGTGTGTAAGTGGAAACTTTTAAATGTCCCTGTTTAAAGGCACTAGCTGGTATATGCAGAGGCATAAATCCACACAAGTCTTGAGTACTGGTAAAAAATGCTCAGAAGCTTGTCTCTAAGAAGCAATTACCTGCTGATTCACAAAATTTCATGAATTATTAAAGAAAATCAAAGATTGATGGGATTGACTTTCACTCATCTTTGGCAATAAAAGTACACAGTTTCTCTTCCAGAAAAATTTTAGAACTTGAATTTTTAACGTGATTTTCCCCTGAAATGAGATGTACCAGGCAAGCAAATGGTTTATTCGTTGTAATAGAGTTTAATCATAATAATATGTAGATAAAATTTATTGCTAATAAAAATAGTAATTTTATCATGATAGAGGATCTTTAAAAATGATCCCAGTGATGTATATCTTTACTGTAAAACAATGGAGATGGGTAATGGAATTTAAATTATGAAATAAAAGGAGTAAAATATGATGGATGAAGCAGAACTAAGCATACGTGTTTTGTCCACAATGATGATATAAAGAGGCCACATGTAAAATTATAGCCTGGATATTGAATATTACGCAGGTACCGAATCATTCATAAAAAAGTGCTTGAAAGTGGCGTTAACTACATTGCATCTGCTGCCTGCAATTCCTTCTCTCTGCTCACGTAATGACCTGAATCTCATGGCCAATATCTTGTGAACCTGATAAGACAGTGATGTACTTCAAGTGCCAGTCTGGGAAGCAAGAGGATGTTTCTACCTATTGTTAGTTGCCCAGGAAAACCCTAAACATTTATACCTGATGGTAAAATTTTAGAGCCCTTTTCACAATAAATGTTTCACCCAGAGAAATTTGAAAAGAACCGAGGAACTGGAGCATTTCCCACACTGTCAGCAATTCTAAGGACACGCCACAGATCTTTGTTTGGGGCCTTTGCGTGGGACATTTTTCTGACAAGGGTCTAAAACCTTCAGTGCCTTTCAGCACTATTCCCTTCCTACCATACACAATACATCCTTTTGGTTTTTGTTTTGCTTCCATGATTTCTGGTTCTGACATATGCCTCTTCCCAAAGATTACCTCAAGGCATAACATATAACACAGATTCCCTTTCAACATGAAATAGTGACACGTGCATTTAACCCATATGGTGTAAAGAAACATCCTTTCAACCTGTGTGACCGTAGAGAGAGGGTACATAGAGAATCTAGCCTATTTTTTCTCCACTCTGGTCCATGAGCAAAGAGAGCATCGTGTATGGAGAACACTTCCAATTACGGCTCCAAGTCTGAACCATGACTGGGAGGCATGCAGGTGAAAGGAGCTGCATCCCCTTGCAGTGGTGTCTGAAGGCATTGGACCTGTAGAGGTCAGGACCTGGCATAATGCCCTCGGGGTTCTGAGGAAGCATGCTCAAAGTCAGTAATTTCAATGGCCCTGTGCAGCTCTACAGCTACTTGCTGGTGGGTTGCAGTGTGGGGCCAGGGATATGCCCAAAACATATCCCAGTAAACCTCTCTGGGGTATGGAGTGCTGCCAGTAGAACCGGGCTTATCCCTCCAGGCAATGCAGGCAGCTGACTTGTGCAAAAGGTTGAGGGGAGCAAAGGGAAGAACTCTCCTGATGCTTGATTCCAGTCTGGGATTTAACCACTAGCCTCCTGGACTTTGTCACTTATAATTGAAACAATATCTCAAAACAAACAAAGCCCCTACCCCCAAAACACACATCACAAGAGCAGGTAAAAGAAACCAAAAAGCACAAATTCAGCACTGGTCCTCAGAAAGCGCAATGTTGCTAGTTGATGATGCAATGAAATTAACATGCCATGTATGAGTTGTATGGTGCCTAGCACAAAAAGGCATTGATCCCACACTAATGAGTAATCGTTTCCCCTGGAGAAAGTGACTTTTCAGGTCTGCCTTGTATCATCTGGAAGTTTTGCAAAATTTTCCATGGCCTTACATTATGGGAACCTGTCTGAGCTATTGCATCCTAATGAAGTACAGCATAGACATATTTTTAAAACTGTCTAAGAGGTATTATCATCTCTTCTTAGTTTAACTCATTAGCCAGTCTCACCTGTCTGTCTCTTTCTTTGAGGATGTGGTATGCAGAGGCATAGTGTGATCACCTCCTTGTTAAACCATTTCTGAAGCTTCTGGTAATATATATAAAAGAAGGTGGCACATTGTCTTTACAATAACTGTCATTACTCATGACTGTCTACTCCAAGACTTTAATACTTCTTTTTCCATTGAACTAATCTGAAACCTTAAATAGTTTCTTGGTACCAGCGAAATGTCTCTTCTATTACAACTGCTTTTCTTTCTTAAAATTTACTCCCATCTTGTCTCGTCTTATGTTTGAGTTGGAACCCACTTTTTCATGCACAGCTCTGATCTGGACTTTCTGTCCTCTGTAGCTTTGCTTTTTCACTTTCCTTTAACAGTGCCACAGTTTTCCTTCTGATTCATTTCTTCTACAGATCGCATGCTTCTTTTCTCTCTCTCATCAACAAAGCTGCTTTCTCTCTAAAGGGTCATACACTGCCTTGATCCAGGCATACAATTCTATTTGACATTAATGGAAATCCCATGTGCAGGTCGGAATTTGTGATCCCTTCTTAGGTCAAAAACCTTAGTAATTTGCCAAATGCCACCCTAAATTAAGACCATGCTGGGAAAGCAATAAAAGCAAAAGGAGAATTGAATAGTATGGAAGAAAATAAAAGATGTACTTGTCCCCTCCGTACACAAACACTGTGCGAAGAGGAAGAGAACATGAGGCTAAGGCAGAAATAGCAACACTTTCTGTTATTATGAAGGAGGAGAAGGATGTCCCATCTCTTCTCAGTAAGAGTCAAATACTAGAGATGGGCCAAGAAGGCAGCATGCACAATCTAGTGCAGATCAGCCTGAGGTTTAAGTGAGGATTCAGAGTTTGAGTTGGAGGCTGAATCTGGGTTAGGGGTGGGTTAGACACCACTGAAATCTTGTGAGCTATTGACATAAGAAATTGACTCCAAATAGCAGAAATCTCACAAGGTTGGCCAATCTCTTGAAATTTCCGCTGCCTTGAATGGTGAGAACCATGCGAGATCAGATATTTCTCTGATATTTTCCTAATAGCTATTTTTGTTTACTAAATGGCCTCTTCTCCTATGGACAAATCCTGCCTCCTCATTGCCGGTGTGTGGTTCCACTGTTCAGAGGCATGAGGTTTCCTGAATCCTGTGCTGGAAATTCTTACTTCTTCAGTTCCAGAAGGGTTCCTTCTAGATCAGGGTGGAGGATGTACTGGTGGGTGTAGTGAGGGCAATCTGCAGATGACATAAGGATAGAGCCACAGCTACCCATCTCCACTCCATTGGCAAATTCCCATGAGGACATGCTATAGGAGCTGGGAGGGGGCTACTGCAGTCTGATGCAATCAGATACCATGCCACTGAATGTGCTATAAATACTAGAGAGACGAGGTGGGGGAGGCAATATCTTTGGGTGGATGGACCAACTTCTGCTGGTCAAAGACACAAGCTTACACACAGTTCTTCTTCGGATCTGGGAAAAGTACTCTGAGCACCACAGCTAAATGCCAGGTGGAACAGATTGGTTAGCATAAGTAGTTAGCACATATTCTAAGGGACTCTTCAGGGGATAGTGGCCCATTCTGGAGTGCTTTATAACAGAAAGTATGATTCTTCAGAGCAGTGGTCCTTGTGCTTTTTATCTCAGCACACTTTGGGGCACTGTAATCAATGATCATCATTTGAAAAAAAGCTCTCTTTTCACACACCCATCTTTACTCCCTGGCTGCTTACTAAGGGATCTAAGAGATACTTCCACTGGGTTACACGTAAGCAGGACTTAACCCATCATACATTTCATGCACAGATATGAGTGTAATGAAGAAAATTTTATTTCTGCTATTTCAATGACAGCACCAAAAGTCTGTTAGTGGCCCCTCCCTGATAGTCACTCTCTCTCTCTCTCATACTTTCCTTTATACAGTAATTTTTGCATATGCAATTAGCATTGTCTTACACTTTCCCAGTAAAGAAACCAGAGGAAGACTTAGCTAACAAACGGAAGACACCAGCCCAAATCCTGGTTGCCTTGAAGCCAATGGAAAAACTCTCATTGACTTTAGTGGGATCAGGATTTGACTCACTCTGCATGCAGGTCTGAGGAGCTGATTTTCTGAAGTAGTGGGATGTTCAATTTTGTCAATACTACTGACAGGTGATGGAGAAACGTACCATGTTTACACAGGTAATGAAGACAGAAACATCTGGTTAGTTTTTTTACTGAGCTTAGTCTAGCCTATTTCCAGCATCAAAAGGAGAAAAGGGAGCATTTCAGTAGATGATTTTTTGAGGCTCAAGCAAGTCTTGGTGAGTAACCATTAAACAATAGGAGCCATGCTAAGAGACGCTTCACCTGGTGTCCATTTCTAAACTATCGAGATGATGCAGTTAATGAGTATTTGTCGTAGATTTTGAACTAGCTGTCTGGTGTTCAGAGAGTCAGTTAGAATTAGAGCTGGGCAAAATTTTTCTGCAAAAAATGCAGATTCAGTGAATTTGCCAAATTGTTTCAGTAAAATAAAACAAAACCCCAAATTCCAGACAACTGAAACATTTTATTTAGACATTTTCTAAGGAAATGTTTTGACTTTTTTGGTTCAAAACAACATTTCATTTCAAAATTTCCTTCAATGTTATTTGCAAACAATGAAAATGCTCAAAATTGAAAAGAAACATTTTGCTTGCGGTCAAACAAAATGTTTTGCTTGATACCAAATTAAATTTTTTCAGTGTTTTGATTCACTGATTTTTTTTTTTAAATTGGTTTCAGGTCAACCCAAAATAAATTTTAAAAAAGTTTTGGAATTGCCAGCAAACCAAAAAATCCATTAATCCCCCAGCTCTAATTAGAATTAATAGTTACTAGCCAGAAACCCAACCCTGCAAACACTTATGCATGTGAGTTCAATAGGATTGCACACATGAAATAATGTTACTTGTGTGTGTAAATGACTGCGGAATCAGAGTTCATTCCCAGAATAAAAGAAGTATGTATGTAAGTCAAGAAACGTGTGATATGGGATAAGTGGTAGAATGTTAAATATACTAGATGCAGGTAACACTTATATACAAGAATGGGACATTATTCCTTGATGGAGGTGTTTGCTCACTGTCCAGATTAGTAGTATTTAAGAAGAACTGGGGTAATTATAAATTATTGTGATTGACATAGCACCTACTGGATGAAATTTTGGTTCCAACTGGGCTGTTCTGGCCTAAAAAAATTTCTATAAAGCACAGTTCATAATAGTTTGCTTGGATTCATTTTTATGTATGGACACATGTACAGTGTCTGGTTGTCCTCTCATATACACTGATGTAAACTGGGAGTAATTCCATTGAATGCCAGTGATATTACCCTGGGATAAAATGGTACATTACCAATTTAAGAGCAACTTTCCCCTCTCCTTTGTAGCTGTAGAAGGTCTCAGATGCAACACAACTAATGTGGTTCTGCTTTGAAGGGGGTGGAATTTAGGGAGTGCTTGCATGGGTGCTGAGGAATTTACGTCTGGGAGCACAGCAAGTATTGGAGTGAGGCAGGAGTGCGCTGGGGAAGGAACAAGGACAGGACAATTGTACTTGTTGCTACATTGATCTACCTGACATTTCCCCTATAAGGTAAGCAGCAGTAGTCAGAGAACAATTCTACCACCAGTCTACAACCTGGCAGAAGGATTCTTCCACGAGACCCAATGCTAATGCCTGTGCTAGGCCTGAACGAATATTGGTAGTTTTAGGATGTAGCACATCGGTTTACAGGCAGTATTGCTCCTGATATGTGGTGTGCTTCCTCCACTTTTTCATATTTTCCAACTTAGAAAGCCTGAGCAGGAGTCTGAGTCCTTCAGAGTTTAATGGAAGTTTTATCCTCCTTCAAGCTAGAGAAGACACAATTACCAGGAGCATAAGATCACAACCAATTATAGTTTGATCACTGATGCTGTAACTGTGATGGAAAATTTTGCCCCAATACACAGTCACAGGGTGAAAGAGAATTCTGAAACCATTGAATTCTGTGCCCACAGAGGCAGGGAGTAGGAGGGGGGAAGAGGGGTTGATAGATGCAGTAGAAATCTGTGGAAGGTGATTAGAAAAAGAAGTTAGCTACAGACTTTCTTTAGGGGTCTGCTGTGTATATTTGCACTGAATTCATTACTGTGCAACTCCAGCAAAATATAGGATTGACCCCAAATGAAGTTGGCCTCTGCTGAAAACTTAGTGTAAAGTTCTCTTTTGAAAATGCAGCTTTTAGCTTGACAGAATTTCTAGACCTTTAAAATATGGGGTTCCTTTATTCTTGAATCTCTTTTGCAGATGGTGCAGTCTTTCCAAAAGGATTGAACGGCTAATTTTGTTGACATTTTAGACCAAGTTTTCAAATGCACTTGACGCAGGTGCTCAAATACCCCAGTGAAGGAATATTTGGAGACTTATATTAAAGTTTTAACTTGCACAGCAATTTTGAGCTGTCACAGAAAAAGCAATTCAAAACAACTGACTATTTTAACTCTTCAGAGTCACAGTGCATGAATGTGCATTGGAAATAGTGTATGTCATTAGTGTAGCATAATATGGAGATAGGATGTGCAAATGAGCTAGAAATGAAAGATAATACTGACTTTCCAGCTTTACATTACTACTGAAAGATTTTGAACAAATGGACTTTGCTATTTTGCTGACCCACTGCAAAAAAAGAAAGGATGAATTTCACCCATGTTCTTTAGAAAACAAAACACGTCAAAGCTTTATGAAGGCATTCATGGGTGGGTACGGAGAAACAAAATACTTTCCATATGTGAACTGCACTCGGGTTAAACCATTTTCAAACTGTATTATGGAACAAATTCTGCCCACAGACACATACAAGATACACATATGCAAACCCTTATATTATTCAATGGAAGTGACTTGTACATCTAAGGGCAGAGTATTGCTTCACATTTAATTAAAACTATGTTTCAAACATGCTTATTACTCCCAGGTGGGAAAAAGAGAGGTGTCATGAAATCTTTATTTTGTAGCTCATAGTGCAACTAATAAATTATAGTGCTACTGGGTTTTTCCCCAATCATAAACACGGCTCTTGCATTACAATGAACATGACACAAATTAACACTGTCAGATAGGTTCAAAGGAAAAGGAAGGCCACTTTACAGTGTGTTTGGTCAGCACATTCACAACATTTATTGTGACTCAGCAGAAGATACATTCTCTTTGGGTCTGATCCAACACCCATAGAAGTCAGTGAAAAGACTCCAGTGACTTGAATTGGAATTGCATCCGTCCCATTGCAGGGATCCTATCTGTGTTCTACCTGACACCTGAGAGCCCATTTTATATATGGTCTGCAGAGGGATCTCTTTTACTGACAGACATATTTGAATGTTCTCAGTTCTTCTTTATTGCTGGGCATTTGCATCCCAATGTATTTTAGAACTGGCTCATGTCCAAGTTTCATGGAAGACAAGGGGACATGGAATCACCATTGTTTTTCATCATTTTCTTAAACTGGACATTACGAATTGTAGACGTCTTAGCAGGTGTGGCTTTGGGTCATCTAGAATTAAGCTCTTTAGTTTATACAGATGACATCAAACAACTGGCAGACATGTTTGAATTAATGATGATACTCTTTGCTACCTTAGAAAATTGGTGTTGTCCACTATGGGCTACAATAAATGCAAGAAGATGCAGATCCAGCAAGGCATTAAAGCACATACTTAACTTTAGGCATATAAGGTTGCCCATTAAAGTCAATGGGACTACTTATATGCTTAATGCATGCATGTGTGCACGCACATTTTATATATACAAAAGTATAATTTACATATAATATACAAAGTGCCAACTATTTTATATCTTTGGTAATCTGCAAAGGGTCCCTAGGTGTTTTGCATCCAATTTCAAGCACCATCTTGCAAACACTTACGCGTGTGCTTAACTTATGAGTAGTCATATGAATAACTCATATGAATAGTCCCATTGACTTTAATGGTGCTACTCATATCAGTAAAGTTACTCATGTGCATATTTCCCAGTTCGGAGACTAAAGATGCAAAAACTATGGCTTTATCTGTGCATCAAGTTGCACCGATTTCAATTTTAAAAGTTTGCCTCAACTATAAATTAATATTTTAAGCCACTACCTGAAACATGAATTATGGAGAAAGTCTTATTTGAGTTTCCTTTTTTTTAAACCCCTAACTTATTACCTAATACAGCTCGCAAAGGCTGACCTGTAGGGTAGGTCTTCTTTCTTTGAGGAAAACAAAATGTTTTTAAGTGCCTTTGAATGTGGATTAATGTTTCATCCAAGTTGTCAGGGACTGAAGTGAAAGAGAAATCTTAGAGGACTTTAGCAGAATACTAAATCTCAGAAGTGTCTAAAAATACTGCCACTTGACAAAGGCATAGATTCTTTTTTAAAGTTAAAAAAAATGTCAAACTAGAACATTTCTCAGCATGTAGCGAGGTAAAGATATGCATTGTTGAATAGCCTGACCATACATTCAGGGAACAAAAGAGTTACAGAAGTACATGACGTTATATAAAACCAAGTATTTCATTGGAGCACTATACTATGGGTTCAGGAAAGCTAAGAATAAATTCTGTGAACGTGTGCAAATGTCCACTGGAAAATGTATTAAAAGTATTAATAAACTTTTATTTGGAAAAATAATTTTAAAAAGCAATGTTCAGCTTCCAAATTATTTGGATACTAATCAGAACAGAGGGAAACATCTGTTTATAGAAGTACCTCATTTTTAAAATATTTTCCTAGAGAAATTATTTGTCATCATACAATTAGGTCTTTCTTTGTGATAGACCATGATGAGCAAAATATTACTGATAGTTTTCATGTAATAGGATTACTGGGGGGGAAAAATATCTAAACTAATTCCGACTGAGTGTGATATTGTACCATATGTAGAAGAAGTCTTTTAAACTGAATAAAAGAAAAAAACCACAGGATTTTATTTAACAGAATGAGCTTGGATAATCTAAAATAAGTAATATAATGAAGTATGCAGTTACTGATGAAGGACACAAAAGCAAGAATGATGAAAATGTAGAAAACTTTACAACATGCATTACCAAGCCAGAATGGGATACGCGATAAGCTATATTTTACTCTGCCTAATAAATTAATCATCTCAACAGTTTTGCTCTGAATGCTTTACTGAATTATACAAGAAAACTGCCAAAGTCTACTGATCTCATGGGTAAAGGGACACAAGTAAGTATGGAGTTCTGCTGAAATCTGCTATTTTCAAATGTGGGTTACTTTTTCACATTCTCACAATTAATTTTATCTTCAAGGCCCAGAATCCACATTATGAGGAGTTTTTAAAACCCACGCAGAATATAGTCTTGTATCATATGTGTACCTTCCCTTCAGGCAATTTCAAATATATATAGAGGATATGAGAAAAGGGCCTAATCCAAAGCTCATTAATGTCAATGGAAGACTTGGGCTTTGGATCAGGTCCAAAATGCATAGGAGGAAGCATTAATGGTTAAAACCTTTGGGTCTGAAGTATGTTCAAAAGGGTGAAATTCTCCCCTGTGCTTTAAGGCATCACAAGGCCAATGTGCCACCTAAACCCACTTAAGCCCTTTGAGTGCCCATTTCACCTCTTTGTCTTGTACAGCCCTGGGGAACATTGTCCGTGCTTAACAAGTCATAAGAATAAAAACAATGCAAATGTAATGATTATTTGGCAGGCAAGATAACATTTCATCCAGCAAAACACCAGATACGCTACTACATTATCATGTTTGTTGTACTAATATGAAGAAAACTACAATACTCACCATTCAAAAGTCCACATTTGCCAATGGCTATCACAGAGTGGGTATCTGTGGCCTGATCTTACCGTTAGTTGTGCATAGTGCAGGGGCCTGCGCATATGCAGCTAACCATGAGATGGGGCATGATAGCAGAATACAAACTTACTTAGAATAGAGACGTAGAGCCCCCTAGCAGGAAACCTGGACCAGGAAGAAGACTCTGAGCATTTAAAGTGACAGCTTACGGTTTCAGTACAGTTTTCAATACACAATAGACAGATAGATGCATTGAATAGACAAACCTTTTATTTTTTGTATAAATCTAAACAAAAGTATAAATGGAACTTAACACTTTGTATTTAATACTAAGTTACTGACTCTTTTAAATACATGTAAGAAGCACCTGTACTGTTTATTTTTTTAAAATGTGTTTGATGCCTGTTGGAGGTATTTCTGCAATTCATTTTTCTTATTTTTCAGAAAATAAGCTGTGCACTATGTATTTTTACCCATCCTTCCTGAAATACAAGATGGAGAGGACTATATATCTACATAGTGGGAGCAATGGTGTTGCTGTTTTATATGTTTGTTTGTTTAATCTCACTGAGTCTTCCAATTTCACTTTGTCTGTGAAAGAAAGCTACAGAGTGAAAAGTGCTGTATTCAGATAGATGAGGCAGATTTTACAGTGCACATTTACACGGATGTCATTTTTCATCAGTTAATTGGAGACAGTTATTCCTCGGTGTTAAGATGGGTTCATATTGATGGTAAAAATAGTGACAGCATAACAAAAACGTATGACAAACTGCATTATGAACCAATTAGAAAGTCTTACTTGGTACTATTATGAAGGAAACAAAAGACAGATCCAGACATAAATGTTCCATTTTGTTTTGGCGAGGTTGTTGTAAAGATGCCTTTTTCACCCTCTCAAGCAGTAATTTAACCATAGGAGCGCCTGTAATGAGGCCTCGCAGGGATCACTTTCTTCATAAATCTTATTATTATGCTTCAGTAAGCCCTGGACATCCTAGCAGTGTGTATGTGTGTGTTTTCCTGTTGGAGACCTAGTTATGGTGTGTAGGAGATGGAGGGCAGACAGTCTTTCAGGGACTTTTTCCCAGCCACTTCAGCACTAATGAAATCAGGATTTATAAAAGCAGCAGCCTCTGTCCATCTTAAATCTTCTGCTAAACAATTTGGGAAGGCAAAGTATAGTAACCAATGTGTTGAGCAAGCAACGCTGTGGATGAGAGTGATAAACAGTCATGTTCAGTTATGGCAGTAATTTATAAAACCTATTGAGGAAAGTGTAAAACACTTCTATGCTTGTAAAGCCATAAATCTCTTTCCCCAAAAAATATTTAGGTTTTTATTTGTTTCTCCTGGAACAGTTGGTGAACACAGAGCTGCATGTTATAGACAAGCTCTCAGCAAGGAAGCTAAGTCAGTGTTCTGTGTTATAAATGAAATAAAAGAGCTCATATGTGGTATTTAAATTGTATAGCTTACCGCTAAAATTAATCAAGCCTGAACTTGATTTCTTTAGTAATTAATGTACGTGCAGAATAAACATACATGCATGCCCCCACCCCCAGTTTATCCTGAAGAATATCATGGTCACTGTTGTGCAGGTTCATTTGAACCTTAAGAGACCTAACCTGGGAGGTCCTTGCTAATGATCAATGACTTCCTGGAGAAAAAGATAGTAAATGGCATTGATAACAGAGTTAAATGGGTACATATGCTGCAGCAAAAACAAGTTTGTCTAAGTAACTCACAATGAACAACATAATTAACAAAGAGTCAGTGAACCAAGGGAAGAGTTGTCACTCCTGATCCCAATTAAGTCAATATTTTCTACTCTTTATTGATTTGGGCTAAGGGTTGCATTAGGGTAGCTGAAGGATAAATTAAATATTGATTGAGGGACGCAGAGCGTTGCCTTCAACTGGGGATGTGAGGAGATCTGGAAAAGGGACCATTTGTAGTAAATTGGAAAAGTTTTTTTATTCTATGGCTTTACTGATCATTTCCATTCCTTGCTAGCTGCTGCATCAGGCTAGGTACCAGCAGGGCTAACACAAGTACACCCATTTACATAGATACATAGATATTAAGGTCAGAAGGGACTATTATGATCATCTAGTCTCACCTCCTGCACAACGCAGGCCACAGAATCTCACCCACCCACTCCATTTACTAACTGTGTCCCAGTCCAGTCCCTTCTGATGTCCCTCTCAGCTCTTGATTACTCAACTAGCTAAACTATCACATTTATTTACTTTATGGCTTTTATCATCTGGTTTTTAAGGAGCACAATTTTTAGAGGTATACTTGAGGGCATCTGGTATACAGGAAGTCAAAAATGGGAAGCGTTCCCCAGGAAAAATTTGTAAAGCATTTTTTTAAATTATTTAGGATTTTTCCAGTTTTTCAGCGCAAAAATTCAAAGCCATGTAAAAACGGAAAATTATTCAGATTTTGCTTTTTCATCCAAAAATTTGAATGATATGAAAATGTTCATATCATTCCAATGTTTGGATGAAAAAGGCCATTTTCCCATCAAAACCATTTTTCAAAAGAAAAATTCTGACCAGCTGTGCTGTAGAGTCTTGATTTTAAAAGGCTCTTTGCACGTGCTCTTTTTTGAGAGTGAAATTTTGCAGATGCAGTTTTTTTTCAGGCAAAAAGCTAGAGGATTTAGCTGTCTGTTGATTTGATTCGATTTGTGGGTTCCACTGACTTCAGACAGCTGACATGACTAAAGGTTTGCAACCAATGCAAAATGGCCCAGATAAAAATGGTGAATGCTTTGAGGGTGCAAACGTTTGTGGGAAAAAAAAGTACTTGCTATTTTTACCCAACCCTGATTTTTCCTTCTGTAGTTAGCACTTGCGTACCTGTCAGAAACATGGTGAGGAATATTCAGGTCAATCAATAGAGCCTAAAACTGAAATAACGTGCAGTGGTTTCCTTTTCCATTGTGTGAGGCACTCCCATCAAATTCAATATTCAGCATCGGGTTCAAAAGGGAAGAATTACTTACTACATTCTACTCATAGGGACTTCTTGCAGCAAGTGCTATAAAGTAATTTATTGTACTACAATAAATTCTTCCCTTATTGTACACTTTCACTGTAAATCCTGCTATGTGGGTGAGATGGAGCCTTTGTTTATGCATCTGTTATTTTGCTCTTGTCATTTTCTGTTTAACTGGAAGATTACTCACCTTCCCTCTTGAGTTGATGCCTATTCTGATTGTGACCCCTTACCACTTTCCTCTCTCCCTTAGACTCATGAAGAAGCAGAAAAAGGAATAGGGGGGAACATTGTGGGCTAGGTTCTGACATGGGCTGTTTGCCGAGACAGGGACATAAAAGAGCAAGACGCCTCAATTACCATCATGTGCAATCTATCCGGTCCTTGGTTCTAGATGCACTGGGGTTAGGAGCCCTGTGTGTTTAATTACTCCTCCCCATAGCCTGGGTGAGGAATGAGCAGGTGGTGCAATGGCACCAGCTCCCACCATGAACTGGGCAGCAAATCTGGTGGTGCTAGGATATAGGCCAGCAGAGCAGTGGTGTACAGAGCTGGTCAAAACTCAGGCTTTCTGGTTTGAAGCAAATCATGACATTTCAAATTTTGCTTTTGGTCCAAATTGGAACAAGAAGAAATATTTTAGAAATTTCCCACAATGAGAAATTTCAGTTTCAGAAATGTTTAATTTCAGAATCCTGAGATTTCATTTTGAATTTTATTTTATTTTCATTTTATACCATTTTTTATTAGTTTTACATTATTTGTAACATGCCACTAGTAGCACTGCTGACATGTCAGAAGATGCCATAATATAGCTGTTGAAATATTCTATTATTTTAGGGGGTTTTTTAAAATTTTTAAAATAAAGGCAGCTGCTATTTAGTGCCGACTGAAGCATTTTATCATCTTTTCTAGATCAAAGTGTCACCTGCTTGTGTTGTAATGAAACAGTTTGACAATATCAAATAACAATAATGGAATATATCAACTGTTATATTATGACATGTCAGTAGTCAGAGTACAATTAGTTACTATTACTGGCACATTATGAGATATAAAAAAAGCAAAATAATGGGGAAAAACAAAATAATGGGGAAAAAATTAATTAAACATTTCAAGCCCATTCTAGTGGTGTAGGCCAGTAGCAAATTACTCTCCTCATGGAGCAAAGGGGGACCTGGGATGGAATTGTGGGTCAAGAACTTGATTCCACTCCCCTAAGGTGCTGCAACAATGTGCCTTATCAATGGGATGCAATATAATCTGGCATTGTTTGTGGGACTCTTCTGTGTTTTTGGGTGTGATTGGAATTTTCTGTGTCTTGACTGAAATTTATTACAAAGAGGCCATGAGTTGGCAGGTAGCCTCACGCCGACATATTAGAAACATTCAGAGCCAGTGCAACATCCACTGCAACTCACAATTCTTAATAGGATCACGCCGCTATTTCATTGTATTGTGTCACGTCTATTGCTGATTAATGATTAGAAAGTACTGGCTGCAGAGTTGTAAACACACACTCTTCTAATGGGAACTGGATTAACTGATTTAGTAAACCAGCTGCAAGGTCTGGACTAATTGACTAATTACGAATTTGACTGCTACTTATCTGCACTGGTGAATGAAAGAGGTGTGGGAGACAGAGCTTTGGTTTGATTGTATACTACAGTGCTAGCTGGTTTGGGCTCCAGCAGCAGAAGGGCATTTTACTTGCTGTGAGGAAATGATCTACTGATGGAGAGGATTCTCAGAAAAAGGAAGACAGTTTCTGTAGGAAATTGCCTCCCTGTTGTTCTTCAGCTCTGGTCTACACTACAGAGTTAGGTCAATGTAAGGAAGCTAACTCCGTAAATGTCAACACTAAAATGCAGCTTCCACTGATATAACTGGGATAACTCCACCTCCGTGAGAGTTGTAGCGCTCAGATCGATGTAGCTAGGTCGATGCCGTGTCAGTATAGACCAGTGGTTCCCAAACTAGGGGCACCGCTTGTTCAGGGAAAGCTCCTGGTGGTCCGGGCTGGTTTGTTTACCAGCTGTGTCCACAGGTTCGGCCTATTGCGATTCCCACTGACCGTGGTTCCAGGCCAATGGGGGCTGCAGAAAAGGCAGCCAGCAGGTCCCTTGGCCCATGCTGCTTCCCACAGCCCCCATTGGCCGAGAGCAGTGAACCGCAGCCACTGGGAGCTGCGATCGGCCAAACCTGTGCACGCGGCAGGTAAACAAACTGGCCTGGCCCGCCAGGGGCTTTCCCTGAACAAGTGGCACCCCTAGTTTGGGAACCACTGGTATAGACAATGCGTTGCTTACATCAACTATTGCTGCCTTTCAGAAGCTTTCCCACACTGACAGTTAAATCAGTGAAAGCACCCCTGGTGAGGACACGCACTACTGACACAAGCATTGTGTAGACATGCAAAAGCCGTTTAATTACTGCGGTGGCTCTAAGTCAACATAACTTATGTCAACTTAATTCTGTAGTGTAGACTTGCCTTCATTAGCTGTCAGTCAGACGTCCTCCCTTTTGGCTTTTGTTTTGTTCCTTGTTGTTCTTAATAGATAACCATTTTTGTTGTTCCTATTAAATAGATTAAATTATCTCACTGGAATATACTTAATGGCTTTAAGTTATCCCCTGGGGATGAAAAGGAGTTTTTGCTGACCCAGAAGAGCTAAGCAGGAATTCTTGGCTTGCCGTCTAGCTGCTCCCAGACGGAGTGAAGCAAAACCCTTAGCTCCCAGCTCCCAGGGGAGGGAAAGTATAGCTTGCAACAAGCTTTACCACTCAGTGTCCTCTGCAACTACTGAGTGTTGATGCCAACAATACCTCATGCAGGGCTGGGATATTTTGTCAGCTGGACTCTCTCCTGTTATAGTGAAACTCTATCAGGGAAGGGATTTTTCCAGGAAGAAACCATCCACGTCCCTCACCATGATATTGGTAAGATCCTAGACCCTGGTCTGGCTAACTTGTGTGCTCTCCACATGCCAAACAGACAGAAAGCTGGTTTAGCTGGACAGTTGGGGATTTGTGTAGGGTGTATGTCAGGGCATGGCTGGGGAAAAGGAACATGGCCAGAATGCTGCTGCATTCTGACTCTATGTGGCTGATGGAACAGCCCCTTGGAAGCCATTGCAACTTAGGCTGCTCTAGTGAGCTCCATGGGTAGGACCAGGTTCAGAAGCTGCGAAGGTGGCTTTTTTTGCACCACACCCCCTCCAAAACCAAGCTGCTTTGGGTGCAAATAAACCAGTCTCCAGCATTCGGCCCTATATTTTCTACATTATAAGCCTCTGATACTATCTTTCTACATGTACTTTGTGACTTTTTTTTTAAACCCTATAACATGTAGCAGGTTTTCAGAGATTCCTGCTCCCACTGTAATAAGAACTGCAAGCCACCTTCCCTTCCATAGCAGGTCCATTCACATTTCCAAGGAGCTTGAATATCCATAAGAAATTCTTACTCCTTAATATTTTTTCTCTCCTTTTATAAACCAGACAATTCCCTCTTCTGACATATTTTGGTTTGATCCCATAATTTATTAATATATAATTTATCATTCTTTCTATGAAATGCCACCAACACCTCATCATATCTATCAGAACATCAGCCCTGGGAAAGTGTTACCTTGCATCCTCCTAACACAGCTTGCTACAAGATGGCTCTCTCCACATAAAAAGCTACATCCATCATCTTTTCCTCGTTCCAGTGTTGCAAGTCAGCTTATGGTCAAGAAGTTGTGTAAGTTAATTATGAGTTAAACGTTGTACTCTTTACTTTTCCATTTTCCCCTATTCTTAAGAAAAAATGGAATTTGTTAGCAAAAATATTTTTCTTGTCTAACATTGATTTGAGTGAAATGGGGTCTTGGTGTGTACTCTGTACTTGTATCAGCCTTGCTAAAATGTCTTTAAAGGACAGTGATCTAAATTTCATGACCCAAATCCTGAGCTCCTTAATTCTGTCTTCACTCAGGCAAACTCTCGCTGATATCAAAGACAGTTTCCCTGAGTAAGAACTGAGTAAAGTACTTTGGGATTTATCCCAGAAGAGTAAATAATGCTTATGTTACCCAAATAAACACTAAACTATTTAATACTTTATTTGTTGATACTACATCTCTCCGTATTGGACCTGCAATCTACTGCATCCCTGATGTTTGTTATTGAGTAAGCTTTCCTATATTAACTTTGTTTTCTCCCTTAAAGTACATCCATACTTAATCTGCAAACCTTAATCTTGCTATCAGTCCATCAACAAATGCACACAGAAGTTGCTTATCCTCTTAGTCACACCAATTTCATATTGATTTCAGTGGAACTACTTTTGATTTGCAATAGTGTACATGAGAGAAGAATCAGGCCCACAGAGACCAGATACATTACCTACTGTATATACATACAGCTGCCCTACACCATCCCAAAGCATTTTCATTTTGGAAAAAAAGAAGCCACCCTTCTTTTTCTTAATACTGCCTAACCGTTCTCCCACCTGAGTTTTCCTCTGTTTATCTGTCTAAATTCCATCTCTCTCCTTAGAGCTGTTCGTGGATATGAAGACTTCTTTTGCCTTGCTTCAATCATTCTTAAACTAGAATTTTTTCTGTCACTTGAAATGGGTTGACTATTTCTCTACCTGTCAGAAGATGCAGACTTTAGCTACAACCAATTTGTTGCCCTTATTACTAACAGAAGGGACCACAGTCTATGGTACCAAATTAAACACAATGTTGCAGATGTTGAAGCATATGAGATGTCGGGTAACAATTCATCTTCTTCCCTCCTTCTCTCCCCCCATGTTGTCAATATTGGCCTCCGATTCTCTACCCTTCAAAATGAGAGACAAATAAGAATAGCAGCTGTTGTTTCTGCTGCTCTGAATAATTCATGCCAATTTAGTTTCAGTTGTGCAATATTATTTGCATCACATTACACATATGGAAGGACAGGTCTGATGGAGAATTCCCGGAGTTTGAAGTTTTATGGAATGCCAAAACATTTCACTAAACCAAAATAACCCCCAGAATCCTCCTGAGTGCCTTCTGAGCTGACATTCAGATGTATGCCTCTGAAGCACTGCCAGAAAAGAAAGCTCACAGAGCCTTATGCTAACTGAGGATTTGTAATGCAGATTATTATTCTGAAACATTTTTTAAAGTAATGATTTACTGCTGGCTTGAAAGTCAGTAGATTGACAGCACTAATTTAGCCTTGTGTTTATTCACAGAGACTGGCACAGCTTATCTACGCTGTAACTTCTCCACTCACTGGTTGTACTGATGCAAGTGAGGTGTCAAGAGGAGACTGTTTGGTTCTCATTGTCATAGAGGTCCCAACAAGGAGGTTTTAAACTGAGAATTGTTTGGGAGAGGGATTGTCTTATAGTTTGTGTGTCTACAGAAGTGGTGGGCAACCTGCAGCCCACGGGCTGCAAGCAGCCCGGCAGGGTAATCCGCTGATGGGCCACCAGACAGTTTGTTTACATTTGCACGGCCACCCGCAGCTTCCAGTGGCTGCGGTTCACCATTCCCTGACAATGAGAGCTGTGGGAAGTGGTGCGGGCAGCAGAGACGTGCTGGCCACCACTTCCTGCAGCTCCCATTGGCCAGGAATAGCAAAACGCGGCCACTAGGAGCTGCAGGAGGCTGTGCAAATGTAAACAAATTGTCTGGTGGCCTGCCAGCGGATTACCCTGACAGGCCGCCTGTGGCCCACCACTGGCTATGGTGTCTAGCACAATGAGGCCTTGACCCTGACCCGGGTCTTTTGTTTATTTTTTATATTGCGGAAGTGCCCAATCTTTCCCTGTATGGTAAATGCCTTGTATCTGATCTCAAGACAGAAGACCAAATTTTTACTCTCATTGGCAAAACTATTGATTTCAATAGGATTAGGTTTCTCCCCCCAGTTTTTTACCTCACCACCTGTTTAAGAGACCGTTAGTCTTAAAAACTTGAAAAGCTAGAAAATTAGTTCCAAAATTGTATAAATGTTGACAAGGCTAAAATTCAGGGTCTTTTACACAAGGACTTCGAATGAAATCTACCTGAGTAACTATAGCAGCAGCAGAAACTGCTGAATCTTACAAAGTGCTGTCCCTAAAGAAAACCCACTGAAAGGGATGGAACGTGATTACTTAACTAAATAATTTCAGTGAGTGTTGAAAGAAGACCATTATATCATTGTTAACATGGAAATTATTTCAATCTTTTAAATACTATGAGGGGTAAAACTCAAACCAACCGAAACTCACCCTGATATTCTTCTCTGGCACCACTATTTGAGTTGGGGACCCAAGTAAAGGCAATATGCTTTTAGGAGATCTATTTCCCTTTGATATGCACGTGTAACTCAAGTTAATGCTGGTAGAGGTTACACACAAAATGGACACCAAAGTCTTACCTGGAGGGAGACCCTATTGGAAGTGGGCCCTAATACGACTATCTCCAAGTAGAAGAGAGTTGGAACGAATACATCAGACCATAACATGGCATTGTATACTCAGTACTGTGAGACTCAGATCTCTCATGATTACATAGAGCAGTAATAAATTAAAGGGCTTCTCAGTGTTGGTGATGGAGAGAAAGGAGGACAAGAAGGAAGAATTTAGGAAGAAAATATTTAAATTAATAAGGCCTGATTTTCTGTTACAGTTGCCATGGACATCAGTGGGCATTCTGGGAACAGAGTACCTCTGTAAATCAGGCACACTGCTCTTCTGATCGTTCCTTAAGCATCAGGTAAGTGCTGGACAGTGGCAGGCTTCTCTGATTACTTGACTGTTTGTTTTGTGTCTTTCTTCCTTCTCCAGCTGCTGACCTAGTCCATCATGCTGTATATGTCATACCCATTTTGGAGATAAGGACCAAAATACACTCAGCATAGGGCCATAGTTTTAAAAGGCTTTCATCTGTGCACATAGTTTGAGCACATATGATTGTATATGTGTTACCACAGTTGTGCTTCAGAACCTCTGCTCCTGGATGCAAACTGGCACAAGTAAATTCGTCACTTAGGAGAATTTTGAGGCCTGTGATAGAGCCCTTGGTGGGTTAGGTGGCTTAGTGGGTAGCTCACTTAGTGCCACCTCCTGGTGAGTAGGTCTTGCAGTCCTGGTGTGGTGTGGTGTGGTGGTCAGGTGGTTTGGGTCCCTCCTATAGAAGGGGGAGTGGTAGAGGATCCCAGGCCAACCCACTCCATCAGGCTGTAACTCAGACCTGTAGGAGGATAAACAGCATCTGGCTCCAAAGGTGCCCTCTGACTTACCCTCCTTGGGTCACTTCCTACCATCTGCTTTTCTCTCCCAGCTTCCAGTCCAAGATAAGGTTAAAAAAAAAAGAAAAGAAAAGAAAAGGCAGCCAAACCATCAATTTGAACCACGTTCAGCATACAGTCTTGTTCCTTCAGGGAGGCTTTTCTAGCACCCTTGTCAGGAGCATTCAGGATAGGTCTGTCCTCTTCCCTAGCCTGCCCCTTTCTAAGCTGTGTTGCCCCCTTTTCAATCCTTTCTCCAGTTGGAGCATGCTCTGCAGGGCTGTAGGGGCGGGACTACCTGGGACCAATACTGTCCTTTCACCCCTTCCAGCCCAGTGTGGGGTTTGTGTACCCTATCACAGAACCAGATTCAGATCTCACACCAGTTTTATTTGTCATGGCACTGACTTCAGTGGAGTTACGCCGCATTTACAAGGACATAAATAAGAGGAGTACCTGAGTATTAATCCTTCATCTTTACTCTTTTTACGTGGCATGCACTGAGGCTGTGCACCAGGAGCTACTTCCTAAATCAAAGCTTTGCTCTGCTCCCACCAAACTAAACCTGACCTGAGATGGCTCAGCTTCCTCCCACTTGCCTCTTCCTCTCCCTGCATTTCAACAGAGAAGCATACAGCAGCAACTGTTTGCAGTTTCAAAGCTAGCATGCCAACTCCTCTGAGGGATTGTCTACACTTCCGCGTGGGGTCAATCTAAAATACGCAACTTCAGCTACGTGAATAGTGTTGCTGAAGTCAATGTACTTAAATCTACTTACTGCAGTGTCTTCACTGCAGTGAGTCGACAGCTGTGCTCTCCCGTTGACTCTGCTTGTGCTTCTCGTTCTGGAGTTGACAGCAGAGTGCTCAGCGGTCGATTTATCATGTCTAGACACGATAAATCGACTCCCACTTGATCGATCGCTGCCTGCCAAATCTTCTATTTCACCAAGGCCATGCATATTTTCTGCCCTCCATCCCCTGCTACTTCCCTCCCTGTTCTCTTTTTTTCCATACTGCCTGTTGCCTCAGCCACCCTTCCCAGAGCTACCACTAATAAATCTTCAATACCATTCTTAAATTAATACTTGGAGAAAAATCCAGAATGAAAGGACTAACTAATGGTTGTATAAAATTGTACTGAAAACCTTGGGGATACTTTAAAGTGTCTGGAGTTCCTTAGTGGAGGTTTCACTATATTTCACTTTCTCTAAATTTCTGTTGTGACCAGTATTGGACTTTAATCACAGAATCGTAGGACTGGAAGGGACCACGAGAGGTCATCTAGTTTAGTCGCCTGCACTCCAGGATGGACTAAGTATTATCTAGACCATCCCTGACAGGTGTTTGTCTAACCTGCTTTTAAAAACCTCCATTGACCGAGATTCCACAACCTCCCTAAGCAATTTATTGTAGTGCTTAGCTACCCTGACAGTTAGGAAGTTTTTCCTAATGTCCAACCTAAACCATCCTTGCTGCAATTTAAGTCCATTGGTTCTAGTCCTATCCTCAGAGGTTAAGAAGAAATTTTTTTCTTCCTCTTCCTTGTAACAACTTTTTAAGTACTTGAAAACTCTTATCATGTCCCCTCTCAGTCTTCTCTTTTCCAAACTAAACAAACCCATTTTTTTCAGTCTTCCCTCACACGTCATGTTTTGTCCAATTTGTCTACATCGTTCCTGAAATGTGGCACCCAGAACTGGACACAATACTCCAGTTGAGGCCTAATCAGCATGGAGTAGAGAGGAAGAATTACTTCTCGTGTCTTGTTTACAACACTCCTGCTAATATATCCCAGATTTTTTTTGCAATAGTGTTTCACTATTGAGTCATTTAGCTTGTACTCCACTATGACCCCCAGATCCCCTTCTGCAGTATTCCTTTCAAGCAGTTATTTCCCATTTTGTACATGGACAACTGATTGTTCCTTCCTAAGTGGAGTATTTTGCATTTGTCCTTATTTAATTTCATCCTATTTACTTCAGACTATTTCTCCAGATTGTCAGAACATTTTCAATTTTAATCCTATCCTCCAAAGCACTTGCAATCCCTCCCAGCTTGGTATCATTCACAAACTTTATAAGTTTACTCTCTATGCCATTATCTAAATCATTGATGAAGACTCAGAATTGGACTCATAACTGATCCCTGTGGGACCTCACTTGATATGCTCTTCCAGCTTAACTGTGAATCACTGAAATTACTCTCTGGGAATGGTTTACAAACCAGTAGCTCCATCTAGGTTGTATTTCCCTAGTTGGTTAATGAGCACTTAAATTGAGTTTCATACACAATGCAGTTCCTATTCTTCCCCAATTTTGTCTGAAATGTGGTTCAGTTCTGAAAAGTGATGATTGGAATAGAATCCAGCTCACTCTCTCTCTTACTTGAGCTCACTGGGGAAGAGAAAAAAAGCAATAGAAACTATTTTGGTCATGACTTTTTCATTATATATCTGTTTTATATTCCTGCCCATCATCACTGTATCTGCCTTCCCAGTAAAATCAGTAGCAATAGTGAAGTGTATAGTGGACTTCACAGAGTATCTGGTTCTTCTCCCTCTTCCCACCTCGTATGGGGTTCTGTTGTTTGGTTTTTGGTTGGTTGCTTTGTTTACTGCAGGAAGTCTAAAGTTAGGTTTCTAAGTGCATATTTAGGCATCCAAATCAGTGGCCTCATTTTCAAAAATGCTAAGCACCCAACTACTATCAATGTCGTGAGTGGGAGATGCTGGTGCTCAGCATTTTTGAAAATTAGGTCGCTAGTTTAGGTGTCTGAATAAGGATTTCAGACTGTAACCTTGGACACCTATTTCTGAAAATCTTGAAATCACTACAACAAGCAGAATGCACACCAGGAGCCGATATGTTGAGGGAGAAGGTGCCATTTGTACATAGTCACTTTTCAGAGGAGAACCATCATGAAATTAAACATATTGTCAAGTAGTCACACAAAGGCTTAGTTCCTGTGTGCAAGTCCTTTTGTAGTGTACAGAAAGTAGCACAAGTGTGTCATGTACCAGACCTAGTGTGAGCACAGGCGCATGGAGGTACAAGCAAGACTGAGCACTAAACAGAAAGTCTCAACGCATTGCATTCCCATTTCCTTACTCTAAGGAGCACGGGGCTGGGGTGTAGGTAAACGATGGGATGAGAGCTGATCTCCCTGGATAATACCCAGCATTCTAATGAGATGCTTAGCTATGTACTCCCTACAGTTTTATTCCTCCTGATACAAGTCAGGACTTAATTGACTGCTGTGCATTATCAGTCCAGCTCATCCCTTTTTTACTTTTATACATACAGCCTTTTGTACCTGCACTGGGGAGACTCGGTCCCCAAAGGGACCGCTGCCAGCCCTCTCCTCCTATCTTAAAAAAGTCCATATGTGCAAGGTCTCCATCAGAGCTTGCTAAATCGATCGGCATCTCCAGAGCTGGCACATCTGAATGGCACCTAACCACAGAGAACTTGCAACCATCAAGTCATGAAGGAGTGCTCCGGGGGCATGAAGGAGACATCATTATTGCTCATCAGAACTAGAAGGGGCAGAGGTGGAAAAAAGATAATCTTATGACATGCACCAAAAGCATCACATTTCCATTGGTAACAGACATGCTCATACATTCCTCAAGAGACACTGCGTCACATCACCTAAGGAAATACGGCATTTCTCTCCATGCTTATCTTTGATGTTACTCAGAAAACAAGTGCTTGCTCCAGCTATGCCTGCCTGCCGAACTCCAGCCTAACTTCAGAGCCAATCTTTTTTTTCCCTTCTGGCATCTGGTGTATCAGACAGAAACTGATTCCAGCACAAATAAAATTTTAAATTAAAAATAATGAGCTGCATGTGTGTAACTCATCTTGTTTTTAGTTAATTGTCCCTAATTTATTCAGCTGAAGTGCCTTGCAGTTTTCCATGATTAAAGGCTACAGTGTTTAACTTGTCATGGAATTCATTTGATATTGATATAAATGAGCTCTAAAGCAGGACTATGATTGCTTTCTGAATAATATTCATACATGTAAATTGTTCAATAAAGAATGAAATATACCTGATCTGTAGATTCCATGGTGACATTTTCAGAGTTTTATTGTGAATGAAAAATTAAAGTTAATCACAATAGAATGTATTTTCTTTAAAAGAAAGTATAACTTTCTCTGGTAATGGAGCTTATTTATAGGACTGCGGCTTAACTCAAGATGGATGAAGTAAGAAGTGGAGAATCTGAGAAATAAATCTCAATCAAATAAAATGAGCATAAAACTAACTAGAAGAGGAGATCAGAAAGACCAACTCTTTTCTATGCTGTTTGCAAACACAGACATATTCTGATCTCATAAATGTAAACCTCTGATTCAGGAAAGCATTTAACAATGCACTTAAAATTAGATGTACCTAAGCACCTTTCCTGAACAGAGATGCTTTCCTGAGTCAGAAGAAATTCCAATGAAGTCACCACAGTTAAATTGACACAAAACTGATATAAATGAGAGGAGAATCAGGCGTAATGAGTTCTATTTTTTGTGTTTGAAATTTTGGAGGGGGAGTGGGATTTATCTACTTCTTAATCTATTCTGTTGGATTAGAAAGGGAGTATTTCCTAACTACTACATGCAATAAAATGTGTTTAGGGGATTGCTGGGGAAGTAGCTGTTGTATAATCAACACATTGTTAAGAGCCTGAGGACAAAATGTTATTCTTAAAACTACACAAAGGCTCTTGATCCTGATAGTCTGCTCTCCCTGTATGTGTGGAAATCAATTTATGTCAATGAGATCTGCAGATCTAAGAGGAGAATTTTGACTTAAATGTCCCTGTCCGTTAGAGATATATATGGATAATATTGAAATATCACCACTTAAATACGAAATAAACCAACCCACATGGTAGTTTGAAAAGTATGGATGCCCAGTACCAGGACAAAATATCCATGTGTATAAATCAAAGAGGAAAAAGTCTATTTTCCGCTAGGTGACTATGTTCTCATGGTGTGAAGCTTCTTGATTCCAGCTTTATAAACAAAACAAAACCCAAACTAGTCACACAAATCTTGTACAGCGATACTTACTTCTATTTTTGATGTTATTCCTGCCTTTCCTCCCCAATTCTTTGCAGTTCAGAGTTCTTTGGATAATTTTCATGTGATGCAGTGTCCTATCTTTTAAACATAAACTACTTACATTTACTTAAATAGTATTCTTATATTAAACCAGAGCAGCATAGTAAAATTCTATTCTCTGGCAATTTTGGACCCCTTGAATTTCACAAATCTGCAAAAAGATGAACATTCAAATTTAGAGTTCCAAATGTGAGAGCCACCTTTGTTTGGAATGGACCTATTTCAGTGGAACAGGATTTTTTCCTGAGCAAAAATTTCACAAAATGAGGTGAACTTTAACAAGTGAGACAATTTGAAAGTTTGTAGCACAATGCAAGATAATAGCATTTTAAAAAAAATATCTAATTTCACATTAGACATTGTGAATATTTGACATACCTTGGCTAACTGCATGTAATACTGTAACAAAGTAACAATGAACATTTTGATATCTGGAATCTAGTGTACATCTCTCACACCATCATTAACGATTTACTGCTCCAGGAGTTAAGCACCCACAATAACCAATGGACCTAACACACACTTCAGGATCATGGACTAAATCCAATGTTCACTGAAGTCAATGGCATCAGACTGGATCCCAAGTGCATAGTTACTCTGACCTGTTTCTGTATGTAGCAATATGACATCTTGAATTACGTGTGATGCACGAAAACCTGAATCCAAAGTGAAGCTGATTGTAGGTCCAGTTTTGCTCCCAGTGAGCATTTAGAGATTTATGTAATTACCTATGAAATAAAGATAATTGTAGATAATAAGGATGAATCACTACCTACAGGAAATGTCAATCTGAGATATTATTCTGGCATATCTCCAGTTTCAAGAGAGGTCAGTGCCTCTTAAAATGCTGCTGTATAACATATAGTGAGAAACTTATTAAGTGGAATATTGTTTGTTGCTTTTGTTACATCTGTCATATTTTTATAATGAGATGCATTGGAATGAAAACAGGGTCTTTCTTTCTCGGTTGCTTGTCACAGTTTCAGGATAATTGCACCTGTATTCACCTCCATGGTCCATCAAGGGCACGCACTTTAGGGTTTCAGCTCTTGCCACCACTTCTCTTTAGTGGAGATCTGTGTCTCACTCGGTCCTCATAGCCCAAAAAAGGCCAGAGTCTGCACTTTGCTTTCTCTCCAAGGCTATGACCAGTGTATTGCTTGCAGCTATAAATTACCACATAGTTCCTTCTAAGGAACGAAATCTATTCTTAAGGGAAAAGAGCTTAAACAGAGAAAGCATATTCAAACAATAAAAGAACCTCTATCCATGCTTAAAAAAACTTACCAGTGGTCACCCCCAAGTCCATCCTAGGTCTCTCGTAGGTTTTAGTCCTTCTAAACCCCACAGTTAAGTTTTCCCTGTGGTTACAAGTTCATACCTTTCTTAGTTCCAGAAGCAGAACGCAGGCTGGGCAGACCAACTGTTTCTTTATACCGCTCAGCCCTTTGATTTTGTCCCTCTATAACAAATATTCAGCAGACAAAGACCCTTGCTCGGGGTGTAGTTTCAAAAAGCTGAATGTTTGCACTGGAGTTGGATAATTTGCATTAATCCCTCTTTAGGCAGGCATTCCCCAGGAAATCCACTTAACACTTATTGTTCCAAATATCCATTCTTGTCTGGCATATTTTCAGTATAGTCTTTTGAACTCCCAGGTCTCATATCTGTCACATCTCCCCCCTAGAGAGGTTACATACAATCCTGGCCCACAATAATACATTAACTTAATACAACAAGGTCTTTCAAGGATATTGCAGGAAATTGCCCTATCTGTCACAATGCTCACCCACCCTGCTGCTTATAATCCACAGCAACTAATGACGACATCAGATGAGGAGGGTTATGACTTCCACTGAAGAAAAAAGCACCAGAAGTAGATCCATACTTAAGAAACAGAGGAACTAAACCAATATCCCTTGCCCAGGTGGATGCCACACTGGCCCCAGTGGGAGATTTGCCTGACCCCTACAATATTCCTCTCCGTAACTGTTTAAAATTCATGGTTTGGAAATCCACTATTAACTGACTCTATACTTATGAACATACCTTGCTAAGATATTGTCTATTGCAGTGCCCCTGAAGATCAGGCGTGAGATTAGTAATTACTAGGGATGTCAAGCGATTAAAAAAATTAATCGTGCGATTAATCGCACTGTTAAACAACAATAGAATACCATTTATTTAAAATATTTTGGATGTTTACTACATTTTAAAATATATTCATTTCAATTAAAAACAGAATACAAAGTGTACAGTGCTCACTTCATATTTATTTTTGATTATAAATATTTGTACTGTAAAAAACAAAAAAAATTGTATTTTTCAATTCACCTCACACAAGTACTGTAGTGCAATTCCCTTATCATGAAAGTTGAACTTACAAATGTAGAACTATGTACATAAAAAACTGCATTCAAAAATAAAACCATGTAAAACTTTAGAGCCTACAAGTCCACTCAGTCCTATGTCTTGGTCAGCCAATCATTCAGACGAACAAGGCTGGTTATAATTTGTAGGAGATAATGCTGCCTGCTTCTTGTTTACAATGTCACCTGAATGTGAGAACAGGTATTCACATGGCACTGTTGTAGCTGGTGTTGCAAGATATTTACATCCCAGATGCGCTAAAGATTCATATGTCCCTTCATGCTTCAACCACCATTCCAGAGGACATACTTCCATGCTGATGATTGGTTCTGCTTGATAACGATCCAAAGCAGTGCGGACTGACGCATGTTCGTTTTCATCATCTGAGTCAGATGCCACCAGCAGAAGGTTGATTTTCTTTTTTGGTGGTTTGGATTCTGTAGTTTCCGCATCAGAGTGTTGCTCTTTTATGTCTTCTAAAAGCATGCTCCACACCTCGTCCCTCTCAGATTTTGGAAGGCACTTCAGATCCTTAAACCTTGAGTCGAGTGCTGTAGCTATTTTTAGAAATCTCACATCGGTACCTTCTTTGCATTTTGTGAAATCTGCTGTGAAAGTGTTCTTAAAATGAACATGTGCTGGGTCCGAGACTGCTATAACATGAAATATATGCAGAATGCGGGTAAAACAGAGTAGGAGACATACAATTCTCCTCCCAAGGAGTACAGTCATAAATTTAATTGACGCATTATTTTTTTAATGCGCATCATCAGCATGAAAGCATGTCCACTGGAATGGTGGCTGAAGCATGAAGGGACATATGAATGTTTAGTAAATCTGGCACATAAGTATCTTGCAACGCCAGCTACAACAGTGCCATGCAGACGCCTGTTCTCACTTTCAGGTGACATTGTAAATAAGAAGCAGGCAGCAGTATCTCTCATCAATGTAAACAAACTGGTTTGTCTTAGCAATTGGTAGAATAAGAAGTAGGACTGAGTGGTCTTGTAGGCTCTGAAGTTTTATACTGCTTTGTTTTTGAGAGCAGTTATGTAACCAAAAAAAATTTGCATTTGTAAGTTACACTTTCATGATAAAGAGATTGCACTTAAGTACTTGTATGAGGTGAATTGAAAAATAATATTTCTTTTGTTTATCATTTTTACAGTGCATATATTTGTAATAAAAAATAATATAAAGTGAGCACTGTGCACTTTGTGTTCTGTGTTGTAATTGAAATCAATATTGAAAATGTAGAAAAACATCCAAAAATATTGAATAAATATCAATTGGTATTTTATTGTTATATGTGCGATTAATCACAATTAATATTTTAATCATGATTAATTTTTTTCAAAAAAAGGAAAGGAGTACTTGTGGCACCTTAGAGACTAACCAGTTTATTTGAGCATGAGCTTTCGTGAGCTACAGCTCACTTCATCGGATGCATCTAATAAACTGGTTAGTCTCTAAGGTGCCACAAGTACTCCTTTTCTTTTTACGAATACAGACTAACACGGCTGTTACTCTGAAACCTAATTTTTTTCAGTTAATCACGTGAGTTAACTGCAATTAATTGACTGCCCTAATAATTACAGAAACAAAACATACAGTGAGTCTCATTGTTGTTCAGGCCTATTCAGTAAGAGGATGGTTTTTGGAGTGCTTTTATGTTACAAAAAAGGGAAAACAATGTATAAAAAGACTGGAAGGATTCTGATACAGTAGAACTGGGAGCTCATAGTCAGCTGATTATCCACCATGACTCCCAAATCTTTGTTAGAGTCACTGCTTCCTGGGATAGAGTCCCATAAGTTGCAGGTTTTGTTTATGTTCTTCATTCCTAGATGTATATATTTACATTCAGCTGTATTAAAATTCACATTGTTTTCTTGCAAAGAGATCCAGATTGCTGTGTATTAGTGACCTGGCCTCTTCATTATTTACCACTTCTTCAATTTTTGTGTCATCTACAAACTTTATGAGTGATAATGTTATGTTTTCTTCCAGGTCTTTGATAAAAATGTTAAATAGTTTATGCCCAAAACCAGATCCCTGCAGGACCCCAATAGAAACACACCCATTCCATTATCTTTCCTGGGATCAACAGAAGATTGATAGTCCTATAATTACTCAAATCATCCCATTTCTCCTTTTTAAAATATTGGCACAACATAAGCTTTCTTCCAGTGTTCTAGAATGTCTCCAGTGTTCCAAGACTTATTGAAAATCAATATTAATCGTCCAGCAAGCTTCTCGGCCAGCTCTTTTTAGACTGTTGGATACAAGTTATCTGCTGATTTAAAAATGTCTAACTTTAGTAGCTGCTGTTTAACATCCTCCTGAGATACTTGTGGAATGGAAAGAGTGTATCATCATAATATGAGACTACATTGTGTTCCCCCCTTCCCCCGCAAATACAGAACAGAAATATTTATTGAACGCTTCTGCTTTTTCTGGATTATTATTAACAGTTCTGCCATTGCTGTCTAGTAATGGACCAATATTATTGTCAGGATTCTCTTTATTCCTAATAGACTTAAGAAACTCCTTCTTATTGTCCTTAATTCAGCTGGTCATAGATTTGTATTCTTTTGCTTCCTATATCAATTTTCTACACTACCTTGTTTCTCATTTATAGTCATTATTGTTGCCAGCACCCAGTGCCAAAGGCGAACAACAGCAGGAGTTCGTTACCCAGTGTGTGTCACTCAATAATCACAACGGGAGGGGGAAGCAGAAAAGTTTATTTGCAGCTGCAAACAAGATACAGGGAGAATAGAATCTCAAATCCTGCACATCAGAGCAGGTCATTACACACACTTTTATATTCCTTAATGCTACTGCACTACACATCAGCCAATCAAAACTTTGCACAAATACTCTGCCTTCCTTATATGGGTTACAACAATGTTTATTTCCTGCAACCTCTAACAAGCATTCCTAGCAACTTAAACAACCAGCACATCCTGTCTGGCCTTGTAGCTGTCTCTCCTGTTATCTTTAACTTGGCGTCAGCAAACCTTACACTATAAGGCATTATCTACAACTGCAACATTGTTTTAAGAGAAAAAGAGCTTACTCAAACCAGCCAGGCCTGAATTCTATTAAGGGGGGTTGAGAAGAAGCCTTAGGCCTTCAGCAGGGAGACTTCCTCGACCCTTATGGCCTTCCATCCCCTCAACTTAACTAGTGGCCATGCCCTGGGGTCTCCAACATTACTATGAACTTCCCCTTTCTTTTATTTGTTAGAGAGACAGAGAAAGTTGCCTTCACTTCCCCTCTAAACAGATTGTGGCTTGATTGTGGCTTTTTGGGTATCTAATAACTTGTTCTTAAACAACTCCCCATTATCACTCATTTTTTTCTGATTAATTTTTTCCTTCCAGGTTATTTGACTCCTAATTGTTTTCAGCTTTGCAACACTTACCTTTTTAAAGCACCATCTATGTGTGTGTATATATATACAGAGAGAGAGAGAGAGAGAAACTACTGGTTTTGATTTTGTTCTGTTTGCACATTATATGTGATCAAGTCATGATCACTTGTACCTAAGATACCATTGCTTTTTAGTTCTGTTATCAGTTCCTCTTTACCTGTCAAGATTAGGTTTAATATAGAATTCCCCCTTGTTGATTGCAAGACATTTTGAGTTATGAAACTGTCATCTATAACATTTAGAAATTCGAAGGATGTTTTAGTACTGGCAGCATGAGACCTCCAGTATATGTCACTCAAATTGAAGTCCCCCATGATCACATAGCTTTTTTTCCTACACATTATACTTAGGTGCATAAGGAGCCGGTCATCCTATTGACTAGTGTGATTTGGTGGTCTGTTGCAGGCACCAACTAACACCCCATCTTGTGCTTTATCTGTTAGGACATTGATCCATAAGCATTCAAAATCATTTTCTTCCAAGTTATCAGAGATTCGGAAATGCTGTTTTTGACATATAGAGTGCCACTGTCAAGGATGTGACCAGGATATGGGTGGTTGTGCCTAATGGTCAGCCAGACCTGGAGGCTAAAGCACAGCCAAGCTGGAGTCAAGGGTCAGGGCCAGGGGACACCCAGGAATATAGTCGAGAGTGGAGCGGAGGGTCAGAGCCAGTGATCAGAATCTGAATGTCAGAGCCAATGGTTGAGTCAGAGAGCTGATCAGAAAGCGGAGTCAGGAGTGAGAATGAGGGGTGTCAAGAATGGAGAAGAGTAGGGGTTGAAGCAGGCAGAAGAACAGGGAGGACAGGAGCAGAATGCACGAGCAGGCCCAGAAAGCATGAAAGAGGACCAAGCGCAGCTGTGGGCAGGAAACGCATTGAGGAGCCAGCAAGTTCTGGCTGTTGCTGGGTTAAATAGTAGTTACCTTCATCCCTCCGTCAATCAGGAAGTGTGGTCAACCAGGTAGCCCCTATTAGGATCAGCTGTATGCAGTGTGTTGCAAGGAGACTGCCCCTCCTGCAGTTGGTTCCCTGCCAGCCACCCCCCTTTCCCTTTTCCCCACTTGATCCTTCCTCGATAAGTTATAACCTTTGATTTTAACATTCCAGTTATGCAAATCATCCCACCAGGTTCCAGTAATACCAATTAGATCAAATTTAGACTAATCAGTGAGCAATTCCAATTAATCTTGTTTGTTACCCAGGCTCCTAGCACTGGTGTACAGGCAATTAAAGTGTGTCTTCCATCCTTAGGCTTTGGTTCCTTGATTAATTTTGTTTTCAGCATCTTGATTCTGAGCTAAATGAGTGCTCATATCTTCTCTCTTTTTACCCTCTCCGTATGTTATTAGCTTATTGGTCTCCATACTATTCTAGCCAACCTGTCCCTGAGAAGATTGGTTCCCCTTCTACTGAGGTGCAGGGCATCTAAACTATACAGCCTCCTCTTCCCATAGCAGGTGCAGCAATGTTCCATAAAACCAAAACCCTACACCCTACACCACTTACCTAGCCAGCAGATTACTTCCAGAATCTTCTGCCTTCTGTCTTCCTTCACTAATGGGATAGGAAGGACCAGTGGGAAAATCATTTGGACATTCTTCTTCTTCTGCATGCTTCTGAGTTCCCTGAAGTCCACTATTATCTGTGAGGTATCCTGTGATGCAGTGTCATTAATGCTGATATGAACCATCACCAATGGCTCCTTGCCCATCGACTTAGCGAATCTTAGAATGAAGTCTAGTGCCTAGGCTCTTGGAAAACAGCACACAGTCCTCTTGTACCTTGCAGAATGTTTTTTTTTATTTTTCTGAGTATGGAATCCCCAGTGAGGATCAGCTGTCTTCCTTGAACAGGAGGAGTCTTTGTGGGCAAGCTTGCTTTTCTTAGAGTTTGGACCAAGCTACCATTCACAATTGTATCCCGTACATCTCTCCATTCCCCTAAACCAGTTGGCTCTTGAGAGGTATCTTCCATGGTTTACAGGTTGAGGACCTGGTATCACTTGGAAACTTTTAGTTGTGTGGAATTCCTCCTGGTCCTCTTCTTTCTTTCCACAGTCTTCCTATCCTCATCTGTCTCTAGTTGTGAGGAATGCTAATGCGTTCTCTTGATTCTGATGATTACAAACTCCTATCTCTCCAACTCCTTGATAGCCAGCTCCTTTCTTCCTTGAACCTGGGATACTGATGTTTCTCAAACCTGGCTGCCTAGACTCTCCTCAGCTTCTCCAATTCTCAGTAACATCTCTAGTTGCCCTTTCATACAGAGATTTTTCCTTCAGCCACCAACTTGCATGTTATGAACAGGAAATCTCTCCTTGTTTCAGGTAGAAAAGAAAACTTGGCACTTCTGTTGCAAGTCTATGTACCATGCTCCCCTTAAAGGATCATGGATCTGTGGTGGATCATTCAATTATAAGACAGTTACTTCCATCAGTCACTGCTGGCCCAACAAACTTTGGTTCAGCATGATCATAAAAAGCCCTAAGATTATAAATTCCCTGACATTTGTCTTTTAGGTCAGTAATGTAGAACAAATTCCTTCCTGTCTTTGAGCAGACAAAATTATCCAAACTCCTTCAAGTGAGGTAGCTAATTGAGCTGCTGAAACTATAATATCCTGTTCAGAGCACAATCTGAACATGACATTTTCTTGTGTGTTGGTGAGTCATCAATTAGGTATCACAGAAAGGGAGAAAGAGAACACTGTTCCCTCTATTTGATAGATTTCATCTCCTGATTCAACAAGGGCTGGCGTCTTCTCTGGTGTTCCAATTCATGCATTAATTCTCATCCCCAAATTGTTCATTGCACTTAAATTCTCCAGTCAGCTGTGAATAACCTCTTTTTTCATAGTACAGTCTCTCCCAAATTTTAAATTATTTTTTTCTTGATGAAATCTGTCCCTTTGTTTGCTCTTTTTGTCCTCTATAGTGTAGCAAAACAAACACAACCAAAATAAAATGAAAAACACTTAACTTCCATCAGAAAAGTGGGATTTTTTGTTTTTGCATTTCATCTTAGTATTAAATAAGTGAAATCTGTTCCCTGTATTTCAGTGTGAAATGCACAGCACCCCTTTGCATCAAAGAAATTAGGTTAAATCATTCACAGAACTATTTTGGTTCTGATATCTATCCATTTATGTGAAGAAACCGGAGTTTAAGAGCCTCTCAATGACAGCTGTCATGTTTATTTTCTTTCATCCCTGCAGATAGCATGAAAAAACTAAAGCTTATACTAATAGGGAGAATAAGTCATTGTATAGTCACCTAACTAGATGCTTGTCCTGAATTCTTTCATAAAATCCTGGTTCTGAAAGAAAGTCACTTTTGTCCATGATTATACCAAATATTAATAAGTCACATTTTCTAGTTCACCAGTTTCTTACAAACACTTATTTATAATGAATACAAATTTAACCAAATCTTATTTAATAATTTAATCTATTAGGAAAATGGAAGCTATGTCAAAGACCAAAAACCCACTGGCTATAATTAAAATGTTGTTGAAGGAAGATCAGCTATATCAACCCACTGACAAAAGCCAAATGTAAGATACAAGGCAGAAATTTGGAAAGAGTAAACTTTACGGATATTTTATTTCTTAAGTCTTTAAGATGTTATGAATTTGAAAAGTTTTTTCCCCCAAGGATGTTAATGAGGAGTTCTTTTAGTTCCTTTATATAGGGCCAGATTCTGATACCGTCATTCATGTTGAGATGTATCTAGCTCCTGGCATAGTCCCATTGAAATCCATGGGAGTACTCCAAGAAACTGGTACTTCTCAATGTGAGTAAAGGTATCAGAGCAATGCCCTTAGTTATTAATTTCTTATGATTTCTGAAATGTATCATCAACACAAACACAATGGGCACATGTACAAATAATACATCTCTGAAGTGATCATTTCACAAGTCCTAAAAACTGTCAAATGACTCAAAACCTCACAAAATATTTTCTGACATATACAAACACACACACACTTCCCCCACGCCCTTTAATCTTTGCCAGATGAAAAAAACTGTTTATATAACCAAGTTGGGCGGCCAAGACTAAATATGCTGTTACCCACATTCACAATGGCATGATTCGTACTTGTAGAAGAGAAACAAGTATTGTATTGATTCAGGTAAAACAAAAATTATTTTAAATGGAATGTATGATACATTTTTAAAATACAAAATGAACACTTTCTGTTTCATAAAATCCTGTCAGATTCATCATCATGGAATGGATGAACTCAGCTTCTAGGAACAGTATTCCAGAACACCTCCAACTCTTTCACACCTTCCTTTCAGCCCCCCACTGGACAAAAAGGGGGAGTTTGATACGGGATATAAATGTCAACTTAAAGTGACTAAGGACTACATTTTTATCTGGTGCCCTTATCTGCACACTAAAATTTTGCAGCTGAATCTGCTTTGTGCGTGAAAAAGACACACTATCAACTACACAGTGGATTACTGCATGATACATAGGTAGCTCGGCAAGAAACTGCCATATTTGTCAGCACAAAAGAATGATTTGCTTGTGCAAATAGATTCTCTTAAAATATTGCAGATATAAATTAAGGAAACATGCTGGAAATATGGACCTAAGGATTTTTAGTTCCTAACGAGATACTTAGGATTTGTTTCTGTATTTTTACATAGGCAGAACCCCAACTATGCTTTTAGGGACATGCAATCAGGCCTTTAGCGCTAGATTTCAGCGTGGGATACAAACTGGAAAAGCAAAATAGTTAAAAGTAACATGGGTGAGATCCTGGCCTCATTTAAGTAAATGGCAAAACTCCCCTTGACTTGAATGAGGCAAGGATGTGGGATGAAATCCGTCCTATAGGTCCTTCTACACCAAAGCATATTAGATGGTGTTAAAGTACGCCCCAATTAGATGACATTCATGTGTGTTACTATTTGCATTTCAATTAACTTTTCTTTGGCTTTGTACATTTCATTTTTGTTCCATTGCAAATACAAATAAGATACTATTTTGGCATTTAGAAAGCTTTGTGAAAGCAATACTTGACTTAAGGAATTTTGTACTGGGTCCAATTTTCTCTTTGCTTGCATGGGTGCAGCTCCTGTTTAAACAGAAGAGGGTTGATACCATAAAAGCAATCACAGTGACATTATAGGAGAGATCAAAAAGCTCTGAAGGAATTGATACTACCTGTTCTGTCAATAATCCATTCATTAAAGTTTGGCAAGTAGGCTTTGACACAATGGAATGTAAAGTAGCGATGAAGCTTTTATGGTTTATCAAACCAATGATCTATTCTGCTGCTAATGTAAGCTTATCAACCAAAAACATTCATTCCGTGTACTACAATCTCATTAGATTTTTTTTGTCCGTTTGTTTTTAATGTAAACTTTCTTACATTACGTACTGACTTTCACTTTTTTCAAAGCACTACAATAAAAACTATGCCACTAAAACACAAAGAGCTCAGTGGACATTTTTAAACTCAGGGCAGCACCATTCCAAAACTGAAAATCTATCTTAGCCTGACAGTCCCTGTTTGCTCTTTACAGGAATTTCAAAATAATACTATGTGCTACATGCTGCAGTTCGAACCCTCCCAATATCCTCACCACGTACCAGCCAGCAATAACAATAAAAATCACAGGTGTGCACAGCAACTGAAGGCCAGATCTACTATACTCGTTGTATATCATTGTAACTTCATTGACTTCAAAGGAGTTATGCCTAGATAATACTTAGTCCTGCCTTGAGTGCAGGGGACTGGACTAGAAGATTTCTTGAGGTCCCTTCCAGTCCTACAATTCTATGATTCTATGCCAACATACGCTAGCTGAGGATCTGGCTTAGAATAGGTTTGTTTGTCTCGCTGAACATTTAATGTTATCAAACAGCAGTTTTTCGAGATAGAAAGTTATTGTCTTGACTCGAAAAGCTGTGTTGTTGGGTTTTAGGTGGGTGCGTGTGTGTGTGAGAGAGAGAGAATGAGAGAAAATGGCCAATTGACAAAATCATTAAAGAAAAGCCCTATAGAATGTGATAAAAAACTATAACCTTTCTCTCTTTGACCAATTCTATATTATTGTTTTTATGATTTTTTGAGTGCCTACAATATTGCTTTGTGCTTTCCAAGCAAAATTTAATAGAGACTTTCCACTATAGAAGTCTGTAGTTTTTGTCAAAGAGCTATAGGAATGATCTTTTTCTCTGGGAAATTGTTTAGGTTTTTAGAATAATTTCTATAGAACCCTACTGGAGTAATCCCAATGAAATTCTATCTAATTTAGGCATGAGGAAAACTTGTGGTTTTCCCCAAATTTTGCCCATTTCCTTAAAAAACAAAGGCTATACTGACAGGTAGAAATGATGCCATTTAACCCTGGATAAAATTAACATCTTCTGGAAAAAGTGAAAATGGTTGTTTTGCAGATCTCTTGTTCTGTGGCACATTTTCAATTATAATGAGTGTGGTCTCAGCCTGAACTCAGCATTTCTTTTTATGGACCATATTCTCTTCTTGGACGTACATATACAGCCTCCCACTGAAGTCACTGGGATCCATTTGCACATGCCTCGGAGAGCACACAAGATCTATGGGGACACAGACCCAACAAAGATTTGGAATTCCTATGTAAAATCATTAGGGCCCTGCCCCCTCAGAATCCTTCTCACCAGGCCCTTCCCAATGAACCCCTTGTGCACCCTTGCACAATTCATCCACATTCATTCTCTTCCTCTCCTCCTTCCCACTACCCAATGGACTCTTTGATCTTCCTTTCCCAATTCCCATAGTCTCAAGTTCTCTAACTGCTGTTGGAGGCTGTTCCAGATCAGAGCCTGGATAATGGAAGTGACATGGCTAAATCCTTATTCATTCATTTGAAAATGTTGGGTTTACTAGTAGGGTCAAATGGGGTATTTTAAAGCTTCTGATGCCTTTGCATTTGTAAGGTATGCGGCCTTTTTCTGCAGTCATATTAGGAGAGCAGCAGCCATGAGCCAAGAAACAGAAAGTCACATCCTCACATTCCTTCTAAATTATATAAAAACCATGTAATATTGGGCTGTTAAGGAGGCGCCCCTCCTAATATCCCCACCATCACCAGATAAGCAAGGAATCTCTTAAGATATTTAAAGAAAACTTCGTTTGATAGCATTCTGTCTGGCAAGGAATCAATCATCAACAGTTTTGGGTGTGAAATCTCTACTTCTGTATTGTTTTGCTTTCATGGTCCCCACTTCTCTATTGTTTGTCTGGTTTTAGGATTGTTTCTGTCTGTTGCATAATTAATTTTACAAGATTTAAATCAAAGAAGGTGGTGGGGTCTGATTGGTTAAAGAATTGTTTCATAATGGGCTAAGATTGGTAACAAATACTGTTTTGTAGTACTTTAGTGTAAAATGATTGGTTGAGATACAACTAAGCAGGATTCAAGTTTCGCTATATAAACTGGAGTCCAAAAGGAAGTTCTTTGGAACCAACTGCAGGACACAACCCCAAGATCAGAGCTGCCAACACCCTGCCAACTATATCAGAAGCTGAAGTCCCTGGATGACCTGATCCTGACAGGCCAGCAGGAGAAGTTAATCTGCCTTATTGGGAGTGGTGAGCATTGTATGCTTTGCGTGTGTATTCTGTTTTGGTGATTGTTAATAAATAGAGGTTAAGGATAGTCTGTGTAAGGCTCTTCCACTGGAAAAAGGCCCCACAACCCACCGAAGAGTATGCCCTGAGCCCTAGGAACTGGATATGGGTGGGTACTTAAATTAACCAGATTATGCCCTGAGCCCTAGGAAGTGGGTAAGGGTAGGTGCCTTTCGCCCAAAGCCTTAGGAACTGGGAAAGGATGGGGATGCATAAATCCATCAGATTACGCCTTGAGACCTAGGAACTGGGTAAAGGTATGTGTCCTAGAGTGTGCAGGTAACAAACCTAGGAAATATTCATCAAGTCCTTGATCTTTTCACTCCCATTGAAGTCAGTGGGATTTGATTGCACTCAGCGCCTCACAGGAGTTCTCAACACCTTGCAGGATTGAGCCCTGATAGAATTGATCCAATAAATGGATTGCTAACGGAAACATTGCTCACCATGCTGCGGATTTAATTTTTTTAATGAATTTAATACTTGTGGAAATGTCAGGTTTACTACTCTGGAGACAGGGGTTTTCTGTTTATCTGCAGATCAGGTGCAATAAAGGCAGCATTAGAGGAACCGACAACATGAGTGTTATTTGTGACGTTGCTTTTTTGTATTGTTAACACTTTGACCACTAAGAACTAATTCTTTTAAACCAGGGTGTGGGCCGGGCCACCACTTCCCACAGCTCCCATTGGCCGGGAATGGTGAACTGGGAGCTGCGAATGGCCGTACCTGCGGACGCTCAGGTAAACAAAGTGTCTCGCAGCTCCCCAGGGCTTATCCTGAACAAGCTGCGAACCAAGTTTGGGAACCCCTGCTTTAAAACAAGCCAGGCACCTGATACGGTAACAGTTCACAGTCACTGCCAACCCGGTCTGGGTTGAACTAATCTCCTAGAAGTGAAAGGTTTTCATTTATAACCTGGCACATGTTGATAACATTAATCACTATTTCCAGAACAATCACCTCCATGGAAGTAAAGGGTATAGCTTTCACCCTAGGCTCCACCAGTCTGTGGAAACTTTATTGTTTCTTCTGCAATTTCTTTCAATCTGTTTTGCACATCTGCAGCACATAATCAACTTGTGAATGAGAATTTTCATTATGCAACTCTATCACTACACGTCCTCGGCATCAAGTGTATTTTTAAAAAAAATCCAAATATTTTCAGTGTTCTTAGTGAGATCATGTAGTAAAGATTTTGTTTATTAGTTTTGCGATCCCTGTAAAGTACAGCAGGATTACTTGCAAGAGTCTTAAAACCCTGAATCCTAATGAAGGCCAACTATACTTCATAAGAGAATTAAGACATCGAAAATTACCTTTTCAGAAGCAGATTTGCAAATATTTCTTGATGATTCCATTAAGAATTTCATAACACAGCATGTAAAATGAGCTATGAAATATTTACAAGGACACCCATTAATATATAATATTTACAAGAGAATTAATCCATGTCAAAGCACTTTATTACCTAAATCCAACACACTCAGTCAACCTCTCCTGTATTAATATTTCAAACACTGCCTTTGTCTGCAGTTACCATCATGCTATGATGAAGGCAGCGAAGTATATGCCAAACTACTCCATTAAAGAAGAAGCTAAAAATAATAGAATGCCTTTTTTCTGCATTTGTAACGTTCCTGAAGCAGGCTATATTGCTTGCAATGGCCTCCTTTAAGCTCCCACAGCTCCAATTTCCTCTTTTAACCTCCAATCAAGGAGGAAAAAGGTAATAGTAAATGGAAACCACTAAAAGCTGTGTATCATAATCTAGGTCCACATAGACCTATGGGAAAAGGAAGGAAAGGGGACCTTAAAAAAGGAAGCATGAACTCAGTGTTCCAGCCTTCGCTCCTGGAAGTCAAATTGTCTTTATCTAGCCAAGAAGAATCAAGCTTCCTGTTAACATACCAGGGTCAGTCCTTCCTCTGTAGTTCATATCTTGGGCTGGAACCATTGATTTATCTGAGCTATGCTTGGCACAAACCAGAGTAGGAGGGCAACAAGGTGGGTCTTGAGGGAATCCTATGGCTCCAGGCTGCTTTAACTTACACCTTCCATCCCATCACAAGAAGAAATTTTGACAGTTAGGGATTGCGAGGGCACAGAGAGAATCCTCAGGGAGCTGGATATGATTAGGGTCCAGGATGGGTGGCTTCATTCTTAGGGGGAACAGATTTCTTTTGTTTGGTCTCCTTTCAAGAAGCTCATTTATTGCAAGCAGCCAAAGAGCAGAAATAACTAGGAAGAATGGTGGTTTGTTGTCCCTCAAAAAGAATTGAATAAATGGTTGTAGGCATAAGCTGGTAGAGCTGCTCCACTGTTTGCTTGTGTAGGGAGATTTGAGAGCTAGACCTCAGATATCTTTCTAAATGATTAGCTGGTGAAAATGACAAACAAATCTGCTCTCATTTACACACACAAATCCAGAGCGATTCCACTGACCTAATCTGTGAACTCCTAGGATGAAATCCTGGCTCCATGGAAGTCTTTTTGTCATTGTTCTTTTGTTCTTCTGTCATTGACTTCAATGGGGCCAGAATTTCACACTAAATTCTTATTCTCATGCGCAGTCCTTAGTCATATAGGTAGTCTCGCTGACTTCACACTAGGAAATAAGTGACTTCAGTGGGACTATTCATGAGAAAAATGCTTGCACATGAGTAAGGGCTTAGGGATCAGGACATAAGTCCTTACAAGACTACCATTCAAAATACATCCATACTGATGTGTGCTGATTCAAACACTAGTGGATAGGAGAATAAGTTAGATAAAAAATACAATACATATTTTTAAAACATCATCATCTTCAAACAAAACCCCTGAACCTCCACAGTCTTTGAGGTTCTGAAGAATTCACAGAGGGGTTTATTCACTTCCAGTTTCTGGAAGGGACTACCTGTGAGTGACATGACACTGCATATAAGGCTATCCCTATGCTCCTCTCCACTCCCCATTTGCATGTGGAAACAGCTGTGGAAATCCCTTAGGAACACATTTTCTTGGGAGATTTCCAGCTGATTTTTGTAGATCCTTGAGGTTCATATAAGCATTGGTTAAGCACCTGGTTAGTCAAACGAAACCCCAAATTTGAAACTTCTGGGATTCCTCCATCTTCAACGAACCTTAAAAATGCATTGCTGATTAGCAGAAAAAACACTATAAAGTAATAAATCATAACTTCTGAAATAATCAATGTTTTTCAAAGCAACGACCTGTTCTTCACTGAAATAATACTATTCTTCTAAACGCAAAAGCCTAAATGCATCAGCCATGAATGATAAAGTAACAGCAATTACTGTATACAGATTCATTCCCTTTGTCGTTACACACTCCAAGATTGTCTTTGGGGGGCTTTAGCTTTACTTTGAGTTTTGTTTTGTTTTTTTAAATTCAGAACTATTAATCCTTAGCAGTGATTTGTAACTCAACTCCCACATCATGGCTCAGAGTCTAGACCTCGGTTCTATGTGTGATCTTTCATTAATAAAATTACAGATTCAGGATTATTTGATTAGACACAGGCATCTGTCACTTTAGTTTCTCAAAATACAGCACTTAAAGCATATCTGAAGACCTAAGTGCAAAGGAAGCAAAATATATCCCCGTGTGAATGCTTCAAGGTAACAATCAGAGTAATAGCTTTTGATTTTTGCTTGCAGTGGGTGCTGTTAGAAAGACAAGTAAAGCTGATGTATTTCACTCCTGTCAGATGTCAGTCCTTTGACGGTTTGTAAGCAATGCTAGACTGATCTGTGTAACTTTTAAGAGGGGAACAGTGGGGGAATCTTAGAATCTAGCAGACTTGTACTATTTCGAACCATCTATCTAATTAATCCACAATTTATCCATCATATCTAGGAACAGTTTGATTCACTGCAATCAGTAATGGCCTAAGAGTAATAGCATTTGAAAAGTAAAAACACAGAATCTACCAGTGATATTTACATGGAGCTATTCTGGTAGATAGTCTCTTTAAAGACCATTGCCACCTATGCTCTAACTGCACCTGGGGCTAGGCGGAGAGTTAGGGAGTTGCAATAGGCTCTTTAAAAAGAACAGGAGTACTTGTGGTGCCTTAGAGACTAACAATTTTATTAGAGCATAAGCTTTCGTGGGCTACAGCCCACTTCTTTGGATGCACAGAATGGAACATATAGTAAGAATTCTTACTATTGTTCCATTCTGTGCAGAGAAGATGGAAATTGCCATTCAAACTGTAAGAGGCTAATTAATTAAGATGAGCTATTATCAGCAGGGGAAAAAAACTTTTGTAGTGATAATCAAGATGTCCCATTTAGACAGTTGACAAGAAGGTGTGAGGATACTTAACATAGGGAACTAGATTCAATATGTGTAATGACCCAGCCACTCCCAGTCCCTTTCCTAGCTTCAGAGAACCTGACTTCAGCTTGTCGCCCAGGTTACTTTATTAGGCAGGTAACAGTTCTGTGCCCATGCTGGCGTGGCCCAGATGCAAGGGGTTAGGTACAGGTGATGCCACAATTCCAATTCATGTCACACACTACGCAGTTTATATACATCTTTCTTAGCTACTAACATCTATAAATCTTGCACATAAGGACCAATTGCTTTGCAGATTGCTTAAGCCACGCTTATCAGTTCAAGGTGTTCCTGACTACTTTGTTTTCTATAAACTTATTCACAATAGTTCATTTAGTTTGGCTTTGCCTCCATTAATTACTATAAACATATTCACACTAGTTAGTGGTTGCAGCTATTATTTGTTCAGATGTGTCTTATATAACTTGGGCCTGCTCATGTCAGCTAAGTTAGCCCTACAAAGTGTTATTCTTGTGTGTTTATTTACCTTGCCTGGGTCCGGTATTCCTCCTCCTACTGTTGTCTTATTTGAACACTGTGTAGCATTTATACAGTAATTGACCTAACCTTTTGTGACAGCTGAGGATACAAATCACAGTCCTCAAAAAATAACATCAGTTTTATTGATGAATCACGAGGTAACAACTTTAAAAAGGACAGCAGGGAAGGATTATGACCTCTGTCACTTGTGCAATTATTCAGAGACTAGTTTAACACTTTGCTCTTTGCCATTCAACTATTTACCCTCTCTACCTTTCTATTTAAAATGGTTTAGCCATATAAACATTGTAGGTATTAGATTTTTTTTGTGCCAGTAGGAAAAACGTATCTGGCACTGACATTCCCTGATATTAGTGCTATCATTTATAGCTCAGTGGTTTGAGCATTGGCCTGTTAAACCCAGGGTTGTGAGTTCAATCCTTGAGGGGGCCATTTAGGGATTTGGGGCAAAAATTGGGGATTGGTCCTGCTTTGTGCAGGGGGTTGGACTAGATGACCCCCTGAGGTCCCTTCCAATCCTGAGATTCTATGATTTAATGCTACTAAGGATGATTTTTCTGTCACTGATGATATAAATAATGAAAATAAATAAGCAATCGACAGAGAACTGGGCATAACTAAGGTGTTATCCTGTGCTCATTGAAGTCAACAACAAGTGACCCATTGACTTCAAAGGTATGGGGCAGGTTTGAATCTGATACATAATGTTTAAAAATCATGGGCAAGGAATATTGTCACAACCCAGTGGCCCCCCTCCCTCAGGGAGTCTCCAGGGAAGGCAGATCAGCATTGTATGTGGCTAACACTATTGCAAGCATCACAAAGCATTTTGGGGAGGGTCAAAGGTGTGTGAGTGGAAGTTTCCTTTGCAGAATACGAGAGGCCGGGGGATGGGGGGGAAGGAGAAAGAAGAAGAGCAGAGAATGGGTTTACTCAACACTTCAGCTAGCTCTGTGTGAAGATAAGACGCTGGCCCCGGTCCAAGGTCATGGGCTCAACAAGAAATCAGCAGCTGCCCAGCCGTGAGAAGAGAAGAACGAAGTGGAGCAAAGCTGCAAAGATAACAGCAAGAACAGTGAGAGCAAATGAGACGGCGACAGCGAAGGCCAATAGAAGGAAAAACAAAGTCTCCAGAGCCGAGATGTTTTGGGAAACCGAGGAGGCCACAGCAAGCCGGTTTGGACTGGCACAAAGAGCACCAGAAGCAGAGGTCCCTGAGTGGAATACCCCTCCTCCCCCGCCAGGAACCCAGGACTTAAAACCCTCCTGAGAGCTAGGGCAACTCGGAGATCAACAGCGGATCCTTGGATGACCTGGGCCCAGGACACCACTCCCGTCCACCCTTCCCCACCCCCTTCTTCTGACGTTACACCCATGCCTGGCCAGTTTTGGGTAGTGCGTGTGTGAGTATGAAAGTGGGTTAGGGCTTGGGGTGCTAATGCTTTCTTTCTTCCCTTGAGTGACGTGGGAGCCTTCCCAGGACTCTCTGCTGTTATATTATTATTTTATTAATAAAGCTTTAAAACTTAGATACTTGGTGCGTTACATCATCTCCTCCCTTAACGATCCTGTGGCATCAGCCTGATCACCTGATGCCGCAGACAAATTGGTAACTTAAATCTGTCACAATATGGTGGAAAAGAGCAATCCTGGATTCTTTCGTAAACTATGACAGGTAAATTCTCCTCTCCACTCTGTATGGAAAATTTTCCTTCAAAGATATCCTGTTCTCTACATGACAGCAAATCAGGGAAGGGAAGTTATCTCAAAATATTTCAAAGTGGATGTTCCATAATAAAAGAACAGTGGATTAGTGGCTTAACAGATCCATCAAATTTAGAAAGCATTCCTTATGATTAGGGCCAAATTTTCAGTCTTGGGTTTTATTCTCCCACAAAAATACACCAGTATCTGAATGTGTGGTCAGCGTCCACATATGTGTATGGAGAGTGGATACTCATGTAGCATTTTCACTTGCAAGAATGGACTTTACAGTTGACTACATGTACATAATTTACTTGCACTTAATTTCATAGAATCATAGACTTTAAGGTCAGAAGGGACCATTATGATTGTCTAGTCTGACCTCCTGCTCAATGCAGGCCACAGAATCTCATCCACCCACTCCTGTAACAAACCCCTAACCTATGTCTGAGCTATTGAAATCCTCAAATCATGGTTCAAAGATGTGAGGGTGCAGAGAATCCTCCAGCAAGTGACCCGTGCCCCACGCTGCAGAGGAAGGCAAAACCCCCCCAGGGCCTCTGCCAATCTGCCCTGGAGGAAAATTCCTTCCCGACCCCAAATATGGTGATCAGCTAAACCCTGAGCATGTGGGCAAGACTCACCAGCCAGACACCCAGGAAAGAATTATCTGTAGTAACTCAGATCCCACCCCATCTAACATCCCATCTCAGGCCATTGGGCATATCTACCGCTAATAGTTGAAGACCAATGAATTGCCAAATTTAGGCTATCCCATCATATCATCCCTCCATAAACATATCAAGCTTAGTCTTGAAGCCAGATATGTCTTTTGCCCCCTCTGCTTCCCTTGGAAGGCTATTCCAGAACTTAACTTCTCTGATGGTTAGATATATGATCTAGGCGCAGTTCAACAACATGCAATGCAATATTTCCTTCCCTCCCTCAATCCTCAGATGGATTACCATAGTTTCCTTCTAAAGAAGTAGTAAATCTCTCAAATCTCTCAAAAGACTTGCTGACAATATTTTATTTTCTCAGCATACTTGGAATTGTGACTCCTGATACACTGATTTCAGCTCGTATTGATTGCTTAATGTTGTATGTCATACTTATAACTTTCTCTGGATGAAGGAGTATAATCTCTTTGTTTCTTCTTTCATTTCTTTTGCTGTTGACTTGAAATGTTTTTCACATTAAGATCTTTTCCGTTTCCCTTTGCAAACATCCATCCAGCTTTTGAGAAACTGCTGGTACAGCAGTTTGGGCTCAGTTTTGATGTCCTTTCCAGTTACTCTTTTGGAATTTCTAGAAACGTGAAGTGTAACAATCAAGAAACAGGGTCAACCCATGGTTAGCAAACCTGCAGGCAGCAGTGGAACAGCAAATGGCTGCATTGATTCCAGACCACCTATCCTTTATAGAAATGATATCCCTAGACCCTGCATAAGTACATCTACACTGCATTTTAAAACCCATGGCAGTGAATCTCAAACACTGGGGCTATAGACTTGGGCTCACAGGGCTTGTGCTGAGGAACTAAAAAAAAATCAGAGTAGATATTGCAGCTCACCTGGATCTCAAGCTCTGAAGCCCACCTTTCCCTTGGGCTTCAGAGCCCAAGCTGTAACACTGCTGTTTTTTAGCACCATAGCGCCTGATTCTGAAGACCTGGGTTCTGAGACTCACTGCTGAGAGTTTTAACATATCCCATGTCAGGAACAGCGGAGGGAAAAAAGATCAGTGACTAAGGCCTATGCTCCCTGACCCAGCGATGAATTATGCATGGCTTTTGTACATATTATTAATACTCATGGTCAGAACACATTCTTGGGGACTGTCTATGGGGCTGTTATTAGCTGGAATACAGGAATATATTAAGGGTCAGTATGCGTAATGGGTACACAGCCCAGAGTAAGGGGCCACATACTCCCGAGGATGCTTCAGGAGGAACTGTGGCTGAGGGCCTTTCATCCCATGAGGACATTGTTCATCTGTTTGATTGGTACAACATGCTACCTTCTCCTCAGCTAATCAGCTCTTCAGGTTGGTGCAAAGTGCGGTCACGGACATGTTCTTATCTTCTCCCCACTCACTTTGAAGTACCCTGAGCTCAAGGAGCCAGACCCTGCACTGACCGAACAGAAACTAAGATATGTTTATGCCTGGCCTATGCACAGGATGCTTAAAGAAAGGGACCTGTCACTGTTCCCCTACCTTCGCACCTGCACGAAGACCAGAAACCATGGAACATAAACGGTGCCTTTTGCCACCATTGCATTTTGCCAGCCCTGTCAGAACTCATTGCATACATTTTAATAGAAGTTCTGCTATCTAATATACAATCACCCCCTCAAGTTTTCCATCTAAAACTCCATTCAAAATGCTCATGCATAAATACTCATGAACTGATCTCTCAAAATGTGGTCAAGTTCCATGTGTTCATCAAAAGAAAAATCTTTTCTTTGTTTCTACATGAGCCAAAACAAAACATAAAACCCTTTATAAAATGTTTTATGAAGTTCTGTAATAAGATTTTTCAAGAGGTGGAGGAGTTATAGAAAAGCTCTCTAATCTTTGAAGGGTTTGGGTTACATCATTATTCTGAATGTTTCCTGTTGCATATTTTAGCTCTGAAAGAAAATAATACTTGCCTTTTTAACAGATTGTAAGCTTTTACAGGAGTAAAGTTTTTGATGTACTTCTCAACAATGAAATGTCTTTTTGGCAAGAGAATTACTATTCTCCTGAAATGTGTGTATATATATATATATATATATATAATGATAAATACTCCCAAGACTTCTGGAACAATGAAACAGCAAGAGCTTCTTTGAATCTTATTATATCACAATTCACTCACTCAGAAAGAGGTGAATCAACAATTTCATTTCAACTGTGTTTTTCTCTCAAAGCTTTCATTATAACATAGTTCTCTCCTTTTCTGTGTCGATTACCTAGCACAAGTCAGAGGAGCCTATACACTGCCTGCAGCATAAAATAAGCAGCATTTCATGCCAAGAGGATTATTTATACCACACTCATCACTTTAGTAACTTCTTATGCTACTACAAATTTATACTATCGCGTCTGAAGGTTTGGTTTAGAAGAATGACACCCTCCTTGTAATACAGTACACATTCGTATTTAACAATAAGTTTTAGTGCTAAAAATAGATAAAATTTAAATATGTAGTTTCCAAATAATGTAACATCCTTCAAAACTTATGAGATAATGCAAATCATGATAATGTTCTTTGTTAGGCTGCTCAGGAGAGAGAGAGAGAGAGAGAGAGAGAGAATAGAAAATACATGTTAACTTTTAATTAAAGATATGATGCATATGGCTACATTTAAGGATAAAAAACTGATAGTTTTGCCCCAAAACACAATTAGATAATACTCTATTATTAATTGCTTCCCTGTCTGCTCATCTGTATTTGATCCTTTTACTGAATTCCTCAGTATTTGTTTTTCTCTTGATTCTGTGTCTGTTCACAGTGGTCCTTTGAAGTCGTGTGGGTGTTGTCTATTTGTCAGTAAGCTTTATGAACTAAATTTGCCCCTGTTGTAACTCCAATGGAGTAAAATTCAATTCAGTTCCTCTGGAGACAATGGAATTAAATCTGAGATTAAGTTTGTGCCACATTTTGAGCGAACTACATGTTTAAAATAAAACATGTTAATTCTCCTTGTTCTCGGCTTTAGCTAAACCTTCAGAATCTTGAAACAAAACCCAAGATAGCACCATTGTGAAAAAACATCAGCTGCAACTGCAACTCTACAGTTGTCATCTCAGGTCACTGATTTAATGTAAAATTTACTTGTAACTTAGAGTTTTCAAATTGGCATTTAAATATCTAAAGTGACCCAGAGTCTATTCCCACAGTTGGTTGCAAGGAACGCGGTAGTAAATGAAGGCATCTATGAAAGGACATGTAAAAAACCAGCAGTGGATATATACACATTTTATTCTGTTCTATGTCTCCTGGTTTCTTAATAAGATACATAAATAAATAAATTGCTTTTCTGTAGTTTTCAGGGCCCTATTTAGAGTAACTATGGTTCCTAAATCTGCCAGAGTTCAAATCTGTGCTGGTGGGATCCTTTACGGATGGATGTCACATTAAAGGGAAAAGTAAATATGTCAATGTAGAGTAACTCTATCAGAGTGAGCGAGTTACTTGGGAATTACACTGGTGTATTTGAAAGAAGAATCTGGCTCAAGGAGTACGGACTTAAAAGTGGAAGGAGAGGGGAAACCAAGAAGGCTATGAGGACCATGGCTGAAATGGATGGAGAAGAATCTGATATGCATATTAGAGATGGCCCAAGGTAAAACTCTGGAACTGAACATCTATGAAGTCAGGAAAAGTTTGGATCTTGATAATTTGGACGTATAAATATTCATTACATAGGGATTTGTTCTTTCATACTTTCTTCAGACCTCTTCTTCCTGCCATATTTTAACAGGAACAAATACACATATTGCTAAACATTCTGGATGTGCTGCACTTCTACTCATTCTGTGAATGAATCTGCCTCACATTTTTGGAACAATAGAAAGATGCCCTTATAAATACTTCATAAAAGTTTTCTTCCCAACAGACAAGCATTTGTTTTTAAGCATGGTCTATTGATATTTTTCCTTCACAAGAACCACATAAGGCAGTTTCCGTGGCTGTAAAGCATAGTGATAGCTTGCGGAAAGACTGGTTCTTTTCACTTGCCTCGTCACTCTCCTATTATAATGCTTAACTAAATTAGCAGTCATGTCATTTTGTAATGGGGGAAATAAAACACATTTGGAACTTTAAAAGGGCTTCCCAGTGATTGTCCAGAAAACAGTTGAGCAATCTGTACTTAATTGAATGTATGGAATTTGCTCCAGATTGCAATCAGTGCATTATTGTCATTATCCTAGAACATTATTCTGCTCAGGAATGCACTAAACCATCCATAACCTCTTGGCATTCCCTATGCCAGAAATATACCTACATTTATGCCAAGTGGCTGGTGCAGAGCATGAGGAATTATTATATTTAATTGTTGCTCAGCCTGTGCTATTACTAGCCATAGTAACTATATTGAATTGTATAACTGATGTAAAATAACTTGTTTCCATCATTTTTGTTAAAGTATTATCCTTCCTCATCTACTTTCAATTAATCACTGCCAACTTCCTGGACAAGAAGAAAAAATGATTGACTATTATCTACATTCATATATAGTGATAATGCTGCTATCAATCATCTAACAGTGTGGCCTCTAACTTTTACAGTGACATAGATATCAAAGTCTTTGGCATAGCTATTACAAATGCCCATGTCTCAGAGAGCGTGCTTTGTGGATTAATTGAAATACATAGCTCTTTAAATACTTGTGTGCTAATCTATTTAAGGGATTGAACTACAAGGGCAGGATCCCCAGATCCAATTGTATATCTTGAGATCAGTGAAGTTGGACCTGCTTGCCAATCTATTATATAATTTCAAAAGGCCATGAAGCATGAATGGTGACCGTCCAAGTATCATAGCATCATAGAAATGTAGTTTACTATAGGATTGGCTACCAGCGATGGCTACCAGCATTATCTTTGGTGTTAGATCTAAGGTACAAATTGACCTGCTGTAAATGACTAGTCTCTTGGGATTGGGACCAATTTGAATGTTTTGTGATTTTTGGCGTAAGTGACCACTTATCACTTACCATTTATACCTGAGTGTCAAGATAGACTGGAGAGCCCAAGAGAACTGTCTGTGATTTCATGGTAAGACTGTTACAGTGATCCAGGAATTCACATTTGTTACTGGGTTGATGAAATAGATGCTATTACTCATCTAAATTTAAACCTTCTGACCTCCTTGGGCATGACCTTTTGTTCACCCCTTTTCCTCAATAGGACACTCCTGGGGCTCTCTCGCTCGAAGCCCAGATGCTGCCCTATAATTAGTACACACCCCATCACAGTGCCCAACATGGGTGGCGGGTATAATAGGCCAGGGGAGGGTAAGCCTCCCCTAACTCAGGCTGTGGCCCCACCCACGCTCGGTCTCGAGAGCGGGGCTCCCGCTCTCCCCTGAAGCTGGCAGGGGCTCATCTTAGGCTGGCTCTTGGGCCAGCCAGTGGCCCAGGGTGGCTCAGGAGGCCTAGGGTTGGGGCAGTCTGGCCAGAACTCCTCTGGCCACGATGTGTACATGTGTGGTGGGGGGGGAAGAGGGCTTGGGGCTCTGGCCGGCGAGGAAAGGGGAAGGATTGGGCTAGGGGCAGGGCCTCAGGAAGAAGTGGTGGGGCCAGGGACTAGCCTCCATGAAGGGATGGTTCACCCACCGCCCATGGTGCCCAACCCCCACTGACTTTCAATGAAAATTGGGAGCCAAACTCCCTTACACTCCTTTGAAAATCCCAGAGTTAAATTAAGGAGCTATGCACGGTGTTCATTCAGAGCGTACTCCTAAGATAGCAACAAGTGTGCATGGTCTGTGCATTTTGATAAACGCTCTGAATAGACTGCATTTTTATTCATCCTCCTTATTACCAATCTCCTTTCGGCACTACAGTAAAGTCAGCCTTCTATTAGCAGTACACTGTAAGAATAGTTATGTGAGACTCTCCCTGAGCAGGCTCGCTGCACCCAGCCCACCCCATATTCAGCACAAATGCACCAATGCACAGACCTTCTGTGGCTTTAGCGTGGGTTGGAGAATGTCGCACTAGATAACTATTTTTCAACAATTTGACTGTTCTTTTCTAATTTCAACTTTTCCCCTTATCCTAGGTCCACTAGACACTGTTATTCCTGAGTATATTTCACTTGCATTTTAACATTACTTCTTACAGCAAAAATTATCCCGACTGCAGTGATAGAATTTCTGCCTGTCAAGATCTCTATTATTATGATTTTATCGGAGGTCAACTGCACTTGATATGTTAAACCTGGTAATAGGTTTTTTCCTAGCTACAGAATCTCACACTGCTCTTGTAATTCATTTCTCAAAAATTTAGACCATCCTGACAATTTCCTACTAACATCGCACTGAGCTTTTCTAATGATATCCCCCACAGAATACTTCATTACCTACTTCTATGTAAAGCAGGCCATGATTCATTTGGGCCCTAATTCAACAAAGCAGTAGGCATGTGCGTAATTTTAAACAGATGCTTAAATCCCATTGACTTCAATGGGATTAAAATATGTGCTTAAAATTAAGCACGCACTTAAGTGCTTTGCAGAATCAGTGCCTTGTATGTTAATATAATCTCCATATGGTAATACAAGTAGGCTAATTAACACTTTCAAATACACTATACAGTCTACTAGTAAATTGGATAAATCCATATAAAATGATTATATGGTTCCTTTTGGCTGTGTAGCAAAACAACAATTCTTACAACTTTACACCTGAATCCACAGCAGAGGGATTCAGTTGGGATTCATCTTGACTTTACTCTCATTGGGAACAATGGGAGGTGGTAGCTATTTTGAAAGATAGCATCCCTGTTAAGGGCAGCCTGTAGTCTCATTCCCACTGAAAACAATAGGAGGTAGGAGCAATTTTGAAAAAGGGTCGTACTTCATAGACTTCTCCGTAGAAGAACCCTGGTCACCCTTCCTCAAAGAAGAAACTTTAAACTGTGAAGAATCTAATGACAAAAGTTGTAACCCTTAAAAACAACCTTCAAATGTAGCAAATGAGATTTCAGTGAATTTTAACTATTTGGAAGTTTTTAAAGATCTGTGTTATTCTATTATTAAGATCATTCAAGGCAAAATATTTTTTAAATGACTGATACTTTAAAAATCTTAACTCAAACTAACATTTTGTTTGAGAATTCTGTACTCAAAAAGTAAGCACTGTAACTCTGAGGAGGATATGTTGGATCCTCGTCCATAGCAAAAAGACTGAATCTCCAATTTAAGTGAAAAACGTAACTCAGCCTTAGATATGGAATCATGACTGATGCTGCATTATATCTATTATCAAAATTCTATACGGGGAATTAATAATCCTTGTGTCCTTGGTCACATAATGCATTTAGCTACTCTGATGAAACTGAAGGTGAGTTTTCCCTACATGTCTTAGTGGTGCAGAATTCTGCAAAATATGACAAGAAAACTAATTTGTTATGAAGTACAGGTCCTTGCTTTAAATTATTTGATTAGCACCGAACAGAAAGTATTGATAGATGTCTTTGTTTTAAATACGCTAGCTTTGTCTATGGTTCTGAATGTTACCTATTTATATCTGGGAAGACTTTAATGAACATATATAGTTAGTTGAAAAAATAAACATTTTTTCATGTAATAAAAAAACACTTTAAAACCTTTTTTATATTCTACCAAAGTTCAAAATTACTGTAGTTTGGGTTGCATCTTAGCTACTTAAGATTTCATTTCAAGAGCTCAAATAACAAAAGAAAGCAGTTCTTTCTTATACCATTTCTAACTTTGCCAGGTGTTCTTCCTTCATCAAATTGTTAAAAAAGCACATAGAACATATGTTTCCCATTGTTTGCTGCATAATCTGATGATATAGACATTCAGCATGACTACATTCTTAGTGGAAATGAGGCAATATGAAATATTCATAAGCTAAACTGTTTGTGATTATTAAATAAATCTGAATCTTGTGGGTTATTTGGACTGTTATCTGCTAGGTATAAAAAAGCTGAATTGAGCACTGGCCACATGGCTGATTCCAAGATATGGGCATATGACTCAGTTTAATAAAGGTACAGAAAATCATGCATAACGATAAGAAAATGTCACCACCTTCCGCTCCAACTGAAAGTACATTTTTTTGACCTTGCCTTCTCTAAGATAAATACACAGCCAGATGTATATTTAAAAGCACAGACAATAACCCTACCAAAACAAGACACTCCCCTACATATGCTTCTTTCCCAGGGAGCGAATGAGAACCAAACAACATGTAACAGATGTGTAATACACTATTGGTAAGTGTTTGGATACTATGATGATGAGCATGAGATTCTATGTGGAATGGAATGTCCAAAACAAGGTGCAGAATAAAATAGATCAAAACTCCAAATGAAGAATTTCACGCCACTGTCCAATAACTTCAAAACATTTAACGAGGCCTTAAAATACACCAGTGATAAGTAGCATTTCATAATCATCAATCTGAGAAGGGGATTGTGATGGGTTGTACGCCTGGGGTGCAACCTGGAACTGGAGTACCACTCAGCCCTCTGACTCATCAGCCTGGGTTCCCTCTCTCACTGTGCTGCTGTGACAAGCGCAGACTTCTCCCAGTCCTACACTCCCACCAGCATTCACACAGGCAGGGACACACTCAGCTCCAGTTACATGCAGGCTCTGGCCAGCTACTGCATGAACTAACAATAGAGAGGCTACAGCCAAAATACCCCCAGCTCCCCAGCCTAGGATCCCAGAACTGTACCGTCCTGCCTTGGTCAAAAACCCGACCAGTATGAATTTACTACCCAGTTCACCCCTTCCTCAACGCACACCAGCCCTTGTTAACTGAGCTGAGATTTTCCCAGACACTTCACCGCTGGTTAAGATAAAACATAAAACCAGTTTATTAACTACAGAAAGATAGATTTTAAGTGATTATAAGTGATAGCAAATTGATCAAAGCAGATTACCTAGGAAATTAAACAAAAATGCAAACTAAGCCTAATATACTAGATAGAATCAGCAATATCTCACTCTGACCGGTGATACAAGCAGTCCCACCAAGTTCCCATACACAGGCTAGAAATCCCTTTAGCCTGGGACCAGCACTTCCCCCAGTTCAGTCTGCTACTCTGAAACCTGGAGTTTATTGACTTGTCCAAGGTCAAACAATAAGCCATTGCAGAGTAAGGAAGAATGCAGATCTCAGAACATCCAGACTCTTGCTCTAAACATTAGACCACACTGACTAAGGATCCTATTATCATTTTTTTAATATGAAGTATAACTATGGTTTTGGGAGACTGGTGTGGACTGATGCATGCTGTTAGATCCTTTAATTTTAAGAATTTTTAATTGGTAATTAAATATTTTCAAAGATTTTTTTGTATATATATTATTCCTTTGGGTTTAGCTAGGCTGTAGAATTTTTTCTGCGCTGTCATGATACCTCTTCTGAAGTACTGTGGCATCTGGCAAATATCCTCCATCTAAGCTCTGAAGGCCCCAGCTATTGTGGGAGAGCAGGAAGCCACAAATCCACTTCAGAGGACAAATTGAGCCATCAGAGCATGCCAGGAATTGCATGGAGGCAAGATAGGAGGGAAATGTCAACATTGCTACCTCCTCTCAGGTGACGGATTAACTATGCTGATGGATAGTGTAGTGGTGTCTTCACTAAAGCACTATGGGGACACAGCTGCACCAGTGCAGCTACACAGCTATTGTGAAGACAAGTCCTTACAGATTGTAGTAATAAGCCATAAATCCAGTGTTTCTGTTCAGTCTATGATTTTTAGTGTCTAGCAAAGTAACGAATTTAAGCTCCCAGGCTTGTCTTTTGAAAATGTTGTGCAGTTTTCCTTTGAGGATGAGGTCAGATATAGAGTGATCAGTTTGTGAAAAGTGTTTACCTGCAGGAGATAGAGTGATTTTGTCTTGTACCATTTTCCTGTGCGAGTTCTGTGTTCAGTCACTTTCACCAGTAAAAGTAGCATTCACACCTATGGAAATTGAGACCCAATGTTTTGGTTTGGAAGCACCAGCTTTACATTCACATCACACTGGTGTTAATGAATGCCCATGTACCCTAGAATGCAATCCCATGCACAGAAAATGGGTGGAGAACAATTTCTATGCTTTACCCCAGTGGAGAAGTTTAACCATGTCACTGCCTACCTTGGTATGAGTATAAATCTTTTTCTTCCTTTGTCACAGACTGATTAAAGAAAACACTTCTTCTTGATTGCTTTGATTTTAAATTTGTGGTTTGCATATATCTTTTGTGATAGCTAGGGTACTTTTAGTGACTAATTTTTCATAGTTCTGATAAATCAAAGGGGCTGGTGGCTTACAAATGTCCCTGTGGGGACAGAAAATCTCCTCATGGTCCTTCCGTCACATCTCTCTTTTCTGTGTTAAGCATAGATCTTCCCTCTGACAGGTGCGTTGGCTGAACAGAATACTCAGCAGTAATTACCTCTGAAATACCAAGCTCCACACTGTTCCAGCACCTTGGAGGGATACTGCTGAGTGCCCACGTTAACTCACTTCTCAGAAAGAAACATCTGTTTTTGGTATTTTAAAAGTGTTAGTGCAACTCTATGGGCAATCTAGTGTATGCAAGTATCAGTCTCTCTCTCTCTCTCTGATTTTCTGTGGCTTGCTATTTGTCTTTCCTTTCTGTGAACTGCTTTTGTTTTTTCCTCTTTCCTCCAGGTATATCTTTGATTTCAATTTGTGACATATTACTTTTGCCTCCCTCTCAGTTCCAAGGTTCTTTCCCCATTTCTACCTCTGGACACTGATGTTTGTCTGCAAGAAAAGAAAGAAAATTCCATTTTGGAATGAGATCCATTAGGAAATTCTTGCCACACAGAAGCTTTTTGTGGTGGAATGGATACTCCTCACTTGCCAAACTCTCCTTTTGCTAATTAAAAAATCAACAAGTGTTTCACTTTTCTTGACATCAGCAAAAAACCTTAGTCATGTCCTGACTTTCCCATGGGTGTGAATATGTTTATACACTACTTTGGATGCTGCAGAGAGCACAAGTAAAATCCAGACAGAAGACATAGGCGGCCGGCAGCAGAAAGGGCTATTTAACACTCATTCTTTTTGAGTGACACTTTTTCACTGGCAAAAGTTAATATAAAGTTATTTCAAAGCAACAACAGTAATTAGCAACAACAATATCTGGACAGGTTTTCAAAAGAGCACAGCACTCACCAATTCCCATGTACATCTCAATTCTGCATTGTAAAGTGCATAGACAGAGTGATGTACTCGCATGCTCCCCCGTGCAGGATTGGGGCCTCAGGTAATTAAGTAGGTGTCCTTTCAAAAGTTCCCAGTACCCCCAGTTCCCATGGTTTTCAGTGTGAAGGATTCTCTATTGTATTCAATGGGAGCTGTTGAAAATCTGGCCACTGCATGTAAAAGCCTAAATGGGAGCAGAAAAATCCCATCTGTGGCTTGCTTTTTACATCTTTACGATACTCAGGAAATTAGCAATGCATGCAAGCCACAAAGTTCAGCATCAGAGTGTTCAGATATGCTGTAATTAACAAGCAACAATTGATCAAGTAACCAGTTAATGATCGTGAAACCTGCCTCAAGAAACTATGCATGTGAGCAACAAAAATGAATTTCTTAACATGTCATATTTAAATAAAGGTGGAACAGAACTGTATTTATAAAATAAATTCAGCCACTTGATCAAATGGTGCATATCCAAGGCAAACCAGTGACATCATATCTGACAACATCAGGCTTGAATTTGGCTCTTCTTTGGGGTGGCGGAGAAGTACATTTCTTCAGACAAAAGATTGCCTAAGAAGAATGGTAACTAGATGCTACACTGTAACTAAAGCTGGGATTTTATTAATGTTACTTTTTTGAATCAGAAAATGCAAATTAGTCAAACAGAGACTTTTTGTGGAAATAGAACTCATTTTGACAAAAGTGTCACTGGGAAGGTTTCTCTTGGCCAGGATACAATTTCTGGTCAAGACCAAAGAACTATGTACTCCTTTATCAGACAGAGCAGGGACTTGAACTGGGCTCTCCCACAGCCTAGATAAGTGCCCAAATCCCTAGCTTACTGGCTATTGTGGGGCGGGGTGGGGGTGGGGGGGAAGGAAAGGGAAGGTGACTTTCTTTCTCTCTGTCTCTCTCTCTCTCTCTCTCTCATATTTTTTTTAAACAAAAAGCATTCAAAAGGTCCCATTTCATTCCACATAAGAAAGAAAAAAATTTTGGAACTTCAGAATTTTTCATTAAACAGAATTTTGGTTTTCTAGCCAGCCCTAACTGTAACCAATATTAAAGGTATTAATATAAGAAGGGGGGAGGCCAATGATGTAACAGTCATACATCAAAATACAGCATATAAGAATATTTCCAAAATCTAATATAACCCTTTACTATCCACTTCATACATGAAAGGGTTGGCTTATATACTTTAACTCATATTAACAAAAACCAGTGGGGGGAAATCAACATTGATAGTGATTTTATTTTGGTAGATTTTGAGGTTGGCAGACGTCGTTTTTCAAACTAGAGGGTAAGACATTTGTCCCCTTCAAGCAAGAGCACTCACAGTGATTAACCCTTTCACAACCAATTTAGAACTGAAAGTAGGAGACATATTTAAGTTTGATATCTTTGGGTTTTGCACTGACTCCATCCAAAATAAACATAGTTCAGCCCATGTGCATTCAGAATATTCTCTTGAAAATGTATCCCAGATGCAAAAAAAGTATTGTGAACCTCAGCAAACCTGTCCTGCTTGTTGGGGTATGATACACCCTGATCCACTTCAGCAACTTGTTGACATTTTTTGCACTTGCTTGTTATATGCTGTTTTCAAGCAAGGAATTTCAGACTTGAAAAAATGTGTGTTAAACTAAGGCTAAGAGTTGGTTGGACTGCATTGCAAGAAAGCAATTTAGAGTTAATACAGAAACCTCATCTTTAATTCTCCCTGCCATTCTTTTGTTGTGAAAGATGCATGTCTCTATAGATATGGAAGAGCCAGGGGATGTTTCTGTGACTCTATTGTGAAGGGAAACAAAGGATATGACTCTGGTTCACTCTCTGAGCATCTTGCAGGGTAGATGTTGGTGCCAATGGCTTAATCTTTCTTTCTGTGCTGCGGAATTTTGGTAATTCCTACTGAAATTGCTGGGAAATACAATATTGAAGTCCTGCATGTCAGATATCACCACTAATGATCCATCTGCAGAATATGTTTCTCGCTTCATTTAAGGTTAATTTGAAGAGGAGGGAGATTCATTAGGGAGAGTCTACAGGACAGTGACATTAATTAGCTTTGCCTCTGACTTGTGAGGTTGGCAGAGTTGGGAAGCTCTCTGTCCAAATGGGAATTCCTGAGTTCTTTACAGGTTTGCACTTTTAATTTCATTATGGAGAGGGTGCAGAGGGTCAGCACCAGAGTCTATTAGGTTTAAAGTCATTTATGCCTGCTTAGAGTAGGGCAAGGTGTACTGCTTCCAGAAGCAACACGTACTATAAGTTTAAACAGATGCAGCTCGCTCTTCCTTGAGCACAAGACTCCTGCTACCAGCAAGTGAACAGGTATGCCCATATTCCCACCCTGCCCAGCTATGTCCATTTTTGGGTGTACAGAAGCACCAACAATGCTAGCAGCCCCTCCATTTGCTGCACTGGAGAAAGCAAAGAATTCCTTTCCATTCTGTCCCGCTTGTAGTGCTCTTGCTCAAGAACAACAATGGTTTGGTTCTATGTCTCCCATTATCAAGCAGCGTGTTTTGTTGGCATCCTCAGCAATGCAGCATTGTTTTGTGTGTCACACTTTTTCTGAGTCTGTTGACCTCTCACTGCTGAGTCTTTGTTAGGCTGCCTTATCAGAGAAAGAAAGAAGCCAGGCAAATAAAAGCTGCTGGGAAATAGAGTGCAAAATATTAGTCATTTCTTTCAACAAAATATGTACTACTCCTGAAACAAGGAATCACCACATAGTAAATCAACCAGGGATTGGCAGATGAAGCCTTGTTTCGTAGCAAGTATACATGAAAAGTTAATAGCTTGAAAGAAATGACTGAGCTAAGCAGAAGTTTCAGCAAAACTCAATCAAATGGAGGATTTCCCAGCCCATGTTTTATTCTTCTGTGACAGGTGAAACTGTAGAAACTCTACCCGTTTGTTTTTTTTTCTCCATGACTCTGACACTTTGGGGAAAACGCATGGCACCTGTACAGCTCCTGGATTCTCACTACAAACAAGCTAAAGCACAAACTCAGCCAGTTGCACACGCTAAAGAAAAGGGACTAAAACTAAAGTGAACTTTATTTTCTTTAATGGTTGTACAACCATGATTCTGAAAAGGAATGAAATGTCCTGCTAGCCATCTCTTCTTTCTGTCTTTCTTTTCTTTCTTTCTTTCTATGCTCCCTCTAGCTCCCTGCCTGCCCTCTCTCTCTCTCTCATTTATTTCTTTCCCTCCCTCTGCTAGCACTGGTCACTCTTCAGTCCGTTTGGTCAATTTTCCACTCCAATATTTTTTGAATGGCTTTTCGACCAAATGGATTTTTTTCAGCAACCAAAAACATTTCCATCAAAAAATGTTCAGGTTTTCTTCACAAAAACCAAAAACTGATTCTTCTTTATTTATTTACAAACTCAAAACATTTCAAAGCAGCGAAAACCATAAAATTTTTAAACAATTCTTTAAATTCATTAATGCTTTTTGAGAGAGAAAACATCATTACCTGACCAGCCCTACTCTCTTCACCAGCAGCCTCTGCCCCTCAGTGGTGGCACTTGCTGCCTCGGTGATGCCATGAGATATGTCAACACTAAATACATCCAGCAAGGCTCAAGGCCTGGTCCTACGATCCTCATTTTTTTGTACTGCCATTGATTTCAGTAGAAGTTTGTGTGAGTGAGGAAAACAGGCTCAGAGCCTTGCTTGTTCACTTATTATGATTTGTATTACAATAATGTCTAGAGGCTCCATCCAACATCAGAGACTGATTCTGCTAGATGCTAGTAGGTCCTACCCCTAAGAGCTTACACTCCAAATAGTTGCACCTGGTGTCTTATTGCAGAAGCAGTGAAGAAATCTGTGATCCCCTGTGAAGTTCTGTGATGTCTCTACTTCCACCAACAATAGTCCCTCTGTCCTAATGCTGTGCCATTGTTGGGAGCTTCCTCCCTGGCTTCCTTCACAGCTTTTGCATAGTGCCAATCCACCACCTCCCAGCAGAGTACACAGACCACCAGTGAGACAGGGACCAGCAGCAAGGGGAGCATCCAGAGAGTTTTAAATATTTTTTTAAAAAACCCATAGGTTTGATGCTCCTAATATCATAAGAGAACATGGCCCTTCTTTTTTGGACATGGTTGAGTGGCTCATGACCCTGAACAACAGGGAAGAGAGAACAATGTGTGGCATCCTGGTGGATGGGTGGACGATAATAACTAAAGATATCAGATGTGTCACCTGTCACATCTAAGCTGTCTTCTTACAGACAGACAAATGGTCCCATTTGATTTTCTGTAAAGGAGTGGAGACATCTGGTGGATTGTTTGATTCAACACATGTGGTTATTCCTGTGGGATATCTCTGGAGATAAAACTATATGTACCTGGGAAAGCTTAGCCTCTGTAAGCATTCATTTTGCTGTCACTCTGGAAAACTAATATTCCAAGGTTGAAGGTAGCAGCCTAAATCTTGAGGTGTTTAGTAAATCATCCATGTGCTTTTACTCCATGCTGAGGTTCTGATCCAGCAAGACTTCAGTGGTGCTGCTCAAGTAAGCACATTTGTTTCATATGAGTGTGGGTTTGCAGGATTGGGCCCATTTTTACATTTTCCTTATTCTGATTCACAAGTTCAGTACAACGTACTTGGCATTTTGATTTATATGCCACCGTGATCATGTTAGTCTATAGGGCACTGAGACGGGCACATCTTGGGCTAATATTCAGCAATCACCTCATATCCAAATATGCAAATTCTTGATGCTGACAAAATAATTATGATAAAAAGTGAGAAACTCTGAAGTGACTTGCTGGATTTTTTTAAATGACTAAACCGAGTATAACATTTTGACATTGCAAAGCCTAAAATGTAGATTGGTACACTGAAGAATTTTGATTTTACGAAGCTATAACTCCATTGGTGTATCCCTGCTTATCATAAAATATCTTATTGTACAACAGCCAACTCTCTTTTTTTTAAATAGATGACTAAAGTTGGGCTCCTAAGTCCATATTTATGTACCTAAGTGGCCTGGTTTTCAAAAGTGCTAAGCTCTTAGCAGCCCCCTCCCCACCTTGATATCTTACTTTTGAAAATTAGGCCATTTATTTAGGTACTTAATATGTATTTAGGAGCCCATTTTTTAAATCTTGACCTACATGTTTAGCGGTAGCTGTCTGAAAATGACAGTACAGTGATGGTTATCAGATAGCTACATATAGAGATCTGCAAAGATTGTGGTTATGATGGAGTTAAGCTTAAAAAGGAAAAATAAGATTCATCCATTTATTTCCTCATTTTCTTTCTCTTTCTCTCAACCACAGTCCCTCATCCGAGGTAGTCAGAGAGCTCAGTACCGAACTGAAGACTAGGAAACAGAATAAATAAATACACAATACCACCAAATAAAGAGGAAGGAAATAATGAAATGATTTAATAGGTGAATGAAGAATAACAACTGTCTGGGGCACTAATCATCTTCACTTAAGGAAGAAAGAGACCCATCCTCTAACTAATGAAGGAATCATGAACACATTTGTCATCCTCAATGAACCTCTCTCTCTTTCTCTTAGAACCAACCCCAGTTCTGTATTGCAGTGTCAGTTATGATGTGGGATGGGAACCCACAAATTACTTGTTTAGAAGCAATATTGCTGTCAATTGAGTCATACTGACAATAAGAGATATAATCACTTCTTCTCTCTTGAATCCTATGCTGCAGGCAGCTAAGTATGTTATCCTTATTTTCAGTCTTGGTTACTGCAATGCTCAAAAACGAGAAAAGCGTATACACTGTAGCTGTGCGGGTAATCAAAGTACAGGAGACGATATCTCTTCGTAGACTGCAGAGAAGGCACAGAAATGTTATTTACACCCCTGGAATATATATAGACCATATGTTCAAATGGAACACAACCAATCCTTTATTTGTGCACATGTATAGGAACATAAGAATTGCCATACTGGATCACACCTGAAGTTCTTCTAGTCCAGTATCTTGTCTCTGACAATGGCCAGCACAAGATGCTTCAGAGAAAGGTGTAAGAACTCTGCAATAGGCAGATGTCACACAATTTAGCTCATACATTATGGGAATGTCCACACTTCCCCACAGTCCAGACTAAGGGGGATGTGAATAGCAATGTGCACCTCAGTTCATACTAACGTAGTCCAGAATCCACTGGGATCTTTAAGTTTGTGCCCACAGCATCCACATGGGGGAATTACAGCAAGGTACTTTGGTGTGCACTGCTATTCACACCACATAGTCCAAACTGTAGGGCAGTATAGACATGCCCTGTGTCTCACTCTGATCTCTTAGAGATTGGCTTAATCCCTGAAATTTGAGGTTTGATATCCCTTCCAAAATCTTTTTTATCATTATGATAACTCTAGATATTCTTGGTATTCATATAAATTAGCAATCCCTTTTTTGAATTCCATTCAGTTCCTTGCCAAAATGACTTCCTGTGGCAGTGAGTTCCACATTCTCAAGATATGTTGTGTGAAAAATATTTTCTATTATGCACTTGCACCTCCATTTTTGGAAATACTGCTGGCAGGTGAATTTATACACACAAAGCTCACCAATCATGTGCCAGTGCTCAAAAATGCAAAAAATTTATACACCAAAGCAAAGACTGTGCTGTAAAAATTGTTCCCATGCTGTTTACCATTACCCTTCTCTCTTACATTGCAGTACTTTCTCCCCTCTCTGTTTAACTCAACATGTCCTTTTAGCTTTCTGTTTTTACATCATGCCTTGGAATTAGGGTGACCAGATAGCAAATGTGAAAAACTGGGACAAGGGATGGGGATAATTGGCACCTATATAAGAAAAAGCCCCAAATACTGGGACTGTCCCTATAAAATCAGGACATCTGGTCACCCTACTTGGAATCCTACTTGGAATTTCACATTCCCTCCTTACACTCCTTCTCTGAAATGCTTATGGTTTAAGTGATGATGCAGTCTCCTTCTTACTGTGGAATGTTTCCTTTTTCGGACAATAGGCTAATTGAGGAGACCTGTCCACAACATTTTCCCTCAGCCTGCTTTATATTGCAGTAATTAACCTTGGGTCTAGGGCAGCAGACAGGAGCAATTTGTTTTCACACAATCCTTCAAATGGTATCATTCTTCCTGACTCTGACAAGCTACCAGAGAACTGCACCTCACATTCTTGGAATGAGAATACTTGCCTGTTCCATGTCTGAGTTATACCCCTCATTGTTTTGAAATATAAATGTTACTCAAACGTTAAAGAAACCGGGTGCAAATACCTCAAGAATAAAACCTTCAATAGACAAATTTCATCAACAAAAGAAGTAGCAGCATTATATCTAGGGTGTGATTGCCAGGCTCTCTCCAGCCCCTTCATGATGGGTAAGAGGGTCAGACTTGTGTAAATGGACTCTATAAAGCCACATTCTGGCAGGGGGGTGATTCCTCCAGCACAGGCACAGCTACCTTCTGAGGAGCCTCTCACAAGCCCCAGTACAAGGAGTGGGGCTGGAGGGCGGGGCCATGGCCATGCCAAGGCTGCAATACACAGTGCTCTGGAAAGAGCTGCCACCCATAGGCAGCCCCAGGGCTGTCTAAATGACGCCAGGGACTGTGGAACAGGCTAGGATTTGGAAAGTGCAACAGTGGTTTAAACCCCCTGCCAGTGGGCTGAGACAGTTCCATGCTGTGCTTCTGAGATACAGCACAAAATCTGACCCCTGGTTACTTTCCTGAATATTGTCTGTATGTAGCTGAAGGGTTTTAAAAACTAGTCATTCTTCAGGGAGAAACTGTACTCCCTTTTTATCAAACCTCTTCATCTTTAGGTACCTAAATACCTTAAAAATCTCTCCCAGAGGGACTTCAGTAGAACTACATCAATGAGAATCTGGCCCAATATCTTTAAGCCGTGAGAAGGAAGTACTGACTGAGATGAAAGGATTCTATACACACAGCACTAGAAAGAAAGGGATTAGGCCCCTGTTTAAAGCAGAGAATGCAGAATTAGAACTCCTGGGTTCTATTCTCATATCTACCACTCTCTCACTGTGTGACCTACGGTAAATCACTTAATCTCTATGTACCTAGGTCTGCTTATAAGCAAAACAGGGTTAATAATATTTACCTACCTGAAAGGGTGTTGCCAAGCTTAAATAAATGATGCCCGCAAAGCACTATGAGATACCAGAACAAAACATTCTGCAGAAGTGGAAAGTATCACTATTCCTTTTGATGCTGAAGGCTTACTAAGTAACAAGGATGAAGATTTTTACACTGATCTACCATCTCAGCTGCCTGAAAAGAATACACAGGAACTTCTAGTGACTGTCCCAGAACTCACTGAGCCTGGTGTCTGTCATCATGTTGTGTGTCTTGCATATAACAAATTAGATGACTACTATCTTCTGTCCTGAGATCCATCGTTTCTCCCACTTACCTGAGACACATTACAGAATGTAGTACTAGAGAGTTGTGCACCTCATTGCTTATGTAGGCCCAACTGTACACCCACTGGCCTCTTGCTCCCACTATGGCTGTGTCTTTTACTCCTTCCACACTCTGCTCAGAACCCTGTTGATTTTGATGAAAATCAGAAGATCAGAAAAGCCTGATTCCCACTAAAAATGAGCTAGGGACTAACTGGGAGGGAACCAGGCTAAACTGAGGGCAAGAGGCCAGGTTCGGAGGGCTGACCAGAGTGGGGGCAAAGGGCCCATTGACCCCAAACATTGGCATTTTAAAAGATCCTAGTAGGTGCCTATCTGCATCTTTAGGTATCTAAATAACTGGGAAAAATCAGGCCAGTAGGTCCCAGATATAGAATTAAAACTACCATGTTGGGGGACCTGGTTACAATATGGTATCACTTGGTATGTTTAAAATATGTTTTGGTTTTACCAGTAAAGAAAGGTAAGTTGCTAGACCTGTTTCCCTCAATATTTAGGTGAAATGTTTGGAAAACTTTTTGCAAAACCAGGCCAATGTTTTCATCTGGAATTCTGGTGGTTTGGAGTTTTGTTTATGACCCTTTTATATTGTTCTAGAAGATCCTTTTAGTTTAAAAGAAGTCAGAATCAAGTGAGCCTTGTCCTCTCGTTATGGGACCATTTTAGAATGGACAGATAGTGTTGTGTCTTTCTTCTCTACACAACAGTAATAATATGAGGAAACCACAACGGACATAGATGGGTTCAAAGCACTGTGTTTGTTAACTATATTTAGGCTTGGAAGGATCAGATTTTTATTGGTAAATGTCAATTTCACCGTACACTCAGAAAACAATGAAAACATATTTCTACAAATAATAATCAAAATTTACAGTTAGGCAATGTAAGAAAAGTCCTGCTTAAGAACTTATTAGAGTTTTATTTATGAATATTTACACTATATTTTTATATATGATACTGACAATTTGTGTTTGAACAGCTATTAAATGTCAACTTTTTGAATTTCATTGACTACTGAAATAATTATTGTCTGTCCTCTCCATAATTTCCTGCAACTGTGAAAATTTAAGTGAGTAAAAATAGAAAAAATGATTAAAAATAAACACTGATATTGTGTGTTGAAATTATTAAAAAATGAATTCTGCCAAGTCTAATTATACACAAATATACAAGGCTTAGAGCTATACAGCATATTATATATTATACACACACACAGCTGCTCTGTTAGGAACTGGGGGCTTCAACAGAACACCAGGAGGCCCTCCTAGAGGGCTCCAAAACTACTGAAAGAGATATTTTCGAATTCCCTATATATTACAGACAGATCTTTTCATAGTCATAAATACTTCAGCCGTACAGATGAAAGTGACCAGAACCTGCATATGAATTATTGTGTTATGCCACATTTCATCTCTATTTATGCCATATGTATTTACATTGTATATAGTTATGTATGAAAAATGTGTATGCATGAAACGTGTCCTTGGTTTACTAAACAAATCAGAAAGGGAGGCAAAACCCCCCCAAAACCCTGTATTAGAAAGCCTGTAGCCAAAAGGTTATAAGGGACTGCAAATTAAAGTGACTTGAAGTGCAACTGACTGGGACTACTGTTAAAAACTGATTATAAATCATAAGGAACTTGGTACAGTTAAGGGGAAGATGACATAAAATCACAGAACAGCTATAGTTTAAGTAAGCTAAAGGCCATGCAAATAAAGAGAGTACAAACTGAACATTGGTGCAGTGAATATTGGCCACTCAAGAATGCAATATTAGTAGAAGGGACATATCCTGCTCTGAGCCATTGCTCAAAGGTGGTATATAATCTAACAAACAAGGGAGATTTATTCTGACATTGGTGTGACTTATGTGCATTGTGACAGGGTCGGGCCAGATGGCTATAGAAGAGTAATAGAAGGCAGATATATTAGCCCCAGGCTAACTAGGTCCCTTTTCCCTGGGTAAGGTAACAGGAAAGGTTCCAGAACAATCAGGAACCTTCTGGAGACAATTAAGACAGGCTGATTAGAACACTGCAGCCAATCAAGAAGCTGCTAGAATCAATGAAGAAAGGCTAATCAGGGCACCTGGGTTTAAAAAGGACCTCACTTCAGTTTGTGGTGTGCGTGTGAGGAGCTCGGAGCAAGAGGCACTCGGAGCTGAGAGTGAGAACGCAAACTGTTGGAGGACTGAGGTGTACAAGCATTATTAGATACTAGGAGGAAGGTCCGATGGTGAGGATAAAGAAGGTGTTGGGAGGAGGCCATGGGGAAGTAGCCCAGGGAGTTGTAGCTGTCACACAGTTGTTCCAGGAGGCACTCTAGACAGCTGCATTCCACAGGGCCCTGGGCTGGAACCCGGAGTAGAGGGCGGGCCCGGGTTCCCCCCAAATCCTCTCAACTCCTGGTCAGACACAGGAGGAGTCGACCTGGACTGTGGGTTCAGAAAAACGGCCAAGATGAGAGCTGCCAGGGAGCTCCAAGGCGAGCAAATCCGCCAATAAGCGCAAGACCCACCAAGGTAGAGCAGGAACTTTGTCACAGCATGTAAAGCGAGAACACAATATAGGAGCTGAGAGGAAAATTTTGCCCCATAATTGTACAGTATTAACTTGACATAACCTTTTTTAGTAATTTTGAGTCTTGATACCTTTTTGTTGAGACAGCAGAAGACTCTGGGATATAAATCTTCCCACAGTCAGGGATATGGTATTTCTAAAAATCTGATGTACAAAATGGACCTCATTTGAAAACATATTAGAGGTGCTATTGTTCCTATATAATGCATTCACAATTGAGCACCAAGTCTGCCTATACAAATAATGTGGTGCTACATGCAAATTGGGTAACTGAGCTAAGAAGTGACCATAGGTGGACATTTGCAGACATAATTACCCAGCTGGCATGTGCAACTGTAGTAATTACACATGCAAATTAGCCAAGCAGTTATACAGCTAAAGTATTTATAAATGAGAACCTAGGGGTATGCCTACACTGCAGCTGGGAGCATGCCTCCCAGCCTGACTAGCTATACACATGGGAGCTTGAGCAGAGCTAGTTCACTAAAAAATAGCAGCATGGATGTTGCCGCATGGGCAGCTGGCATTGAGCTAGCCACCCCAATGCAAGCCACCCAACCCCTGGGTCTGTATTCAGGCATCTAGCCTGTGCCACCAGTGCCACAATGTCCATACCCCAATTTTTAATGCACTCTCTTGGGCAGAACTAATGCACGTCCGTCTACCCAGGCCGGAAGGCATGCACCCAGCTGCAGTGTGGGGATACCCTGTATGTCCTCTTGTTCAAGCAAGTTAAAGGGCACTAGCACAGCTGATTGGGATAGTCTGACTAAATTATGCAACACATTCTTTTTTGAAAAGTTACTCAGTCCGATGAGTAAATTATTCATGAATATATTTGTTGAATTATCAGCCCATCTCTGTAGCTGAGTGAATAACTTTAACAAAAATTGTTCAACAACTTACTTGAAAAAGTCACAGAATTCATCCAATATTGTCCAACCAGCTGTAGATAACGGCCACAAGCAGAGAGAAAAAGAAAAGAGACACTACTGCTGCTTTGACAGCCTAATTCTTTTATCTCGGTATCTTCACTGATCCACATGCTAAAGCAAGATTCTAAAAGGGAAGGCGGGATATTCATTCCTCTCAGATTCTATATGAATCATTAATCTCCTCACACAATCATTATGATCTGCCAGATTTCCAAAATAAACTATTGAATGACTATCAAAGTGGCTGAAACCCTCCATGTTAAAATCCTGTGACAGAATTTATAGTGAATTTGTATCTTGGACCATAAAATACAACTTTTTGTTAAGGAAATAGACACATTAATCATAGATTTCTTGTCAGCTGAGATTAAATTCAAGGTTGTCTGAATTTATTATTCTTCAGCCTCCACCATCACAGGGTTGCAAAGCTCAGGTTCCAGTCCAAGCCCAAACAGCTACCAAGTGATTTTTCTGTCCTGGAACCCAAGCCCCATGAGCTCAAGTAGCTGACCCAGACCAGCCATGGTTTTTTTATGCCCGTGTAAACATATCCATTGAGCCTCTCACTTGCACTGGACCCAGATTGCCAGTTTTGATGAAATTGTAAACTCACTTATAAATTTACAGCTTTTAAATCCTGTCCTTAAACATTTATTAATGTAAAACTAGGCCTCCAGAACCATAGAAATGAATCATAGTAATGTAGGGCGGGAGGGGACCTCAAGAGGTCATCAAGTCCAGCTGTGTTAGTCTGTATTCACAAAAAGAAAAGGAGTACTTGTGGCACCTTAGAGACTAACAAATTTATTTGAGCCTAAGCTTTCGTGAGCTACAGCTCACTTCATCTGATGCATTCAGTGGAAAAGTGGAAAGTCCAGCGTTTCTCAAATGTAGCTACTGTGGCCACATGTGGCCATCAGGGGCTTTTCTTGTGGCTACAGCCTCCTGGGCAGTAACTGCAGGGTGGGGAGGGGTGCAAAACCGTGGACTGTCCCCCGGGGCCACAAGCAGATGTTGGGGCCCTATCCTGCTCTGGAGTCACAACCACCAGATGGGCAAGCAGACAGTGAGTTCCCCACCTTCCTGGGGGCGGTGAAGCTCAGGTTTCAGGCTTCAGCCCTGAGTGGTGGACTGCAGGCTCCAGTCATGGTCTTGGGGCTCTGGCTCTGGCCCCCAGCCACATGGTGGTGGGTGTCAGCCCTTGACTCCGCTCTCCCCGCATCGTTCCTGGCCCCCACTGTCTCCCTACCCACCTCCCCATCCAGGGCTTAATATATCGGCTTGCCAGGGTTCAGTAAGTCAGCTGTGAAAACTGATATTTGTATGTTTGTTAATATCAGCCTCCCAGCAAGCTAGTAAGTCTGCTGCGAAAAGTAGTATTAACAAACATACAAATATTACCTTTTGCAGCAGTAGACTAACTAGCTAGCAAGTCTTTGTTTTAAAGAAAAGCAACCAAAAAAGCAAAAGAAACAACAAACAACAAAAAGACAAGAACGTGCAAATCACCTTCTTTGTGTTTCTATTCTGTTTAGGTCCAGTAAAGAATATTTTTATTATTGAGTCTTCCAAACCCCCCCCCCCCAAAAAAAACAAAAATAACCTCTACATAAATAAATTACAATGATTTGTACATGTATATGTGAATATTTATTTGTTCTTCCTAAAGTTAATTATTTTAGGAAAAATTGTCAGAGTGGCAAGAGTTGGTGGCTGCACTCTGAGGCCACGAAAAAAATTGTCGTAAGAACCCCTGATAGCCGATGCCCCCCGCTCTGAGGCAGGACCAAATATACCTACAGCACCCCTAACAGGTGCTTGTATATCCTATTCTGAAAAACCACCCTTGGTAACTTATTTTGGTACTTAACTATCTTAATGCTTAGAAAGTTATTTCTAAACTAAATATCCTTTGCAGCAGATTAACCCAGTTACTTCTTGTCTTGTCTTCGTAGGTCAGGTTTTCTAAACCTGTTATTTTTTGATGCTGTCTTCTTGATTCTCTCCATGTTGTCCACCTCTTTTAAAGGATGGTGCCCAGAACTGGACACGATACCCCACCTGAGGCTTCACCAGTGACAAGTAAAGTGTAACAATTACCTCTTTTGTCTTACATATGACACTCCTGTTAATACACCCCAAATGCTATTAGCCTCTTTTGTAACTGCATCACATTGTTGGCTCATATTCAATTTGTGATCCGCTATAACACCCAGATACTTCTCTGTAGTACTACTGCCTAGCCAGTTATTCTCCATTTTGTATTTATGCAATTGATTTTTCCTGCCTAAGTGAAATACTTAGCACTTTTCTTTACTGAATTTCATTGTGTTGATTTCAGACCAATTCTCTAATTTATCAAGGGGATTTTGAATCCTTATCCTGTCCTCCAAAGTGCAACCACTCCCATCTTGGTCTCATCTGCAAAATCTATGAGCATAGTCTCCACTGTGTTATCGAAGTCATTCAGAACCGACCCCTGCGGAGCCCCACTAGACATGTTCTCCAAGTTTGACAGCAAACCATTGATAACTTTTCAACCAGTTGTGCACCCACTTTATAGTAATTCCACATAGACCATATTTCCCTAATTTTTCTTATGAGAATGTCATGTGGGACAGTGTCAAAAACTTTACTAAAATCAAGATAAACCATGTCTACTGCTTCCCCCCACCCCACCACCACCATCCACTCAACCATTAACACTGTCAAAGAAGGAAATTAGGTTGTTCTTGACGAGTCCGTGTTGGCTATTACTCATCATCCTATTAACCTCTAAGTGCTTAACAAATTCATTGTTTCATAATTTGTTCCAGTATCTTCCCAGGTATCAAAGTTAGGCTGACTGCTCCTCAGGTCCTTTCTATTTCCTTTTCCTAAAGATAGGAACTATGTTTGCCTTGCGAGGATGGTGAAAAATCCCAGTGGACACCTTGCCAGTGTTGCTTTGAGGGAGAAATTCCTTCCTGATCCCCAAAACTGGCAACTCGTCAGACCCACAAACTACATCTAATTTCTAGGGCAGGGAGAGTAGAGCAGAAACTGCAGCATAATGGCTTCACAAATAGGAAGGGGAGGGCACGGAAGGCAATCAACTCCCCTTTCCTCTCCACAGCCTAGCCAATGGCAGCAAGGAGAAGCTCTACTCCCAACCGTCCCTCCCAGGCACGATATTCACATGCATTCTGGGTGGAGGGAAGGCCCCAGAACAGCCTCCTTTCCTCCTCCCCTTTAGGATCCTAGGGGTGGTCTTTCCTCCGCCAGTCCAATTAAATGTCACCCCTGCTGAACAAGGGGAAGGGAGGGACACTTTATTTGAAAAAGCTGAAAGAAATCCCAAAATGGCTTCCTTTAAAATTTTAGTCAGACAAAACACAGATTCCATATTTGCAGGTCTGTCTCTCTGTGAAGTCTAGTTGGCTTTCTTTCTTTCGAGACAATTTAACAACTTTATCAAACATTTATCAATACTATATATTTTATTTTTATATTCTCATTACAACACAGAGATTAAGCGACTGTCCAAGTCTACAGGGGAATAAATGGCAGAGGAACAAACATCTCACGTTTGTCTTGTTGCTAGACCCAGCTCTGATTTTCTCACCATTCTACCACTCTCTTTCCTGCTGCCTTTGACACACTGAAGTTTCTTGTCCATGATGCTTGATACAAAGCACATGCAACTTTGAAATTTACTCGCCGCAAACATTGGTGTCAGTAAAATGTGAAGTCCTACAATACTTCTCATTATAAATTGAAGGAGTGTGCTCTCATTCTCTCCACTTCATAGCTGTCACAGTACACTACATGATCTCCCTTGGTGTTAGTAACAGTGCTGAGCAAACGATTCACAATGAATAATTTATCCAATGAATTTAATCTTTTTTTCTGTTTCTGTAATATTCATAATCAGATTGTGATTTTATTTAATGCCTGTGTTATTTAAAATTGTTTCACAAATTAATTTAGTAATCAGTGCCAATTTACTACACCTTCAAATATCTGATTATCTCAGGAGACTCTGAATAAATTCTGACCATAGGGGTTTTGTATCATTAATGGAATTTTTAATCTAATTAATAGCGATTGGCAGATAGGACCCTGTGCTGACACTTGTTCATTGTGATTGGTCAGATAAGTCAGATGGCATTATTACTGCTTACTGAACTTATGAGTGTTCATGCATTTCTGATGCAAAGAGTCAGGTATGAAATTGTAAAATTTGTAGACCTGGTAAAATATTTTCCATCAAAACTGGGTGGTTTTTTTTGACTAAATAAAATTTTTCTCTTTTCCATGGAAAATGTTGACTTTTCATAAAAAAGCCATAAAACCTAGAACTTTCAGTTTTTTGTTTATTTTGACAAAAAGAGTCAAAATTTTCTGCAGAAGAAAAATATTTTTTACCAGCTCTAAAAAATGTGTTTTTCATGAATACTTGCATATGCAACTTTGAAATTTGCTCCCCACAAACAATTTTGTCAGTCAGACTTGATTGAATTAATGTTTACAAAAAGTGAACACACAGAGAGCATAAGCATGTCCAAAGAGCGTTTATTTGAAAATCCAAGTGACTGGGCACTGGAATTGAAAATGTTTTGAGGAGCAAGCTTGATGTATAACAAAAAGGCTGCAGATGATGTTTTGGTTTTGAAATTAGACAAAGGCTGTTTCATTCATACAACATTAATAAATAAAGTAATTATAAACATTACATGGAAAACTCATGTTAATATGCAACACTCTTCATCCAAAGATATCCAAGTGTCTCATGGATATTAATTATTTAAGCCCCAGAACAACCCTGGAAAGTAGGGACTACTATACCCAAATTACAGATGTGCATACTGAGGCACTATGGGTTTAAATGGCTTTCACAAGAGGATCAGTGGTACAGATGGGAATAGAGCCCACGGAGGCCTAACTCCTGATTCTATGTGCCAGCTACTGAACATGCTGGTTCTCACCTGCACCATATCTGTGTTGAAACAAGAGCTTGGCAATCAGGTAAAGTGACATATTTCAAATTCTTATTCTGTACCAGTACAAGGCTAGGCCCTTACCAGGATTGGGCGACTATGTCTCCCAAGACCTGTTGGGACTAACAGTACAGGCCAAGTTCTATGGTTATTTAAAAGGCTGTTATTACTCAAAGGGAAGCTCAACAGCATAATTATTTTGATGGGAAAAGTAAAATACATAGCTAGCCCCAACAGCCACAATCAAATGAACAGTAAATAGCACTGTAATGGTTTGTCACTGACATTATTAGCATAATTGCAGCCTTCTCTAAAAGCTTTATAAGTGGAATGACAGCATGCGAAATATATAGCAGGAAGCTGAATAGAATGACATACAGTACCACTATTTGTGTTTATGTCACCTCTTGACCTCTTACAAATCAGCCATACTTTGCCTTTTAAGTACTTTTTAAAAAATGGACTGTACTTTGCTGTTAGAACTTTTTTCATTCTTTTTAAATGAGCAATTTGCAGCCCACTTTGAAACTGGACAGATGACAAACATTATGGGCAGCACAAGATCTTCTTTACCATACAGGTTGTCATAAATATAAAGGGAAGGCTAACCACTTTTAAATCCCTCCTGGCCAGAGGAAAAAAACCCTTTCACCTGAAAAGGGTTAAGAAGCTAAAGATAACCTCGCTGGCACCTGACCAAAATGACCAATGAGGAGACAAGATACTTTCAAAGCTGGAGGGGGGGGTGGGGGACAAAGGGTTCTTTCAGTCTGTGTGTTGTTTTTGCCTGGACCAGAGCAGGAATGCAGGTTAGAACTCCTGTAAAGGGCTAATAAGCAATCTAGTTAGATATGCGTTAGATTCTGTTTTGTTTAAATGGCTGATAAAATAAGTTGTGCTGAATGGAATGTATATTCCTGTTTTTGTGTCTTTTTGTAACTTAAGGTTTTGCCTAGAGGGATTCTCTGTGTTTTGAATCTGATTACCCTGTAAGGTATTTACCATCCTGATTTTACAGAGGTGATTCTTTTACTTTTTCTTCAATTAAAATTCTTTTTAAGAACCTGATTGTTTTTTCATTGTTCTTAAGATCCAAGTGTTTGGGTCTGTGTTCACCTATGCAAATTGGTGAGGATTTTTATCAAGCCTTCCCCAGGAAAGGGGGTGTAGGGTTTGGGAGGATTTTGGGGGGAAAGATGTTTCCAAGCAGGCTCTTTCCCTGCAATAAAGTCCAAGGGCAAAAGGTAAAATAGTTTGTACCTTGGGGAAGTTTTAACCTAAGCTGGTAAAAATAAGCTTAGGGGGTTTTTCATGCAGGTCCCCACATCTGTACCCTAGAGTTCAGAGTGGGGAAGGAACCTTGACACAGGTAGAAAAGGCATTTGGCTAAGGTGATGGAGCAGTAACAGTCTATATGGATGACTACTCTGACAGAGTGTTACATTTGCTTAGTTTACCAACAGTAGTAGACACCTTAGATCTACCGTATCTGTGATGACATATTGCTGTTTGCATTCTGTATCCCTTCTTCCTGAGTGTGGAGAAGTTCATTGCATATTGCTATAAGAACTATTTCATTTAATGTTAATTAGGTGTTTTTGTTTTAGAGATTGGCTGAGACTGAGTGATTTGACCTTGCTTGACTTCCAAATACCAACCATACGTCACACATCAGGAAGTCAATTTATCCATGGGCCTCTGAATAATTCTGCCTTCTGAGTTTCCCAACCTAATTCCTAGTTTGTTTGTTTTTTAAACAGCACTTGTGTAACTGGCAACAGTTATCTAGTTGTCAGACCAATTTATACTTACTGAAATTGAAAAGAATATTTGTTCAAAGTTTAAAATTACTTAGACATTATAGTGAGGGGTGCTATAGAAAATCCTAAGAAAGATAGACAGGTATTTTAAATATTAGCTTTTGCATAGCTTCATTATTATTTTGTTTCTAGGGGTACTGTTCCAAGTTGTAAGACATTATAAGTTACACAGTAGTAAGGAGGTCAAATAAGACTATGGGCCAGATCATCAACTGATGTAAATCAACTAACCAGCAGAGTACCCTTGATTTAATTGGAGCTAGGCCAATTTACATCAGATTAGGATCTGGCCTCAGGACTCCAATTTACAGCCAACAGAGCAAATTCAGTTATGAGTTTGGTGCAAACTATGAATTACTCCACTGAAATCAAAGGAATTAGCTCAGATTTAATTTAAAGCAGAATGGGACTCAACTATAGATAAAAAGGTGAACAAAGGTATAAATAAAAATAGGAATATTGGGCTATATAATTTTAATAATTTAATACTTAAACATAATAAAAACATTATATTATGTCTTCCTGTTAGTTGCTTTTGTTGATACATTCCTCTCTTCCTGCCTCTTGGTATGAAAATTACACCAACACAGTTTCCTTTAAACACTGATCTCACATATCACCCATGGTTTTGGACCTAGATATGCAAACAAACATAGAAAAAATTACTTTGCCATGTGCAATATTTATTGGTTGACTATTAGGAGCTGCCTTCTCAAACTGGACCTGTTTCTGGTGCTTACGGTAGTGTGAATCTAGAATAAGTCCGTTGAAATCAGTAGTGCTACATTGGTGTAAAAGCCATGTCAGCAAAGTGGAGCATGCTCCTAATTTTAGATGCAGTGTGACCCGATGGCCACAGATGATAGAAAGGCAAGCAGTGGAATCCGCTAAGTAATTCTACCTGGAATTATTCTAAAAGTGTACACTCCAATCATAACTGGATCGACGGTATTGAAATACTCTGTTAGGTGCTTCTCTCCTCTCCCCCATTTATCCTAAGTTTCCCAACTCTTATAGAGCTGCACTGTCAGTCATACACATCATGGCATGCATTGTAGGAAAAGCTTATAGTTAAAGCAACCACATGAAAATATTGCTTTAAAAAGAATTATTCTGGTGGGGGATTTGCTACATAATCTTTATTTGTTATTAGTAACATATACTTTGAATGAAAATTGCTCATGTTCCCACCAGATTAGCAAGTAACTACAAATTCCTGGGGTGGGATGGAGGGCTGCCTCTTTAGAAATCTCATACAGTTAGGGATGTATTCTCATCCTCCTAAAAAGGACTTAGGGGAGTCATTCTTTCCTTGTCATGTTGAGCATAGGCTATCCCCCTCAGACTGTACTTGCAGAACATCTAGCTGCGGTAGCATATCATTGTCACTGAATCTATCAAGAGGTAGGACAGATACAACCCTAACAGCAATGTGTTCCTCATATTGACATAAAGATAGAAAAGATCCCCCTAATGACAAAGTATTTGGTTTCATCAAAGTGATAAAGCCAGTGGGAAATATGGAGAACAGAGAGGGGTGGGGGGACTTTTCAGTTACTTAGTTTTATGCATTTGGGTTTTCACATCACACATGGGATAGGGAGTTAAAGGACATACTGATGGACATGGATGGATATTATTATTTTTCTTCAAGCTCTGACAGCATGCTCATTATTGTACAAGACACACATACAAATCAGTCCCTGTTTCTAAGAGTTTGCAGTCTACAAGATAGTCATGCTGGGGGAGAACATGATGCATCTGGGAGACCCAAAGGAAGGAATCAGTTTAGAGACAATTTTCCTCCTTAATTAGGTAATGTTTCTTTTATTGCATTTGTAGACCTTGTGGAAGAAACAGGTTTTTAGGTTGATCTGAACGGTCTGAATGGGAATCTGAATGGGAACATGGTTTTTCCATGTGTAGAGGACTTCCCGGAAGGTAAAAGATACTTACTATAGACACACAAAATCACTGACGGTATGTTTATACTATCAAATCAGCGGGCAGCGATCGATCCAGCGGGGGTCGATTTAACGCGTCTAGTCTAGACATGATAAATCGACCCGAGCGCTCTCCCGTCGACTCCTGTACTTCAGCGCCGTGAGAGGTGCAAGCGGAGTCGACAGGGGAGCGGCAGCAGTCAACTCACCATAGTGAAGACACCGTGGTGAGTAGGTCTAAGTACGCCGACTTCAGCTACGTTATTCACATAGCTGAAGTTGTGTAACTTAGATCGGTCTCCCCACCAGTGTAGACCAGGCCTGAATAATACAGAAGTGTCCATGAAGATGCTGTTCATCTTAATTACAATATAAAATTTGTCAGTGCATTTTCAAGGTTTTCTTCAGTCTCTGAAATCCATTTGCTTTACTACTGTATCCTAACAACAATCTACACATAGGAAGAGGCTCCTTAGAAATATTGTTGAAGACACTGGCTAGATTTTGCTTTCAGTTGAGAACATATGACAATTTCGAACATAGGCCTGGTCTACACTGGGGGGGGAATCGATCTAAGATACGCAACTTCAGTTACAAGAATAGCGTAGCTGAAGTTGACGTATCTTAGATAGACTTAGAATCACTTACTTCACGTCCTCGCGGCGCGGGATCGATGGCCGCCGCTCCCCCATTGACTCCGCTTCCGCTTCTCACCATGGTGGAGTTCCAGAGTTGACGGCAGAGCGATCGGGGATCGATTTATCGCGTCTACACTAGACACAATAAATCGATCCCCAATAGATCGATCACTACCCGCCAATCCGGTGGGTAGCGTAGGCGTGGCCTAAGGTTCAGAACTACTATTTCCTCAGAGGCTCATTTTCAGGCAAAAATGTCATGAAATGTTGTGAATGGTCCCATTTTCAAGTATATCAAGAAAGGGGTATCAATGATTTTCTCTATGTATATTTTCTCTATGTATATTTCACACTCTTCTTTCAATCAGGAAACCTTGATTGGAAAAGTCACTATTTGTCTAGTTTTCCTAGTCACCAGATATTTCCAGGTTTTCTACCAGAAAGTTAGCAGACAATCGAACCACCACGCTTGCATTTTAATTTCTTCCTATGTACAGCACTGTGACCATCAAACAAGAAGAATCATGTACATTGTTTTAAAATCTACATTTTCATTCTCCCTCTGTTTTAGCAGAAAATATTTGCTGCAAGTTTAATATCTACAAAACTAACCCAGAAACTGAAGCTATAACTCAAGAGCACTTACTGTATTTTGGTAGCAGTTTAATTCACTGCCTCTGGAAGGAACACAGAAGATCTCTGCAGTTAATAATGGAACTTAGTAAAGTGTTTGTATTACTAGTGGGAACTTTTATAAAGTACATTCAAAGATACACTGAGAAGAAATTTCAAAATTAAAACACTATGATTATGATTGTACTTCACACAGAGCTGCAGAAATTCTCTAAGAAATTGATTTTAAGAAAACAGTAGTTGTCATGGTTTACCCAAGGCAATCAGTTTAATTTAGTAATTTATAACTTTTAAAATTAACTTCTGATGCTTATTTTGTAGTATAAATGCCATGTTAATCTGATTCATAATGGTTCAGAGACTTTGTAATGTTGCCTTGATTATAAAATCAATAGGTGTGTGTCTATCTGTCAAAACTGGGACATGGTTGGTCAATATCAAAGTCAATTAAATATTAGTCATTCAGAAATACTGCAAACCAACTACTCACTACTTCCAACACAGAGACACCTTTCAAATTGTGAAATGCTGCCAGAAAAATGAACAATGTACAATAACTGGGCGAATCGTAGCAAACTACAAGAATAAGAAAGATAACAAGCTGACATAATTTAATATGGATAAACACAGAATGGGCTGAATCCTCAGCTACAGCTAGCAACTAGTGTACAGGAGGGAAAATGGCTTAAAAGCACCTCTGCCTCCCCTGATATTGGAGTTGGCTGGGTTCAAACGAGCCTCCAGAACTACTTATAGTATGTCTACACTAAAGTTCAAGCTGGAAATTACATCTCTAATAGACATACATGTATTAGGTCTGATTAATTCAAGCTAATATGATAAAAATACAAGTGTAGCCACAGTGGTGTGAGGGGCTCCTTCCCTGAGTACAATCCTGTCTCAGATCTTCGGGATGTACTTGGGTGGCTCAACCCTTCCATTGCAGCTACATTTCTGTGTTTAGCATGGTAGCTTTATAAGAGCTAGCACTCGAATGTCTGCTTGAACTGGAAATTACTCCCTCCAGCTCAAGTGCACACGTAGCCTTAAAAGCTCTTCACGGGGTGAAGGTGGAATGGTCCCCTAGGGACTGGATGGCCAGAGTGCATTACACTCTGGCCCCACATCCCGACATGCCCCTGCCCATGTGGGGGCAGAGGCTTGTGTGAATGTGTGAAGCCAGCTGAGGATCCCCTTACACAGGCTGCCTATTTTAACTTATGGTCACTTTACAATCTTCCTACCAAACCCTGGAGCTTTTTCTGTCTGTTAATCACAGAGCATTCCAAATCGTCACTTCAGTTTTTGGTGAGTATAAAATACCGCAGGTAGACAACGTTCAAGAGACCCAACCACGCAGTTCTACCAAAGCACTTCACTTTTTGACTTTCAACAATCGTGAGATTTTCCTAAGCAGTTATGGCCAGCTGCTGTCATTTGGGGTTGTCCTTTTATTATTTTTAATGCTGAAAAAAGGACACCAAATCCAGGTTTCTGTATAGTCCTGTTTCTGTATAGTCCTGTCCCTTTATACCCATTCCTGTCATTCAGGAGGAGGAATGTCTTCTTTTAAAATAAATGAATAAATAAAAGGAATTCAGTATTACTGGAATACATTATTAAGGACTTGTCAAGCATAAGAGTCGCACCTCTTTAACTATAGTGGTATAGTTAAAGAAGTAGAACCCCATTCGTGTGGACGCAATTACATCAGTATTAAAGTGCTTATACCAGTATAACTCTTCCTGTACTGGAAGGGGAATAACTATACTGGTACAACTGTGTCCACACTATATTTACTGTGTGGTATTACTATTTTTCTAAAAAGTAGACCCCTAACCAAAGTATTTATACCAGTAAAATTTAAGGCCATGTCTACACTGCGCAGCTTACGGCACAGCTGTGCTGCTGAAGACTTGCTGCTGTAAGGCATGCTGTGCAGCCGCTCTTTGTCGGCAGAAGACAGCTCTCCCACCGACAAAATGAGTGTCTCCTGCCGACAAAGTGCTGTCCACCCCAGCACTTTTCATTGGCAAAACTTTTGTCGGTCAGGGGTGTGTTTTTTTCACACTCCTGACCGACGAAAGTTTTACAGAAGAAAGTGCAGTGTAGACATAGCATAAGTGTGGATCAAGCCTAAGGTTACGTCTACACTACCGCGGTAAGTCGACCTATGCTACGCAACTCCAGCTACATGAATAACGTAGCTGGAGTCGACGTATCATAGGTCAAGTCACCGCGGGGTCTACACCGTGGGGAGTAGATGGGAGAAACTCTCCCGCTGACTTACCTTATTCGTCTCATCGGGGGTAGAGTACAGGGGTCGACTGGAGAGCAATCTGCTGTCGATTTGGTGGGGCCTCACTAGACCTGCTAATTCGACCACTGATGGATCAATCTCAGAGCGTCGATCCCAGCTGCAGTGTTGATGTAGCCTAAGGCAAGTAATCCCTAGGGAGCACAGGAGATGCTCTAAACATTACTTTGATTGTAAGCTTTTGGGGACAGAGATAATCTTTTTGTTCAGTGTTTGTACAGCTGCTAGCACAATGGGGTCCTGGTCCATGACCGGGACTCTTAGAGGCATTGCAAGAGAAGAAAAGAAAAGAAAAGAAAAGAAAAGAAAAGAAAAGAACAGAACAAGCCAGGGCTGTATTTGTACCATTATTAGTGGTGTCAGAGAACTTTCTGAATGCTTGTCCCTTAAATACCACACCGACTACAGTTCTCATTGTTGCAAGTTTTGCCCTTAGTTACATCTGGGCAACCTCACTGGCTTCACTGGAGTCACTCAAGTATGAACGAGGGCAGAATTTAGCACAATGTCTATGTTAGATCTAGAACATAGTGCACATAATGGCTTACAGCTTCTTTTTTTTTGTTTGTTTTGCAATTCTTTTCCTTTTTGTCTCTTGTTACAACAGAAACATTTGGCTACATAAGTACAACATTGAGAGCCTGAGCATTTCAAAAGGAAATAAATAGAGATATTTTTTAGAAAATCATTTCAACTGTTCCCCTTTTGTGTGCTGAAGTACTGTAGCAATTTTCTCTGATGGTCACAGATCAACAGAAAGAAAGAGTTCAACATATAAAAATAGTATCAACATGTCATTGCTACTAATTGAATACAGTATCTGTGTTCAAAAAGACATTAAAAAAAAGGAAAGAAAGAAAAATCTTTGTCACTTACTGGGCCTGATGTTCAGAGCTCTGAGAAACTAGGTTGCATGTATTTGCACACAGTTACTTCTATGTTCAAAGTAGGAATTTGCATAAATGCAGATCTTACTGGGAATTTGCAGATACAAACACCCAATTTGCATGTGCAGTTATTGTAATTGCACATGCAGCTACATTTTTCTGCCTGGCTCTTTTCTCCCAATGCTGTGAAAATCAGGTCCACCATATTCTAATAAGGTACAGAAACTTTGTTCCACAAATAGACATTTCTTCACCAGAGCAGTTCCTGCTATTGCTTGTGTTAACTCCTTAGCATTGTGATGGAGTATTTTTGTGTGCTTTGTACACCAGAGTCCGTCTTCCTAACACAGATGGAAATAGTCAGACCTATAGATTAAGTCCCAAGTACACAGTTTTGCACACATCCTCCATGGGCTCATGCATTGCATCAACTTTGCACATGCGAACTTACTTAATAATTTCATTTCTGGCTGTAATTTCAACAAATATCTAGCTCATAGGAAACCTGTGCAGCTGAATGTACATGAGGACTTCAGATACAGGTGATAACTAGTGCAGAAAAGCTCATACATAAACATATGCACACACATGTACTAGCTACATACATGCAAACTGAATTGTCCATACAAATTAGACCTGCAAGTGTTTGTGCATGTTGTATTAACAGTTGCATGTCCAACTTGTTTATGAAGCAGGTCTAGTGATTGCATCAATCCAGAGACCCAACCATTGAACTCTTTGGATAGTGGCTTATGACTGCACAATCAAACCATAAGCACAAACTCCATCTAAAAACAGTGTGTGTGTGTGTGTGTGCATGCGGGCATATGTATATGTGTGCATTGTTATCCCTTTGCTGAGTGCTAGCAGGTGCTGAGGCCTGGCAAGCTGGCTTCTCTTTAGAGGAGAAATCAGTGTCAGGAGTCATGTATTATTGTTAGTGCAATTGTTATTTTACACTGTATATATACTCCAGGCATAGACAACAGTGCGCTCTAATAGTATGCAGGCAATCCCCTCTTTCAGGAACCTCAGCCAGAATACCAATGCCCAGTTCCCAGGAAGCATTATGCCTCAAGAAGTGACTAGTTAGACAGAGAAGAGTTAGAGAGACCACAAACTCCCTTGCTGTTTCCTACACTCCCAAAAGAAAACTATGTCACAAAACTAACACTAGTGCATTGCTTCAAAGACTGCACTGTGCTCTCAAGCTAAGGAAAATAACTTATAAGACTATGTGTAACTGCAGCAGCACCTGGTGACTCAAATCATAATAATATAATGATTTTATTGTCAGTTGCTCAACAAATTTCCACTTATTACATGAGTTGACAACATGCTTCTGTACTCCATAATGTTTTTTCTACAAAAACACCACCAGCCAACACCACTCCAGCAAAATAAATGTGAACAGAAATCACGAACCAAAAGAGCCCTCCAGGAATTATGAATTTGTGCTTCTTTTGCTGTCATAAGCAGAAAGCCCTCAGTCTGGCTTTATTGAGTAATAAGTTCCCTAAAAGAAGAATTAAGAAGAAATATTTGATTTTAAAAAGCATTAGAAATTTGTAAATCAAGTTACTGAAAGAATCTAATAACACAGCATGCCAGTATAAAAGTTATAATTCTAAGTTGCTAGTTAATCAAATGAAACTGCTGTTTTATGTCAAATGACCCTGTAACTTGTGCATTAATAAACCTATTTAATATTAGAAAACGAAAAAGCAGGTTTCTGCTGAAATACTAGCTTCTTTCATTTTCTTGTCTTTTTGTTTTGTGTATTGGATGGAATTATGATTGTGGCTGATTATATGTTGTGCCTCTTGGGAGCAGAAGTACAGAAAGTACCGATCAGAAAGGAGGGGTACAAAGGTTTAAGCCACCTTCGTGCATTTCAGATTTTAGGCTGCTAAGGATATAAAATTGTCTTGCGCTATTCCCCCTCCTACCTCTGACAGAGCCCTAGGCAGGCTCTCTACTGCATTCAGCATGCCTGCTGGTCTTTTGCTGTTCCTACTATAGGGAAAGCTGTCAGGGGCTACTCCTCTCCATTTAGGGCAAGTCTATACTTAAAATCCTGTATCAGCACAGCTGCACCAATGCAGCTGCGCCATTCTAGTGCTTTAACGAAGATGCTCTAAACCAATGGTAGAGAGCTCTCCTGTTGGTGTAGTTAATCTACCTCTCTGAGAGGTGGTAGCTAAGGCAGCAGGGAAACTCTCCTGCTGACATTGCCCTGTCTACACAGGGGTTAGGTCAGTATAACTACGTTGCTCAAGCATGTGGATTTTTCACACCCTGAGTGACATAGTTATACCGATATAGGTCTGTAGCGTAGACCAGACCTTAGGGCTTGGCTTCATTAGAGACCACAAGAAGACTCTAGTGTTTACCTTAACTTGCTAATGTGTGAAAACTATAACTGCCTTGTTCAAACCAGGATTTTACAATGTTAGTTACTACTTGATAAAAATACACATTTTTTCCTAGGGTAGATGTGCCTTTATGATGCTGGGGTGAATGGGAGGTCATCTGAGGGAAGGTACATTCAGTATTATATAGACACACACTCGTATGTTGTGTAATTAGAACTTTTCAGCCAATAAATTACCTAAGCTCCATGCCCAAAATATTTTATAGTCTGACTATATTCTGTTATGTTATTTCTTGCTTTACAACTTTAAATTCCATTATGTAGTAGAAACACTACACTTAGGCTGAGAATTTCAATGTTGAGGAGGAGAGTTAAGTGCCCAACAAGTGAAAGCTGATGGGAGTTGCCTTAAATCTCTTTGAAAATGCAGTAGAATAACAATGAGTTTTTTGTCAAAGGTTATTAACAGAATAGGGATATTTCCTGGACAGTAAATCCATGGTTTTGTTTTTCATTTTTTAATTATGTACTTTGTACTTACTATCTGTGTATTTAATGTTGACACTAATACACAATCTTGGCTGGAAGATACATGGACTATAGATCCATGGACTATATATATATATATATATATATATATATATATATACACATATACACACACACACACACACACCCACACACCATCTTTTATGCCAGCAGTCTTCAGATAAACACTTAACTGATTGACAGTTAGTAGGTGCACCTTCTAATTTAAAAAAAACAATTTAAATTTAACCGTCATATACTTGAAGAAAAGTATTACCTTTCATTCAATAATTACACTTAAATGGTTTGAAGGTTAAAATGCTACTTGGCTACAAACATTTCAAGCTGTGTACAATGTCTAAACCTCCTCAGAAGACTACAGGTACTGTATATATTTAATCACCTTCTAGTCTTTTTATGGAAACAAACACCAATAGATAGCTTTTTCCCCCATGCATGACATAAGCAAAAGGCTAGATCCCCAGCTGGGGTAAATCGGCATCACTCCTCTGACTTTGATAGAGCTACACCGATTAATACCAGCTGAAGATCTGGCCCACAGTGTGACATATTTGGAACTTTCATCTGACTTCTCCTGTTGTGCATGGTGTGAATCACCTGCCTGACATGCAAGGGGTGTATAATGTGTTACAAGAGTACTCTGTAAAAAAGAATTGTCTAATATATAACAAAATGATATGGGCCAGATCCACAAAGGGACTTAGGAGCCTAAGTCCAGGGTTTAGGCATCACTGAAGTATACAAAACACCCACTTGGCTGCTGCATAGCCCTGTAAGTGCCTAAACTCATTGGAGTCTAAATTTTTGCTGTAATAATCCACTAGGCACACAGGTTTCTGCCTCTGGACAGGTGCACTGCTGCCTCAGGCAGGCATCCGGATTCCTATGTCATGCCTAAACCCCATTGTGATCCTCAAACCTAGGGAAGATAGGCATTCCCCCCTTTCCCACCCCCACTCCACAAGTCCCCTTGGCGGTGCCTGTAGATGGTGCTCAGATATATGCAACATTGTTTTGGGTTTTGTAGAACCAATAAAATGGCAAAAAGTTTACAGTGTGCAACTCTTCACTGGAACACATCACACGTTCCATGGTGGCGTGGATTATTCTCTGAACAAAGGCCCTCTCTCTTACGTGCCTCAACAGTGACTTCATTCTGAGGATGAGTCTCCATTTGAGCTGGGAAGAGTGATTCTAAGCTCTCATAGACATACCGGCCCTAGCTCTTCTCAAAACTAGCTCATTAAAAAAATAGCGCTGTAGCCAGGGTAGCGCACGGGGTGGCTCAGGCTAGTTGCTCAAGTACACTTCCAGAGGGTCCAGGTGGGTGTGGAGGCTGGTGGCTAGACTGAGGTGCCACCTGTGATACCCTGGCTATGCAGCTAATTGTAGCATGCTACCTCTCAAGCAGTGCTAGCATGGGCACGTCTACCCAAGCTGGAAATCACACCTTCCAGTGCAAATGCAGACACAGCCTTGTACAATGGTGAAAATGAGAGGCGAATCAGGCCTTAGGAGTAGAGTTGTTTCTTTCTTTCTTTCTTTCTTTTTTTTTAATTAAACCAAGGGACAAATTCTGCAAGGATTTTCAACTCTCATTGACTTTAGAGCAGGGTTGGACAAACTTTTTGACCTGAGGATCATATCGGGGTTCCAAAACCTTATGGAGGGTGGGTAGGGAAGGCTGTGCCTCTCCAATCAGCCCTCTATCCTCCCCCTCCCACTTCCCCCTGACTGACCCCCTCAGAACCTCCAACCCATCCAACCTCCCCTGCTCCTTGTCCCCTGACCGCCCCCTCCTGAGACCCCCCACCCCTAACCACCCTCTTGGACCCCACCCCCTATCCAACCCCCTGCTCCCTGTCCCCTTACTGCCCTGACCCCTATCCACCCCCCTGCCCTCCGACAGGCCCCCCAGGACTCCTACACCTATCCAACCCCCCCTTTTCCCCATCCCCTGACTGCCCCCCTGAGAACTCCTGACCCATCTAACCCTCCCTGCTCCTTGTCCCCTGACCGCCCCCTCCAGGGACCCCCCACCCCTAACTGTCCCCCTGGGACCCCACCCCCTATCCAACCACCCCTGCTCCCTGTCCCCTGACTGCCCCCCGACCCCTATCCACACCTCTGCCCCCTGACAGGCCCCCTCAGGACTCCCAAGCCCGTCCAACCGCCCCTGTTTCCTGTCTCTGCTGACCCCCCTCCCCTCAGAACCTCTGCCCCATCCAGCCTCCCCCTGCTCCCTGTCCCCTGACTGCCCCCCCGGGACCTCCTGTTCCTTATCCAACCACCCCACTCCCCACCCTCTTACCATGCCGCTCAGAGCAGCAGGAGGCCGCAGCCACGCCGCCAGGCCAGAGGCAGCCATGCCAAACTGCCCGGCAGGAGTGGCGGGCCAGAGCGCTGGTGGCACAGTGACCTGAGGCTGCGGGGAGGGGGAACAGCAGAGGACGGGACAGCAGGGTAGGGGCTGGGGGCTAGCCTCCCCGGCCGGGAGCTCAGGGACCAGGCAGGACGGTCCTGTGGGCCGGATGTGGCCCGCGGGCCATAGTTTGCCCACCTCTGCTTTAGAGGGAGTTAAGGGTACTGAATATTTCCCATGCACTACTCTAAACTTTGCAGACCAAGGCTGTAACACATTAATCAGATAAATCTTATCAACTACTCTCCTGTTGCGGCTGAGACAATGAGGAGATCAGGGCACAAAATGATGCTGAGTTCCCGCCCAGAAGGGCAACACAGTTCCCTATGCAGTGTTGCTACATTGACCCTGCCTATGGAATTTTGCACTGTGGGCCCTGGATTCCTCTTGTAAACAAGGAGCAATTTTCTTGCTCTTTGTTCTTGCGGCCAGGGCAGGATTTGACCCCACGTGGAGCATTACACCTATTTGGCTTTAGATTACCTTCAACCAGGAATTGGGCCAACTGTGTTGCTTCAAATCCTTTACAAAGTCAGAAGTCATTTGCATTACACCACTCATTGGTCTTTATTGTGTTTCTACTTCGTCCATTTTAAGTCAGTTCATCCCATCAGAAAGCAGTTACTCACAAGCGTAGTGATTTCAATAAGGGCACTCATGAGTAAGTCATCATTCATGTGAGTAAAGGGTTCACATTCCAGTCCTATGATTGTAAATTCTTCCCTGCAAGGACCAACCGGGCGACTTCTCATGTTATGTTTGTAAAGCAACACACAGAGTTTGGCTGCTATCTCATAACTAATCACAAGAAGTTATTGCCTATAGAATTCCACACACCTCAGTGATTTTTTTTAGTGATTTTACAAATCTCTGACCCTGTGACCATCACTAGTATCAATTAAGTCTTCCATCTTGTGGCATTTTGCAGAGAAAATGTCTGAGAGATTTACGAACAGTCTGCAAATCAAAGGCTGCCTCACTGGCTACCATAACATTTCTCCCAGGATTTGTGATCACCGTGCCTGATTTCAGGTGGTTTGCTGTGAACTGTGGAAAAATTATTATTCCTGAAGTTCTGCTAAAATTCTTTCTGCTTCTAGAATACACACTACAGTTTGTCTTCAGTACAGAGTGGGAGTCTAGCACTAGTAGGATGAGGGATGTTCAGGGAGCACTCAGAGCTCTCATCTGGAGGGCTGAGCATCTCCAACTCACACTGACTTTAATGGGACTTAACAGTGTTGAGTATCTCACAGGATCAGACCCTCCACGAGCTTCAACAGTCATATAATCCTCTATCCACTCACTCATCTACTTGGATCTATGACTGCTTTGGGAAACTGCTACAGATTGATCCAAAGAGACAAAAAATCCTTTTGCAACAACGACGACAAAACCAGTAGGGCTCAATTCTGAGCCGACCGGCGAATCAGCTGAGGAAGGGATCCACTTTTCTGCCTCATCTCATCAAAACTGATCCCTAGTGAAAGTTAGTGTGGCCTAAATTATGCGGATTTGTAATAGTCCTCTCTAAGGCCCCTAATAGACCACTACCCTTGTAAAGATTGCCCAGAACACTCTGAACTATGAAGATTCCTTTCACCCTGTCATTATTTTCTACTCTGGACTTACCTCCTGTTCTGTGGGGGAGGACAGTAGGTGATATAGAGCCAGTTATGCTCATTTTATACCATACTTATGCCAGAGAACACCCCAAGTGATCTTTAGGACAACTTCCTGGCTGCTCTGAACTGCTTGGGAGACTTGAGTCTAACCCATGATACTTTTCTTACATTAAGAAACACCACCACCAAACTGGGTTTCAGGGAGTGGTCAAAGAGAATTTTGAGAGGCTGATCTGTGTCTGTAGGAAAAGTTGCAGAAACTTACAGTCTACATCTACATGCAAATCATCATAAACATTTCCCATGGATATGCAGCTGAGAAACACCTCAGGACAATGCACCATGATTTAGCATCTATTACCTGGAATTTTGACATGAGCTGAAAAAAGTCACAAATTCCTCTTTCTACATGCCTCCATAAGCCTGTCACTGAAGTATCTAACTGCAGAAGATACTGGACAAGAAACAGTGAAATAAGAACCCGAACAGGAGAGTCTGTAAATCTTGTATGTGGGTGACCTTTTCACTCTCCTTTGTGTTGAGAGATGTTGGTGGAGAGGTGCTCCTCCAGAGACTCTAGCTCACATGTACTTTCCTTGTGCTCCCTCACCCCCCATTTATGGTGGTTTTTGCTTTCCAGGTCATTCTACTTCTATGATGTGCTCAGCTGAGAGACCTTTCCCCAATGAACGTTCATCTCTTTATGACATTACATGGAGATGAGTTTGGACTCAATGCATTTATTTATCTTAGTTACTTAAATGCCCCCCATTACCATAATATCCAAACATCTCACAGTCTTTAAGGAGCCTTACCTCCTACCTGATATCTGTTTTGTATTTTCCCCTACTCATTCCCTTATTCAGCCTGACAGTCTACACTTCTCAAAAGGGTGTAGGACAAAAGGAACAACAAAGTAGACATCAATTACCAATTATAGATGCAGCCTCAAAAAAGGAAAATGCTCTTTAAAATATCAATTTACACAACACCCCTGGAAGTGCTATTTATCCCCATCTTACAGATGGGAAATTGAGGCACAAAAGAGACTTGCCCAGGGTCACACAGGAGGCAGTGGCAGAGCAGGGAATTGTACCCAGGTCTCCTGAGTTGCAAGATAGTTTCCTAACCACGGGACCATCCTTCCTTTCATTGCAGTGTTCTCTTTCTGGGATGCCTTACATCCTACCTGACATTTGTTTTGTATTTGCCTGGCTACCCATTCTCTTATTCAGCCTGACAGTCTACATTTCTCAGAAGGGTGTAAGACAAAAGGAACAAAGCAGACATCAACTACCAGTTATAGATGCAGCCTCAAAAAAGGAAAACGCTCATTGCATCTTGGCTGATACTAGCAGGCTGAGTATCCCATTCCAACACAAAACACCAAGAAAACCCTATGCCTGTACACAACTCTGCTTATCTTTTATAGGGGTGCCAGTGATAGCCTCATGACTTTTGTGTAATATTGGGTTCCAAGAAAGTACCATCCTGTTAGCATTAAGTCAACTATATTTGGGGCTACTTTACAGAACTCTCCCAATGTCTACTTTCTGGCTCTTGTGGCTCCTGCTACTTGTATTCAAGAAGATTAAAAATTACTCTACCAGTGATAACTTCTGGTTCGGTTGGTTCGGTAGGCATGGGGCCTCATAGAGGCAAACAACAATTAGCTGTTGTTTCCTATTGTGGTATATGTTATTGTCACTCATAAGTCTTACTTCTCTTGCTATGTTCTTTACAGCATCTGTGTTCATGGAGCACTTTCACTGCCTCCTGAAGATAATGAAAGGGCCCTGACTACTGAGTGAAGGTCACTCAAACAATACAGCATAACACAGAATCACTGCCTGCTGCTTTACAAGATTCTTTGGGCTGGTACTTACTAGCTACCTGGCAACCCAGAGGGAGAGCTGAGGATTAAGCATTGTGCTTGCACAGAGAGAGAGAGAGAGAGAGAGAGTTGCACAAAGGAATGGGTAAAATCCCAGGAAATAAGTAGCAACAAAAATCAATACAGACAGATGTTCAACCAAAATGAAATATTTTTCATTAAAATAAGAGCAAGTGCAACAGACGTGGGACTAAATACTTGAGCTGCACTGAAACAGAACCAATATAAGTCTGTGTCTGGCTGATGGTTACTATCAGAGTGCCAGAGAGAACAAGGAAAGGCAGTGACTCAAAGCAAGAATGCAGAGGAATAAATGCTAAAAGAACAAGCACTTTCCTTGTGACACTGAGGGATAAATCCTGGTCTCATTGCACTCTAAATTATTTCATTGATGTTGTTAGGATTAGGATTTCATCCAGGGCTACATATCATACTTAACCAAAAGTGTCTGACAATTTGCCACCCTTCTTTCGGACAAAAACTCACGCCCTCTTTCATCTGAGAGAGAAAATTCTTGTTTGATTTCACTATCTAATCTGTTTCCACTTCAGTACATTAGACAGATACACAGACAACGCAGTGATGGGGTTGTGATATAGAGAGAACTAATTTGGGAAACCAGTTTAGGCAAAAAAGCATTTCTCCTATTTTAATTTACCTATTATCAACCACTGTGGTGTGGGTACTATGATGAGCATGGTGATAGATCGATGAGCAAACTCTCTCAGTCACCTGCCCTTGGTGCTCAGATGATATCTGAGGAACTCATAAGTCTTAAGAAAAGAGATGGAATCTATGGAGAGAGATGGCATTGACACCTAATGTTGAAGGAAAGCCTGTTGATGTTTAATACATTGAAGAAATTGTCCAAGAACAGATCATCCATGTGAAAAAAAGCACTTGACACCTCCAAGGACAGTGAATTCTTGGGTGATCTGTATAAGTATTGGTTGCTCAAGGTGCTACAAATGGAGGACCAGAAGTTCTCAAGACTGAGGCCGTCTAACTACTGATTCAAGTTAGTGCTTTTGAAAGATAGCGCTGACCTACACAAGGCACAATGTAAAGACACGCCACTACCCAGACACAGCAATCCTGACTTGTCAGACCTGTGCTATTTTAGTTCTGGGCTTCTCTTGAATAGAGATTGCCAAATATTCCAAATTATTGCAAGGTTGTGTGGGATATAGACTAGACTAGAATGAGAGGCTGGACTAGGTGACCTCTTGAACTGCCTTCCAGCCCTGAATTTCTATGATTCTATGATATCCTATGGCCAGAGATATGTGAAACCTGACTTTTGCTTTTTGCACTAGTTCATTTGGACATTTTCTTCAGTTCTTACAGGTCCAACTCCCTGAATTTTGCTTTGAGATTTGGGTTGGACACTAATTCCATCTAGTTTTATATTAAAACCAAGTGAAATTACCAGGCTGAGCTTGACACAACATCAACAGTGGTCTCAGTTTCACTCAGCAAGTATGTGGAGGAACTGGGGCTGAGATCGGAGATGGTAGCAAAACCTGAAACCAGGTGAGTTTCATGATTTCTTTTTTTTTTTTTTTAATTTTGAGAAATGGGGATATAAGATGGGGCAGCTGACTTTCATTTTGGGAATCCTGGTCCCAAACTTTATTTGTGTTTGCCCACAAGTAGTGCTGTATAACACTTTTACCCAGTTTGACAATGAATGTTTTGCATAAACTTTTGACACAAACAGCATTTGAACCTCATCTCCAGAGGTGAATGTCTATTGCATCATACAGCACCTTCACCATCACCCTACCACAATTTTCTCAATGTTCAAAGAAATTATACTCAGTAATTGAAACGGTAATTCAAACATGTCTCATAATTGGAACTGGTCAAAAAAGGGGGACCTTTTCTGTGCAAAATTTTAATTTTTTTAATAGAAATTTAAATATCAAAAACTTTCAGCCTAAAGTCAAAATTTTTCAGTTTTTGTGAATTTAATTCTTCAACAAAAAAACTGAAAATTTATGCAGAAAATTAACACTTTTAATGAAAAATTATGTTGTCAAAATTTTTTTTCCATCAAAAACAGCTTTGACAGAAAATTTTCCATAACCCCTACCAATCACCTTCTTCTCTTAGCTAGTAAATTCCTCAACATGTACACTAAGTCCAAGAGAATAGATACCAAACTGTCATATTGTGAAAGAGAGACAGACATGGTCTCTTTCATTCAAATTATTGCAAATACCAAGATGCAAGTGGTATAAATGATAGCTGAATAACTCTTCTTGTTATAGCAGTACTATGTCTAATACCAACATATGTGTCAGTTCAAGGCTGCCGTTTCTTAAGTTTAATTTTACATAGATTAATATCAGACTTTTTTTTTCTTTTTCTCTTGAGATTCCATACATCAAAGCCATCTCAAATTAGCCTTTGCTCCATTTTCCCCCCCTCTTCCTCTTTTCTCCTCACAGGCTAGTTACTGCAAGAGCTGAGTGACCGATTTGTAGAGAATAATTTGTTTTGACAAATTTAGCACTTTATTTAGTTTGCATCATAACTGTGCTTTTTATAAATGTGGTCATTATTAAAACTGATTAGATACACATTTTATAATTCAGTTTATGGGCTGTTCATAAACTATTCACATTAGCTATGTCTTTGGAGATTTACTCTATTATTCGTGGTGTGGAACTGGTCACTTTAGTCACATGGTACTGTTTTTGCTCAGTTTGGATGACACACTTTTTGTATACAGGAGAGAAATCAAGACGATGTCAAGATTACTACAAGAACAATTCCTTCACAAATATATTGTGACAGGGTTGTGCCAGATGGCTACAGGAGAGTGACAGAAGGCAGATATATTAGCCCCAGGCTAACTAGGTCCCTTTTCCCTGGGTAAGGTAACAGGGAAAGTTCCAGAACAATCAGGAACCTTCTGGAGACAATTAAGACAGGCTGATTAGAACACCTGCAGCCAATCAAGAAGCTGCTAGAATCAATTAAGGCAGACTAATCAGGGCACCTGGGTTTAAAAAGGACCTCACTTCAGTTTGTGGCGTGCGTGTGAGGAGCTGGGAGCAAGAGGCACTAGGAGCTGAGAGTGAGAACGCGGACTGTTGGAGAACTGAGGAGTACAAGCATTATCAGACACCAGGAGGAAGGTCCTATGGTGAGGAAAAAGAAGGTGTTGGGAGGAGGCCATGGGGAAGTAGCCCAGGGAGTTGTAGCTGTTGCACAGCTGTTCCAGGAGGCACTCTAGACAGCTGCATTCCACAGGGCCCTGGGCTGGAATCCGGAGTAGAGGGCGGGCCCGGGTTCCCCCCCAAACCTCCCAATTCCTGGTCAGACACAGGAGAAGCTGACCTGGACTGTGGGTTCATGAAAACGGCCAAGCTGAGGGCTGCCGTGAATCTCCGAGGCGAGCAAATCTGCCAATAAGCACAAGACCCACCAAGGTAGAGGAGGAACTTTGTCATAATATATTCACACATTTGAGAGTCTTTTGCTTTCTGCAGATATTGTTGCAAACAAAAAAAACCCCTCACTCATCCACGTAGTCACAGATAAATTAAATCGGTCAAATAATGCCCTCAAAAGCAATCTATAGAATTTATTCAAACAAATGTTTGCAACTGTTTTTGCAGTGTTTCCCAGCTCTGGTCACTTTGCATTATTAGTAATAACATGGCCAGGACAAACGGTACTTGACATTGTATGAACATATGCAAATACACAGTCCCTGTTTCAAACAGCTTGTATTTTACTTATAGCTAATGCCTCCCTTGAGGCTGCCATGCATGCCACCAGGTGAACTGCTGAAGACCATTGCACCCAGCCATGAACCACTCGATCAACAACGTTGCTAAACACCAGAACTTTGTGATGCCTGGATTCTACCAACTTAAAGAGATGCTATCTGATCCCCAGCTTATTGTCTCTCTCTTCAGTTCCTCTGAAGGGAAACAGTCTGCATTGTGTCTGCACGCTCAAGCTGGCTTCTTCAAAGTTAATTGCTAACGTCTAACTTTACATTATCTTCCTTTATTTTTCCCTTCCAGAACTTAACATGCACATTAGCTCCTTCTACAAATAACTTCCACTGCAGTTTTAGTGCTGTTATGCGTGTCAATGTTTTGAATCCCTGAGCAGAAAACAAAGTAAGCAGGTGTTTTCATCATGCAATTCCTCCCAAGATCTTCTGTGTTTTTGTTTGTTCAGAATCTGATTTGTGTAAAGCAGAGCTTCTTCTTTTATTAGTCAATGTGGCTTGCTTGATCAATTTGTCTACTACCTAATGTGGCTACATTGTATATTTTAACTTGCTGACATCTAGCAACTGAGGATAGACCAAGTTGCAAGATCAAGGATTAGGAAGCACTGATTTCATATTTAATCTTTCAAAAACAACAGAAATTGGCAACCCTTCTTAGCACTCTATAGGCAAAGAAAAGGATGCCTCCAAAATAATAAATTTTCAGTTAAATACTCATGCTTTTCAGTTATGAGGCACATTTAAATAAGACAAAAAGAGAATAAATCATAACACACAAATAAGTGCAATGAAAATGTAACAGATAAAGCTCTTCCAATTTGTGTAAAACATTTATAGTGCCTATATTTTACATTGATTTACTCCAGAATGAATTTCTCAGAGGAATAATATGTCTGGGAGAATATATAAAATACCACACAGTATTTGCTGCTATCCTAGGTGGTATGATCATAAATAATTAAACTAAACTATGCTTGTCAAATCAATGAACAAAGTAAATCTGGTGATGCCATACCTTTGCTTTTATTGCTGTTGTACTTATCTGCTTACCGACTCATTTACAAAATGTCGTCATTCACAGTTATCATCCAGTCTTTTAGTGAAAATTATGAAGACCCTACAGGTAAGGTGTAGGTCTATGTATTTATTTCTCTTTCCTCATTTTTATATCAAACCAATGTCCATGTATTTTATCCTTGAAGGCATTCATTTGACCAGTCATCTAAAAAATACTAACATCTCAAAGGTTAATATAAATGAGATTCAGATTGTGAAAGATAACAAACAAAGAATTAGGGCCATGTTTACAGGGCGGGGAGAAGCTCTATTCTAGGAAGCAGTGACTCTGAAAAAAATCTGGGGGTTGTGGTGGATAATCAGCAGAACGTTAGCTCCTACAGTAATACTGTGGACAGAAGAGTGTGATCCTGGGATGCATAAACAGAGAAATCGAGTAGGAATAGAGAAGTTATTTTACTTCTGTATTTTGCACTGGTGCGACCGCTGCTGGAATACTGTGTCCGGTTCTGATGCCCACAATTCAAGAAGAACGTTAATAACTTGGAGAAGGTTCAGAAAAGAGCCATGAGAATGATTAAAAGATTAGAAAACATGAGTGATAGACTCTAGGAGCTCAGTCTATTGAATTTAACAAAAAGAAGGTTAAGGGATGACTTGATTACAGTCTAGAAGTACTTATATGGGGAACAAATATTTAATAATGGGCTCTTCAATCTAGCAGAGAAAGGTTTAACACAATTCAATGGCTGGAAATTGAAGCTAGACAAATTCAGACTAGAAATAAGGTATACATTTTTAACGATGCAAGGAATTAACCATTGGAACAATTTACCAAGGGTTAGGTGGATTCTCCAACACTGACAATTTTTAAATCAAGATTGGATGTTTTTCTAATAGATCTGTTTTAGGAATTATTTTGTGGAAGCTCTATGGCTTGTGTTACACAGGAGATCAGACTAGATGATCATATTGGTCCCTTCTAGCCTTACAATCTATAATGAGACAGGGAAGATTTCTCATTTTACTTCGCATTACTCCTCACTGGCAGAGAGCCTTTCATTCTTTTCAGTTTTCATCAGTGTCTAGTCTTCTTTTGGGTGGAGCAGTTTTCCACATTGCTGTCAGACAACTCCTTTTTTACTTTTTCTTCCTTCACACCATAGCGTTCCACTTCATAATTCTGTGTTTAATCTTCTGGCTGAGGAGGACTGGCTGAAGCTCCCTCCAAAACTGAACGAGCAGAGCTCCAGGCCTGGGCAGAAAGATTGCTGCAGCAATATTTATGTGTTCCCTCCTTCCTTAGGCTACAGATGCTTGTCTTCAAAATTTTGCTTGATAACTGACTCCCTACTAGCCTGGGAGTCAGCTACCAGCAAGTATCATGAACTAGGATCTGAGAGTTGGTAGAACATTGTGTTATTTCTGGGTCCTTAGGCAACCTGAGTCCTTCACCCCAGCTATTATGAGGTTCTGTGACAGAGGAGGGCTGCAATTCATTATAAAGATGTACATGTTCACCACTGAACAATTTTTTTTCACTTTGCTTTTAGTTTATGCCACAAAAAGTGATTGCTATACAATACATATTAACAAAATAACACAGGGAACTGAAAGTGACCCCTGTCCTTAGCTTTCCATTGTAAAATAGTCTTGTGACTTTCTTTGGAGAAGCTCTGAGTGAGGGAGGAGGCTGCAGAAAAAACAACAGTCTGCATCAAATAATTAATGACTATAATGCACACGCAAAAGGGGGCAGAATTAAGGTTACAAAGGCAACAGACATTCTGGCATTTCCTCACTTTTGTGTGCTTGGCTTTCTTACATAAATAACATCCTTTTAACATATATTTCTAATGTCATAAAACAGTTTCATCTGATAAAAAGCTGGAGATGGGTCTGCATTGGTTGCAATATTTAGGCATGGTTGTTAGTTGGGGTTTTGACTATACAGACCAGTAGACTGGTAAATTTTCAGAATGGAGGGGGGTAACTAGTGGTGTTCCCCAAGGATCAGTCCTGGGCCCGATCTTATTCAACTTATTCGTAAATGATCTGGAGAAAGGGGTAAACAGTGAGGTGGCAAAGTTTGCAGATGATACGAAACTGCTCAAGATAGTTAAGACCAAAGTAGACTGTGAAGAACTTCAAAAAGATCTCACAAAACTGAGTGATTGGGCAACAAAATGGCAAATTAAATTTAATGTGGATAAATGTAAAGTAATGCACATTGGAAAAAATAACCCCAACTATACATACAATATGATGGGGGCTAATTTAGCTACGACTAATCAGGAGAAAGATCTTGGAATCATCGTGGATAGTTCTCTGAAGACATCCACGCAGTGTGCAGCGGCAGTCAAAAAAGCAAACAGGATGTTAGGAATCATTTAAAAAGGGATAGAGAATAAGATGGAGAATATGTTATTGCCCTTATATAAATCCATGGTATGCCCACATCTTGAATACTGCGTACAGATGTGGTACCCTCATCTCAAAAAAGATATACAGTAGTGGCATTAGAAAAGGTTAAGAAAAGGGCAACTAAAATGATTAGGGATTTGGAACGGGTCCCATATGAGGAGAGATTAAAGAGGCTAGGACTTTTCAGTTTGGAAAAGAGGAGGCTAAGGGGGGGATATGATAGAGGTATATAAAATCATGAGTGGTGTGGAGAAAGTGAATAAGGAAAAGTTATTTACTTGTTCCCATAATATAAGAAAACTAGGGGCCACCAAATGAAATTAATGGGCAGCAGGTTTAAAACAAATAAAAGGAAGTTCTTCTTCACACAGCGCACAGTCAACCTGTGGAACTCCTTGCCTGAGGATGTTGTGAAGGCTAGGACTATAACAGGGTTTAAAAGAGAACTGGATAAATTCATGGAAGTGAAGTCCATTAATGGCTATTAGCCAGGATGGGTAAGGAATGGTATCCCTAGCTCTGTTTGTCAGAGGGTGGAGATGGATTGCAGGAGAGAGATCACTTGATCATTACCTGTTAGGTTCACTCCCTCTGGGGCACCTGGCATTGGCCACTGTTGGTAGACAGGATACTGGGCTGGATGGACCTTTGGTCTGACCCAGTATGGCCATTCTTATGTTCTGGGACTGTGCTGGAGTACAGCAGTTTCTATGCTTCTTGGATCCTGGATCCTCTGTTAACTCAACTGTCATGCACACTGTCTGCAGTCTAAAGACATGAATGACATTAAAAAAACCTCAAACATTCTGGAAGTAATTCTAGTATCCATATAGCCCATCTATGGTATTTCTATAGCTCACATCACTATAGGTCTATAGTCTTGTTTAACTCTGCAGGTCACTTGGTGGCCCAATCCAAACTCTTACTTCAGTTTGCAAGTAACTTTTCTGATGAAGCAATAAATGTCACGCAGCAGGTTGTTTGCCTCGTGCTCTTTTATGTTCATGTGGAAAACACATTCTTTCTTCCAAGTTAGCCTTATTCAAAGCAATTTCTATTCTTTCTATGAAAATAAATTGTGCACTTACTGTAATTATCTCTGTAAGTATGGGGGAGGATAAATTGCAACTGATTGCCAGTCTACTTTTCTAACCAACTGCCAGGTACAGTTGATTCAGGAACATGCCTTTCCATTATTTTTCTTCTTTAAAAAAAACCTATTGCATCCTTTAGCATTTTTTCCAATTTTGCACAGACTGAAATTAGCTAATTGGAAGCATTAAAGTCATTTCAAAATAATTGAAATTATAGTTATTCTAATATTTCTCTGCTGAGTTTAAAATGCCTGCACTACATGTTCTCTATTAATATCGCAGTACCTAATTTCAGATTCAAGAAGGTGTAATAGAATCATTACAAACTTCATTTGTTTGATCAACAATCAGTCTGATTTACTGGAGATTAAGACAGTATAAGGCTGCCAAATTTGGGGTGGGTAGGAATACGTGGGGGAAGGAATTAGTGAAAGCAGATGGAAGCAGTACTCAAAGTGGGACACTCATGTAATGCTACAGAGCAGGCCTGAAATCAGGAGTTGAGTACAGGGGATAAAGTACTGCAAAAATTACATTTTAATAATACTTTGTATTTCTCCAGTGCTTTTCATTCATGGATCCTTAAGTGATTTACAAGCATTAATTAATGAATCCTCACAGATTCTTGTGAGTAGGGAAATATTTCTACTATCTTACAGATGACAAAATGGAGGTGTAGAGATGCTAGGTGACTTGTTGATAGAGAGTCAGTGACAAATTCAAGAGTTCTGATGCCTAACCGTTGGAAGGAGAATGATGACCAATGTAAAAGAACTCATTTAGCTTCCCTGCAACAGCCTTGTCTTCCTTGAGTGCTCCTTTAGCACCTCGACTGCCCAGTGGCCCCACTGATTTTTTGGCAGACTTCCTGCTTCTGAAGTACTTAAAACAAATTTTGCTGTTAGTTTTTGTAGTTGCTCTTTAAATTCTTTTTTGGCCTGCCTAATTATACTTTTATGCTTGACTTGCCAGAGTTTATGCTCCCTTCCATTTTCCTCGGTAGGGTTTATTTCCAATTTTTAAGGGATGTCTTTTTGCCTCTAAGTGCCCTTTTACTCTACTATTTAGCCATGGCAGCATTTTTTGTTGTTGTTGGACTTTTACTGTTTTTTTGTCCTGTTTGGGGTATATAATTAGTTTTAGCCTCTATTACCATGTTTTAAATTAGGGGTGGGCAAACTACGGCCTGGGGGCCGCATCTGGCCCTTCAGACATTTTAATCCAGCCCTTGAGCTCTCGCCAGGGGCAGGGTCCGTGGGTGTGCCCCACTCCGCATGTACCATGGCTCTGTGAGGCTCCCAGAAGCAGCGGCATGTCCCCCCTCTGGCTCCTATGTTAGCAACAGCCAAGGGGCTTCACACGCTGACCCTGCCCCAAGTGCTGCCCCCACAGCTTCCATTGGCCAGAAACCATGGCCAATGGGAGATGAAGGGGTGGCGCCTGTGGACTGGGCAGCTTGAAGAGCTGCCTGGCTGCACTTTTGTGTAGGAACCAGAGGGGGATATGCTGCTGCTTCTGGGAGCTGCTTGAGGTAAGTGCTGCCAGAGACTGCACCTCTGACCCCTCTCTCACGCCCCTATTCCTGCCCCAGCCCTGATCCCCCTCCTGCCTCCGAACCCCTTGGTCCCAGCCCAGAGCACCCTCCTGCACCCCAAACCCTCATCCCCAACCCCACCCCTCAGCCCCAGCTGGAGCCATAACCCTCCCTGCACACCCCAACCCCCTGTCCCAGCACGGAGCCCTCTCCGGTACACTGAAGTCCTCATTTCTGGCCCCACCACAGAGCCCTCACCCCCTCCCACACCCCAACCTCCAATTTCATGAGCATTCTTGGCCTGCCATACAATTTCCATACCCAGATGTGGCCCTCAGGCTAAAAAGTTTGTCCACTCCTGTTTTAAATAGTTTCCATGGAGCTTGCAGGCATTTCACTCTTCATTCTTTTAATTTCCATTTAGCTAGCTTCCTCATTTTTGTGTAGCTCTCCTTTTTGAAGTCAAATGCTACTGTGGTGGGTTTTTTTTTTAATTTCCTCCCCTACAAGGATGTTAAACGTAATTACATTAGGGTAATTATTACTGATCAGCTACATTAATCTCTTGGACCAGATCCTGTGTTCCATGTAGGACTAAATCAGGAATTGCCTCTCCCTTCGTGGATTCCAGGACCAGTTGATCCAAGAAGCAGTCATTAATGATGTCTAGAAATTTTATCTCTGCATCATGTTCTGAGGTAAACCTAGTCAATATGGGGATTGATGAAATCCTCCATTATTATTGGAGTTTTTTTGGCTTTTGTAGTCTCCCTAATCTCCCTGAGCATTTCACAATGGTCGTCACCATCATGGTCAGGTGGTTGGTAATGTAGTCCTACTGTTATACTCTTATTATTCACGCATGGAATTTCTACTGGTAGTACTATGCACTATAGTGCCAGGGCCTACTTATATTTGGACCCTGGTATTGCCATGTCCCATTGATTATCATCATTCTGCCAAGTTTCCGTGATGCCTATTAAATCAGTGTCCTCCTTTAATACCAGGAACTGAAGTTCACCCTTCTTAGTATTTAGACTTCTAGCATTTGTATACAAGAACTTATAAAAGTTACCAATATTTAGTCATCTACCTTCATATGATGTAATTGAATGGGATTCTTTTTAGTTTGACTCTTCCTCTTCAGTTTCTACCTGTACTTTTATCCTTTCCTCTTGAGTAGGAAATAGAATATCCCCTTTAATAAATCTTCCCCTAAGGGATGTCTCTACAGGCTACAGCCTCGTTAGTGAGCTCTCAGCCTAGCAGGTAGGCTGCGTGGTTCAGCACACAGCGCACAAAACAGGCCACACTATAAACTACAATTACGCAAGCATACAGCAAGCAAGCAAGCACATAAACAAATACCCTAAGAATCATGTAGTCTCTCTTCCTTCCCCTGGAGAACTCCCTTGCAAAACTCCCCTGTTTGCTGCTGCTGTTCACTAGCTCACATTCTTCTATTGTAGAACAAATCCAGACAAATTGGCATAGAATTAAAGGGCAAGCACAGGAGGGAAGGTCTCCCCAGGATATGTTGCAGCAACTGTCAGCTAATGGCAGCCCTCCCTTGAAAGGGTTGGGCTGCCATTGGTCAATATCAATGCTTCTAACAAGCACCGGAAGTGGCTGGTGGATGCTGTGACATGGACTATAAAAAGCAGGGATCTTTCTGCTCTGTCCATGCTACTGCAAAAGGTTCTTATGAAAACTTGCATTCTAAACATTAACATATATAAAGAATTACACTTTATGAACAAAGAGGGGCAGATGGGTGGAAATCCAACTTTTGGGCCAGGCTGCCTTCTCAGTTGCTTTTATAGCTTCTGATATGAACTGTAATGGAACCTTTCATCCTCTCCTCCAGATTCTATTATTACACCTTAAATTATCACCCTTCTCAGAGGGCCAAATTCTGCTCTCCATCGCAATAACAAAAAACTGCCCTGAAATTAGTAGATTAGACGGAAGCAATTCATGAAGTCAAGCGTAGGTTGCTCTGGTATAAATCCTGGTTTCTGTCACATTTAGTTATTTCAGTCAAGCACCTGTAGATTTTCATTGATTTAAATAAGAGCATAAACCATGACCAACATTTTTAGGCACATCCATCTGTGCACACAATCCTTATGAAAATAAAACCTGCCCTCCTTCCTAGGCTTCACAGCCCAAGCTCCAGCTTCACAGGGCTGTCTGCACACCTATTTTTAGAATACTAGCATGAGCCCCGTTAGCCCAAGTCTGTTGACCCACACGGGGTGATTGCTCCAAAATGCTGGGTAGAGAAACTCATAAAGGGCCCTGTTCTCTGCTCCCTTATACTGAAGCAAAACAGGAGCGACACTGGAGAAGTCAATACAGTTATACTAGTATATATCTGGGTGCCAGGAAGAGGAAAATCAGGGCAATATGTCCATACAAATGCACAATTGCAGGGTTTTGGTCATAGAGAAACTGCAAATTTAGCATGGGCATTTAGGAAGACTGGTTGAAACCTTGTACCAAAATATAAAACGCATAAAGATCTCATTTTATTTCAAAACTAAGGAGAACCCATACCACGGTGGGAGTGATCCCAAATAACAGCAATTCTGTTTCTTCCCATAGCATCAGTGGCACTCCTTCCTCAAATGGTTTGTCATGTTCTCATCCTCCCATATGATTTTGTTCCCCTCCAGTTTGTTTTCATCCACAATCTAAGATTTCTAATTTCCATAAAGCTTTGGTGATTTTTTTTCTTAAATAGAGATGGTAAGGACTTGATAGGACTTTTGATATTTCCCCTCAACATATTATCCAGTAGCAAGGCATTTATTTATTCTCTAATGCTCTCTGTTATGCTAACAAGAGAAGCTTGGAATCGTTTATAGTACAGACTTCTCCAGATGAAGCAGTTTTCACAGAGTTTGAAACAAGCATAGCTAAATCTATATTTGCTCTGCTCTTGACACGTACCCGTTAGCGTAATGTATTAATTTCCACTCATATAAAGACGCATAGACTATCAGAAACACAACCAACTTTCACCATTCACTGTGTGTAAGTTATATAACAATCATGAGGTAATAACAATGCAGATGACATATTTCAGCCTAGATATACAAATGACTGGATCATAATATGTATGTATACCAGGGAAATTGTTTGAAATTCACATAAAATATGCAGTACTATTCAGCAGCTGATCTTTTCAGAGTTCCTTTGAAATAAGATGTGTTGTAGTTCAAAAGAAAAATTCCCAGAGGAAAAATTCAGAGTAAATAAAATATTTATGGGGCTCACTACACAAACTAAAGCAGAATCTGAACAAGCAATGTAAGAGGACAGTGGTAGAAGTCACAGAGGAAGTAGAAGGTTAGGAAGATAGTGAGCTTGTTTATAACAAAGCAAGGTGGCTGAGGGAGAAGAAAAGGTGGACAGGAAGAGACCACGGTACAAAGAATTATTATATGACATCAGAAACCATGCTGGAGCAGAACTGAGACATAGACATCACAAGAAGGCAATGCCATTGAAAGAGAACATTCTTGGTTACCCCATGTTCAATATCAATACACCCAAGCTGAAGTGAAGCACCAACTTCTCCTGAAAACTGACCTTTGGAGGATTCATCCAGAAATTCCATTCAAAAAAATCACTGGATAAAATTTTCTATAAGAGGTTGAATCCTTTGTATTTACCTAGCTGTCTAGCTCAGTTAGATGCAGAGCAGGCTTGGGTAAGGGGATCAAGAGTATATCAGAAAGGGCAGGAGAAAAGGCAGACGAATCAGTAGATAATCTTATCCAACTTAAAATCCAGAGCTCTCAAGAGATTCATTAGAAACTAGGCCAAAGCATTAAGAAGAAATAATGAAACTCATAAAGGGCCAATACCAAGGCACAAGCCTCAGTAGAAGCAAAAGGTGATCAGAAAATAAAAAGGCATATGCTAAGATTGACTGGCAAAAGAAAAACCTGGTCCCCGTATAGCTTAGTAAACAGTGATCTTCGCAAAGAACATTCTGGCCTGCGGAGTTTCCTTCACAGCTATGAATTTAAATCTGACTTCTCCTAAATTCTTCATACCGGGAGAAATATGGGTCATGCATCTTATGAATTACCTAGTAGTAAGATTCTACATTGCAACAGACCTTCTCTGATTCACTTACAGTAAAGAGAATTTGTCTACTCTTCTTCCCCCAGGGGAGGTTCATCCCCTTGGCTAGCAAACCGGTAAGTTGTCTTTTATTTATCTATCCAAGTACAGAAATTAAAAGAGAAGTTATGAAACTGACTGGAAAATAGAGCTGGGCAAAGGCTATAAAACATTTTAAGAGAATACCCGTTCACACTTTCAAATTAATTCACACAGACTGTGATTGTGTGCTTTGCTTTCTGGAAATGTTCTAGTGAATGAATTTGCTGGCAAGAACACTGAATAAAGAGAATGTTGTAAATTATTTGTCGAAATTTAATTTAGAATTCATAATTTCTTTTTTTCTTACATCAGAATCCTGATTCTAAGAGTTATATTTATCCAATCAGGGAAAAGTAACAATATTTTGGGTCAGATCCTCAGCTGGTATAAATTCATGTACCTCCATTGACTTCAATGTGGACAATTAAACAAACAACTAACATTCCAAATGCTCACAAGAAATTATTCATGCACAAATTCACTCACCAATAATTACTTCCAGAAAATATTCAACAAATAATTTTGAATAAAGAGTAAATTCAAGGAAATTGCAAAGCACTCTCACACAAAAATATGCTCAACATCAATTAAACATTCATTATGCATTATTTATCAAGTTTCCACTGAAAATATTTCAATGGGAATTATTTTCTTACCACCTGAAGTATTTTTAATATGTAGGGACAGGTTCAGAAGATATTTATCCAAGTGAGGAATTCTTATTCACATTAATAGTCCCACAGAATTCAGTGGATTGTTCAGAAGAGAACTTTGCTGTATTCTGATAACAGCTTCTGACTGGTTATTAAGAGAACAACTATTTGCATGATCAATTCTCAGAGTACATGGAACATGTCGGAGAAGATAATGTTCCTCACAATACAATACATAGAAGAGTTTTATTAGAAGTTTGCTAGAAGGCTCTTTGTTTGGGGTTATGAAGAATAATTTGACTCCAGCAGAGTGCATCTGGCCTTGTGGTAATAAGTTAAACAACAGAGAAGCAGACAGTCCAGAAATATTATAAAAAATGACTTTTGGTTTGACTGTATGTATTTATTCTCAAACATTGACAAACAACAAATATTTGTTCTCTATCAGAAGAATATTATATAAGCACCACTGCCACATTTATCTCAGCATGACATAACAAGAAAATGACTGGAAAAGCAATTGTTGTCATTCGTAGGATCAAATAATTTTCAGTATCACATCCGTTGTTAGTACATTTATTAGTCAATATCTCACTCACCAATAGTCCTTCAACCAAACAATGGAATGCAATCATTGTTTTATGCCCTGGGTTAAAATTCAATCATGCAGAAAAATAGCTTGAGCAACCTATGGACCATTAAATCCCACATAAGCCCTATTTTGAGGGCTTAAGTGGTGTACAGGCTTTGTGGTATCCATATACATGGGGTGAATGTCACCCTTGCATCTTAGATCCCAGTCAGATTTTGTCTTCTCTTTGGGGTTGACTGGATCTTCACTACCTGGGGTTGGCTCTTCACTACCTGATACAAATACTACTAAGGAATATATTGCATATATACCTAACCCTTCTGCCAGATGGCTACAGCAACAAAAAGGGTCGAGTTCAATTTTCTCGGGGTTTCCTTAATGACTTAAACACTAACTCAAGCCCCCATCCAGAAGCTATTTACACTACCCTGAGTGCCCCGATTGGCAATTCTTCCCCCTTTAAAAGCACTGAGTGTTGGGACTACAACAAAGAGAACTTTATTGGAAGGGGGTGGGGGAAGGAAGACAAGAGAGTGATTTTGGGAAAACCAGCAGTTAAATTCCATTATGCAATATTACAGGTTTCAGAGTACCAGCCCTGTTAGTCTGTATTCGCAGAAAGAAAAGGAATACTAGTGGCACCTTAGAGACTAACCAGTTTATTTGAGCATAAACTTTCGTGAGCTACAGCTCACTTGTTGTGCTGTAGCTCACGAAAGCTTATGCTCAAATACATTGGTTAGTCTCTAAGGTGCCACTAGCATTCATGATGCAATATTGCCACCCCAAGGGTACCTTAACAGTGATCCCAGCCTCAGCCCTTCGTTGGCTGTTGAGAATGGCTGATGTATTCTGGGCACTTACCTCCCACCTCCCCCAGCCCACCTCCCACTCTGCTGCACTCACAATTAGCTGTCCTGGGATTCTAGCAGGTCAGTGCAGCCTGGACTTCTCTGGGGTCTCTACTAACCCAGGTGAAGTGAGTGCAGCTTTAATTGTGGGCTAGGGAGGCCTGTACCAGAGTCCCTTGGGTAGGGTGCTGTCATCTCTGGGTCTGTCTACATAGCTGCTGGAAGAGAGTCTCAGAGCCCATTTGGACAAATTCCCGCTAGCATGCTAAAAATAGCAATGTGGACGTTCCGGGTTGGGCTGACAGCTGGGCTCTGAAGCCTAGGGAAGGGGGTGGGCATCAAAGCCTGAGCTCAGCCCAAGTCCAAACGTGAAGGCAACATCTACACAGCGATTTCTAGCACGCTAGCCTGAGCCCTGCTAGCATGAGTCTGTATACCTGGGCTGTGAGACTGGCTACCATCATCTGTGTAGACATACCCACTGGGCTGCAGCCCAAGGTGCGTCGCTCTTCTGCTGCTCTGCACCATCCATCCCCTTGAAGGTGCACCTGCTGCTCTGACCTGTCCATTGCCCCTCTGAAGCCATTGCGGCTGCTACTCTAAGCCATCTGTTGCCTTGGAGTTCCTGCCACTGCTACGCGGAGCCTTGTGCTGTCACGAAGCTGCACTATCCACTGTTCAGCAATCTCAGCTCAGCCCTGAGGGATTGATCCATGGTATCCAAGACTCTTCACAGAGTTCTCACCACCAGAGAGGCATTCCCAGCAGAAGGCAGGAACCCTTCCCCACCCCACCCCCCCACATACCTCGCTGTGCCCATCAGCAGTCCCCATTAGAGTGAGCCCAGGATTATTCAACTTCAGTGTCCTGTCCTTGTATTGCCCCCAAACACAAACTTAACTCAATTTTAATCAAAATTCTCCAAACTGTCACAAAACTGAAATGTAAATGAGTATTATAAATGTGTATGAAATCATTTTTAATCCTGATTATAGACTTCATAACTCAAACATCACATCCAAGTAAAGGGGTGTAAGGAAGGATAGTACACCAGAAATCAGAAGCAAAGACATCTACTTGTTCCAGCTTCTACACAACTAAAAAAGAAAAAAAAATCCTGATACTAATGAATCAGACTCTTACTGCACAGCAGAACCCTGACTCTAGCAAATACAGCACTGGCACTATAGTATATGGAGCAAACAGAGATTTATGTAAAAAGGCAAAAATAGATTTAATACCTCTGTGAAGAAAATGTTGCTTTTTGTTCTATTCTAACCCGAGAATATTTTTATTTTTATTTATTGCAGTATTTTAAAGCACTCCACTAATGCACAACAGTGGCTATGTCATTGCTGACATTGCTGTCAGAGTTCTGACACAAAATGCATGTTCACTTAAACTACTTGTGCAAACTGTGGGCTGTTGAATCTCAACTTGCCTTTTTTGTGATTATTTTTTACTGATTTTCATAAAAACACATACAATGAAAAGTATGTCATGTACCTAATAGTACATGACATACAGCTTACATTATTCCAAGTACTGCATGTGTCATGGGATCACCAATAGAATTATGCAATTACACAATTTTACAACTTGTCAAAGTTGAAAGACCAGATAATACAAAACTGGACAATACTACATAGGCATGACATGTTAGGATGGAGGTAACAGTAATAAAAGAGAAGACTTCGGAATGTAAATAAATTTGACGTATATGTGCTTTGGCCTAAAATTTTCCAAATTGTATCATTGAAAACAAACAAACAAAAAACAACAGCTTTCAAATTGACAGCAGCAGCAAAATTGAAACAGGCAACGTCACTTTCCATGCATACTGGACCTATTAGTTTCAACAAAGCAACTGTTTTGCATTGTGGGTCTCTTCATTTTATTACAGTGTGTGAGAAAGAGAAAACTACAACTGCAAACAGTGGTATGCAAATAAAATGTATTCAACAAATCTGGCCTCTTTCTCTTTTTGTGAATTGCCCATATACCATTTGCAGTTTTCTCAAAATGTATTAATTAACAGAAACTGCTCACCTAATCATTTCTGAAAACAATTCTTGGTCTATAGCTTGTCTGTAGGCATTTCATTGAGTGTCCAATATTCAAAATCCTAGCTGTTCTGCATGGAGATATAGACCATGTGGTTTTATTTCTGCTCCTGGATGGAATTCACTTTACTTTAGAATCAGTTTCCTTGTGTGAATACTCATGATGGGAAAAAAAATCAATAAACTTTCTTTGAACATTCTACAAAATATGCTTAAAAGGTGATATTTTCTCCAGCCACATAAAGCCCAAGTATATGGGGTCTGTACGGATGGAGTGTGAAGAAGTCAACTCCCTGCATCCAATATTCCAGCCTTGGAGCTGCAATCCCAGCACAGCCCCTGCATCAGCATTGAGGAATATTGGGCACATTAGATCTGCAGCAGATGCACTGGTTTACCATCAAACCACTCCCACTGGGGTGGTCCAATTGCAGTATGTGGGAGCTGTGTGGGTTACACACCAATGGAAACCTCACACAGGCTTCAAGCAGGTCTTAAACAGTGCAAAGGGCCTTCCTCCAACCCTTATTATTTATTTATCCATCCCCTCTTCTGGTTGAAACAATGGACAAAACCCTGAGGTCATCACAGGATCCAGAGTGCACAGGAGTGGGGGAAAAGAAGGTAGCTCTATGTTGCCTTTCCACTTTCCTGATCCTGGAGATGATGAGGGACCAAACTAGCCCCTGTAGTAACTTAGAGCAGCCTAAGGGCAGTCTAAATTATGCTGGCCAGAATAGTACCCCCAAGAGACTACTCCATTGATTGGATATCCTTGGAATACAGCTATGGCCCTTCCCCAGTACACCTAGAATCTCTGCTACTCCTCAGGTAGGAAGTTGGGGGCAGAAGACGTGAAGCAGGTGCAAAAAGGGACCAGAGCTGGGGACCTAGTAACTGTCCCAGTGAATCATTTTTACTTTATTTGAATGGCTAATTACCTCAGAATTGCACAATTGTTTGTAACATATTGAGCAAACTGTGTTAATGAATTTAGAATCTCTTGTGATCTGGGTCTTCAATCTCTACCCTCATCGGATCACCTTAAACACGTGCCTGCATCTGACAACCTTGCCTCCCACCTCTTTTTAAGTAAGTAGAATTACCTTAGCAGCCCCGCTTCCCACCTTTCTCCCAAAAAACACTCAGCAAGGTGTCCAGGGAATATAGATGCTTCTTCTTCTAAATGATATTCATCCTTATATCTTGTCAGAAGTTCCCACCTTTTTTCATTAAATCCCAGCTAAGTAATTCAGAGTGAGATGAAGCTTTGCTCATCCATTTGTATAAAATGCAATTCTCTATTTGGGGGGAGAGGGGCGATGAAAAAGGAGCAGCTCAGAAATTTGATCCAAGTACCTCTTTGCTTTGCATGGCTGGAGGAGGACAGGAGAAGGACCTTAGGGGATTAGTTATTAGTAAATGACATATGGGTTTGTCAAACATTTAAAGCTGTGCCAGACACCGGAGAAACTCTAATTAAATGCTCAATATTTTATGAAAGTCTGGAGTGTGCATGTTTTCTTGGACTGGTAAGTTCTCATTTGGGAAGGGGTGAGGCAAGTGAAGGGGGACATAGTAGAATACTCTCTGTTCTTCCCATTCTGCTCCTTACCTTTTACTTTGGAAAAGTTGATTGAAAATATCAGCAAAAAAGAAAACGGGGGCTGTGTCTAGTGTGTGTAAGGTCCTGTGCAAAGTAACAAGGCAGGCCCAAAACAGTTCCTTCAATCGCCCATGACTGGGTTCTACCACCTCAACATGCCCAGGCTACACACAGACCTGCTTCTCCTGGTTGTGACCTCATGCAGGCTATGGTGACCAGTTCTTGGAGTTCTGTGGCCTCTGAAGACACCAGGTTTCCTAGGTAGTGAAGGCAGGAAGCGGAGCTGAAGAATAGCTTTTATGGCAAGGCACCCCTTCTGCCTCACCAGACTTAGTGCTCCCTCCTCTGGCAGGGACAGGGCCTGGGGTAAATCAGCCCCCCACTCTGGAGCATGTCTGTCTTCCCTCTTCAAGGTTTGTTTCTCAGAGCCTTCCCAGTAGGCCTTGGGGCAGGCCTGAGGAGTGCTCCTCTGCCAAGCAAAGGGAAACAAGTTTATAACGCACCGAAACAAAAGGGGAAATACCTTTCTCTGGTCCCCTCACTGGGGCAGGTGTTGTCCTGTTGGTGGCCCTGGGGTGTCAGTCTGTCCCCTGAACAGGCACTAGGTTTTGGGTGGAGCGCAGTCTCTCACACTGGAGAAGCCTAACTCACTGCTGCCTCCAGCCTTGCAGCAGTTTCTGTCTTCCCCCTGTCCCTGCCCGAGAGAGATTTTAACAGGTTTCAGGCAGCCCTTAGCTGGACTCAGGTGTCCCTTATTGACCTGAAGTAACCCCTTCCCAGCTTGTAGGAAAAAGGGCCCTTAGCATTCTAGGGCAACATACCTGTTTTCCCAGACCCTCCTGCAGCCGTCCGGCCTGACTTTGTCACACTTTTTAACTGGAGAACAGGGAGGAGAAGATAGACAATTCAGTCAGTCTCTGCAGTGGTCTCATGCTGTTGCTGGAGACAGATGGAAGACAGGTGGAATCTGGGATGGTATTCCGTTTGCAAAGATCATGCAGGCATAAGGCTATCATTGAGGATAACCCTTTTAACTGTGAGATGAAGGCAAAACCTTTTGACAGGGGTGCAACATGTCTAACAAAACTTGGAAAAGAAGCAAACAAAAGAACAGTGGGTTGAATTCCCAGCTTTTGATTTTATAATGCTTAATTCCCAGATCAGAATGCCACTGAACATGGAAGAAGTTTGAACAAAGAACCAAACTTGTGTAGTTGACCCTAGTTTCATTTAAGGACCAAACCAAAGATCAGGATACGAGATGACATTTAGCATTTAGAAAAATTCTCATGTGCCCTTAGATCCAAATGGTGCTACTTTGGGCCCAGTTGTGTTTATTGAAAAAAATCTCATTTATCAAGCACATTTTGTTTTTAAAAAATGAAGCTCATGATAAAGAAATTTGCAGCGGAGCTTCCTCTTAGCTGTTATCTTTGTTTGGAGGATAAGTAAGGATAGGAAAGCTTACAATTAAATCTCCATGTGAATACCATGTTTATATGACTGCAATTGTTATGCAAATTGTTTTAAATGAATAAACATAAGAGCAAAAGAGAATGAAATATTCTCCATTATTCATTAAAGACTTTTAGTGCTCCATTAATTTCGATGCTATAATCTACTTCTGATTAGCTATGTTGTGAGACAACCATTGTCAATTGTCACTAAGGTGTAAGGAATGTCAACTGCTCTAAATGGCCCTCCTTGATTATCATTACAAAATGTTTTTTTTTCTCTCCTGCTGGTAATAGCTCACCTTACCTGATCACTCTCGTTACAGTGTGTATGGTAACACCCATTGTTTCATGTTCTCTGTGTATATAAAATCTCCCCACTGTATTTTCCACTGCATGGATCCGATGAAGTGAGCTGTAGCTCACGAAAGCTTATGCTCTAATAAATTTGTTAGTCTCTAAGGTGCCACAAGTACTCCTTTTCTTTTCTTTTCAGACTAACACGGCTGCTACTCTGAAACTTTTAACAAATTTATTAGAGCATAAGCTTTCGTGAGCTACAGCTCACTTCATCGGATGCATGCAGTGGAAAATACTGTGCGGAGATTTTATTTACACAGAGAACATGAAACAATGGGTGTTACCATACACACTGTAATGAGAGTGATCAGGTAAGGTGAGCTATTACCAGCAGGAGAGTGGGGTGGGGGGAAATGTAGTTAGCAGCATCTCATCAGGTGTTATGGCCCAGCCTGCAGGGTATAAATTAACAGTGACTTCTTTAGCACTTCATGAGCACTCCTTTTTAAATCATGTTTGCATATGAATTTTCATTTACACATAACACAGTAGAAAAGCAGTTAGTATATTAGATTGCATAGCAAAACCATTTTGTCACATCAGCAGTATAATGTAGGCCCAGACAGGCAATATATAATGCAACTGAATAAAAATAAAACTGAAGAAAGAGGAAATGGAGAGAAAGAAAGGAATGAAGGACTGATCCAGATCCGAGTAAAATTGAGAGTTGTACCATTGACTTCAGTAGTCCAGGGCCAGATCAAGTCCTTATATGCAAAATCCCAGATACAGAACTTGAAACTCCATGAGCTTCCTCAGACTAGTTCTAGACCCTTTTCTATAAAAAATTATGCTTAGGAGCATTCAACATTTAAGATACAGACCTTGCAATTGTCACCTGTGTTTTGTCACCTTGGAATTAAATACTGTAAGGTGCTCTATGTGGGGCTATATCATGGAAATAAAAAAAAAAAAAACAGTGGGCCAGAATTCCAGCTCCTGTAGATTGGTGTTACAGGCTGTTATGTGCCTGGGGAGGGAGGGAGTTCCTAACAAAGAATGCCCTCCTAAACATCTCCTTTAATAGAAAAGGGCCAAGATGCCACAAAGGTATTGAATTGAATTGTACCTGTAAAGGCAATGCATCTGTAGAATGGGGCAAGAAACAGCAGGTCTTTTCCATCACTGGCCTCCTGCCCTTTCAGTATTGTCAAAGGGCCTGATTCAAAGTCCAGTGAAGGTCATGACATGGTTCAAGATCTTTTTTGCCTTCCCTGTAAAATGGGTGTTGGCTAGATCTGGATGTGGTGGTGTGGGACTCTGGGGTTTGGGTGGGGAGTGGATTAATCACTGTCATATTTATGTTAGTGATGACTGGAAAAAGGCAAATATTGTGCCCATCTTTAAAAAAGGGAAGAAGGAGAATCCGGAGAACTACAGACCGGTCAGCCTCACCTCAGTCCCTGGAAAAATCATGGAGCAGGTCCCCAAACAATCCATTTTGAAGCACTTGGAGGAGAGGAAGGTGATCAGGAACAGTGAATATGGATTCACCAATGGCAAGTCATGCCTGACCAAACTGATTGCCTTCTATGATGAGATAACTGGCTCTGTGGATATGGGGAAAGTGGTGGACATGATATATCTTGAATTTAGCAAAGCTTTTGATATGGTCTCCACAGTATTCTTGCCAGCAAGTTAAAGAAGTATGGATTGAATGAATGGACTATAAGGTGGATAGAAAACTGGCTAGATCATCAGGCTCAATGGGTAGTGATCAACGGATCGATGTCTAGTTGGCAACCGGTATCAAGCAGAGTGCCCCAGGATTGGTCCTGGGGCCGGTTTTGTTCAACAACTTCATTAATTATCTGGATAATGGGATGGATTCCACCCTCAGCAAGTTTCCAGATGACACTAAACTGCGGGGAGAGGTAGATATGCTGAAGGGTAGGGATAGGATCCAGAGTGACCCAGACAAGTTGGAGGATTGGGCCAAAGGAAATCTAATGAGATTCAACAAGGACAAGTTCAGAGTCCTGCACTTCAGATGGAAGAATCCCATGCACTGCTACAGGCTGGGGACTGACTGGCTAAGAAGCAGTTCTGCAGAAAAGGACCTGGGGATTACAGTGGATGAGAAGCTGGATATGAGTCAACAGTGTGCCCTTGTTGCCAAGAAGGCTAATGGCATATTGGGCTGCATGAGTAGAAGCATTGCCAGCAGATTGAGGGTAATGATTATTCTCCTCTATTCAGCACTGGTAAGGCCAGATCTGGAGTATTGCGTCCAGTTTTGGGGCCCCCACAACAGAAGGGATGTGGACAAATTGGAGAGAGTCCAGCGGAGGGCAACGAAAATTATTAGGGGGCTGGGGCACATGACTTACGAGGAGAGGTTGAGGGAACTGGCTTATTTAGTCTGCAGAAGAGAAGAGTGAGGGGGTATTTGATAGCATTGTTCAACTACCTGAGAGGGGGGTTCCAAAGAGGATGTTCTCAGTGGAGGCAGATTACAGAACAAGAAGCAATGGTCTCAGGTTGCAGTGTGGGAGGTCTAGATTGAATATTAGGAAAAACTAGGAGGATGGTGAAGCACTGGAATGGGTTACCTAGGGAAGTGGTGGAATCTCCAATCTTAGAGGTTTTTAACGCCATCTTGAGAAAGGCCTGACTGGGATGATTTAGTTGGGATTGGTCCTACTTTGAGCAGGGGGTTAGACTAGATGACCTCTTGAGGTCTCTTCCAACTCTGAAGTTCTGTGATTCTATGTTGTCACTGGGTTATTTTGATCTGACATGGGAAAATTCTTGTATCTGCTTTCTTAGATTGTAAGAAGGGGCCGTCTTCTTCTTTTCTGTTTGTGCACTACCTAGCACAGTGGGGCACTAGTCCATGACTGGGGCTCCTGGACACTACTGTGATGCAAATAACTAACAATAATAATGTTTATTTAATGTTACTAGCTTGTCCAAGGCAGTAGATGGGTGCTCTTTAGAATGAATAAAAATCCAAATAAACAAACAACACCCTGTCACTGGTTCCAGCCTTCAGCAACTGGTTAAACCAACACCATGTGTTCAAAAAATGACTTTTTTAAAATTTTTTATTTTTTACTCAGGAAGCATTTGAGCCTAATCCATAGCCCACTGAAGCCGAAGGAAGAACTACCATTGACATCAGTGGATTTTGGATCAGGCCCATGATGAATCCTAAAGAGTAATTTGGCTGAATAGGTCCATCATTCACACAAAAAGAAAAGGAGTACTTGTGGCACCTTAGAGACTAACCAATTTATTTGAGCATAAGCTTTTGTGAGGTACAGCTCACTTCATCGGATGTAGCTCATGAAAGCTTATGCTCAAATAAATTGGTTAGTCTCTAAGGTGCCACAAGTACTCCTTTTCTTTTTGCGAATATAGACTAACACGGCTGCTACTCTGAAACCTATCATTCACACATTAACTCTTCCTGTCATACCTGATTATTTTCCTGTTTATTTTTGCTGCCACATTACAACTGAATGTTCAAAATCTTTCAGAAACTTTTTGTCAAAAACCCTTTGTAAAAATTTGAAAGAAAAATAATAAAAGCTCCCAAGCTGAGGCTCTTTAAGGCAAGCTGGACACCTTGATCTATTTTTTACCAAAGAAACACCATTTCCTCCTCATTCTCTCATTCCTTATGCAGGGCATCATACCAACAGCTACCTATGACTTTACAGCAATTCCCGGAGAGGGGAAACCATTATTAAAAAAAAGCAGCAGAGGAAATAGAAACCAAAACAGCACCTATAAAAAAATAACAGTCATTGTTTTCTCAGCTTTGAGAGGTTTTCAGAATGACACGTGTATGCCTAATTTGCATTCATAATTTACCCATAATACACCCAACTGGTCTTCAGTGTATATAGTTGCTGTAACCATGCACGTAAACACAGGAATGAACAAAAGCAGACAGCATTTCATCTATATTTTAGCACACGCAATTACTCAATTTAAGGAAAATTGAGGCCAAATGGTCAACATTTTAGAAGTGTTTAAGTGACTGAGAAGCCCAAGTCCTATTTTCAAAAGTGACTTAGGAACCATATTTTTAAATGGATTTAGATGCCTAAAGATAGGTACCCAGTGGGATTTTCAAAGGCATCTAGACATGCCTCAGTGATGTTTGTGTGTGAATACTCCATAGTTTAAAAGATCAGCTAGCAATTTGTTATTCTCTACTTGATTTTCTTTCACTAGTCAAAGGCAGAAGTTTAGATATTTCCAAACTGACACTTCTATGCCATATACTCACAAGGTTTTACAAATCACAGTGGGAAGAAAACAATACCTAACCACAGTATGAAATAAATGTGAGTGAGAAGTAAACCATTCCGAGTTTTTCAAATGGTTTTGGTTCTTTAGTTCCAAACAGACAAATGCTGGATGTTCAGTATACAAACCTCAACCTCTACCGCAGATAAGCTGATGGGAGTCTAAAATGACCTTTAACATTTGAACACTCCAAATAATCTCTATCTGAATAGATTTAAACTCTAAGGCTGCCAGATCATTTAAATGGGCTGCAGCAGTGTCAGCTCTCCTGCTTTCAGAATTCTCTTCTATGAAATCTCAGCAATGGTTTTCCCAAAAAAGATGTCCGAAGACAATTTATCAGAATTGTTATAAACCCATGAGACTGCAGAAGCCATGCTGTTTTGTTACACTCAAGCTCTCAGTGCTGTCTCTGACTTAGGCAGATATATATATTTTTTAATTTCCTTAAGAGCTGATTTTGTGAGATGCAGTCATCAGTGTTAATATATTCAGTTACAAAAGACAGGTGATAATATCAGCAAGTCTTGGAGTGAGACAATTTCCTCAGGATCAGCATTCAGGAATCTGTTACCCAAAGAGTCTCACAATTAGTGCTGCAGACACATAGCATTAGTTTTAATACAAAGGGAAGAATTTAATCTGAAAGCTTACACATTATCACAACTATTTTTAGCTCCTTCTGTTGAGGCTCAGCTCTGGGACCCAGTATCTTTTACCCAAAGAGCCAAAGAAAGACAAACTGTTTCATGAATGATGCAGACACCGCACAAACACTGCAGGCTTTTATTCTTTTTAGATATCTGCGTTTTAAAAACATGGCTCAAGAATTTTTGTGTGCATGTTTTAATGTTCTTTTATTGAAAACAAAGCAGAAGGCAAAGACACATGCATATTATGGGTACATGTCAGCTCTGCAAAGCCACAATTGGTGTTTTTGGCATAATACACAATATCTGTGTCCTGCTATTTCTCTTTGCAGTTTCCTGAGACACATTCTTTCTCTATGGTCTTGTCTACCCTAAAAAATTTCCTACCACTGGTTCAGTTCCACTGGAGGTGGTACACCAGCTTATGGAATTTTAAGCATCCTGTGTAAAATTCTGCCCTGCTTAAGTTAATGGCAACATTCCAATGGATTTGAATGGGGTCAGGATTTCGCTGTGTCATGCAGGAGCCAGGGTGCCTCAGTGATGTTTAGCGTCTGCAGCCTTCTCTGCATTATGGCTCCTCCCCACTACTAGAACCTGCAGAGCTGAGCATTTGGTGGCAATAGTGGAACATAGTTGCTCCATTTGATACAGTACTATCAAATGGTCTTCATGGACCAAATATTCCCTGCCTACAGTTCCAAGATTGAGTAGATCGGGATTGGTGTAGCAGAATACCACAGGGACCAGACAGGAGGTATCATGAGGTTAGTGTAGCCTTTACTTTTCTGTGTTCCCGCTCTGCAGGAGGCAAATGGTGGTGGACCCATACTGTGGCAGATCCACAGACGGCATTCTGTTCCCTCTCCACCCCATCTTTACTCCACTTTCCTGAAAAACTCTGCTTGGTGGTGCAAAGGGGAGTTGAACAGCCCTTTGTGGCTGCTGTGGAGAGGAAAAGCTTAGCCCGTATGTGAGTGTACCCTATATATGCGGGGCTGAGTGCCATGTTTACATCGCATCTCATAGTATGTCTTGCTTTGGTTTCAAGTGGAAGAGGAGATATGGAGAATAGGGTCTATGATTTTAGCTTATTTTAAGATACTCTAGGACACCTATGGTACCAAAAATTATATCTAATATAATTCCTTACCATAGAACAGAATTGCATTCTTCCTGTCAAACACTGATTGATGTAGGTGTACAACATATCCTTCTTAATTTAAAAATATCTTCAGTAAACATTTAATTATGAAAGATATTTTTCTTTTTAAACATTTTCTCTAGATATTTTATATCATATGTCCAGGGAAATGATAATTAAACATTTAATAATATTTCCTCCCAACGATTGTATCTCACAAAAGAGAGGTTTATTTATGCAGTACTTTGATTTCACAGTGTGTTTAAAATGCATGGGACATTCTTTCAGAGTCACTTGTGAATAATCTAAAGCTCTGAAAAAAGTCCCTGCATCATTTTTTACTTAATACTAAAAATCCCATGATCCATTTTCTCTGTCACCATAGCAAGATAAAAGAATCCTTGCTGTGAAATGCTCTTTCTTGAGGAATCCATTAAAGTTTAAGTTTGTGTATTGCATCAAGCAAGCTCTGTGTTCATTTCCCCAGAGTAGATCACAACTTCTTTGTGTCAGTTTCAGTTTCAAGAAACAGTGTTTGCAGTGAGAATTCTCATAAAGGCTCTTTTTAGCACTATCTGACTAATGGCAGCATTAAGTCTACGGGAGGATCAATGCAGTTTGAGCACAATTTATTAACTGGGAATAAGTAACTAGAGTGAGCAAAGGGAGATGGAATTCTAGAGGAAAACTACAGTTCAAGGTTTAGAATACGTTCAGATCTGTGCAGAAATATTAGATATTTCCATCGGTGTGAATTTGGGAGGCATTAATTTGAGGAACGATACAAACATTTAGTTGAAAAATTTCTATGGCATTTTACAATCTCATGTTTTTTCTCATGTAATTATTTCAAGAGGTACACCAAGGGCATGTTTCAAATATGGGCATCTAATTGCGGTCAGTCCAAGGAAATTAGCATATTTACATGCTTAAAATTGCATTACATACACTAAAGTGCCAATCTGAGTGTTCAGATATGGAATGCAGGACATTATATTGAGGCTTTTGTGCTGGGAAGTTGAGGTCATTTCGAATTATACACACCAGTATAATCTGTGACTTGGAAATAAAAGTGTGAATGTGTATAACTACTGTGAAAAAAACAAATTAGTGTCACCCTTAGAGACACAGATTTTCAAAAGTGTGTGAATGTGTGTTCACTGATCCATTCATATCTGATATTTTTGTGCATTCAGATAACTAATACTTGTGCCTACATCTGGCTAGTTAGGCAGCTAAGTGGCTCCAGGCATGTACATCATCTAATGTGCACATGAACATCAGTTACTTGCATGAATAAATTAGGCATGCACAATTGCACTCTTGCAAATGTGTGCGCACAGCTTTGAAAATCGAGGCTTCACTTTTCACAACATTTTGCTAAATATTTCATGAAATGCAAATTACTCTCAGTAGCATGCTTGAAATGGGATGCTAAGACTGAACATTTCACTGGGAATGGAAAACAATATTAAAAAAAACTGTGTTGAACCCTTGGGACCATCACAGAGGTTATGTGTAAAGTGGTGCCAGACTCCCTTCAATCCACTTGGTAAAAGCTTGCTAAATATCTTCCAATTCATGAACCATCTAACAAAATAAAGTGAATAATTTGGAGATTTTAAAAGATGTTCATTTACACATTGACAATTGCATGGGCTACCTTACACGTGCAAGCAACACTCTCTTACCCACCATTCTGAATTTGACCCTTGCTTCCAAAGCAATGTTTTCCAATAGAATAATTAGATACAATGTAATGCAAAATAATAGTGATCATAATGCTCTCTTAATGTTGCACAGTTAATTTTTTAAAAAAGGAGAACGCAAAAGTTTATTCATACAGCAAAGCTAACTCAGCCACATTACATATCCGATATATAATTTGGTACTATATTTACAGAACCACATGTTAAGCACTTAACAAGAAATTAGGCGAAGAAACAAATGCACATTTCTATATGTGCATGTGAGCACACATTTTTGTAAAAATTGGGTTCAATCTAAAGAATACTATCATCTCTAGAAGTAAAAGACGTTTCTTTATCCTACTGTTACATTTCAGAAAACTATACATTTTTAAATATTTTGCTGAGATGCTATTTCCAGTTTCCTCAGTTATGCAGCCACATTATGGTAGGAAGCTATTTGATGACTGATGACATGATATAACATGGCATGTTATGAAACTCGGTAATGCAATATACCAGCCAGGGAACTTGGAGACTTCCTTTTTCATTTTTTAAACAAGGCTGTTTGAGTTATTTGTTTCTCTCCCCTCCCCTTTTCCACAGGACACATTATCTCCAAAAATCAAATGGGTTTGCTTTAAGCCCTTTGGCAGTGGACTTAGTAGCACAATATTTTCCCCAGCTTTTTGAGATACAGAAAATTCTGTTAATGTGGTCATTACTTCTCAAAATGCTCTTCTCACCTTATTTTAAACTGTGAACAAAAGACACAGTTTTATTTTAAAATCTCATCTATGTAGTGTTAAATGACAACTTCCAAATGGAAGATTAGTACAGAATTTTTATTCCTGTGTCTCTGCAGTTTCTTTTGAACTCTGTTTTCCACTCCAACCTTCTCCCAAACCAAATATCTACAACAGCAGCCAGAATGGGCCCCAGTCTCACTTTTTAGAAGAAGACAAACCTTGTAGCCCTTTGTGACCTGGACTAAAGACAGTTAGAAAACATGAATGTTTCACCATTTGTCCCTGCCTGGTGGTTACTGTAAGTTGTTGGTCTCTAGGTTTATTAGACCTGGAAGACAGGCATGTCTTTTAAAATCAAGGATGGGTAACTATTTAAACTTAAACATAAGCTTATACACAAAAAGGAAGCTTACAAGAAGTGGAATCTTGAACAGATGACTGGGGAGGAGTATAAAAATATTGCTCGAGCGTGCAGTGATGTAATCAGGAAGGCCAAAGCATTATTGGAGTTGCAGCCAGCAAGGAATGTTAAGGGTAACAAGAATGGTTTCTACAGCTATGTTAACAACAAGAAGGTGGTCAGGGAAAGTGTGGGACCCTTACTGAATGGGGGAGGCAACCTAGTGACAGATGATGTGGAAAAAGCTGAAGTACTCAATGCTTTTTTAGCCTCAGTCTACATAGAAAAGGTCAGCTCCCAGACTGCTGCACTGGGCAGCACAATATGAGGAGGAGGTGAGCTGCCCTCATTGGTGAAAGACCAGGTGAAGGACTATTTAGAAAAGCTGGACATGCACAAGTCCATGGGGCCGGATGCAATGCATCCGAGGGTACTGAGGGAGTTGGCTAATGTGATTGCAGAGCCATTGGCCATAATCTCTGAAAACTCGGGGCGATTGGGGGAGGTCCCGGATGATTGGAAAAAGGCAAATATAGTGCCCATCTTTTAAAAAGGGAAGAAGGAGAATCTGGTGAACTACAGGAAAAATCATGGAACAGGTCCTCAAGGAATCCATTTTGAAGCACTTGGAAAAGAGGAAGGTAATCAGAAAGAGTTAACACGGATTCATCAAGGGCAAGTCATGCCTGCGCAACCTGATTGCCTTCTATGATGAGATAATTGGCTCTCTGGATATGGGGAAAGCGGTGGATGTGATATACCTTGACTTTAGCAATGCTTTTGATACGGTCTCCACAGTATTCTTGCCAGCAAGTTAAAGAAGTATGGATTGGATGAATGGACTATAAGGTGGATAGAAAACTGGCTAGATCATCAGGCTCAATGGGTAGTGATCAACGGCTCAATGTCTAGTTGGCAGCCGGTATCAAGCAGAATGTCCCCAGGGTCGGTCCTGGGGCCGGTTTTGTTCAACATCTTCATTAATGATCTGGATGATAGGATGGATTGCACCCTCAGCAAATTCACAGATGACACTAAACTGTGGGGAGAGGTAGATATGCTGGAGGGTAGGGATAGGGTCCAGAGTGACCAAGACAAATTGGAGGATTGGGCCAAAAGAAACCTGATGCGGTTCAAGAAGGACAAGTGCAGAGTCTTGCACTTAGGATGGAAGAATCCCGTGCTCTGCTACTGACTAAGTGGTAGTTCTGCAGAAAAGGACCTGGGGATTACAGTGGACGAGAAGCTGGATATGAATCAACAGTGTGCCCTTCTTGCCAAGAAGGCTATTGGCATATTGGGCTGCATTAGTAGGAGCATTGCCAGCAGATTGAGGGAAGTGATTATTCCCTTCTATTCAGCACTGATGAGGCCACATCTGGACTATTGCATCAAGTTTGGGGCCCCCCACTAAAGAAAGTATATGTACAAATTGGAGAGAGTCCAGCAGAGGGCAATGAAAATGATTAGGGAGCTGGGGCACATGACTTATGAGGAGAGGCTGAGGGAACTGGGCTTATTTAGTCTGCAGAAGAGAAGAGTGAGGATTTGATAGCATCCTTCAACTACCTGAAAGGGGGCGGGGGGTTCCAAAGAGGATGGAGCTAGGGTGTTCTGAGTGGTGGCAGATGACAAAAAAAGGAGCAATGGTCTCAAGTTGCAGTGAGGGAGGTCTGGGTTGAATATTAGAAAAAACTATTTCACTAGTAGGGTGGTGAAGCACTCGAATGGGTTGCCTAGGGAGGTGGTAGAATCTGCATCCTTAGAGGTTTTTAAGGCCCGGCTTGACAAAGCCATGGCTGGGATGATTTATTTGGGATTGGTCCTACTTTGAGCAGGGGGTTGGACTATATGACCTCCTGAGGTCTCTTCCAATCCTAATCTTCTGTGATTCTATGATTTACTAGATGAGATGTGCTAGAGTTTCTGAGCCTACAAGCGGCTTGACCACCCTCAATTTTCATTCAGTTTAATAAAGGCTCACTTTCCACACATACAATCTACAAATGCATTTTTGCTCCTGGAAAATATATTACCAGTACATTTCAGAATATTTGATCACTGCAGATTATTCCCTTTGCCTGTATTCAGGTAAGTCTAAATATAATCACATATTTTTGTGAGTAATTAAGTTACAGTTACAAAATTGTTGGCACAATTTGAGCTATTGAAAGCTAAAAAGCTTTTTTATTTATTGTAGTATTTGTTAGTGCAGTTCACAATTATTTTTTCTCCAAGGAAATTTCAACTTTTCATTGAAACATTGAATTGTTTCAGGGCAAACCCTCCAGATTTGTGCTGGCCAAAACTGCTGAGAACTGGAAAAATTCTGAGTTTTGGCTGAAAAAAAAATCAGTTTTCCAAAGCAAAACTGGAAATTTTTAAGGAGCAAAGAAATCTTCTGTGAAAATGTTCATTTTGTCAAGAACCCACTTTTCTACTGAAAAACAGTTTAGACAGAAAAATTTCAACCAGGCCTATCACTGTACCAAAGAGCTTATGATTCAAATAGAGAAGACAGAAGGGAAACAGGCAGAGAAAGGGGAAGTGACACAGATGGGAATAAAACTCAGATGCCCTGACTCCAGTCCAGTTAAAAAAAACAACAACAACAAACCCACCACTATATAAAGCATTAAGGAAAAGTCACAGTTTCAAAAGACCTAATGGACAGAGCTCTGCTAGGCCAGGTGAACCTGTAACCTTCTCCCAAACCACATATTATATATTATTGTACAGTAATCTGATGTGTCACAGTACACACCCTATGAATGTATTAAATAAAATATGTAAATAAGCCAAAATTGCCATTGTTCCAGCTGCCGGACTTCCATTGGGTTTTTGAGTAAAAAACTGATGATCTGATCAGGTCCTAAATGAACAGGTGACCCCTCTTTGGTGGTTTGCTCCCATTTATCACCCGGGAGGCTGAGACATTAAACTCTTCAACCCACCAAGAATAGAACTGGACAATGTCCCCAAGATTCACTGCAGAAAACTATCATAAGGCTGAAACAATTGCACCTAGGTATTATGCAATTACTCTAGACACAGTAACATTTTCTGCTCTTGAAGCTCTTTTTTTATCTCATGCTTTTGATTTCTCTCCTGAGCGGAAACAACAGGAACCACTTGTACTCATTGGCAACAGCCATCATCAATTCGCCCACTGTGCTTTTCCAAAAGCCAGCCTGCCCCTTACTCATAGTCAGTCAGTGGGGATTTTATTATAAAGACCCTATCTCACTATGGGATGGAAGAACACAAAAAGTACGAGGAGGAATACTGCCACTGCCCCCTGCTCTCCATGTCAAGAGTCTTTGGGATACTGGATCTGATTGTAAATCTCCCTTTCCCAGGAAACTTGGAGTGTGGTGTCACCTTATGATACCTGCTCCAGGCACACATACCCATACATAAGGAAGAGGTTACCAGTGCTTAATTTGTGCCAGGGCTGAGCCCTGGCACCTCTAGGCTTGGCAGTTGATAGCCTCGGCACCTCTGGGCTTGCTGCATCAGTTATGAATGTAAAAAAATTGCTTGAGCCCCAGCATCTCTTTCATTACAAATTAAGCACAGGAGGTTACCATGGGACTTATATGGTACAGAGATCACAGAGGTCACTGAATTTCATCCTATGAACATAAAATAAGATAAGCTTTTCACTAAATGTCTCACTGGATGTGATGTCCCTGCAGAGGCAAAGCTTAGAGATACTCCATTAATTAGCTGATAAAGGTGCTAGCAAACAGAATGACTCTGCTCATCCCCTCAGCCCATCCTCTTAAGGCCAAACATGGTATTTACCAGGGAACAGGCGAGAAGTGAGCACACAGAATCATTTCTCTCTATCTTAGGCTAATGCAATTTCTTTTTAAAAGCTCAGGTGACGGCCACACGTAAGAATGTTTGCAGATAGGACTAATTTTCAGAGGCTGATGCATAAATTACATTTATTTTATGAGCATGCCTTACAGTATGTGCATATAATAAAAATCATGCACACATCCAATTTAATGCCGGCTGGTATTCTGAGAAATCTTACACACAGAGCTCAGTGTTAATAAACTGTAAACACAGTAATAAATGAGGTCCTTCACCTAATTTCCTGGTGAAATGCAGTTAAGATATTTGAATCTTGGATTTTTCAACTCTGCATTTCCAATGCATTTTTGCTTATTTATATATATATATATATATATTACACACACATATACACTGCTCTGACTATAGCATCTTGAGTTTCTATCTAAAAATAAAATCAGTTATTTTGCCCAAATGTATCTAAACAACCAAATCAGAAATATATGGTGTAGTTATTCACCTCGCCTGTAGATAAGATATTCTTTCTAGTGGACAGGTTAGTAATATGCAGCCCAACGACTCTGTGTTCAAACTCATACATGATCAGACTATACAAACAGTAAACATCGAAACACTTCAATTGTCAATGGATTTTTTTTCTAGCAGGTGCGGAAGAAGAGGCGAATAGTTGCTAACCTAAGAGCCTGAAACTAATAATGCAAAAACTTTTGCAGAGCACAGTTTTGTAGAGCACACAAATCAAATGTTATTGCTTTTACCACAGTCTTTCTTCTTTTCTTCCAAAACTAAACAAAACCTAGAATTTAACTATCAGCACATAACCCACGTGAAGGGAAATTTTTCCCATTTGGTTTGGTTCTGATGCACATATATCACAAGCTGAATCCTGTTCAGAGAAAGGCCTATAGAATGTTAAGTGAGAATGATAACCTTTCAATGAAAGTTTAAATCCTGTTATTGAATTGTTATTACTGGAATCTAATTATCTTTTAAATTCTATAGGTTTTAAGAATAATTATTATAGAACCCCATTTGAATTACTAGCAAATCTTATTTGTTTAAATCCCTATTAAATTCTAAATCTAGGGATCATCACTAAAAAATTGACAATTATTAACAGGTAATACACAGTGGTTCTTGAGATACCATAACTTTCCTATATCCCTTGATCAGGAAATAATTAAGAAAGCTGTAGCCCACTGTCCCCTACAACACTGTTGGTTTTCAATGCATTATATTATTTTTCTCCAACCTTTGTTATCCAGAGAATTATTCTAAATTAAATATTGCAAGAGGGAAGCAATCTCTTTGCAATACTAGGGAAAAATAACTCCACCATCCAAATAAGATGACTAGCATTAGCACATGTACTTTGAGCACAGTTCTGTATTGCATGTTTCCAATTGAACAAAAATGGCTGAGGTGAGTTTTAGCAGAATTAATTTTAATGGAAGAATTCATTTACAGTCAAGGATGCTCAACATTTTGTAAGGTCCATTAGTTGACCTGAATACTAGCTCATACGTGAAAATCCAATATCCATGTTCAACAATTCATTTGCAAGAACAAACTGGATAGTTAGGATCATGTTGTCCAGGAAGCATCTGCAAAGGTAGTGGCTGAGGTGACACTGTCTGAAGAATTGGCCTTAAGGATTCTTCTGCTCTGGTTGCTTATTTCTAACTTGAAGTCGCAATCTTTTATTAGAAACACAATCATCCATAATTTCCACTGGAATAGTTTTCTTACACCCAGACATGGGGTTTTGTGTCTTCATGTAAGAGACTAAGTAATGGACGAGAGAAAAAACTCTTCATAAATATCTGGTTTTCATGAAAACCTCTTTACGAATCAGAAACACAGACTAATTTACAAGCAGAAGAGATTCAAAATAGAAGAGTTTTCATTGTTTTCTATAACTTATCATCAGGACTTCAAGCTTCTGAAATGACAGGTTAAAGTATCTTCCAACCTCATTAGCTGCTCAGCCTATTTAATACATGCACTTGGAGCTCGGTGAATGCTGCTGAAAAGTATTTACAAACATTTGTTGGAATAACCCCTTCAAATTTGTTTCAGTGACATTAAAATCCTTTGGTTTTGTTTTCCACGAACAATTTTTAATCAATGTTTTGTTGCAGAAATGTTTGTGAAGAACAAGTCTGGTGAATACTCATGAAGGTTCACATTGGAAATAAAAGGAGGACTTGTGGCACCTTAGAGACTAACCAATTTATTTGAGCATAAGCTTTCGTGAGCTACAGCTCACTTCATTGGATGTCTCTAAGGTGCCACAAGGACTCCTTTTCTTTTTGCGAATACAGACTAACACGGCTGTTACTCTGAAACCCGTCATTGGAAATAAAGCTGAGTCAGATAATACTGTGGATCCTGTAGCCACAGATTCTGTGTAGGTTCCACCATAGTGTGATACTTAGTGCTCTTGCTCCAGAGGTTAACAGCTGCTTCAAACTAACAGACCACAGATGGGGGCTTGATAACTTGATCTTCCTGGGAAATCAGCATTCCTCACACCTTCAGTACAGCCCTGGTTGGGACACAGTGGCAATTTCTCACTTCCTCTGTGTAAAGGAAACCAAAATCCACTATTTCCCTAACTCCCTCCACAAAATATATACACCAGTTCTGGACACACTACTTATAACCCTTCCATTTCCCCACCTCTTCCCTCAGCTGGTTGGGCAATGGTGGGGGGTGGGAGGGAGAAGAGGTTTTCACATTGAAGGACAGATCCTCAGCTGGGGTAGTTTCATTAAATGCAGTGGATCTGAGCTGATTTGCACGAGTTGAGGATTTGGCTCTGTATCTTTAACGTTGAAGCTGCGTTGGACTCCCAACAAAATGCCTTGGCACAAGGACTAGAAGATCATGATGGTCCCATCTCACCTTAAAGTCTACGAGGCACCAGATTTGTGTGAAATGTCCCTGACCTGAAACACTCATGTTTCTAACTTGAAATCTTTTTGATTTCCCATTTCCTGTTTAGAGAGGTTTCAGTTAAGCAATCAGGGGGCAAAAACTTGTGACTGATTACATGCCATGAATAAAATAGCAAACAGCTGAAGACACACTTTGATGTGAATAGTTCCTCTATAACCCATAGGATGAAATAGGTCCCATTAAGTGCTCCTTAATCTTAAACAAACAAATAAATGAAAATTAATAGCATATTTTTGGATAATTTTCCATCAGAGTCTAACACATTATTCCCTCTGAATAGCGTGCCCATCTTGTTCACATTCCTTGGTTCTAAAACCCTTGCTGGTTTAGCACCATCCTCACCTTTCCCCTCCCCTGCCTCCCACACTATACGAAGTAATGACTAAACCAAACCACTCAACGGTATGAAGCAAAAGTTTTTCAAATTAAATTGTACAAACTGTCAGTCTCTTTCACCTTCCTGTTGATTCGGTGTATCCCTTCTATGGAAGTTCTCTGACAGGACAGTAGCTTTACTTCAGTGTCTGTTGTGCACTGTTAAATCAACTTTTACCAGTATTTACTGATAAAAAAAAATCTAATCCAAGCCTAAATATGATCCAGTGTGACCTTTATTTGTAAAGATAATTGGTTCATATAAATATGAACAAGCAATATAAAAGCAAGCTGTTATTTGTCTGTTGGCCTTCTCTTTGTCTTCTTTCACTCTTTTCTTTCCTTTTTTCCTTCATAGTTGGATGTTGACATAGATCCTTCCCTCCTGCTGCTGCTGATGCTACTCCTCATCTGCCCTCCTGTTCCTGCTTCCAACACCGCCTGACCCTTAGCAGTATTTTTCCCCAGTTGTCCTCTACCCTTTTGACTAGAATATTAAGTTGTGTTTCTGAAGTTTGGGTCTGATCTTTCCTTCCACCCAATCACAAGTAGCAGATTATTTCCACAGCATTCAGCTGTGAAATTGTAAATCATATAAACTACAGAATGCATTATTTTTCAAAAAATAAGCAATAAAATCTTTGGTGATTTTAACTGCCAGAACAGAATGCAAGGATACTCAGCTCTTCTGTTCACATTTCATTGGAGTTTACACATGCAATTTGTTTTCTCTCTAGTTTTTTCTGTGCATCTTTTGCAGAAACTGCCTGACAGATATGTATAAAAAAAGCCAACTACCCTAGCTTGAGACAAGAGAATGACAACTGAATATATGACAGGCTCTTTCATTTACGGACTATTGCTGCTTTACCTAGTGCTGCAGCTGGGGTTCTGGCTTCTGTGCGGGTTTCTTTTTGTTTTTATTATTTACTTGAAATAAGCAAAGTGAGCAAGTGTACATGCCTGGCTGTCTTCATTAGACAAAGGGGAGAAATCAAATAAGGTCATGCAAGGACAACGTACATCAGCCAGCATTAGGAATGTTTCAAGTTGATGGGTTCATACGGAATGTCAGTTTTGTGCATTAATTTCACGATTCATTTGAGGTATCTCTGTTTTCAGGCCTATGTATATTTCAGATGACACATGGGCTCAGATACTCACCTCTTCTTCTGAGGCAAAGGTGACTTAGGTAGACTTGCTTTATATTTCTTCAGACCTTTATGAGTATCACAGGATCCATGACTTTGTCTGTGCTTTGAAGGATGGTCCTTCATGGCTGTAGAGTGACTCTAGCACACATTTGTTTAACTCCGTCCTGTAGTTTGCAGATGTGTTCACTATCTGTACTAGGAATCAAAAGACTTGGGTCTAATTCTCAACTCAAGTATAGGTCACAACTGTTTGCATTTTATTGGGCCAGATCTTCAGCTAGTGTAAATCAGAAAAGGTTCCATTAAAGTGAGCGGCAGCTTTACTAATTTACACCTGCTGAGGATCCAGCCCACACAGTTTAGCTGAGTTACTCCTGCTTTACACCAGCATAAATGAGAGCAGAAGCAAACCCTAGGACTTCTGCTTAGCCAAGGTAGGTAAGGATATCCCATTCTATGGTAACAAAATGCACAGTTTTTAATGACTGACAAATTGTTTAACTAAATGTTTCTTCCTTCTCACTCCTACACATTATACTTCAACTCTAGAGCAGTTAAATGTGCTATTCTTGGCATTCTTTCAAAATGCCATTAGTAACAGACACATTTTCCTCTGAAGACTAACCAGAAGAAATGTGATCAAAAAAGGAAACACTAAAACATGGATTAATAGAAAACCCTGCATGTGCTTAACTTCCTCTCCCCCCAGGTATGTAAATACATCTCAGTAGCCTTATAGCCGTAACACATCACTCTAAATGACTTGACAGCTTTCTGAATGTGAGCAACTTTGCCTGGAAATTCTGATTTTGCAAACTTGAGCTGAAAAAGGTCATTCATGAAATAAAATCATTAACCAAAATTGTATTTCCAAAGGGTAATTTTTTCTAATTTGGTAGCAGTGCCATAATGTGGGAGTTCCAGGCTCAGGAGGAGGAGGTATTGGTCAATTTCTATAGTACCACCTGTTTCTTACCCTCTTTGGGTGCATGAAGAAAAGGAGTACTTGTGGCACGTTAGAGACTAACCAATTTATTTGAGCATAAGCTTTCGTGAGCTACAGCTCACTTCATCAGATGCCTACTGTGGAAAGTGTAGAAGATCTTTTTATACACACAAAGCATGAAAAAACACCTCTCCCCACCCCACTCTCCTGCTGGTAATAGCTTATCTAAAGTGATCACTCTCCTTACAATGTGTATGATAATCAAGTTGGGCCATTTCCAGCACAAATCCAGGTTTCCCCCCTCCGCCCCCAAACCCACTCTCCTGCTGGTAATAGCTTATCTAAAGTGACCACTCTCCTTACAATGTGTATGATAATCAAGGTGGGCCATTTCCAGCACAAATCCAGGGTTTAACAAGAACGTCTGGGGGGGAGAGGTAGGAAAAAACAAGGGGAAATAGGTTACCTTGCATAATGACTTAGCCACTCCCAGTCTCTATTCAAGCCTAAGTTAATTGTATCCAATTTGCAAATGAATTCCAATTCAACAGTCTCTCGCTGGAGTCTGGATTTGAAGTTTTTTTGTTGTAATATCGCAACTTTCATGTCTGTAATCACGTGACCAGAGAGATTGAAGTGTTCTCCGACTGGTTTATGAATGTTATAATTCTTGACATCTGATTTGTGTCCATTTATTCTTTTACGTAGAGACTGACCAGTTAGACCAATGTACATGGCAGAGGGGCATTGCTGGCACATGATGGCATATATCACATTGGCGGATGTGCAGGTGAACGAGCCTCTGATAGTGTGGCTGATGTTATTAGGCCCTATGATGGCATCCCCTGAATAGATATGTGGGCACAGTTGGCAACGGGCTTTGTTGCAAGGATAGGTTCCTGGGTTAGTGGTTCTGTTGTGTGGTATGTGGTTGCTGGTGAGTATTTGCTTCAGGTTGGGGGGCTGTCTGTAGGCAAGGACTGGCCTGTCTCCTAAGATTTGTGAGAGTGTTGGGTCGTCCTTCAGGATAGGTTGTAGATCCTTAATAATGCGTTGGAGGGATTTTAGTTGGGGGCTGAAGGTGACGGCTAGTGGCGTTCTGTTATTTTCTTTGTTAGGCCTGTCCTGTAGTAGGTGACTTCTGGGAACTCTTCTGGCTGTATCAATCTGTTTCTTCACTTCCGCAGGTGGGTATTGTAGTTGTAAGAATGCTTGATAGAGATCTCGTAGGTGTTTGTCTCTGTCTGAGGGGTTGGAGCAAATGCGGCTGTATCGCAGAGCTTGGCTGTAGACAATGGATCGTGTGGTGTGGTCAGGGTGAAAGCTGGAGGCATGTAAGTAGGAATAGCAGTCAGTAGGTTTCCGGTATAGGGTGGAGTTTATGTGACCATCGTTTATTAGCACTGTAGTGTCCAGGAAGTGGATCTCTTGTGTGGACTGGACCAGGCTGAGGTTGATGGTGGGATGGAAATTGTTGAAATCATGGTGGAATTCCTCAAGGGCTTCTTTTCCATGGGTCCAGATGATGAAGATGTCATCAATACAGCACAAGTAGAGTAGGGGCGTTAGGGGACGAGAGCTGAGGAAGCGTTGTTCTAAGTCAGCCATAAAAATGTTGGCATACTGTGGGGCCATGCGGGTACCCATAGCAGTGCCACTGATTTGAAGGTATACATTGTCCCCAAATGTAAAATAGTTATGGGTAAGGACAAAGTCACAAAGTTCAGCCACCAGGTTAGCCGTGACATTATCGGGGATAGTGTTCTTGATGGCTTGTAGTCCATCTTTGTGTGGAATGTTGGTGCACACAGGAAATCAGTGCTTGCTCTTTCCTTAACACAAAGACTGGATTTACCTCTGGCCCTTATATGGTGTACATGGAATAGGAGTGGCATGCCAAGGAACATGCACAAGAACCAGGGACACTCTAGCCATGACTGTTCCCTTCATTATTCTGAAGTTCCAAAACCACCTCAAGGAACTCCACAGAATGTTGTTAGAAAATACTGTGTTGTTCAAATGGTTAAAGTTACTTAATCATCAGCCTTACAGCTCCAACTAAGATGGGAAATAGCATCCTCTGCAAATGCACTCTGGTAAATAAAATATTTATTTGCCCAATATCCAACATTCTGGGTTGCCATAATTATGCTAGTGAAGTTCGCATTCTGTATTAAATCATTTATTGATTTAATTAAAAGGATATGTGTTACTTTTAATCCTTTGGGCAGCATTTTAAATAAAAGCCACAGCAAAATTACTCCTGCAGCACAGATACTAGTAAATTAGTGAAGGAAGGACCTAATTTTGCCGTGCTTACCCATGTTGAGTCAGACCTTCACTCCATTAGGCATCCAATGATAATACTTAATGCAGAAGGGTAAAAAAAACTGGTCTGTAAAAATATCTTCCAAAAGATATATTACCAGTAATGTATCAATTCAATTTCAAGCACATACAATATACTAATTGGCTACTCTGTTGATGTTCCTCAGCATTTCAGTGTTATGAAATCTGATTTTATCATTTATCTTGTGATATCTTAAAACCTCAGCTCCAGGAATCAGGTGATTATTTGAGGCACTCAGCTTTCATTTAAAAAAAAAATCATAGTTTCCTAACATTCCTGGTTGAGCAGAAAAGCTTGCAAATGTGAAATCTATAGACTCAAAAAATAAAAGGTAACTAGAAAGATCCATAATGTATTATTTTTTAAATCTCAAGGTTTTTAAGCCAATCTCATAATTTTGGGGGGCTTGATTAATTATTTTTGAATGGCTGGAATTAATAAGACATAATAGTCAGCACTTCATCCAGAAGGACAGTACATTTGCTCCATTTCCAGTATAACTGTAATTGCAATTATGGCGTTTAAAAACTGACACAAACGACTGCGCTTATAAGTATATTGAAGCTTGGAAGGATTAGATTTTTATTGGTAAATGTAAATAAACGTTGATTTCATCATACGCACACAAACCAGCAAACAAATATTTCCACCAGTAGCAATCAAAATTTACCAGATAGGCAAAGAAAGAAAAGTTATGCTTGAGAACTTATTAGTGTTTGATTTAGGGATAGTTACTTTGAACATTTTGACATGTGATGTTGACAATTTGTGTTTAATGGTAATAAAACTTTAACTTTGTGACTCTCAATGTTTACGGTCATTAAATAATTGTCTGACAGCATCCCATAATTTCCTTCATCTGTGGAAAGTTTAAATAAAAATAAAAAATAAACATTGATATTATCAATTGAAGTTATATAAAAAAATTGAATTCTGCCAAGCCTAAGTGATATTACACACAAAATGGAAGATCTTTCCTGATGCACTTACTGTACCAGATTTCTCCCTCTGAAGAGAAACTAGAACATTCCCAGTTCTTAAGATGAAGTAGTACTTACTGGAAATGTCCTGCTGACAATGGAAGGTATGTAAAAAGGTGCAATAATTTATGGAGCTAACATTTATCTAAACAAGGAAAGGACACAAAAATCTATCTTCACTTCATTTCAAGGCCATGTGTAGAGCTGGATCAATAATCTGTATCAAATAATTTACATTAAAGAGAACAAAGGATGTTGGTTGTTCCACCCTCTTCCATGGGAAGAAGAGTCATGCGAGTGGATTCCTTCTGTGAGCTGATTTTCCAGCTCAGAGCACAGGGGAGGAGGGTAATAAAAACCTGTAACAAGAATGAACTGTATCTCTGTGAGGCTTGGACCCACGGGGGAGGGGCAAAGTTTTCCGGCATAAGTAAGAGATCTCTGGTGCTTAGTTTCGGTTAGTCCTGATGGATATATAGAGCTTATTCTAGAAGCTTCTGTTACCTTTCAAAACTTTAAATTGTAACTCATTTGTGTATATATGCTTACCTGCTTTAACTTTATATATAAACAGGAAAATGAAATAGATTTAATAAATCTGTATATAGTTTATTATAGGATTGGCCTGGCATGAGCAATTAACACCTGGAGGGAGGCTTCATTTCTTGAAGGATAGAATTAGGGAGATAAACAGATCATTAGGTTGAAAAAAAGACAATGTCTGAGCAAGCTAAGATAAGAGGGAGAACAGTAAGGGAATCATTTACTAACAATGGACAGGATAAGTTAAGAATGTAGATATGATGTAAAGACCAAGTTCTACATGAACAGCATATAGTCAAAGAGTGATGTACAGTGCCTGGTTCCTGAGAAGTGAGTGACCAAGCCAATCCCAAAAATGTATGATGGAATGTATAGTAAATGCAATGAGACATGTAAATGTATATGAAGGGAAAGGATTTCTGTTTAACTATGGATGTGTGGTATACTCTATAACCACCTCCTACGTGTGAGTCTGATCAACTCAGCGTAGTTTTGCTGTATGCCAAATAAAGGAACCTGAGAGATGAAGTCTGGAGTTGAACTGATTTTTTTGGATCCTAGAAAACTGGATGAAGTGTTCTCCAAGAACTATCCAGAACACCTTGTCTAAGCCAAGTGGAAAGGGTCTCAAAAGGAATCCCAACACAAGTGTTATCTGTGGTATGAGATCTAAGGTGTAACAGACCTAGGATAAGTGACTGGTCCTTTGGGACAAGGAATAACCTAGATATTACTGTGACTATTGATATAAAGGACCATCTATCATATAGGTATGCTCACCTGAGGTGGCGAGATAAATCAGAGTATCCAAGGGAACTGTCTGTGACTCCATGTTATAGTGCCTGATGAGTTTACATTTGATGATTGGCTAATTAAATCTTAATATAGAATTCACAACCAATTTGGGTTTTGTGCCCTGTTTCTTAATAGTCTGCCCTGAGATTGGTATTCATGCTCTTGAGTCAGAGCAAGCTCTAGCTAGTCCAATATCCTGTGTCTGACAGCGGCCAGTACCAGGTGCTTCACAGGAAGGCCCAGAGGCGACGTGTAACTGTTGATAGTGGGAGGAGACAGTTTAAAAGTTCTGGGGAGGGCATGTGAACATCCCACCCATCACCTCTGGATCTAGAAAAGTGGTTTTCAAACTCTGGTGCACGCCCCGCTAGAATGTGTGAGGTACGGGGGAGTGGTGATGCCAGGCAACTTGGGATAGTCCTGCACGGCGGGGCTCGCTGCTGGGCATCCCGGCGAGAGGCAGCCCGAGGTTTTGCCCACCCCTACTGCCCTGTGGAGCAGTCTGCCACACCCCCTCTGGATGGATTCCCTTGGAACATTTAGAGCAGCGAGGAGGCAGTGGCTCCCCTTGGCCCTCACCATGTGTTCATGAAGTGCCGGGAGGGACGAAGCACACTGAGCCCTCCTTCCCGCTACATAGGGCTGCTTCTCCTTCCCTGCTGTGGAGTCCCAGCTTTTCCAACTGTCTGCTTTGTAGACTGATGTTAAATGGAAGGCAGAAATCTAGAGGTGTGGGGGGGAGTGGGGAGAAGTAGGCAGGGTCACCATGCATCACCTCTTGAGGCCTAAGAAATCCGCAATAGGCAGATGTAGGGAAATCTTCCCCCACCCACCTCCATGCCCTCAGGTCTAATCCTGATCTCTAATGGTTAGAGGTTGGTTTAACCCCTGAAGTACAAGGTTGATAAAAGGCAATGGTCACTAATCCACTAATCCCCAAGGCAATTGTGTTTATGAGGTGTGGCTGTCTCCCTCTTGTGGCTGGAGTACATAGATGTTTATGAGTCTCTACCACAGCTTCACCAGAAACTGCCACTTCAGTCACCCTGAAATTTCGCTCAAAAGCTAGCTGCATTCGATGAACTTTTGCCAAATCATAGGCAGGGGTTCCATCGGAAACCTGCCTGGTTCCTGTCACATCCCCTGGTGGGCTGCTGGGGAACCTGCCACATGAACTGCCCCAGGTCCAGGGGCCCCAGATTGACAAGGGCTGTGGCTCCAGGACAGCCCCACCCCTTTGCTCTTCCATTGCTTATTTTATACAGAGGAACAGAGAGACCAAGTGCAGTGTTTCTGCTCAAGTGTAGTGAATCTGGGGGATGGGGAGTTTTTAAAAAAGAATAAAAAGCTTGTGTACAATAAAAAATAAAGAATAAAAATATTCAATATATTGGGAAGTTTGTAAGTAGCTGTGAAAAAGGCTTTTCCTGAATTGTACAGTTAAAAAAAATATATTGTTCAATAAAAACCTGGTGAATACGAAGAGGCCTTTGTTAAAAGTCTGCCAATATCTTTCAAAATGCATAACAAAGCGTAGGTGAAGAATCAATTACTGTTATTTCTCTGGCTTTCAGTTTATGGATGTTTAAAGATTCTGTCACAATGATGACACCCTAAAGCAATAACTTTTAATAAAACAGACCCCTTTTTCCCCCCCGTAGGGTATGAACTACATTCTGCACTTATTTAAACGTGTTGGGACCCGTGGTAATTTATCATTTCTAAATGCTCTTTAGATATTGAGTAATTGGCACTTAATGATATTGCCTCTGGGGCACCATGCAAACCTGGAGGGGAGGGGATTTAAAACCAGTTCACTGCTCACGATGGGATGGCTGAGTCCTACATCTTCCCAGAGGCAGCAGTGTAAGTGAAAGCACAACACCAAGTAGTGCTGGAAATCCAGAGGATTACCATAAGAAGCAAACAGATAAATCCTGCCCACCCCTCCATAGCCATGGAGGGACCTTTGGCGGCAGACGGGGCAGGGGGGAGCTGTGCAGTTCTGTGACACAAGCACGGAGGGAAGGCTTTAGAGGACAGAGCAATAGAAGTGCCCCTTGTCTGGCAAGGAGCCTCATTTGATGCAGCTCCCTCTGCTGCAAACCAAGTTAGGATAGTGGAGACCTGGGAAACAGCTGTATTATTCTTTAGGACTATGGTGCATGCCTCTGTGTATTTATATATGATGGGTTACTTGCTATGGATTTAGATCAAAAGGCGAGTGTTAGAGGAACCAAGCAGGAAAGACAAAAAAATTACAAGGATAATAGTCCTTGAAGAAAAAGTCTGGGGGAAAACCCCTACCTGGCTCCATGGTTTACTTCTCTCATAGCTATGCCTATGATCAAATGAGAATACTAAGCCATTAACGGACCGCGGCTCTAGAAAAGGGAGGGGTGTTATCACAAACTATATCCTAAATGTGGGTAGCTACTACCATAGTCACATGGAAACACACACACACACACACACACACACACACACACACACACCCCAGGGCTGAGGGCCTGGAGAATCTTAGTTTGAGTCAAATCATTAGAATTTAGCCACACCTCAGGGACAGCATTTCAAGGCAATACAGTATTTTCCTCTAGTATGCGTCTTGCCTCCCATCGAGTTCCTTCTGTCAATGTTTAAAGTGCTTCCCTTTCCTTGCTGCTAACCAGGAAGGAACTCTCCAGCACGGTGACCTGCTGCACTGGGGCTTAGGTGGGCATGTCCTGGGTCACAGAACATGTGGTTAGCCCTCTACACAGCATCTAGATATGATATTCCACCCTTATCACAGAACTAATAAGACCCTGACCCTGCAAACACCCACATATTTAACTTTAAGAGGAGTCCCACTGGAACTAGTCATAAGCTTAACATTAAGCATGGGTATGTTTGCATGGTCAGAGTCTACCTGCAGGGCCTCATTTTTATTCTGTGACCAAATTATGCCCTCAGTTTCACCCATGCCCTCCCACTGAACTTTTCTGTGGTTTGCATGGGTGTTAGAAGGCACGATTTAGCCCTGGAAGTGCTTTTATTTCGTTTTTGAAGCTATCAAGTCCTCACCACTGAAAAGTCAACATTTGCCAATACTTGGAACAGGAAACGTAGAATCATAGAACCATAGGACTAGAAGGGACCATGAGGATTATCTAGTCTAACCCCCTATCAAGATGCAGGATTTGTAACATCTGTTCCAGCTGTGTGGTTTTGGCAGGCAAGTGCCTTTTTCACAATTTCTACCCTATGTATCCATTCATCACATTTAATCGCCAACTCCCGTGTTACCTAGGCACCCACTCGTTTCACTTACTGACACATAGAGTATCATTCACCAAAGTTCACCCCAAAACACATCTGTGAAGATAAAGGCACTAGGACTCCCCATAATGAAACAATAAGCACTCAACAATAAGATCCAGAGAGGCACATCAGCTCTGACAAGTTACCTCTTGAATTTTATGAGCATCTTAAAACATCTTATAATTGAGCCTTCAGAGTATTGTAGTCCACTGCATCTCATTAACATGCTTTTGAAGCATTGTTTGTTATTATTTTATCTCAAAGCCTGATTTTGTGACAGATTTGTGTTATCTTTTGGACAGTAGCCAGGACCGCCAATGAAATCCACATTATGGGTCTTCGTAATCCACTTTTGAGGAGCCATCAGCAGGCTGCCTGTCATTTAACTGTAGATTGCAATGTTTTAATTTCAGCATAAAGGCACAGGGGAAATGCTTAATGGTTCCCACTTATTCCACTTCTATGCAGTGGTAGTGCTAGTTCTAGTTATGAATCACAAACTCATTGTAACCATTTTGGATATGTGTCTTTCAAAAATTAAATGCACAGCTTCTATATGTGCATTGGAAACTTATACAACGAAATGATCGCATCGATCACTCTTACAGTCAGTTATGCAAAGGATTTGAACTGTGCTTGGAGTGCACAAACACATGTGACAAATATGCCACAGAGGTACTTGTGAGTGAACGCTTGCTTATGCCGAACCTGTCCCTCACATGTAGTAGTTGCTACCATTGGGCCTATGTAACCTACCTCCACTCAGTGTGATGCTCTGTCCCAATCTTGAAGTGGCTGGGACACACATAGCAGTTCATGACCCTGCTACAGACTCAACTAACAGAACTGGGTCTTTCAGTCAGGCAATAAAATTTTGTGCATTTAGAGAGAGAGGTCTCAGATTTGATCCCCGGAACTGTTGACTCACTCCGGAGTGCACTACGTATACAACTTATGTGTGGAGCAAGGACATGCATAACTGTCTGGACTAAGCCTTCCCATCACACCCTGAAGCAATAGAAGACACATGTACCTCATCTCTGTGGCAGGGCTGCTCTCCATGCACATACCTCAAGATGCAATGTACAGTTCCTCTTTGCTCACCTACGTGCAAATCCCCTCAACACACACGACTGACAAGCTTTATTTTTGCTCCTGGATGCATCAGTCTGACACGTCTGAAAGAAAGAATTGTCATAGATTCATGTTTGTTTGATTCAGGTTCAGTTTAATTTCCACCAGAATGCCAATTACATGCTTCTTCCAAACATTTTATTAAAACAGCGAACGTCAAAGTTGATAGCGCCAATACATGTAAAAGACTTTGGGATGCCGGGTGTCTGAAAGGCATTATATACAGAGAGCCAAGTTCTATTCTATTTCACATTATCCTGAAAAACAAAACCATTCCAGAGGCATGATTGTTTTGGAAGCTAATTATACATTCCTGCTGCAGGTTTATTATAATAGCATTTCAGAATACTGCAGCACAGACAAGGGCTGCTAACATGAAGAATCTGTCAACATTTCTATGATAAAACACTATCTGCACAGGTCTACAACACGCTCTTAACTGGGCATCGTTGTCTGAAAAATGATCATTCAGACCTAGGAGCAAAGAGTTTGACAGATATTCAAAAACAACATATTGTCACAATGTAAGTGATTGAAATTTCAAAAAATGCTTTAAAATGGTTTATGTGACCCCTCTAATCATCAAAGAAGTTTTTCTGAAATGTATAAAATTTGCACAGTTGGATGATCAGGTTCTTTGAAGCCGTTTAAAGGTACAGTTCAAACTTAATCATTATGTGCCCAGAGCTTCAGCTAGGTACATTTTATAAATCAATATCAGGGGAGAAAGAATGAGCTTGTGGTTAGGGCACTCAGCTTGGACTTGAGATCTGGGCTCAGTTCCCAGTTCTGCTAAAGACTTCTTGTGTGACCTCTGACAAGTTACTTAATGTTTCTCTCTCTCTCAGGACCCCATTAGTAAAATGGAAGTAATAATTGATTTTTTAGTTGAGGGACTGAATTGAAAAACCTGAAGAAAAAAATGAAAACCCAGAAAAAAAGAATTCCAGCTCATGTTGAACAAAATGTTTTATACAACTGAAGATGGCATTATTATTATTTTTTTGCATTTTTCATATAGGCCATTTTTTGATGTTTTTCTCCCTTTAATTAGTTAAATTTCAAAATGAAACACCGTTTCACAAAGGTGAAACATTTTGTTTCCAATTTGTCGAAATGAACTCTTTCAACTTTGATTTTTTTCCCCTTTGTTGTCCACAACTATTAGCCAAACTCAACCCAAATTTGCAAATAGGTTTGGTGCCCTGTAAGATAAAATTTGGGGCAAATTTACAATTCACTGAAAAAAATCCACCCCACTAACTTCAAGGGAAGGGGGGATATACTTAAATTATAGAATGGCCAGATTATGGGTAAAGAAGGCAATATTTTAAATACTGATTCTTCAGCATGAAAAATCTTTGTGAGCTTAAAAATAACTCCACCAACCCTACTTCCTCACAAAAATGAAGCAAGGACTCAAGTCCATAAAGCAGAGGAAGAACAAAAGTAAGAAAACTGAATGGGGTCAAAATGTAAACTCCCTATGGCTTTTCTCTTCTTGCTTTAAGGTCTCCAAACAGTGAGTGATCAATATTTGCTACAATACCCAATCTCAAATGGGTGAATTAAGGATGGAGTTCCATTAATTGACTCCCTCTGTGTGTGTGTGTATTTGTTTAGATCAGATCCTTTAAGTTAGTGGAGTCTAGAGGTTTTTTTTTTAAAGTACCAGGTAACTTTTGCTCTACATGGATCAAAGAATGACACTCTTAATTATTATAAGTGATTACATTAAGTCGGAGAACACTGTCCCTTCATTATCCTCTTATACCTGATCTATGACAATCCTGCATAAATAGTGGCAAAGATGATCAGGAAATACTTCAAGGTTCAGAGGAGAAAGCTTGGGCCAGTGCACTCGATCAATGTCACCACTAGTGTCGAGAGATGGTCATTATTGCCTGTAGATTTATTGCTTAGGTCAAAGCAAATTACTTTCTCTTTTCTCCAGCTTTGGCTGGCTATGTTTTCAATATTTTTCTTTCACTCTATTTCCTTCCCCACTGCTTTGCAGGTTCCAGGTGTGGACACACACGGGAGAGGTGTTTGGCAGTGAGGTTAAGGTGAAGATTGACATTTCAGTGAAACAGTAATCAAAAGGCAAAATAATGATAGAGCATCCTGTCCAGGAAAGGTTTCAACCTAAAATTGTATGGGTATCCATCATATCCAATGATGACATTATGGTATCATGTGTGTTCTCATGTGGCTGTATAGTCTGATCTGTGAGGAGCAAGATCACAAAGAGATATCACATAGCCATCTGCAGGCTTCCACTGAAGACTTAGCATTATGCTCGGCACTTTTTTTCCGTCCGTTTTTTGTGTCTGTCTTCCTCAAAGCGTTTACAACCGTTATCAATAGTTGCTCTCCATTCAAGACAGTCTGTGGCTCTCTCTTCCCATTCATCATAAATACTGATAACTCTGGTGAGATTCTGCTTTTGGATGTCTTTGAGGAGTTTTCGTTGACCACCTCTTACACCTTCCAAGTTTGCACGCTCCATAGAAAACTTTTTTTCTAGAGTCTGTCATCACCTATTCTAACGGCCTTTTCATCTAAGCTGAGCTTTGGTGATCATTGCCTTGATGTTGGTAGTTTTTGATCAACATTTAACATTTGAGACTTTATCTCACCAGTGGACCTTCAGAATAGAGTGGAGACACCACATGCGAAATTTTTCAGGCTGCTTAATGTATCTGTGATAAACTGTCCATGTTTCATATCCATATAAAAGGGTTGCTATCACTGCCTGCTGCATTGTATATCATCATTTCTGTTGACTGTTTGATGGTGTTCTGGCTTCCAAAGACCTGGCTTGCCTTTCATATTCTATTTGATGTTTCTTGGTCCAGGGAACTGTCACTCAAGGTGGTACTGGCAAGGTATGTAAAGAGATTGATGCTTTTAGTTCTGTACCATCAATGGTGATGTTTGGATCAGTGGTAATTGTTGATGGAACTAGTTGGAAGAGGACTTCAGTTTTTTCCAGGCTGATGGTGAATCCAAACTGTTTAGTCATCTCTGAGAAATTGTCAAGGATAAAATATAGGTCACTTTCACTATCAACTGAGTAGAGCACAATCGTCTGCAAAAAGGGCTTCACAAGAATTTTTGTCTTTGCAGTAAGCATTGGAGATTGAAAAGTTTTCCATGAGTTCTGTACCTTACATAGCTGCCAAAGAGGGCCAGTGCCAGCACACAGTCTTATTTCACCCTATTAGATATGTGAAATGGTTTAGAAAGGCCGTCATCTGAGAGTACACAACTGGTCATGTGTTCATGGAATTGAGATATGATGTTAATAAATTTGGTGTGGAAGCCAAACTGTTTAGAATTTTCCAGAGGCCCCCTCAAGCTAGAATTATTCCTCCTCCCCACCTCCACTCCAAATAATAGCAATTCAGAGTCATTTCCTTTGATGGTACTAGTTCAGTGGTGTAATTATGAGTAGCTGTCATGTGATAAAGACCATATCTGGTATGACATCCCTTTTATAAATATAGTGCTATCAACCATATTTTTTGGAAAATGCAAAATAAGAATAAAAATAAGATGATTTTATAACCAGTTTGTGCTTAAATATAAATAAAATATACACATCCAAAGTACATCTCCACAAGTGCTTCAAAGGAGAGAGAGAGAGCACAGAGCTAATGACTTAAGTGGTGCCAGTCATTGCTTTGTGAAAGCCTGCTGCTGCTTTGCAAAATTCAAACTGAAGGAAGGGAAAATCATTCTTGTTGTCATGTTAAAAGCAACAACTCCCTCCCAGTACCCTTTAATATATATGTAGTGTGACGGGGCAAGGCCAGATGGCTATAGAAAAGTAGTGGGAGATAGATATATTAGCTCCAGGATAAACAAATCCCTGGTACCAGGATAAGTGAAATGGCAGCTGCTCCAGGTCAATTAAGACACCTTGGGCCAATTAAGAACTTTCCAGAAGGCAGGGAGAAGGCTAGGTTGATTGGGACACCTGAAGCCAATCAAGGGCTGGCTGAAACTAGTTAAAAGCCTCTCAGTTAGTCAGGTGGGTGTGTATGTCAGGAGCTGTGGGAGGAAGTTGTGCTGTTGGAGAGGCTGAGTAGTACACACCATATCAGGCACAAGGAAGGAGGCCCTGAGGTTAGGGTGAAGTGGAGCTTGAGGAAGTGAGGGCTGCTGTGGAGGAAGTAGCACAGGGAATTGTACATGTTATGTTTCTAAAAGGTCAGCTACCATAACTGATACTATTAGCGTCCCTGGGCTCCCCCCCCCCAGGCCCCCCACCTTTGCCCTCTGATTAATCACTGAGACTGGGAGACAACAGAGACTGTGCAAGGAAGGATAACTTCTCCTCACCTCCCTCGCTGCCTTATGATGAAAATGGCTCAGTAGACTGTGACCCTTGTCTCTAGAGAGAGAAGGGTTACGTGCAGGGTCACAGTGAGCCTCTGAGGCCAGTGAAATCCGCCAGGAAACGCGGGACCCACAAAGGCAAGGACAGAGCTTTGTCACAGTAGGCATCTGAGAAAGGAGGATAATCTGGAGAGTATTACAATACCGAAAAAGAGAAAGTCTTTCAAAGGCAAGTTGTATATTGTTAAAGCCAAGGTAACATGCCACATAAAATCAGTCGTGAGTATATTTTTCTAAATTATCCTCTATTCCTCCCCCTCTCCTCTTCAACTTTTCTGTGAAAACTTTTCAAGTACACTTTCTATACAAGTAAATGAGGAACTAATATTATAGGTCACAGGTCAGGTGGTTTACAGGCAAGTGTTCTGCACACTTGTACAGAAGTGAGCTCCCAATTTTGAAGACTCAGCAGGTTCAGGTAGTTTCAATAAGGAAAAACATCCAAAACCTTCTGGTGCTTTTCTCATTCAACCTTAACGTCTGACATTTTGAAGCTTCACTCACTAGTTCCTATTACTACTTTAGAAGAATAGTCAACACCATCAGAGGAGTGAAGTTCTGGAACAGCCTTCCAATGGGAGCAGTGGGGGCAAAAAAAAAAAATCTAACTGGTTTCAACACTTTGCTTGATAAGTTTATGACAAAAATGGTATAATGAGACTGCCAACAGTGGCATGTAGCCAATCTGCAACTGCTAGTAACATATCTTCAATCACTGGTAATGGGACACTAGATAGGGAGGGCTCTGAGTTACTACAGAGAATTCTTTCCCAGGTGTCTGGCTGATGGGTCTTGCCCACATGCTCAGGGTCTCACTGATCACCATATTTGGGGTTGGGAAGGAATTTTCCCCTTGGTCAGATTGGCAGAGACCCTGGGAGTTTTTCACCTTCCTCTACAGCATGGATCATGGGTCATTTACAGGCTTAAAATAGTGTAAATGGTGGATTCTCTGAAACATGAAGTCTTTAAATCATGATTTGAGGACTTCCATAACACAGCCAGGGGTTATGGGTCTATTACAGGAGTGGGTGTGTGAGGGTCTGTGGCCTGCAATGTGCAGAAGGTCAGACTAGATGATCATGATGGTCCCTTCTGGCCTTAAAGTCTATGAATCTAACACAGAAGAACCCGGTGAAGAACCTTTCAAAAGCAGGGAGGTTGGTTTTGCAGAGCAAGTTGCACCCACAAAACTTGCTTCTGTGTATTTGTCCCTCCAACTGAACTGCAGCCACTAATCAGAGTACTTATGACTCTGATTACTTCATTGCAGGCACAAATTACATATGTAGAGGTGCATGTACTCGGATTTTCAAGCAAAATTAATTTTTCTAAGCTCATAAACAAACACATTTTATGGATAGAAACTACACCTAGGAAAGGGAGATTGGACCTCAGCTTCACTGAAAATAAACCTCTACATTTCCAAACCTAGAGTATTAGTAAGAAATTGGACCACATGGAATAAATACCTGGGTGTAAAGACAAGAGATTCAGTGGCTGATTGGGATAGTAGTAAATATATTATTTAGGCACCTAAATCCAAATGTAGGCAAAAGTGATTGGGTGATTTTCAGAGAACCTGCAAGTCCCATTAGATTTAAGCACCCAACATAAAGCACTCGCATTTGAAAATGTTGTCCAAGTTTCCAGTCTTCTAAAGCATAAGAAAAGTTCTAGGTAAAATCACACCAAAAGAAATAGATTAATTTCAACATGTGAGTGAAAGGTAAACTGGCATGAATCAGAGTTCTCAGCCTGGAAACTTCAAAATATCCCTGCTGCTGTCTGGGAATAATCATGCATTTTATAATAATATTATGCATTTATTCTATAGGGAGGTTGGCTCTGAGGCAAAATGCTAATTTTCAGGCACTTTTATGTTGACAATCGCAAAACTACAAAAAGCATGGTAAGAATTTTGAGCTATTTTAATATATGGTAAAATTTGATGGTGTTGTTTAAATTGCCCAGGAGACTGGAATGCAATACAATAGGCTTAAAACTAGATTCTCTAATGAAGCCATGGAGGTAGGGATGGAGGTTTATGAAACTATGTATACATTTAAAAAAAAATTAAAGAGGAATGAATTTGGGAAAGGCCTTCATCCTGGCAATAACATTTAATGTTTGGACTCTGTGTTTAATAAATGTCAATTTTTCAATATATCTCAATGGAAGGGGGAAAAGGGATGGAATTTTTGTTTTTGATTTGTAAGTAAAAACAAAAAATGATACGTTAAAAAGAATAGCATTAAAATGCTTATGTATATCATTGCCTACTATTAATGCACTGTAATAGACAACCTGACACCTTCTGGTCACTACAGTACTGCGATTTGACTGACATTGTTATGACACTATGGGTCTGATTCTTAAAAACCTTATTAAACTTAATTTGTGAGCTCAGGTAGCACAACTCTGTGGGCAAAGAAGATAACTGTGAATGCAAAAGTTTGCCATTTGCTAATTTGAAACTGCAGCCCTACCATTTAGGGTCAGTTAGGAGGCAACAAGAACTGATCTGTATTGTTATGTTATGTTAGTTATGTGCTCAAGCAGCAACATTTGGTTTGTGATTTTGAACAGTGCAACGGTGCCGGTTCAGAGCGGTTTTGGTTCAATTGATTATAAATATAGGGTCTGTTTGTATAATTTTTTAAAATGGGGGTCTAGATTTGGATTTCAAATGGCCCCAAGGTTTGAGGTGTTTCGACTCTAATGTTTTGGAAAATCTACACCCCGAGCGATGTAATTAAACCAAACTAGTCCCTGGTGTAGACAGCACAAGGTCAACAGAAATGTTTTTCCATCAACCTAGCTACCACCTCTCAGGGAGGTGTATTAACTACAATGCTGGGAAGACCCCTCCTGTTACTGTAGCAAGTGTCTACACTGCAGCGCTTTACATGTAGACACAGGCTTAGCCTTTGAGCTTCTTAGAGCCTTATCGGACCATTAACAACCTTCTCAGGTTAGGAAGTTTAGGAACAATTCAGCAAGATTATAACTTTAGAAAGCTTAACGGAAAAATAACAGTTTCTTTTTTAAAATTTATAGATGTGCCTACAGCTATACTTCAGAATTGGTTTGGAATTCATTTCTAAGCCAGAAACTGTAACAATACATCTTATTATTAAATGTGAAACACAGGGTTTCTATTACCAAATAAATCTCCTGAAGTACAAAGTCCTCCAGGACTCTCTTCCATTCCATTTCTGAGCTTTTCCATTGCAGGCAGCCTAAGGCCCAATTCCTGCAGTAACTTTGCCCTCCTCTGAAGCCGCTTTCATCCTTGTAACCCCCACTTCTTCTCCTATTGTTCAGTTATTTGTTAAATCGTTTTGTCAAGATAATTGGACTTTCCAGAGCTTGATGCACAGATTTAAGGTTAAAGGGACATATTTACTTTCTCTCATAAAGCCAGTGAATCAATTTTCTTCAGCCTGCCTCCCTGTAATAAAATATTTCTCTCTCTCTTTACTAAATGCTCATAAATACCTCTTTGACAAGGGAAAGTCTCTAGCCCTTTCTGCTGTACCTTGGTGAATGACAAAATGAATACACTAACTATGTGATGTTCAGAAGGATGCATCCAAAGTGGTTTTAAACAATTCTGTCTATACCTTCCCCTCTACTTCTCCCATATGCCCAGTTTACCCATCCCTCTTCCCCTTCCCCCAATGCTCTGCATTCATGCCTAGAGCATTTTCTAGTGGAGATAGTAAACTGAAAGCAAAGGCTTTTATGCAGAACATAGGCAAATATCTGATAAAGACAGAGGTTCCCCTTCTCCACCCCATCCCATTTCTAATCTGCTGGGAAGTTTATGAATCGTGGTGGGTGAATATATGGAGAAGCAGAACATTTCCATTTACACCTACTGAGTGTGGAATATTCTGGAAAGGGACAAAGGATAGATTAAATATAGCCACTTCCATTTGTAAATGTCTATTCTTAAAATACTCCCCTTTTCACATCAGAATTGTAATAATAAAAGGGCAACACTTTTATCATGAGGGGGAAAGGAGTCCAGGAGAGCTGGCTGTATTTTAAAGAATCCTTATTGAGGTTGCAGGAACAAACCATCCCGATGTGTAGAACAAATAGTAAATATGGCAGGCGACCACCTTGACTTAAATGTGAAATCCCTGCTGATCTTAAACACAAAAAAGAAGCTTACAAGAAGTGGAATCTTGGACAAATGACCAGGGAGTACAAAAATATTGCTCAGGCATGCGGGAGTGAAATCAGAAAGGCCAAATCACAATTGGAGTTGCAGCTATCAAGGGATGTTAAGAGTACCAAGAAGGGTTTCTACAAGCATGTAAGGAACAAGAAGGTGGTCAGGGAAAGTGTGGGCCCCTTACTGAATGGGGGATGCAACCTAGTGACAGAGGATGTGGAAAAAGCTAATATACTCAATGCTTTTTTGCCTCTGTCTTCACAAACAAGGTCAGCTCCCAGACTACTGCACTGGGGAGGAGGAGACTAGCCCTCTGTGGAGAAAGTGGTTCAGGACTATTTAGAAAAGCTGGACGAGCACCAGTCCATGGGGCTGGATGCACTGCATCCGAGGGTGCTAAAGGAGTTGGCTGATGTGATTGCAGAGCCATTGGCCATTATCTTTGAAACTCACGGCAATCGGCCCAGATGACTGGAAAAAGGCTAATGTAGTGCCCATCTTTAAAAAAGGAAGGAGGAGGATCCGGGGAACTACAGACCGGTCAGCCTCACATCAGTTCCTTGAGCAGGTCCTCAGGGAATCAGTTTGCAGCACTTTGAGGAGAGGAAAGTGATCAGGAACAGTCAGCATGGATTCACCACGGGCAAGTCATGCCTGACTAACCTAATTGCCTTCTATGATGAGATAACTGGCTCTGTGGATGAGGAGAAAGCAGTGGACGTGTTATTCCTTGACTGTAGCAAAGCTTTTGATACAGTCTCCCGCACTATTCTTGCCAGCCAGTTAAAGAAGTATGGACTGGATGAATGGACTATAAGGTGGATAGAAAGCTGGCCAGATCATCAGGCTCAAAGGGTAGTGATTTATGGCTCCATGTCTAGTTGGCAGCCGGTATCAAGCGGAGTGCCCCAAGGGTTGGTCCAGTTTTGTTCAATATCTTCATTAATGACCTGGAAGATAGCGTGGATTGCACCCTCAGCAAGTTTGCTGATGACACTAAACTGGGAGGAGTGGTAGATACACTGGAGGGTAGGGATAGGATACAGAGGGGCCTAGACAAATTAGATGATTGAGCCAAAAGAAATCTGATGAAGTTCAAGAAGGACAAGTGCAGAGTCCTGCACTTAGGACAGAAGAATCCCATGCACTGCTACAGACTAGGACCAAGTGGCTAGGCAGCAGTTCTGCAGAAAAGGACCCAAGGGTTACGGTGGATGAGAAGCTGGATATGAGTCAACAGTGTGCCCTTGTTGCCAAGAAGGCTAATGGCATTTTGGGCTGTATAAGTAGGAGCATTGCCAGCAGATCGTGGGACGTGATCATTCCCCTCTGTTCGGCATTGGTGAAGCCTCATCTGGAGTACTGTGTCCAGTTTTGGGCCCCACACTACAAAAAAGATGTGGAAAAATTGGAAAGAGTACAGCGGAAGGCAACAAAAATGATTACGGGGCTGGAGCACATGACTGATGAGGAGAGGCTGAGGGAGCTAGGATTGTTTAGTCTGCAGAAGAGAAGAACGATGGGGGATCTGATAGCTGCTATCAACTCCCTGAAAGGGGGTTCCAAAAAGGATGGATCTAGACTGTTCTCAGTGGTAGCAGATGACAGAACAATGAGTAATGGTCTCAAGTTTCAGCAGGGCCGGCTCCAGGCACCAGCTTTGAAAGCAGGTGCTTGGGGCAGCGTTCAGAATGGGGTGGTAGTCCGTGTCTCACGGCGGCAATTCGGCAGCAGCTCCGCCGCTCTTCCCGCCACAGCGGCTTTTGGGCGGCAGCCCCACCACTCTTCTGGGTGTGGTGGCAATGCGGCGGCAGCTCCGCCGCTATTGCGGTGGCAGCAATTCGGCGGCAACGGCTTGGGGCGGCAAAATTGGTAGAGCTGCCCCTGAGTTTCAGTGTGGGGTGTTTAGGTTGGATATTAGGAAAAACTTTTTCACTAGGAGAGTGGTGAAGCAGTGGAATGGGTTACCTAGGGAGGTGGTGGAATCTCCTTCCTTAGAAGTTTTTAAGGCCCGGCTTGACAAAGCCGTGGCTGGGATGATTTTGTTGGGGATTTGTCCTTTTTTGAGCAGGGGGTTGGACTAGATGACCTCCTGAGGTCCCTTCCAACCCTGATATTCTATGATTCTATGATGCTTTGCTAAGATATTCCAGCAATTTAACAATTTAACAAATTCATCTAACATTAATTCCATTCAGTGACCTAAAAAGTATTTCGCAAATGACAAAACCTTTCTAAAGTTGTATTTTTTCTAAATTGTGCTGCAAAACAAACTTGATTCTGGGGTCCACTGGTCAAATGCCCAGTAAGGTATGTATAGCGGTACGCTATACATACCTTATGCACCTGCAAAACTCCAACTGCGTATACAGGTTTATGTTTGGCATGCAGATCAAGTAACTGCATACTAAACTCCCTATGTGCACAAGCAATTATTTATTCTCCATACATAATTGAGGTTCTTTTCAGCCATATTGTGATATCAGTACAGACAGTTTTTCAAAAAGAGTGCACATACACCTGTACCATACCATCTTGAATGGTCACAGGGCTAGCTAGAGAGCCTTGCATCATTCGCTCAAACTGTACCAGCTCACGCATTTAGCTCTGGAGGTCCCTGCTTCAGTCCCTAGTGTGGAGGCCAAGATGGTGGCTGTCACTCATGCACAGAACTGTACATATACCTAGGCACAGTCTTTACTTGTGCAATCACATCTGGCACTGGGTGTGTTTAAAGACAATGCTGTGCAGATGTGCACAAGTAGTTTTGAAAATTTGGACCTGTGTGACTACTCTGCATTCATTTCAAACTGTCTAATCTTTATTGGGAACTGATGTTGTTTATTGATGTAAAAGCCAATATTTTTTCTACTATTGCTTCAGGAAGATGACTGAGTCATTAATGTTCGTACAGCATGTAGCAAATGTAAAGCACTATATCAGTATTTATTACAAATTATCATTATAAATGGCCTAACTACATTCACATTTACTTCACAAACCATTAAGGTCTATTGATGATGTGAAAGGTTTTCTCTATCCTAGTTATTTGCTGTATATCGTTATTTTTACAAAGATTAGACACCTAATTTTTCACGTACGTGTCTCAGCACATTCTATAGCAGTAATCATCCGCTTTACGAGAATTCTCCATGTACTGTCCTTTCCTGGTGAATGGGGAAGCTCTCACAGTCAATAAAAGAAAGCTATTCATTCTCTTCTCCTTGCCGTTCATTTTTTATATAAGACAGTTTCTCTCCAGTGGTGAATTTTGCCTGAACACCACTCTCTTCCCTTGGCTGGTTGAAATCTAGTGTTGCAGTAAATTCATTGTTCATTGTAGATAGGGTACATAGAAGGATGATAGTTCACAGCTCCCTAAGTTCTCTTTTTGTACAAGAATGATACATTTACAGTAGTTTTCTGTACTTTTTCTCTGTAGAGTACCCTACTGAGCTGACAGCTGAAGTCTCTGCTGTCAGGCTGCTTTCCAATGTCCATAAGCACCTTTTTCCCTTCTAATTGTTCAACGACTGGATTTACTACACTTGTTAGAGTTCATAGCAATAGAATCTGTGAACATGCATGGGGACTGACTCTTCCTGAAATAGAAACAAAATGAAGATTTAAGACTTTTATATAGTTTCTTCGCTAAAGCACCACAGTCTTGTGGAAAGTTATGTATCAATTTAACACCATTAATTTGGGCTTGAATAGGGACTGGGAGAGGCGGGCTCACTACAAAAGCAATTTTCCCTCTCTTAGTATTCACACCTCCTCCTCAATTATTGGGAGTGGATCACATCCACTCAAGCTGAATTGGCCTTGTCAGCACTGGTTCTCCACTTGTAAAGTAACTCCCTTCTCTTCATGTGCCAGTATATTTATGCCTGAATCTGTAATTTTCACTCCATGCGTCTGAAGAAGTAGGGTTTTTTACCCACAAAAGGTTATGTCCAAATAAATCTCTTAGTCTTTAAGATGCACCGGATTCCTCGTTGTTTTTGTGGAAAGTTGTTCCCTTTCTTGTGCAAAATATTTCTGTGCTTTTCCACACTTTAAAGGCAGAAGGCTCTTTCTTGGGACTCTTTGGGCTTTGTTAGAGTCACTTTTATTGTACCCTTGTCTGAGGAAAAAAATACTTCCTCACTCTTTAAAAATCAATGGTTTAGATGGCTGAAGAGATAATCTGGAGTGGCACATAGTAGAATGTAGTAGAAGTCAGCGTAAAATTGCAATGGAAATAGCAGCTTTTAGCAAAAACCAGGTTAAACAAACTGATAGTAAGCCTCTAGGATGACAGAGAATCTGATGAAAGCAAAAAACAAAACAAAACAACAACAACCTAGGAATACTTTGTATAACACCTCACGCCTAAACCAGATAAAACTGAATATCAAAGTGTTCTATCAATAATGTCGTCATGTGCCTAAGTATACAAAAGAAACTCTGAGGAACTAGCCCAAAGTTATGTCACCTAAGATATCATACCATTTACAGGTTTCAGAGTAGCAGCCGTGTGAGTCTGTATTCGCAAAAAGAAAAGGCGTCCTTGTGGCACCTTAGAGACTAACCAATTTATTTGAGCATAAGCTTTCGTGAGCAAGAGCTCACTTCCTCGGATGAATTCAGTGGAAAATACAGTGAGGAGATTTATATACACACAAAACATGAAAAAATGGGTGTTTATCATGCACACTGTAAGGAGAGTGATCACTTAAGATGAGCTATTACCAGCAGGAGATTTGGGGGGGTGGGGGGAAGAAAACCCTTTGTAGTGATAATCAAGGTGGGCCATTTCCAGCACTTAACAAGAACGTCTGAGGAACAGTGTGTGTGGGGGGAGGAAATAAACTTGTTTATTCCCTTGTTTATTTCTCCCCCCCCCCCCCCCCCACTGATCCTCAGACGTTCTTGTTAACTGCTGGAAATGGCCCACCTTGATTATCACTACAAAGGGTTTTCTTCCCCCGCCCCCCCACTCTCCTGCTGGTAATAGCTCATCTTAAGTGATCACTCTCCTTATAGTATGCATGATAAACACACGTTTTCATGTTCTGTGTGTATATAAATCTCCTCACTGTATTTTCCACTGAATGCATCCGAGGAAGTGAGCTGTAGCTCACGAAAGCTTATGCTCAAATAAATTGGTTAGTCTCTAAGATGCAACAAGGACTCCTTTTCTTTATACTATCTACAGTGTCAGTTCTCATGTTTCAGGGTAAATATCAATTAATGTTAATAAAACACCACGAAAGAAAACCAAAACAAGTTATGAAAGGTTGTTAAACAAGTCAACAAAAGAAAGAAACATCAGAATTAACTGGCACTATGCTATTAACTCTATTCTGACTGCAGTTTTTGAATACAAAGAGTGTAAATCAGGGGTGGAGCAATCACTTCATTAGCAAGGAGTTGTTAGGTTTCTGTAAGTCTGTGGCAGAGCCTTAGTGTTAAGTAGTTCAAAGTCTTAATTATTCATCACAGCAGAAACAGGAATAAAGTCTAATTTGGGATGAGAACTCCCATGCTGTCAGCAGCCTCTTCCATATTAATCACATGTTCCTAGCATGGCTAATTTTGGCAATCCCTGATGAAAAAAGAAAAGGAGTACTTGTGGCACCTTAGAGACTAACCAATTTATTTGAGCATAAGTTTTCGTGAGCTACAGCTCACTTCATTCATGGTTTGTGTGTATAAAAAGATCTTCTGTACTTTCCACAGTATGCATCCGATGAAGTGAGCTGTAGCTCACGAAAGCTTATGCTCAAATAAATTGGTTAGTCTCTAAGGTGCCACAAGTACTCCTTTTCTTTTTGCGAATACAGACTAACACGGCTGTTACTCTGAATCCCTGATGAGGTTCTCTCAGTTCCTTTAGAGTTTGTGGCCTCTTATTTGAGAATTCATACAGAATCTTAAAAATTATCCATATGTCTTACAAAGAAAAAGATTTCCACCTAAACAGTTCATACAAACATATGAAAGTTGGTTAACTGATGTTTTCTTGAGCAGGCATTTTTTCAACTAGTAAAAGCTTTAATACTGTCACCCATTACTGTAACATTTGAGTGTCTTCCACATTAAAGAGATTGGCAATAGGCAAATCCAAAGTGGACTCTCTCAGGAGTCAGTAGGAAGTGTTCATCTAACAAACAAGAATAAAAGAGATGCTAAAGTGACTTAGAAATATCTATATGCAAAACCCAGGAGTCGGACCAAATATTCAGCCCTGCTCTTTATTTTTGCATGTCCACTTTTATACCTGCAACTGCAAAATGAGCATGATGACAGAGGGCCCAGTTGCCTAATCTGCAATTGGTAACTCTCTGCCTTTGTCATTAGTACTAGTATGATAAAAAACAAATCCATTAAAGTATTTGAAATAATTTTTCTGTAGTTTAAATTGATTGGGAGCATTTTTTATCAAAAAATAAAAAGTGAAAAAAATTGATTTTCGGTTTTAGACAAAAATCTGAAAATAAAATTTGTTGGAACTTTTCATTGGGAAAATAAATAATTTTCTGAACAGCTCTAATTAGCACCATATTTTAATCATTTAAGGGTAATTAATAACTTCATTATTTCAGACACCTATAGTAAATGCAATGTAAGGGATCTCTTCCATAGGAAAGTAAAGTCCCAGTGTAGCAAACCACACAAGCATGTGTTTGACTACAAGCATGTGAGAACCCCCCATTGAGTTCGGTGACACCACTCACATACTTTACGTTACGTACATGTTTAAGTGCTTTTCAGAAGTGTGGCCTAGATGTCCAGTTTTTCTATACCCAGATTCCTTGACTTAACTTGTGTAAGTATTGTATTGAATAATCTCTTTTTATACGCCTTTTTGTGGCTCTTAACAGAGAGAGTTCACAGATCATTTTGTCGTTCATTTGAAAACAATTTTAGCGTAAAAGAAAGCTGTATTTATACTATGTACAATGTTGGGGTCATTTCAGTACGGCCATATAAAATAGTCTGATTCGACAATATACACCAACTTTTTCTAGCATTTTCATGTAATTCAGTTAGCTGCATCATTGACTCAATACAAAACCAATATATATTGTTTTTTAAATGGACGATTTCTACAAAATGAAATTATGATTTAATGAAGTGATAATTCCAGTAGACAACTATTTCCATAAGGTGGGATTTGCCCATTTTCATTCTTTTTGGTTATATTCTGTATATTGAAAACAGTTACTTACATGAGGAAGGTTTTCACAGAGTAGGCTCTAAGTAAGCAGGAGTCCAATATCTGTAGTAAAACGTATAAATCATGTGGTAGTTCTGGCTTCAGTCATTTGATGAATTAAAAAACAGAATTAACTGCATGATGAAAGAGCAACTTCAGTGTAATTCATGTTCTCTAACGTCTAGAAATAGGTAAAGTACCAGGATATATTAATCGGACTAATTTATTTTGGTAATAGACAAGAATTCAGGTCTTGCCTGGTTTTACTATTATGCTGTAATAATAGGACCTTTTGTTACAAACTATTTTCCTGGAGGAAAAATTGGAATCGGCCATTTACTGCAGAAAGGGATTTGCACTGAGGCAATTTTAATAAATCAAACTCACATAATCTGCAAACATTCTTTTTCAGTGACAAGATTTAAAGAAAACAACCAAAAAGCATGAAAATGTGCTAATCACCATGAACTGAAATGAAGATTAAATGCTTTTAACCCAAGGACTCGTGCCAAATCTGTTTAAGTAAATAATTACATTTTCTTTGTAAAAGGATACAGGATGGGTTTTTAAAAAATGTAATCCAGGTAAATTAGGACAGCTTTCCAAATGGAACAAAAACATTTTCTTCAACATAAAATATCCCAGGGTTTAAAAAAAAACCAAAATGTGAATGTAACATACAGTCTTCAATTAAATTTTGGTTTTTTGGCTCACCTAACAACAAAAAATAACAGCTATTAAGTACTACAGTATGACATTTTAATTCACAGCACTGAATTATTGCCTACAGTGCCAATTTAGGGATAGATCTTGAAAGCTGATTGATGTGGGTGGATCCCTTTGCAGAAACTCTTTAACTTCTGTGAGTTGAAGAATCAGGCCAATAGGGTAATTGCTTGCCAAAAAACAAATTATTGGACACTACATTCCATCCCTTTCAGTGTCCTTCTCCTCATAATAAACTGACTGCAGCACAGGAGCCATGGGCTGAGAGAGCATCTTAAGTGATCAACATTTGTATTATGATTAAGAATAATTTTAAGAATGAATGATAAAAATACCATCCATATTCAAAGGCGAGTGAGCCTATTTAACTTAAACTGTTTAACCATTTGAAGGACATTAAATAAATGATATGATAATATGATAATGATGAATGATAATTAATGATAATATGAAAAATACTATTTATTGGTGGTTGGTATTAAGTATTAAAGGATTTCAGCCTTTCAGTCCCTGGGATGACTCTTCGTTTGAATTATACATCTCACTGCTTGGTCAGCTAATGATACCAACAGAAGCTCTCTTTTTCTCTTTAAAATATTAAGTTAGTACAAGTACAAGCTGGCTTATTTCCCCTGAAGCTTAAATTGTCAATCAAGTAACGATACCATGTTCAAAAACCTTTCTTTAGCATTCCTTTTGTTATTGATCCACTTCTTTTCTGGCATTAGAAGATACTTCTCTGCTATAGGGAGGAAAATATACTATTTGCTAAGTTTTTAAATTACTTTTTCAACCATTAAAAGGTTCTTTCAGATGGTAAGACAGACAGTTGCTAATTATTAGCAGGTTAGTTTGCATGCCAGGCCAAATATGAAAGATACAACAGCACTGGTACAATAGACTCAGTTCTGCCCCATACTAGAATCAACTGAAATGTCTCGAGTTCAATGAAAGCAAGATTGGATCCAATCTGAACGCAAGTGTACTGGCAACATCAAAACATACTTGGGGTTTATAAACTGTTATTACTGCTGTATTAATGACATTGATACACATCATGATCAACTGGGGGAAAGGGTGGTGTCAGGAAGAATGTGCAGAGAGCAGGGTATAATAATATGGGTCAGACTTCACTGATGGCATAATAATATGCATCGGAATTTTCAGCAATTTAGATGTGACTCCATAATAAAATTGTTACTCTGCTGTGCACACAAATTAGATTACATTATTATATGTCACAGTTATTCAGGAATTAACTTAAGAGTGCCACAGAAATACTAATTGCATAGAGACTAGAGCTCAACATACTCATTCTTTTAACAGACTTATTCTTAGATCAGACATTTAAGGCTGCATAATTACATGTGCGAATGGTCAGATCTGGTCATCTGGTTTGTGAACACACTCACAGTACACCTATTCAGTGTACCATTGCACGTATAATTTTTTCAAAAATCAGGCCCAAGACATTTAGAACAACTTTAAGGATGTCAATGCAACAAACGAAACATTTTTAAAACAGTATATTGACCTTGATATCTTATATTTATATCTTTGTTGGACCCTATATTGCCATGGAAACCATTACCGTTTATATACCTATGAGAGACTTCTGTAAAGCCTTCTGCATGGTGTCTTTACCCACTTGATTTACATTTCTCAAATCATTTGATTGGTTCTAGAATGGCGTGAGGTACCAGGAAAGGACAATTCCTCAACTAGGCAAACGCCACAGCACCCACTACAGAATTCAACATTTGTGAAGAATAATTCTTAGTTCTTAATGTTCCAGAGGTATATTAAACATGAGGAAGCACCCATTCAGCTGGTGATTGTATGTGGCAGCCAACAGAATTCTAGTATTTTATCAGGGTAACGTCACGTTCATTGTATAGTGACATTTACTCTTACTTTTAATAGGCAAATCTAACAGAATGCCATTCTGCCACTTTCTACAGAACTTCAGAGCCAGCAATGAAGGCTAATCTTTGAAGTATGAAATGGAGGTGGCTGAACACAAGGTAAACATTTTTAAATGTCACCTGGGACTACGGCACTACATAGGACATACGAATTATAACACTATCAGCGTGCACAGGAAGCTGGCATTCAGCACCATGTCATAGCAGCTTTTTCCTAGCAGAAGCGTGGTCCTTGATTAGCCTACATTTGCCTTTAGGAGGAATCAGTGTTTATAGCAAACACATAGGGCTGGATCCTCGTCTGGTGGAAATCAGCATCAGTCCATTGACAACAATAGAGCTGTACTGATTTGCAAGAGCTGGGGATCCAGTCTATCATGTAAATTAGTGTAGCTCAGGCATTCATTTTTTTAAAATGTACGATTTATAAACTTGCATCACGAGATTGGGAACACTATTATAAACACTTTGGACTAGATTATGCGACCCTTACCCATGTGGATGAGCATTTATTCACACAAAAAGACACCTGGATTTCACGTGAGAATCTATTTATGTGAGTTAAGTGCTCACCAGAAAAGGCAAGAGCTCTATAGTTTGATCCATTATATATAACAATTTTTCAGGAATTAATTTAAGATTGTCACAGAACTGCTAAAATGCACTGAATCTAGTGCTCGGTTCATTTGCTTTTTTAACAAGCATTCATAAATGAGACACATAAGGCCCCATTAGCAGCCAGCTTCAAACTTTGTCCATCCACTTTGCAATTGTTGCTGACTGCTATCCATAAAAGTGGGTGTGCTCTTACTTTTCACACAAATGTTGGGCAGCAGAACATCTAACTGCCATTTTTACACATTCAGTTGACTACACAATCAAAATGCGCACTTTTGCAGACATAATCAGTTATGCATTATTATCAGTATTCAAAAGTGTGCATTCAAATTTGGAAGCACATAACAGCCCCAGAGAATATGTAAAACAGTCTCTTGAATATTTAATCTCATATTTAAACAAGCTAGCTTACTATGTTTATATTTGGTTTGTATTCTTTCCATGAATATCCTAAAAACATTTTAGGGCAAGTATATCAATCAAACAAGCATATTTTAAGGTAATATTAGAGTAACTTCTGAGAAGTGAATTTCACATATGAAACTCCCAGGGAACCTATTCAAAGAATTACATTTAACAAATAAGGGAAAAGAAACATTATCAACCGGTAAGCCAAATTAGAACTAGGTCTAAGCCTAATGAATCAAGTCCCAGGATTGTTGCACGATGTGAAAATGCCAGTTTGCCAAAACCTTTAGCTCAGTACCTTGTTATTTGATTTACTAAGTGATTTTGCAAGGAATGTACTAACTGCAAAACAAACAGAAATGTATAAATAATGCACTAACCATAAAGGTTATGAATAAGCAGCAGATGTGTGATCATACACTTGGAAATTTATGAAATGTACCAAACATATATTTTATATTTATGTTGGAAAAGGGAAAGTTGTAAGCCATAAAATAGTTATCTGTAAGTAGTCTGAGAGATATATAAGCAACTGAACCAGATAGCACTGGAATCAGTCATCATTGTCATCTGCTATAAGCTTTGGTTCCAGAGACCTGGTAATGTAATATGCCTTTCTGTTATGCATTAGTATATTAGTATAGCCAAATTAGGTACCTGAGGTTTCTTAAATTATTAAGAAAGATCAAACCTGAACTGGCAACAGTATCACGCAACCCATATAGCAAATCAAAACCTTGTTTTTAAAATACTATCAAAGAAGTACTTGTAAATAAGCTACAATCTAGGAATACCTCTCAGAAATTGTTTAGCTAATAATCCTGTAAAATGAATGAATTCAAAGAAACTAATTATCTGTTTGTGATCAAAAGGTAGCATGAGAGGAAAAAAAATCATGCAATAAGTTATTAATTGCAGATTATCTATCCAGCCCTAGCTGGGCTAAAAAATGTAGCCTTAAACAACATTTCCTATATTATGCAAACAAATAAATACACTAGTTACTAGGGCTGGTTGAAACTTTTCTGTTGAAATATTTTCCCCCCAATGGAAAATTGGGTTTTCAATTAATCGAAAACTTTCCTGAAAGTGTCTGCTTTTCTCTAATTTTTTTCTTATTTTTTTGTTAAAAAATATTTCAATTTTCAGCCAAAAATGTTTGTTTATATGTTGCTACAAACCAGAAGAAAAATTAGTTTGTAGGTTTTTGGTTATTCAAACAGTTAAAAATTACTGATGAAAATTTCAACTTAAATGAAACAAATTAATTTTTGTCAATTTTTTTCATTGGAGGTAGGAAACATTTCCAGACCAGCTCTATTAGCAATGTATTCTAGAGATCCGTTTCTATACATGTGTTACATAGTAATCTTAACATGGGTCTCTATTTCCTTCTTTCCATTGTCTCTTTCCTCTGAAGAACCTGCCCTTTTCCTTCTTTCTTTGCCTACCCATTCCTAGTCCTATTCTCTTTCCACTCTGCAGTGTTTGTTATCATCCTCCTTCCTCTATCTTCCATTTTCCTATTCCTTATTTTCCTTCTCCATATTCCTCTTTCTTGGTGTCCAAAGAATCTCTTCTGGATGTCCTCTCTATGTCCATCTTTTTCTTCCTATCTTTCCTTCCCTTCTTGATCATCTCTCCCCTTTATTAATTCATTATCCTAAGCATCAGCTTCTCTCTTCCTATTTTTGTATCCTCACTTTGTCTTCTTCCTTCCCTAGCACTAAAAGATTATCCTTTGGATTAAAAAAAAATCAAAACAAAAAACATCATGTTGTATAGATGGAACTTGAAGGATATTAGAACTTTGAAATTAGTAGAGAAAAACGTAGGCAGCGACACTGTTGTCTTCACTGGCCTGAAACAGATTGGACTTGGTCTGTGCTTCAAGCTGAAACATTTGTTTTGTTGTTGTTTCTTCTCTGAAGGGGTGAGGATGCTGGATGAAGTCCTTATTTCCTTCAGCAACTGAGCCAGGGATACTGGGCAAAACCAGTTTCTTGCTGCTGATGTTGAGTGGCCGTTGCCTAAGAGCTCATAGCAGAGAAGAATTTAAATCCAACTTCAGTAACCCAGTTTAGGGGAACTGAAGCTGTGCCTGGAGTTTATGTCTGAGGGAACAACTGAAAACAGCTTCTTTGTGGTAAAGCTGATACATCTGAAGTAAGCGCCTATAGAAAGGTAATCTTAAAGGGGTAACATTGGCAACAGAATTAAAATCTCAAATTCCAGTGCTGGTTCCATGATGTATGAGTACAGGGTTCAGAGTTTCCCAAACTAAGTTTGGTTACCAACAGTTAACAGGATGGAATTTGAAAGCTTTTATTTACCTTTTAGTTTATAGACCTGTGAAATTGCAATGAAGGGAAAGGGGGCTTCTTGCTCAGCACTATATGGAGAAGATGTGGCAGGCAGAACTGAACAGTTATGAGGACATGCTTTGCCCTATCTAAGACTAGCTGAAAGCAGATAACTGTGAGGAATTATTCCCTATGTTTCCTGTGCCCACACCCCCACTCACCCACCCCTCCCACACACACAGCACCACATACTACACTAATTGTGGTTAGATCTACAGCCGATCAGGAATTTTTCAGCTGAACTATATTCTCATGGAAAACGTAGTTTCCACAAAATCAGTTTTTTTCCCCGTGGAAAACATGTGATTTTCCACTGAGAAAATAAAAATGAAATATTTCATTTTGAGTCTGCTCAACCCAGATGAGACTGTTTCCTTTTGTTGAACTGACCTGAAATGTTTTGTTTCAAATCAGTTTAAAAAAAATTAACTGTACTTCCCTGCACTCCCTGCCTTATGGGAGTTGTAGTTTGGGCCACCAATCTCTCCTATGGGCTGAGCTCCCTGCAGCACTCCATCTCCCATAACACAATGGCACTGTCCCTCTGATCAAGAGCTGTGTGGTGCCTCCTGGGAGTCACAGGATGCTGGGTACATCATGGGAGATGTAGTTCAGGAGTCTGACGACTCTTCTCCTCTCCTTTGTGTCATTTCCCCAGGATGTGCCCAGAGACAAGTGATTCCCAGGATGCAGCATGTAGGGTTTAATCAGAGGGAAATCCACAAGGGCAGTATACAGCTCCTTATCTAGATACCCTCTGACCATGGGATAGCCTTTTCCATTGAATTCAATTAGATTAAAGATATAAATAAAGCAACATTAAATTTTTCTATACTTAATTGCCTAGCCCTTGGCACAACCACCCAAGTACATGCCACATTCAAAACATGTTTTAAAAGAGTCTGGATAATAACGTCACTTCAGTCTCTCTAAAAGGGAAGGGCATCTTAATGTCTGTCTCCAAGGAAGCATACATGATGACACTGTGTCTGATCCTGCTTCCACTGAAATCACCCACAAAGCTCCAGTAGTGGCTAGAGCCACCAGCATTTGCAAGGGTGAAACCTAGGGATGCAATATTCAAGAATAAAAGGAGATCAAGGCCATACACATTTATTTGTAAAAATAGAGCGGTGAGAAGTTTAAGAGCAAACTAGGGAAAGATAATGAGCAGGCATGTTTTATAAGGAACAACCTTTCTCTGAACTCTATGCAGAAGCCTGGGCTTATACAAAAAGTACTCCAATAAGACTGTAGGAGGGGAAAAATGTATTCATGCATGCCCTTCTCATATTTCTATGCTTCAGTCCCAAGGCAAGTGAGAGAGCTGTAAATTACAGGGTCAGATTAAACAAAATTGCAGGCACCTGCAAAGAGCAGGCAGATAAGTAAAAAACAGAATAAAAAGGACATGGTTATGATACTCATGGGAAATTGCTATGATTGGGAATTAACTGCCTAAGTTCAAATATAAGCCTGCATATAAGTAGACAGAAAAAAAGACAACCTTAGGGCTGGATCCAATGCAGCACAGGTGTGGAGTGCTGTGTCTGTAATATAAATACAAAGTAAATAGTGACCAATCGAGACAGGCAGCAGATTTTCCATTGCTGTTTCACTGTTACTGAGATCCTTGCTGCGTGGCTGTGTCATTCCCGTGCCCAGAGCAAGGCCTAAAAGGGGAGAGTCCAGTTAAGGACCTCATTTAGGTACTGAGGATCACAGTGAAGCCATGCCTCATCAAATACAACCATTCTCTGATCTTGTGTTTTAGCTTGTCTTTTGTGGGTAAGGGATTGCTCACACACAGGGCTTGAGACTTTCTAGCATAGAGGACTACACCGCTTCATGGTTTGTGTTGCAGCCATTTCGCATCTATAGATGCAAAGCAATCATAAGGCCCTCCTACCAAATACCCATGGTGCATCAGACCTCCTTGCCAGGTGCAGAATGACCATTGTTAGACCTACATGCACACCACCCAGAGGAATCTCTGGAGGCAGCTGGCGAGAGGAGGCACTATAAGGGCATTCCTACACCTTGGCAATTCACTGATAGATAGCACAACGGCCCATGGTGCCATTGCAGCTGGGGTGGAAGTATGAGCAGCCATTGTAGGAGTGCTCTAACCTGCACCAGGGTCAAACTGACCCTCAGCAACCCCAGGATGAATCACTCCCTGAAATCACGCCTCCCACTCGACACACTATTGTTTAACTTTCCTTGAGCCCAAATATAGGCTCCATTCCCACTTTTGCGAGAAGAAAAAAACCCAACATTGCTGCGCATCTTGCAGTGAATCGAAGGAGCAAAGTATCAGTGAGCAGGGAAAGGAAAGGGCATCTGGTATTATCCCACCTACTAATACGCCAGCCTCATAAAGATTTTAGGGTTCCCTAGCTGCCTGGATTTACAGCTTATGCATTTTAGCTCAGATTTTCATTTAACTGCTTGGTGCTTGAAATGCTTTCTTCTTTAAATTAACTGGATTCTATATTCATCACCTTAAAAAAAGCATGAATGTATGTGTCTTTAAAATGTATAGCTGCATCCTGAAAAGAAGTACTAGTGGCACCTTAGAGACTAACCAATTTATTTTAGCATAAGCTTTCGTGAGCTACAGCTCGCTTCAATGGATGCATCCTGTAGCAGCTGTGGCAGAGGAGAAGTCAGGGTGTGTAAATAGGTATGCTGACAAAGCTCAAACACAGAGGGACAGATTCTTTGTCTCTCGTGCTCCTTTGGAGGCAGAGGGGCTCGAGCTGTACCCCACAGGGCTGGGGAAGGGTTGCCCTGGCATGACCAGGTACAGTACAGGGCCATTATAAATGAGTTGAGTTTTCTGTAGTGCCTACTTGGAAGCTCTGGCTGCCCCACATTACAGAATGGCCCATAGGCTGCCCTCAAGAGGCTGCTGTAAATTAGAGCACAGCTGGGGCTGCTTTTACTTATCCCAGGGGCTATTTCAGACACTGATAAAGCACAAAATGTCAACAAGAACATTTACTCAGCCCCATAGTACAAATGCATTTATAATACAGGCTTTAATTGCACAACCACAGCCTATCATAGTCACATGTGTCCCTAAGACTGTAGGGAAAAAATGAATTCCTTACATCGCAGCATTTGCAAAATATTATATTCTGTCATTCTGTAATTCAGCATGAACATCCCTGGAGCTGGGATAACGTTAAAAACAAACGGACAATATTTGCTCTTTTGGGGATGAATTCACTTTGGCAAAAGCATTCAAGGGCGTGTGTTTTCAGGGAGCAGGTTGAGAAAGCATTAGAGCATTTGTGGAAACTGAATGTTAAAGTCACGCGTGAGCGTATAGTGTCCGAAAGGCTTTATAGGCTCCTTTAGCAGCACACTTACCGGATTAGGTCCTCATGTATTTGTAAGCAAAAAATGTTCTTACCAGGGCAAGAGAGTAACAACTAGTTAAAAACTTTACAGCGATTGTTCTACTGCCACATCCTTCTGGGCGTGTGACTATAACCAAGGACCGCTCCCTTACTTGGAACTGTCCTAATTAAAAATTGGTATAGTATTGAAGGCAAAAACTGTGATTATACAGCATTACGGTTGCACAGCCAAGTAGCAGTATTTGGCCCACAATGTTGCCAATTCAGCACTAGGCCTGCTTTTGTCTCTGAACACCTTTTATCTGACTTGGAACAGCGACTCAGACACATCACTAGCTCACTCTTATAGAGCAAGATTTTTGAGGGTACTGAACACCTTCCAAAAGGGACTCAGCATGTCCCAGCATGAGATCCTGAATATTTCAGTGAAAACTACCAAATAAACTACCAGACAAAATTCAGTCCTCCCTCTAAATCTGTCAACAAATCAATAGGTTAGGAAATTAAAGTAGTGTAAAAGTACTAGACAAATTCCTTGGACTCTAATTAATCTAAGAGAGAGAACTGGTCACCTTAATCTTCTGCCATCATTGCTAATGATCAAAATATGTATCTGTAAATGGATGCTTTGTTCTCTGGCTTCTAACTTGGCTTCTTAGACATGGTGCATAAGCTTATTGGAAGGTTCCATTTGCCTTTCTACAGTAACTCTCTAATAAGTTTACAACTAAGTATCTACCCTGGACTGAAGCGTCTTGGCAAACAAGATCCCAGCTCAGGAGTAATGGTTTAAAAATTCAAAGAGAGAGAGAGAGATTTTAAGTGTATTTATTTTTGCATTTAGATGATTCAGAAGAATGCTGTGTATTTCTGTGGGTCCCATAAATTGTAACCTTGGGTAGAAGTTGTGTGAAGAGATGTAGAGAAGGAAACAATTGCCCAAAACTAACCCAGGCATTTTAACAGATGGAAGGCAAGGTAGCAAAGGACTGCTGGTGCACCCAGAGTAGGTTGTTAGAAGAGCCAGGTTGCAGACTGAGCCACTGGAGAAGACGAGGAGCCCAAGTTGCCAAATAGTAGGGAAAGGGGTCCTATGTGGTAAATATTCTGCAGAGGTAGATACCTCAGAAAAAGGCTCAATCTTAGCTACTCCCAGACCCCTTCAAAACCCATGGAGCTTCAAACCACTGGATTTGAAACCACAGATTACAGCATGGAAAGAAACGACATTCATGCACATCTCCACCATTTCTGCATGTACATAGTAATTTGTTTTTTATGGGTTTCCTTAATTATGAAGCTTTCATTTCAGTAGTAGAATTTGACCCATAATTTTGCCAGTCCTGTACTAGCCACAATTGATTCTGAACCCATTAGTAATTTTGAGACGTTACTAAGACATATGACTAGCTCACTGTTGATGAAATAGTATCTTTCATAGGTTTTGTTTGTTTAAATTAAGACAGCCAATTTGTTAATGTTTGCAAATCAGTGATCATGTATATTCAGAAATCCTTTTCATGTTTTAATAGGCATTGCTGGTATTAGCCTGATAATGAGTCCTAATAAGTCATTACAAGGGACTGTGTCAAAGATCTGCAAAACAACTCTACAAAAGCCATTACCATCTATCAGACTGAAAATCTGCTTTTTAAAAAAGTCCTGACTAACTAGAGATTTACATAAGAGTCTGCTACTACTCTGAAATACTGTTCATAAGGTCAGTACACATCTGAAACACAGCCTTGAAATGTATTTACATAACATACAACAACAGCTCCACTGGAGCCATTAAGTTTAGATACATAATACAAATTTTTGAAGTACATATTTACATATTTGTATACATTACCTTTGCCAGACTTGTCTCCTTTGATTTATTATTTGGTGAGCACCTAGGTGCTCAAAGAAGAAATGAGGACAACCCCTGACCCAAACAAGCGTACATTCTAGGATAGACAGACAGATGATGAGACTCAGAAGAAGGATCTAACTTCTTGTTGGTTTTCTATTCCCACAATGATTACTTTTTTCCCTGCTGTGGGTGTCATGGAAGAATCAGTGTTTCAGCAGGCATCTAACAGGCATCACTGGAGGTTTGATGAACCAGGATTGGAAGACAGACCAGAGACCATTCCTGGTGAGGCCTCTGCTATTGAATTTGTGACAGCCAGGGCAGGTTTCCATACTGCCAGCAGCCGCACTAACTACACTGTGAGATGGCAATTTTCCGCTCCTCTAAACAGTGAGCAGTCAGCTGCTGCCAAGAAGCACTGTTGGACATAGAATACCTGATAGCTAGCTAAAGGGATAGCCCTCTAGACTGCACACTATGCCACAGTGTATGTGCCAGTGAGTAAGCCAGTCCAAAATTCAGTGACTATATTGTTCAGGAGTCACTCAGCTTTACTCATGATAACACTGAAGCTTCCCCAACCCTAGCCTTTTAGCCCACGTTTTGTTGATAGCTAGAGCTTGTGTCTTCCTCTGAGATACTACTTGAACATGCTGTAACCTACCATGGAGTTTGGTGGCAGAGGGTCAGTGGTCCCAGTATGGAGGCTTAGCATTCTAGGACTATAGGAAGGGGAGCCTAGAATATTAATACTATATTAAACACTAATCAGTCTACATATTAACCACTGTGCATACCAGTGATGGGTACACTGTGTTAGTGGTTTTAATTCTGGTGATAAGCAAAAGGAATTGGAACCCTTTCCCGCTACTTACATTTCCAACTTAAGACAAATTGAAGAGCCAGCCTTACAGACTGGCCAACGCACAGACAAAAAATTAGTATTGACAACAATGTGGGTGGGATGTCAGGTCTCCATTCATCTCATTCTTCAGTATGCTGAAATTCCAGAGCATATTGCTATTTTGTATTAGCCATAATGATCTTGAGTCATGCTCTGCAGTCAGGTAATGAATGCTCAGCAGAGATTGGTCACCTCGCTTTGCTGTATGCCAAAATATGATTCTGAGATACATACACTTCTCACATAGGGCAGCTTTTCAGTATTAATTGTTTTATTAGTGTCCACACTATTGCACTTGCAGATTAATAGCCTGAAGTCCTATTACCTCACACATTCCCTACGCTATATAATTTAGCCACAGACTTCTTATTTTTAGGGCATGTTATGTGCTCTTAAGGCTGTACATAAAATGCTGCTTTGCTGTATACTAGTTGAATCTCATGGATTAAGATGTCTCTTTTGGATTGCCAGGTACGTATTAATTTTAATGAGTACCATTTCATATATAATAGATCTAGAGCATAAACTTCTCATAGGAAGTCCTCCCCAATACAGAGAACAGTTTTATTCCATATCCAGCTCCAGTGAGAGGAAGCATAATCTTGAGGAACAACCAATGGGCTGGGAGTCAAACATGATTTCCATGCTGAAGATGTGCCCTGTTATCTAGTGGTCTGAGCTCAGGACTGGCATTCAAGAACTCTCAGGTTATAATCCTGGCTCCACCACTGATTTTTTAAATTTGTCTAAGGACAGAGAGTTTCACATCTCTGCTTCAGTTTCCTCCAATCTATAAAATAGAGACATTTACTTACCTACCTGCACTGGACTGAGAAATTTAATGTTTGTACATCACTTTCAATGCATATGAGCCATTTTAAAGTCTAGAGAACCTAAATATTTTCACCTTCATTATGCCCAGCTTTGCAAACCTCAACCTGCAGGCCATACAAACTATTAGAAGCATTCAATTTGCTTCCCTTGTCTTCAGGTCCACTATACAGAAGTGTCACTGCTTATGTCCAACAGGATTGTGAGAAAGCCAGAGTTTGAAGAAGAAAGTAAAGCCAATGTGAAATATAAAGGACTATGGATTAAACACAGAGAAATGAGACTTCAGCACAGCACTATCTCGCTCAGACACTGCCTTCCAAAATAATCCAGTACACAAGGAATCCCTCAATAGTACAGTTGATGCCATATTTAATTCCTACATGCAGGTCTCCTTGTAAAGCTTTGAAGAAGTCCAAGACAATTAGTTCTCCAGCAGGAACAGCACATAACACTCACCTATGCAAAAACCTGAATAACTCTTAACGAAGCTGAAAAAAAGGATGTGATTAAGATACTCCAGAAAAGCTCCATTGTTAGCCAGGCAGCACTACAGAAAAGTCTCTTAGCAACACACCAATGGTCCCCTTGAAAAGATTTTGTGAAGCTCCTGAAGCATACTAGTAATCCACAGAGGACTGTGTTAAATCAATCATCTCATTAATCTTTTTCAACTTCTGGCAAACCTACCCTGCTGGGACTTGAATAGGGTGACCAGATGTCCCGATTTTATAGGGACAGTCCCAATATTCAGGGCTTTTTCTTATATAGGTGCCTATTACTCCTATCCCCTGTCCCGATTTGTCACACTTTCTATCTGGTCACCCTAGACTGGAACCACACACTATATCCGAAAAGATTAGCTCTCACAAACGAGAGGTGAATTTCTCATGGTTGCCAACAACAGTGGCGCTGTTCTTGTGAGAAGTCTAGTTATCAGGACACATGTTCAGTGTGAACAGCCAAATTTTAGTCCGCTATGAGTCAGTAACATACTTTTCAGCACTACTCTGAAATGAAGTGGAGGATTACTCCAATAGCCCCAGGACTAGAGATAGGTTTTCATCTTCCTGTTGACCTAGATGAGAAGTCATAGCACTTTTTTGGGGTGGGAGGAGGCAGGACTTGAGTAAAGTTCTGCTATCAAATACCCCTGTGCAATCCCACTGGAGTCAATGGAGTTGTTTGGGTGAAATCAATGATACCACTGGGCCCTTTGTGTTACAAAGGAGTCTGTTTTCTCTTCCTCGTCTCCTCTTTATTGTATATCATATGGAACTATTGTAGTAGTGACTTTACTTGACTGCTTTCAGTAGCTTCCAATATGCCAGTATTAAAACCTGGGATGGTTTTGAACAGGGCCAGCTCTAGACCAAATGGCACCATAGGCAAAGAGCATCTTTGGCGCCCCTGACCCCCATTAGTTAAACTTTTGAATACCTTATTTTTTATTGCATTTGTAGTCCTTTTCATGACTTTGATGCACAATTTGCATGCATGATATATCCCTGTCATATAAAATGATAAATGTGTATGCCAAGAACTGTAAATCTATATTTATTCATGCATTTTGTTGCTAACAACAAAAACAGTGCCTGGAGCCCGGTGCCCCCCCCAAGCATGGCACCCCAGGTGGTCACCTGGGTTGCTTCTCCCGGTTTTGAATTAGTGAGGATCTGGGTAGATCAGAAATGATTTAGTTCAGCTAAGCAACCACACAAAATTAAAACCTTATATAAAGTTCATTCAAATTTATCCAAAACACTTTGGCCAAGACTGTCAAAAATAGAAGCCGAGGGTCAAGCTTCTAAATCCATATTTCGGTACCAAAATACATGACCTCATTTTGAAAAGTGCTGAACATCCATTGAATGCGAAGAGAGCTAGTGGGTGCTCTGCACTTCTGTAAATCATGCCATATATTTAGTTCCTGAAATATGGACATAGAAACCTGACTTTAGGCTCCTATTTTTGACAATCTTGGCCTTAGGGTTTGCAGATCAGGCTGGAAATCTCAAAAGATCGGGTTTTCTTTAGGCTTGCAACAGTAACGAATTAACCCTTTCTATAACTCTGGACAAAGACTTAAAATATTGCCCATGGTCTCACTCCATCTAATAGTATGAAGCAAAAAACACCCCCCAAAACACCAAAAACCACCACCAGTTGCCAATACATCCCTGTAGGCTGACATCAAATAGCATTGGATACAGCGTCTATTAGTGATCAGAGAAGCATCCAAGGACCACAGCAAAATATATAATCACGTCAAATCAAAGTGAAAATGGAAAACTTATGAAAAATAATTTATCTACTCATTTTCTTTCTTTTCACCATTGTATGTTGCTCCTCATTCACTGTTTCCCTGAGTGCTGGCCCATCCAGTTCAGACAAACACATCACTGATCTGTTTCCACTATTTCTTGGTACTAGCTGGAAATACAACAAGGCCTATACACTTTTGACATATCAATTAACCCCTTCAAAGCATACGTTATAAAAAATATTAAAAGAATCCCGATGCCATTTGATAGAGCTTAAGTGGTGCATTGATCCTCAACACAGCCTGAGAATTTCATCCTTTCAGATTCCCATTCCAGCTGAACTGCAGAGGCATCTTGAAGAACAAGGAGGAGGAAGAGGAGAAACACTCTCACCCAAAATTAATCCAAGCTTTTGACCCTCCAAAGGGCAATTGGCACAGGTGCTGGAACTAGCGGTGCTGGGACTAGCGGTGCTGGGGGTGCTGCTGTACCCCCTGGCTTGAAGTGGTTTCCATCATATATAGGGTTTACAGTTTGGTTCAATGGCTCTCAGCACCCCCACTATACAAATTGTCTCAGCACCCCTGGCAAGCGGTTTCACTTAGAGTTCTGGTCTGCAAGGGTTCAAGTTGTCAGGGGTGCTGAAACTAGGGGTGCTGGGGGTATGGCAAACCCTCTCCCACGCCTCCCCCCGGCTTAAAGTGGTTTCCATTATATATGGGGTTTACAGTTTCGTTCAATGGCTTTCAACAACCGCACTGTACAAATTGTTCAAACGCCACTGCAAGGGGTTTTGTTTTTTAAATGTGAACCTGTTTGCGTCTCCCTATTTCAAATACAAGCAATCCTGCTATGTTTCATATATTTTTTTATGATGGATAAGGATAAGAAATCTTATCACTCACTCTGCAGATTAAGTAACAGCAGAAGTCAAAGGAAATGTCACTTGGGAACAAATGTCTGTGACTTTAGCTGCAGAGTGAATTCCACTGGCAAATATTTTGACGTTGACGTTTTGATTTTCCTCTGCTATTCTAATCTCATGGTCTTTGTAAAGGTGATGGCAAAAGCAAGACAACCTACTGAGCTCTGTCCTTTTGCCATTCCTGAGGAATAAAACCTTTACTATCTTAGGAACAAAAATGACTGTATGTTATATGAAATAGTTTTAATTATTTAGCATGGCATGGGCATGCTAATAAGAATAAATTCATATAGTAATTAAATATACAATAGCTTGGCATCAATCCAATTGGCAAAAAATTCAGGCATCAGCAAGCACTGGGTAACTATCACTGCTGGCAGACTATATACAAAAGTAAACCTTTGCTTGTATGGCTAAAAATTAAAAGTGAAGCATATTATAGACTGTACTGACAGTGTTAATGTGCATATTTAAAAGGGGGAAAAAAACCTGACGGAGCTTCATGTGAACAAACAATGGAATAAGCAATAATGATATTTTCCACATTTATAGTGCTTTCCATCAAAGCCCTTTCCAAAGATCAATTACTCTAGTAAGTGTTACTTATGTCCATTGTACAGACAGGAAAACTAAAAAGGTGATTTGCCCATCATCATATAGGAACTCTGTAGCAGAGTCAGGAATGTAAGTTATATCCACTGACTATGTCTGTATCCAAACTATAAGATCATCCTTCCTATCTCTGTAAAAGGTAGAGCATAATATAGTGAATGCCCTTACAGAATCATGTTCTCACAGAGTTATGGGAATATGTGGAAATCCTTCTGAATTATTATAATAATATAAAATCAACTAGATCAAATAAAATAACTGAAGAACAGGCACAAGAAGGCATTCAAAATCTGAATATTGGGGGGGTTTAATTTAAAAGTTAAATGTGAATTACAAAGATCCTCAGCTGGTATAAATCAGTCTAACTCAACTGACTTCAGCCCATAATAGATTATGGATGATCTCCTTATTTAGGAGCAAATTCTTAACTGGTGTAAATTGCTATAGCTACCCTGAGGACAGCTAATTGGGAACAGTTTACACCAGGTGAGGATCTGTCCCTTGGTGTACATTGGCAAAGCTCCACTGAAATAAATGGCTTACACCCATTGAGGATCTGGGCCTGTATGTGGAATTGCACAGGTACACTGGGTCTGATCTTCACATAGTTATATGCACGTGGAACTTCAACTGAAGGACAGGGGCTTGACGGTTCAGTCTAGCCTCTAGGAATTATACAAATATATATATATATATTTCTGTTAAAATGTTTTCTATAAATGTAAGTTTCAATACTGTAATCTCTTGGTATTTACTGATTCATATTTGTAACACAATTAGTATTAAAAAGAATATGGGGGGAAATTAGCCTTGTATCTTTATTCCCACAGCTTTTCTTCCATACACAGGCACACCTGTGTTTTGAATCTAGATGTGGACTGTTCTGCTGGGGTGAGGATGGATACATTTCTTACTATTCCTTTAGGGGGAATATGATTTTTCTGGAATATGATTTTTTAATCATATCTAAAATACAGAGATTAATATGAAAAAAATCTTTAAACTCAGTATACAATAAGTAGAGCAATTAAGATTACTTCCCATTATTTGAAAGATAGAAAGAGTATTAAAAAAACCCACTGACCATTTGACTATGCTTATGAATCTTCCCATGAAGTTACTAGTCAAACTATCGCATTGCCAACACATAGGAGAATGTCGGATGTGGGATTTAAAGATTCTTCTATCAGCATAAATATTTTATACACCCGATATTAACAATCCAAACGGGATCATGAAAACCTCCATTAAATAACAGACATTCACACACTTGTACGCTATCACTGGAAGACTGTGCTGTTCATAGACTGCATTCTGTCTGTCTCTCTCGCGCAGATAACTTGGCAGACAATGAAATATTACTTGCTATTCCTGCTGCTTTGGCAAATCAGACAGGCTGCAGGTGAATTTTCAGGTTTTCTTCCTCCCCTGCTGAATTCCTTTGTAGAGTACAATACTTTCCCATAGGACAGCATGTGATAGATTTTCATCCCTCAGCCAATTTTATGGTAGCCATTCTTCATGTTGAAATTCCTACTGTTGGTTGTAGGGTATTTAATTGCATTAACAGCAGCAGTTATTTTTAGGTGAATTACATTAGTACAGTTAATAAGCTAGGGCATTCTGAAAGTTACACGCTGCCAAATGTAAACTATAACAGCAATTCATTGATGTTTTCATGCTGCATTGATTATTACACAGAATATCCTATTTCAAATATTCTAAGGAGTAGATGCAGTAATACAACAAACAATTCATTTCAGAGTATACAATAATTGCAATGAAATATGAACACTAAAGGTCCTATCTTGCTACTAGCAGCAGAATGAACATTGAATTTCAAAACATTTCAGCTCATTTGAAATAGAATTCACAAGGAATTTTATTAGACGTAAACTGAAATGCTGTAAATAAATCCAGCTGGTTGTAAATTGGTGTGGTCCCATTGACTTCAGTAGAATTGTGCCACTTTACATTAGCTGAAGTTTCTGTTCCACTGTGAATGTTACATTATTGATGTAATACACACACCAATAAAAAATAAGTACATGTTTAATTTAAACTAAAGGCTTTATTTTTATATTTTATTTGCCAGGACTAGAATTAGGGCTCTGGGCATCTCCTGCATGTACTAATGATGTCACAAATAGCTACAGCACAGCAAAGGACTGAATACCAAGCATTTCTGAACTCAAGGCCTGGCAGGCAAATAAAAGTAAATAATTTTTTCAATATTTCATTTTCAGGTTATCTACCTATTCCACTGGTAATTCAGGAGTTGAACGTGTGGTTAAATTTTTTGTGCCCATGGTTTACTTGTAGACACAACCCAGGGTGTGGCTCTAAGAGGATTTAGGTGCAAGTTGTCATGTTTGTACCTGGACCTGAATTTCAGGCCCAACATTGCAGGTCCTACACTGACTGGTGCAAAGCACGCACACAAGAGGTAGACTGCCCTTTTTGAAATGTGGATGTTATTTTTGTAGATAGTAGATATGAAGTCATAGGGAGAGATGACACATAGGAAGTCAATCTAGGGATTGTGGCATCTAAGTGGCATTTTATTTATTTATGTTAGTAGAGGTATTTTTCTGACCATAACCGTACAAAGTAGTAAGAAAAGATGTTCTTGAGGAAAAGGCATGGAGGTCTGGGTTCAGTTCCAAGCTCTGTCACATGCTTCCTGTGTGACCTTGAACAAATGCTTCAGCTCTCTGGTCCTCTACTTCCCATCTATAAAATAGCTATATTTAATACTTCCCTCTCCTATGCTGTGACCATAAATCCATGGGACATGATTAAGTCCTTCAGTGACACATCCTTATCAGTATCTAGACAGAGAGTTTCATTTAAGTTTCTGTATAAATTATCATCATTGATTTGCTAGTTAATGGTCTGGGATCGAATTTACTTAGGTGACTGAATAAAGTACTGTAATCTCACTGAGAGTTTGTAAGAAGATTTGGCTTTTGATGTTATGTGAAAAGATGGCATAGATCTCCAAAGACAAATAATAAAAACTGGAGCTCTTGGCTAATCTAAAAATTTGGGGGTTAAGGGCACGAATCTTTAACTGTGAACATGGTTTTAATAATTTTTGAATATTCAGATTGGACAAGAGATTAACTGAGGAATTACCTGTTTGTCAATCAGTATAAGCCACCCCAGCTGTCATCAACTGGCTCATACTATCACTGTATACTAAAGTGCCCAGATTTTCAGAACTTTGTGTGTCCAATGGTGTTTACAATAAGTGTGTACATATTTTCATGCCTTATTTGCACCATTGTTTACTATGATTGTAGGCACAATCCAATCCTGGTAAATACTCACATGAATGGCAACTGAGATGCCTAACTGCCCATATCAATTTCTGTACATGCAAATTTCTGCATATACGCCCCAGATCAACACTAGACAGCAATAACCCTAAAGATGTATGTCTATAGGTCTTCAGATGTGGAGGGATTCAGATCCTGAACTCAAATGTCCTGAGCACTGAGAACAGCAAGCTGCTGGTATTATGGAGTTAATATTGGAGGCTCTCTTTAGATATTTTCAAGCATAGCTTGATTCACTGACTGTGAAAGGACTGCTTTCAGTTTGTTTTCAGGTTCTTTAGTCATAAAGTAATTGCAAGTAACAGAGGAAGAAATGCTACAAAGGTTATGTCATTCACCTGTCCTGGCCGGATACCTAATGAATAGCTTCTGTGGACAGTGCCCAGACCTGACTGGAATATATATCAGGTTTGTATGCAAGAAGTTTTGTATAGGATGGGAAGGGAGTATGAAGTGTGTTCTGTATTATGCTTAGAGGTTCCTATGATTGCTGCACATGTAACTGGGCTTACTCAAGGGAGGGTTTTGTCTTTTACACACAATGCACCTGATTTTTCCAGTGGCTCTCTGGGCTAATTTACTGTGGAATTCTTCTTACGAGAATTTGAGTTGCGTTTGAGAGCAATACAGAAATGAGTCCTTTTATTTTTCCCGCATTTTTAAAACATTTTCCTTGTCCTCAACTACCCAGAAGGTGTATAGTAATAACCCCATTACGTCATCCAGAACTACTATATAAAGATGAGATTCTATGAGAACATAGGAAAGACCTCTTTCACTAACATCAAATTCCTCACTTTGAACCTTAAACTAAGAGATTAACATCCACTTCAAGCTAGTACATATTGCCAGTTCCTCAAGCTACTTCTCTTATGTTCTAAATGTATAGTCCTCTTTTCCTCCTCCTTTCCTACCTCATGGACTCACAGTCCTTGCTCAACCACCTTTCTCGCTCTGGTAATTGTACCCTAGGCTATCCCCTTCTCCCCAGACAGTCTAATCAATATATTATTAACACATTGGTCTTCCATGACTACTCCTCTGCTTCTGTTTGGTACTTCCAGGCAATATACACAGATGGTTTCCCCTTTTATGGTAGGAATCTGCAGCAGGTGAGAATGCTGACAGACCTCACATAAGCAAGGGGATGCAGGTTGTGAAACTATGTTATAGACTCTCTCGGATGCATGCACATATATTCGTATGTATAGACACACCCCACTATTTCTGCTACAACTAGGACTTAGAACTACTGGGGAATCACAAACTAAAACATGATTCTCTCTAATTCTGTTGAAAAGTATCAGAAAAATTAGGCATCTTAAAGACCTATGAAGGCATGAATTCAGGCCTAGTCAGCACATGATTGTTCACTACAACAATGTCCATAATACTCTCTCTCAGGGGAGGGTTCTCTCCGATTCTCTCATCAGCACACTCAGCAAAGTTTGAAGACGGTCTTTGAAGACATCCAGCCTATTGTAAAACAGAAAATTTGGGACCCAGAACAACACACAATTTGGATGTGCAATCTGTACTCACTTTGCATTTCTTAGTGTTACTCTGTCTTATACAACCTTTGCTTGTTTATTTGGAAGATGTTGTGTATTAGGGCTAGACGCTTAGCTGATGTACATCACTGTAACTCCACTGAAGCCACTGGAGCTACACTGACAGGTCACACACTGAGAATTTGACACACTAAGTTTTAAAGTGAAGAACCTTACTGTGGGGAATCTTGTATTCCCAGATCCTCACAATGGATATTCAGAAATATCTTGCTCTACCTAAAGGAATGAATCTCCCCTTGAAAAGCCAACTCTGGGAATGGATTTGGTGATTTAGAAAGACCTATCACTGGAAAAGTTTTGCCATAGCAAATCAGAGAAAATAGGACAACTATAAATTCTGATTCATCACAACTTTTAAGAACAAGAATGATCCTGTATTATTGCTCTATACACTTAGACTTGAAGGAAGTTAACAATGAATGCAGTCAGAAAATTTACAAGGCTGAGCTTGAACAACAACCTTATGTACTGATTCACACAAGGACGTTTCCTCTTATATTTATGGGAGTCCAGACATCTCTGTTGTCTTTTATTTTAATTTTACCCTTTTGATTTCCATTCTGTAAGTATTCAAGGTTAAAAATGATACAGAAAGAGCTTCAAACTCTTGTTCTCTAGACCTATATTAAGAATTTTTAAAGGTCAGAAAAAATGTACCCTATGAGGGATAATCTGTGATTCAGTTTAGTCACAGGCAATTCAAAGCAAATAAAGAAAGCACAGGGTTTTTTATTATTATTATTATTTTCATGATTATTTTCAATCTATAATCCATTTTTCTGTTCTTGGTCTTTCATATTCCCAGACTCCAGCTGTTGAGACAATATCTGCAATTTTCACACGACTAACCTTTACCAGTCATCACATTAAAATGATATGATCACTTCTGCGCTCCAGACAAGATCTCAGAATTTAGTCTGATGGAAAGTTCAATCATATTCCACTTGTCTGCCATGTATCTGCAGTACCTATGGCATTACTATGGTTATCACTATGTTATGTTTTTCATATACAAAGCTATCAGCTCCCTTGGGGAGTTAATTTGTGTCACAGGGTTCACTCATCTCTAGGGCACTTCCTCCTGGTTGTTCTGGGGATTAGCTCTTGCCAGGTCTGATACCCTTCTGTTCTCTCATTCTCTGGGGTTCAGCAAGCTCCCTCTTGATGACTTGGCCCTAAGCCAGGTCACAATGCGTGTTTCTCCCTTCCAGGACATCAAAGTCCCTCAGGACAAATTGTCCCAGACAATCTCCAATTCCACTGCCCTGACTGTACCACTTCCACAGTGGCTGGTAGGGGAACCCACGCCTGCCTACTCCCAACCCTCAGTCCAGCAAGCATGGCCTACACCCAGACTCTGTTGCTATTTCCCTGTTCTCCTTCCTACTTTTCTCATCTAGGTATGCCCTTCTCTCAGGGCGAGGATCCTACGGCTTTGCCTCTCCCCCTGAGGTTCCTCCTTTCTCTCTAATGCCCAGAGAGTGACTCTTCACTGCAGCCCCCTCTGCTGGCAGTTTCCTGGTTTTATCATAGTCCTGCCTGATTCTTCTCAGATGGGTGCCATTCAAAATCTGGCATTGTTTATCCCGCCTAAATCCCCTCACATGTGACCTATCAAGTTAATTGGCCCCCTTCTCAGCCTCATTAACCCTTTCAAGACTGCTGTGGGGGTGAACACTATCACAGTCTGATTGTATGGAGACAGCAGGGTTGGGAAGGAAGAGGGGAATCTTTCTCCTAACAAATGGGGACAAATTGGAACATTAAGAATATTTTGAGATTGTAATGATCTCAATCCCAGGCTTTTTCTTATTCTGAGAAGCACTTTGGGCCCCATCTTCAATCTAGCATCATTGTTGCTGCCCCAGTGGATGGCTAGTTATATATAGTAACTCACTCTAGCATTATAACCTATTTTATTACCCACCTGGGGCCATGATAATCCTGATTCCCCAACAATCCTAATTGACCACTGCCTGATATTATCATTACAATGAAGGAGGGAGAGAAAAACGTTGGTTCTTTCAATAGTGTTTTTCAATCAGATTACCACAGTATTCTCAGGTAGCAAGAAGGAGCTGGTATGAAACTCCTCACAATACGGAGTCATGACAAATGTCATATTAATATTGTCTAGGCCCCTTTAACCCAGAACTCCACCCCATAAAGGCTAATACACCTGACATGAAATCCAGATGGCAGTGTCAGATATAAATATTAGTCAGTCCCTTAGATAAATCATATACAAATTTCAAGATGGTTTGAAATATTATCTATATGGTTGTGTCTACTCACTGAAAATTTTAGCAATTCTTCCATCTAGCCACATCAGGAGCATTAGTGTAGAGGTATTTTTACCTCCACGTAGTCTAACATCTAGACAGCTTTAGAGAATGGGTAGTCAACATAATGGTCAAATTTCCAGTAACCAATGTACACTAGTGCTTCCACAGCAGGAGAGCTGCTCAAATTCCTCCACATGTGCAGTGTCTAGGTGTGTTAAGTGTGTAATAGCTCCACCTATTGATATACATTATAGCTGTGGAAGAAGCTTCTATTTAATAGTAAAGCAAGACATAATAAAAGATGGCTTCTGGTGAGGTTAATGTGGTGCGTATTTCAAGAACAAAAATTTAAACATGTTTCTTACAGTACTGTTTTGAATGTGTAACCTGCATGAAAAAAGTTGACTTTGCAATCTTGTATATGCTTTATATAAATAAGTAGGTAGTTAAGAATTAAATGTAACATTTTATATCTGCATCACTTATGTAGTAAAGAGTAAAGTATTAAATGTTTCAGTTAGATCTGAGATTTTATAGATAGCAAATTACTTCTATCAGGAGCCCCACAAACCTGTTCACTTGTTTAAGATATTTAAATGGGAACAAAACCAAAATGAGTTCTGCCTAGTGGGCTATTTTGTCGATAGTGTCCAGGAGGAAAAAAATACTTATAGTAAAGGTTGCTCAAGTGCATTTCTTATTAATTTAATTAATACAGATAAAAAATCAACAGGTTAGATCACTCCATACCAACCTCATGCACATGCCTTACCATCCACAAGGACATAACTCAATTTATCAAAATCATAGTCAGTCACAAAATCCATCTTCAGTAGATTGGGATGTCTCAATGACAGAGATCAACCCTTAAAGTACAAGTAATTCTCAGAAATGCTCCATGTGGACCTAACTTTGATGCCACTGAAGTCAATGGGAGTTTTAGCCATGGACTTCAATGGGAGGAGAGTTAGGCCAATTCTGAGTGGTTTTAAAAATCGCATCCTTAAAAATGTATGTTATTTTTCTACACCTTGGAAAACTCTTATTGTGCCAGAGGATCAGCGCCACTCAGAGAAATCTTTGCGAGTCCACCAGACCAGGACTCAGATCCAATGATAAATGCTATTGGTTCTGCAGGAGGATCAGAGTGAGGGCCGTGGAATAGGTTGTGGGAGGTTGGATGTGGACTCTAGCTAGGGAGGCAAACAAAGCAATGGGACAGGGAAGCTGGGGTTTTCAGTAGCGATTGATCCCACATTTGTACTTAAACAAATACAAGGTGGGATTTTCTAAAGGACCTAAGGGAGTTACGGGCCTAACTCTCATTGATTTTCAAAAGGATTTAGGTGCTTTTGAACATTTTCTCTCTAAATCCCTGAGGCCTTTTGAGAATCCCACAGGTGCTTAAACACCTGTCTAGGTGTCCAAACGTCAGTTTGAGTCCCCAAAAGACCGGTCTAGTCCTTGCATTTTTCAATCCTGAGGTTGTGATTTCCAAAGCTGCCTAATGGAAATGGGATGTCACAACTGCTTAGCTAGCTTTCAGAATTCTACCTTGAATCATCATAGGTCTTTGATTAGAATCGTTGAACCCTACAGGAGATTAATTTTTGTACCACTCCTGCATTTTGTTTTTACTTTCTGAATTTCTCTGGCTATGTGTGTATCAATTAGTGACCTTTACTGGCTACCTTTTTTCATCATGTAGTATGTGGTGCGCCCACATCTTGAATACTGTGTACAGATGTGGTCCCCTCATCTCAAAAAAGATATACAGTAGTGGCATTAGAAAAGGTTCAGAAAAGGGCAACTAAAATGATTAGGGGTTTGGAATGGGTCCCATATGAGGAGAGATTAAAGAGGCTAGGACTTTTCAGCTTGGAAAAGAGGAGGCTAAGGGGGGATATGATAGAGGGACATAAAATCATGCGTGGTGTGGAGAAAGTGAATAAGGAAAAGTTATTTATTTGTTCCCATAATATAAGAACTAGGGGCCACCAAATGAAATTAATGGGCAGCAGGTAAAAAGAAGTTCTTCTTCACTCAGCACACAGTCAACCTGTGGAACTTCTTGCCTGAGGAGGTTGTGAAGGCTAGGACTATAACAGGGTTTAAAAGAGAACTGGATAAATTCATGGACGTGAAGTCCATTAATGACTATTAGCCAGGATGGGTAAGGAATGGTGTCCCTAGCCTCTGTTTGTCAGAGGATGGAGATGGATGGCAGGAGAGAGATTACTTGATCATTACCTGTTAGGTTCACTCCCTCTGGGGCACCTGGCATTGGCCACTGTCGGTAAACAGGATACTGGGCTGGATGGACCTTTGGTCTGACCCAGTATGGCCATTCTTATGTGGATGTGCAATTTCCTCCTAGTGTGGAAGCATAACTTTCATGAATCCCACTATATTATAACAAAATAACTGATGATAACCAGAGAAACACTCATACTTGCCTAGTTGCATCAGGGCCTATATCCTCCATAGGCTACACACATTAGAGAAGAATATGATCTCACACACTTGAGCATGTCTGACATTCTGTCTAGTAGGTTCAGTGGTGCACAAACATGCTGTGGATGAGGGAGTTCAGACTGGCCCAGACACATACAAATGTAGTAAATTATTACAGAGATATTAATCCTTTGCACCTCTAGGTTTCCCACCCTGCAAGGCGCTGAGCACTCCTGTGAGGTGCTAAGCACACTCAACTACCTAGGGTGACCCGAGAGCAAGTGTGAAAAATCGGGAGGGGGTGAGGCGTAATAGGTGTCTATATAAGAAAAAGCCGCAAAAATCGGGACTGTACTTATAAAATCGGGACATCTGGTCACCCTACAACTACCACTAACTTCAGTGGAAGCTGAGGATAGTCAGCACCTTGCAGAATCAAGCCCCTACAACTTTAATGAAACTAGCTTCCCTATGATTGAAATTGTGCATGTGCACTGGTCAGAGAACAGACCACGTGGGGTTCTGTCTAGATTAAAAACCACAAAGGTTGTACTCTGGACCATATTTGGGGAGAGTTCATGGTAGCCGTTACAAATGTGTGACCTTTAACTACTTTGAGTTAATTGATTACCAACCAACATCAGGGGAAAATAGAGTACTGTAGACATACATATTCATGGTATGTTGTTGTTGGAGTTGTACATATTAGCAAACTAGAGAAGGTGTTGAATGACACAATTCTATGTGTGATTTGTCTTGTGAATCCCTTTCTGATTTATTAGATTAAGTCCTGATCTTGTCATAGACTAGTTTTCAAAGCACTGTAGCTCAACTGACACTGATTCAAATAAATGTTTCTGGAAAATGAATAGGTCCAAGAGATAATAAAATTAGATGTCAGTGCATTAAACCTTTTTTCCACATGGCTGGCCATCACAAAATATCATAAAATCTGTCATAATAAAGGGCAAACTGTTATAAATAGGCTGATGAGGCATTAAAGATCCTATGTGATTTCTTTGGCCATTGTTAAACTAAATGGGTGAGTTGTTCATTGGAAGACATTTTTTTTTTATGAACTTCCATTCCCCTATGTTTTCTCTACCCTTCGGTCTCCAAGACAAAATTACTATGTAACTATGAGCCTAAGTAAAAACAAACACACACACACACAAACACAAACAAACAAACAAAAGTTGAATCAACAATTTCATGAAGGCAAGATCAGACTTTTGCGTCAGGAAGCTGAACATTTCAATTTCTCTCTATATAGGAATGTTCGGGTATAGAATCATGTCCTAATAAAACTTGTTCACAATCTGATGAACAAAAAATGGAGCGTTGGAAAGAAGCTTCAGTTTTAAAAGTAATAATAACGAAGTATTCCTGATGATTCCATTGATCTCTCAGTGCAAAATATGGAGAGGGGACTAGAGAAAAACACTGAAGAAAATGTAGATAGAGTTTAAATGATTTATGGTATGCTGGGTCTCTCTCTGTTTGGTTAAAAGAACAGGAGTACTTGTGGCACCTTAGAGACTAACAAATTTATTTGAACATAAGCTTTCGTGGGCTACAGCCCACTTCATCAGATGCATAGAATGGAACCTATAGTAAGAAGATATATATATATATACATACAGAGAATATGAAAAGGTGGAAGTTGCCATACCAACTCTAAGAGGCTAATTAATTAAGATGAGCTATTATCAGCAGGAGAAAAAAAAGCTTTTGTTGTGATAATCAAGATGGCCCATTTCAGACAGTTGACAAGCAGGTGTGAGGATACTTAACATGGGGAAATAGATTCAATTTGTGTAATGACCCAGCCACTCCCAGTCTCTATTCCAGCGCAAGTTAATGGTATCTAGTTTGAAAATTAATTCTAGTTCAGCAGTTTCTTACTGGAGTCTGTTCTTGAAGCTTTTCTGTTGGAGAATTGCCACCTTTAAGTCTGTTACTGAGTGATCAGAGAGGTTGAAGTGTTCTTCTACTGGTTTTTGAAAGTTATGATTCCTGATGTCAGATTTGCGTCCATTTATTCTTTTGCGTAGAGACTGTCCAGTTTGGCCAATGTATATGGAAGAGTGGCATTGCTGGCATATGTCAAGTTGGTAGATGTGCAGGTGAACAAGCCCCTGATGGCGTGGCTGATGTGATTAGGTTCTATGATGGTATTACTTGAATAGATATGTGGACAGAGTTGGCATTGGGCTTTGTTGCAAGGATAGGTTCCTGGGTTAGTGTTTTTGTTGGGTGGTGTGTGGTTGCTGGTGAGTATTTGCTTCAGGTTGGGGGGCTGTCTGTAAGCGAGGACTAGTCTGTCTCCCAAGATCCATGAGAGTGAGGGATCGTCTTTCAGGATAGGTTGTAGATCCTTGATGATGCGCTGGAGAGGGCTAAAGGTGACAGCTAGTGTCGTTCTGTTATTTTCTTTGTTGGACCTGTCCTGTAGTAGGTGACTTCTGGGTACTCTTCTGGCTCTATCAATCTGTTTTTTCACTTCAGCATGTGGGTATTGTAGTTTTAAGAATGCTTGATACAGATCTTGTAGGTGTTTGTCTCTGTGAGAGGGATTGGAGCAAATGCGGTTGTATCTTAGAGCTTGGCTGTAGACAATGGATCGTGTGGTGTGTCCTGGATGGAATCTGGAGGCATGATGGAATCTGGAGGCACAGCGGTCAGTAGGTTTCCAGTATAGGAAAAAGAAGAAACTGTAATCCCTGGGAGGCTACATACTGCTTAATAGAGACATTAATTGATGCTGACTTCTTTGCAATGCCATCTTCTCCTTCTGTCAACAATCAGTTATTTATCTGAAATACCTTTTTTTGTGGGATATATTAAATTTGTCCGCATGTCTTGTCCACTTAGTGAAAGAAACAAAATTCATGCTCCTAAAAAAAAATGTATTTGTTTCTACTGCAGTGATTTAGGATGGAGTCTGATGCTGGAGACAAATAACTAGCTGCAGCTGTTAGATTGCTGTTGAGGGCATTTGGACAGTTTAAAGATATAATGTATCTTCTTAACACCTGTAACCAAACAAGTGATGTAAATTAAGCACAATTTCATTTGCTTACATTGTGGAGCTAAAGATATTGCAGTGATTTATCTATTTCGTAAAATTAGCTACTCAAGAGATTTACTTAATAATGAAGTGTTTTAGGTTATTTTTCTCAAAATGAATTCAGCACCTGCTTTATGGCTTTGCTACCCTTATGTCCCAATGGCTGAAAGATCCTTACATCAAAAAAATCACCCTGTAGATAAAGAAAATGCAGCATTTAACAATTAAATTATTGAGTATATGAATTCCTGATGTCTTCTGTTATTGTAATACCATTTTAAACGAATTTTTCTTTATATGTCCTTCACAATAAGAAAAGCTACATACTATTCTCAAAACTAGTCAATGTAGCCATGCTGAACCATTACATCGAGCCAAAGTTGCCTTATCCCTCAGGGACTGATTCTGATCTCACTTTCGGCATCATAAAACTGTAGCAGACTTAAAGCAGCTGCTTTTGGTTCTATGGTGGACTCGTTCCATATAACTGAAAGGGGGCAGGGCCAGAGCAAAATATACTCTCAGGATAATGGCCAACAGAGCAACTGCTTGGCACTCATTACTCACCCAGTACAATTTAGAGAGGCCCTCAGGCAGTTCTGACTTATGCCAGAGGCCAGCTCCCCTCCCAGCAGCTGCCAAAACTGGGAGGACAAGAAGGTGGTGGAAAGCTGTCCCTCACTTTCTTAGGTACATTGAGTACTGCTCTGGTGCACCTACGATTCTAGCCAAAGCGTTTGGCTAGTTCCCATAAGTATTCATACTTTCCAGGGTTTATCCAAACCATTCATAAATCTTTGGAGGTTCTGCAATTCCTAGATATTGTAACCTTAACTGACTACAATATGACACATTATCACCATGCAATGCAACATGTCGGATCTGAGCACAGACATGCTGTTTTATACTCTAACAGAAATGGATTTGGAAAGAGCTGATGAGCAATCTTCTTTGATTGAATTTAATTGACAGATGAAATAAATGATAGCTAGGTAGGATGGAGATAAGTGACGGATAGGAAGACAGAGGATGTCTTGCTTCTGATACTCTGCATACGGTGTCTGTTCTAAATATCCCCACAATCTTTTGTATGCCAGAGGGACATCTGCTGTTGGAGAGGCTATCTTCCACTGTGTTAAACTGTAACAGATTATTTCAGAAGGAATAAATTAGAAGCCTAAACCCTCAGTGAGAGCTTGCAAGCAGCTGTGGCTACTACTGAGTGAGCAGCAATATTTTGGGAAGAAGTAATGAACATAAACAGTGCCAATTAATTGGTGGTGCTTGAGAGAGAAAATATTGGCAAGGACACTATGGATATTTTTTCTTGTTTACAAATGGTGACATGAGGTGTTGAATATCCTAACAAGTGAAAGGATCTGAGCAGAGGGCGGATGACACCTCTGTACTATTCAATACAGCAGCTAAAATGTCAACAGTGTAAGTCCTGGTAGGTTGCTTTTTTTTTTTTTTTTATGTACGAAACTCTGGTATCAATTTTCATTATGCTGGACCTGAACCACTGCAAAACCTGAGATGGCTATGGTGTTGTAAATGTAAGGGAAGTGTTAAATCACCATGACAAAAAGTTTATATATTAAAATGTGTGTATATTAAGACGGTGTGTTATATATATTGCATATTTAATACACATATGTTGCTATGCATTTTGTTATGTGTACTTTAAATAAATATATACATACATGCAAAGTTTTGCACAAATTTTGCTCATGCATTACTGCCAACAGTGGTCATTGCTTATGTAGCCACCGTGATTTGCCTGTGTATTTATGGTAAACTGACAATTTTGCATATACAGTTGCATGCATAGGTATAAAAATCTGAGCATGCATAACTTCTGAATGTCTATAAAATGCACCAGAATAATTCAAGTTATGTGTACCGTGACAAAGTTCCTGCTCTACCTTGGTGGGTCTTGAGCTTATTGGCGGATTTGCTCACCTTGGAGCTTCATGGCAGCCCTCAGCTTGGCCATTTTTCTGAACTCACAGTCCAGGTTGATTCCTCCTGTGTCTGACCAGGAGTTGGGAGGATTTGGGGGGAACCTGGGCCCACCCTCTACTCCGGGTTCCAGCCCAGGGCCCTGTGGAATGCAGCTGTCTAGAGTGCCTCCTGGAACAGCTGTGCGACAGCTACAACTCCCTGGGCTACTTCCCCATGGGCTCCTCCCAACACCTTCTTTATCCTCACCATAGGACCTTCCTCCTGGTGTCTGATAATGCTTGTACACCTCAGTCCTCCCACAGTCCGCATTCTCACTCTCAGCTCCTAGTGCCTCTTGCTCCGAGCTCCTCACATGCACACCACAAACTGAAGTGAGCTCCTTTTTAAAACCCAGGTGCCCTGATTAGCCTGCCTTAATTGATTCTAGCAGCTTCTTGATTGGCTGCAGGTGTTCTAATCAGCCTGTCTTAATTGTTTCCAGAAGGTTCCTGATTGTTCTGGAACCTTCCGTGTTACCTTACCCAGGGAAAAGGGACCTACTTAACCTGGGGCTAATATATCTGCCTTCTATTACTCTCCTATAGCCATCTGGCCTGACCCTGTCACAGTACTTTATTCCTGTTGATAAAGCACCACTGTCATAAATGAGGTTGGTTCAATCTCTGGTAAAATATTAAAGACAGAAAAATAAAAACGTGTCTATATAACTTTGCATATTTAATTCACAGACTAAATTTTGAATATTTATTGGTTTGTTTGTTTAAGCGTCCCTACATTAGAGATTTCTGACTTACTGAAAATGAAAATCTACTTTTTTACTTTTTAAATCAGAACTATGTTGTGTCACTAAACATATTTCTGAAGATTAATATTAAAGTGTAAAGGGAGCAGCTGGAAGGGCAACAAATGTGTGCAAACTGTGGGAAATTATGCCATGAACTTTGCAAAGCATTTTCTTTAGGAAATCTTTTAATTTCCATGGCATCCTGCAAAATACACTGCAGAGACCCCACATTTTTCTACACACCAAAAATTTCAACTCATCTAATTGAAAAATGTTGACCAGCTTTAGGGCTCAAACTAGCACTCTTTGCACACCCCGAATTGCCAGTTAAGGCAATTGGAATTTGGAGATTGCACATCAGAAGTGAGGGGGAAAGGAAATTATTTCTATTCTTCCGAACGTATATTGCTCCCACTGTAGTCCTCTATATGTGGAATTTGACCCAAGGTGTTTATGTCACATATACTGACTGAGACACAATGTGTAGAAATTCTTGGGTGAAATAAGACAAGAGATTGATAAAAATGACTGATCCATATTATTAAATCATTGCTAAGAGACACTGACTTATTCCTTACAGGACTTCTTCAGGTCATGTTAATGCATTTTTATACCTTATATTAAAATCTTGGTTAAAAAAAGCTGGTTAAGTCATCAACATCAATATTAATTGGGATAGGTTTTCACTTTTACACTTGAGGCTTTAGCTGATCGCTTTTCATTTCATTTGTGTCCATAAAGTCAAACTAACAGGGCCCCCAAATGTTTTATTTAGAATAATAAATGTAAGATACACACTGGCAAAGTTACTGGGAAAAAAGGCTTTTTAAAGATACGTTGACTTATGCAAAATGTGCATGTTACTTAACCGTTCTGTCACTCAATTTCCCTAGAGATGATATTTACATCCTAGGTGGTATGTGGATGAGAGACGTGACTCATACAAATTTGTAAAGCAGTTTGAGACAGCAGAGCAAATTAACATTTTCTACTGGCAAAGAACTATTGTCATCACAGTAGCGTTAGGGTTAGCACTGTGATGCAGTTGGCACCATCCTCTGAAATCCAAACATGGATTTTCTAAACATCTACTGATGTAGAGAGTGGAAATACTGACGTGGGATCTCAGGTAAGAACGATTTAATCCACCACTCAAACTTGTTGCCAGAAAGCACAGATTATTCTATCTTTGAACCAGGCAACAATTCCCCAACAATGCTTTCACCAGTTACGCCAATGGGAGGTGCAGGTGCTCAGTCTTTCTGAAAATGATGCCATCTGTTTATAATTTTCAGTGAATTGGCCTTTTTTTTCTGGTCAAGAAGATTAGAATAACAGATCTTTGTAAAAGTGTAAACTATACTGTAGTTTTTGCTCTAATTGCTAATTAATAACAATGTTTACACTAAGTAGCTGTGGATTCCAATGAAATGTGTTTTGCAGTCGCATCCCAATGTAAAAATGAGTTCTATTTTGTTCACCTCAAGTGTTCATTTGTTTTCACCTTTTATGCTCTATTACAGTTAATACAGGCTTTGAATTAAATCAAGGAGACTGCAAGTTGCTGGGTTTTGGGGCTGGGAAATGTTGCCACCTAGATGAAGCCAGATGCTGAGGACCGTACAAGATCAATTAGTCAACATATAAATTAACTCTGATGCAAGAGACTGTGGCAAGTAAAAATGAATAAATTGCTCATCCTGTTCTAGCAACTTTTGCAGATTTAAACTTGAGATTTAGACTGAATATTCATTTTTCTTCCTGAGAGTAATTGGGCAATATTTTGATTCCCTGCTTGGTTCTGCGCTGATGAATATGTGGTGTTTTTGGAGCACCTGTTAAATGAGAGAAACAGTAGTCTTGTATGTAGATAGCTTTAAAAATATACTTTTCTAAACTTTCCATAAGAAATAATTGTGCCAATGAACTTTTCAGACACCTTATGTCACCGAACACATTTTTTTTCATTTAGAGTCAAAAAAAGCAAAATAAAAGTCTTTTATATATTGGATAAAAATACATCCTAAATGGACATGTTATGTATCTACTATTACCAGTACTAAACACAATGTTTCAAACTCATTTTACCTTCCCTGATTAAGGGTCAGATTTTTAAAAGCTGATTTCCCCCCCTTTGGTATCAAATAAATAGCTGCAGGTGTGATGCATGCATGGCAATACTATGCCCCAGAGTAAATGCAGGTGAAAAATTGTGCAAAACGAAAGGCCATTCTTTGAAAAACTGGCCTTCTGTATAGAAAACCATTAACCAACACAATAAATGCAATTTTAATTTATTTGCACACACACACACACACACACATATATATAACAGCAAGACTTCAGGGAAAGGGGCAGCAAAAGACGATCTCAATGAGCAAAAGTGTTCTGGAAAACCTCAGAGCATTAACCTGTAATTTTTCCTGACATTCATTTCACTTTCCCTGGCACCCCTTATCCCCCCTTCCTTATTCCATTTTACAGTCTCTCACAGGTCTGTTGGGATGTACCTGTTCTTTTCCAATACTACATCTTGTCTAAGCATATAGGCTTGAATAAGCAGTGTAAATATGATCCCTGTGTTAAAACAGCCAGGTATTTTGATGCAGGGTACAACTGTCTTTTAAAGAAAGAACAAAGGGGTGGAGCAATTTGTCTTTGCCAGAGTTGTCCGTCAAAGAATATTCCCTACATCCTAAAAATGCACAGACTGACACTGTACCTTCTTTCATGTAAGATATGCACCCCAATCTCTCTGCCTTGGTTACACATTACTGTTAGGTTTACTTTTTCATCTTATGAAGTTTTCCTTTAAAAAAATGGAAGCATAAATCACAGCTGCTGTCTTCTCCCCTTTCTCTGTGTTCTGTCATCACAGTTGGCCTAAGCATATCTCAGCAATTACAAAAGCTCTGCAGGCAGATCTCAGGCCACTTGAGCTGACACATTGAAATATTAGCAGGGAAGTAATGCAGGTGCAATGTATTGGCCAACGTCCAGTAGCGAGTTAGCAACCAGTTCTGAATTTTAAAAGGAAGTTTGTATTATGTGCTATTAAGCTGTTGAAATTAGAGATGGAAATCCTGTTCATTTTGGCAGGGAAATCACTTTAACTCTGAAGCGCTACCGTTCACTCAAGCAAAAAATCAGCATATACCAGAGCTCAGATGTAACATATTTTTAATATATTGTTGATGTGAGGGCTAACCATATAGTCTGAGAGTTAAAGCTGTGAAAATTGAGTACAGTAATATTTTGGGGGGGACACTGGGGTGGGATGGGAAATCAAGAGTTTATATTAATTCTGAAGACTTCACAGTGAGGTAAGAGAAAAAGCTTTTTCAATATAGAATCATCTGACACACACTTTGCCTTCTAGCAACAATATCCCATCAAATTAAAGAAGAACAATTACTATTGCAATAGAAAAGATATCCTTAATATACTTACTATGTTTGGGCCCCAGTCCTGCAATGTGTATTATGAGGGTGGAATGCTGCAGCTATGTTGGACTCTGCTGAAGTCATACTACATGTTCCGAGGAATGGGGCCTTTGATTGCAAGTTCTTTGGGACAAGGATTGTATTTTCTTTGTGTACAAATACATAAATAATAATTACAAGCCCGTGAAAGTAGCAACATCTATAGTTAAGGTTACTCGACAATTTCCATTATCAGATGCTTTTTCAGTTGCCAAACTTCTACTGTTCATAGCTTAAATTTTTCATTGCAGGTGTCTGCCTAAAGCTGAATTTTGTTTTGCAAGTTTCATCTAAAACAGTTTAGCTGTTTCTAAGAACGAGGTTGGAAAAATATGTTGTTCTGCACATGTTAAAAAAAAAATCCATCCAACCCTAGGGATGGTGATTGTGTCTGAAAGGTACCTCTGACTTTCCCCATAACAAAAGTTAAGTCTTTGGAAAGATTGCAATGTGCACCTGCTCAGTACAGGTTGTTAGAGTTTGGCAGCTAAACTGTCCAAAGATTTATTTTGCACTGAGCATGCTCCACCCTCTAACATCTCAGATATGTGACCAAACTGTGCATACACAAGCCCCACAGAGTGAGTGAACATATTCCAGCCAGAGGATGCAGAGGCTGAGCAGGACTTTCCCTGCAATTACTTGTCTCAGTAATTAAGGTTGCCTGTATAATTAAATACTATCATAATCCATATACACAAAGGGCAGAATTAGGGTTGCACAGGCAACCTTAATTTTGGCATTTCCTAACTTTGGAGTGCTTGCTTTTGCAACCTTTACATTCTTTTAATATAGATTTTTGATATATTATGTAATTAGTATACTTGTCCAAAGAATAGGTACCTACCTTGATATTGAAGACTTTGTCAAATTCAAAGTTTATTCTAAACACAGGGGGGGAAATTCTGGATGTCATATGCCACAGGATAAAATTTTCAAGAGTACATAATTGACTTTAAAGTCTAAACCACATTTTCAAAAGTGACTTAGGCTCTCAAGTGCTAAGTTACTTTTGAAAACTGGACTTAGGCTTCTAAGTTTCTTGGGCACTTTTACATTTTTTACCATTGATCTTTAATAGCCATGAATTTGGAAACTATGAAGCATGAGGCTGAAATAAGGTGACCCACACCAGGGGTGCCCTCCAACAGTAGACACGACATGACAAAGGGTCTCAGACCCCCCTAGGTCCAGACATAAAAGGATCCTAATCTCCTGTGTCTGATACAAAGCCCACCTCTGGGTACAGTTTATTTACATACACCAGTGCAGTAGTTTGCCAAAAACCTTCCAGTAAAACCATTCGCTCATTCCCATAGTAAACATACAGCGATGCAGCAGGTTTTTGCCATTCCCTTCTTCAGGGACATCATCTCCAAGTCAACCACCCAAGAGTCAAAAACAGCATTTTGTTCCCAGTTCTTTTTGCCCAGCTCTCCAGATCTCTCTGCCTGAGAGCAACCAGTCTTGCTGCAACCCTTCACTCAGAGTCTTTCCCCAGAGGGATCCCCATTCTGCAGCATTCCACTCCACCAGGCTTCCCTGCCTGGGAGACCAACACCGAGCTCAGGGGATCCACTTTCCCACAACAACTGTCTTGTTTCTGGGCTCAGCTTCCCCCAGCAAAGCTGGGTCTCCTCCTTTTTCCTAGGGGCCACTGCCTAAGCCTTCTGTATTTCAACACTTGACATCTTTAATAATGCACCTTTGGCTCCTAACACAATACGGTGGCAGTTGGCTTTCAACAGCTCAGCAATCATTAAGAACTGCCACCTCTTCCCCCATTATAGCATGCCAGGGAAAACATCACCAGGTACAAAACTTGTGTATTTGTTAGAAGTTTTGATTGGCAACTTAGATTTTGTCATTAAAACAACTATGTTTCAACAAGTGACAACAGATTTAGATCTGCCTTCGTGGTGACATCAAACTGACATAGCTGAAATTAGGAAGTCACAGCACCTGGTATTCCTGTGCTACTGGTATCCATCACTATGGTTACTTTCCAGACAGAAGATACTGAGTTCTTTTTATTGACTTTCACGTAAAACACAGGGGGATGGGAGTATCCCTAGCATAGATCTGTTTGGATAACATGACCTGTTGCATTGTGGCAAACAAGTTGAACCCTTTGTTTGACTTCCAACAGGTTTATGTTTGCAGTCTTCTTGTAGCCGTGGGACATCAGAGAGAGAAGGTGGGTGAGTTAATATCTTTTATTTGACCTGCTTCTGTTGGTGGGAAAGACAAGCTTTCAAGCTACATAGAGCTCTTCTTCAGTTCTGGGAAAGGTACTCCCAGCGTCACCAGGTAGAACATATTGTTTAGTGTAAGTGGTTAATACATATTTCAAGGGACCATTCAAGATGAAGTGGTCCATTAATATCTCTCCAGTCATGTGGGGAGAGGAAGGAGGGGAAGGTAAGTGGGTTATAGATTGTTGTAATAATCCAGAAATCTAGTGTCTCTGTTCAGTTCATGATTTTTAGTATCTAGCAAAATTATGAATTTAAGCTCCCAGGCTCATCTTTTGAAGGTATTGTACAGGTTTCCTTTGAGGATGAGGATGGACAGGTCAGATATAGAGTGATCACTTTGTGAAAAGTGTTCACTCAGATGTGACAGGGTTTAACAGGTTTCTGAGACTGACATGCCTAATAAGAACTTGAGAAACAGTATGATTAAGCCCATACAACAACAGCAGATGACTCTTATATTAGTACAAACCCGTATTCTCCTCCCTACTTGTAACAAATCTCCACAGTAGGGTTTTTAATATTACATCTGAGTTCACAGCAAATTGGGAAAGCCATCTTTATGCAGCTAGAGCATCTTAAGACAGGGAAAGAACAGAAACATTGCAACACACTGTATGTTTTTTCGCCTAAGATAATAATTTACACTGCTTCCTTTTATACCTCCTCCGGCAACTTGTGAGTACTGAGAAAAAAAATCCACAGAACCAAAGTACAGGAGGAGAAGACAAAAAAAAATTTTATGTTCTTTTTGCATCTCTGGGCAATTACATCTCTTGAGGACACTACAGTTTCCCCAGATCCACCTTCCCAACCTTCCAGTCACATGAACTATTCAACGGATGTTAAAATATTGTCTCAGCTAGCACCACTCGCTTTTAGAAATAGCTTGGTGTCAATGTTTTCGATTCCAATACAGCTTAGCAGTACACTTCCCAACAAAGGCTGGTTTTGATGGACAGTCACAGCCAATTTCGTGGCTGTCATTTTTCAATGATTTTTGAACATCGGAATTCTGTCAGGCTGATTTAATAAGCGAATATTCTCTAGAAATTATCACTGAGCTGTTGTGAATGCACTTGTCTCCTGCTGTAAGACTTGAGGGGTTTCACTAATCAGGAATCATGTCTGGGTAATACAAATAAGCAGTAACTTGTTTGAAAACATACAGCACAAAAGGGCATACAAAGGTGTTCAAAATACAGTTTAGATTTTGAAACCATAACCTGCAAACAATGACAACTTCCCCATTGTTATAAGCTTTTTCTTCAGTTCTCACAGGGTGACACCTCCAAGTGGTCTAAAAAAAAATCGCACAACCTTTCCTAGCTGGTGTGAACCCTTTGTTTTCAACAAATGTATTTTCTTTGTGACTCTGAATCAAAGCTCTGAGATTCCCATTCTAGCCTGTGTAATGAATACTGACACTTCCCAACCAAACAGACAGTTTCTGTTTATCCTGAAGATTCTGAGATGTTTCTGAATTTCCTTCCAATATCCCTGCATCCTGGTCTTTGTCTCAAATGTTCTTTTATCTGCTTTAAAAGTTCCCTGCACTGTGGCCATGGCATTTAGTAAATAAAATTCATATTTCTGGTGTTTGATGATGTCCACACACACCAATGCAGTGAGTAACTCCCTCACTCTTGTGGTTTACTTAGTACAACATCTCTTGAATTACAAGTGTAGGGCTTTCAGCCAAGGAGTCTTCCCCACTCATTTGAAAGGACAAGGAGTTCTGCAAGGGAGGAGCATAATATGACAATGTTGGTAGTTATTTCCAGCAGTTGCTACTTAGAGCAAATACTGCATTGAAATACTTCAGAAATTAAGTCTGCATCTCAAAATGGTTTTACTGCCCCACTAATCTAGCCAGAGAATTCCTCATTTTCACCTCTGCTGTGGATGTGGTGCAAGACAAATAGACGCTTATGATAAACATTAGATAACCGAGTGAGGACTGCATTTACTCCAGTGCCATTTTCAATGTTGGTGCCTCCTGCATAAGCTAAGATCTTGAACATACAGTAGTATAATGGAACTGCTGTGATGGAGGTCATATGAGGAGCTATGCACACAAATATATAGAAAGTTCAATAAGGACATTACATCAAAGAACAACTGCTTTTTTAGTCCACATTCAGAATAGTCTATACAAAAACACCTCCCACCTCATTCTATAGTTATGTCAGAGCCCAGTATAATGAAGGAATCAAAGCATTGTCAGACAGAAACAGCATATACCTGGAACTAGAGCTGGCCAAAGTTTTACCCCACAAAATGTGTTTCCATTGGTAAAAATGCTGTTTTCACCTAAAGGTTTCATTTTGATCAGGTCAAAACCTTTCATTTTGGCTTTAACATTTCTACTGATCAATACCACACTACATTATTTTATAAATTATATTTTATATATTATATTCAAGACATTTCAACTGTGATATAACATCACAATATAATTGCTGAAATCTTTTAACTTATATATAACAGAAGGCAAATCAATGAAATCAAAACAAAATGTCATTTTAGTTTTTCTGAAACAAAACTTTGGAATTTCATTCCACAGGAAATTTCCATTTTTTGTTCCAATTCTAAATGAAAAAAAAAAAGTTTAGAATTTCCCACAGAATATGAAGTCATGGTTCCAGCCAGAGCTACCTGGAATATACACTGAGAATAGTAGCTTTAGAGCGAAACAAATGTAAAACAATCAGAGGCTGCACCATGAAAAATAGCGAAGCTAGGTTCGTTGCTAAGAAAGTAGGGACATTTCTAATATACTTCAGCTAAGCTCCACAAACTTCTATGTCCATTAATCACTTAAAAGTAATGTCAATAAAATTCAGCATCCTTAAGTAAACTAGCAGCAACAAGAACTCTATTTTAAAATGAACTGCTATAAGTTCAAATAGAGAAGTCACATCAGATGACACCTAAGAATACACAACTTGGAAAGGCATCAATTAATTTGAATCATCTGGTAGGGACAGTGATGTGTATACTGAACGGTACAGTACATCAAACTGAATGGGCTTTATTTTGTATCCATTTAAAGTATTTTCTCTTTGGGGTCTTTGCTTTGCAATAGGCAAAGGCAACAATTTCTTGCTTAGAGCTGATCAGATTTTTCACTGTGACTAATTCATCAGACAAATACATCAGTATACACTGCAGGTATACTACACTCACAGGGTGATGGGTTCAAGCACACCTTCATAGGCAAACCCACACGTGTTTGCTTTGCTTATCAAATTCCTTTAAACTATTGTTGAGATATGCTAGAAAAGTGAAAAATTAGAGACATGCAGAGGCAGTAAATCAAAATCTAGCTGCTACTTATTGGACTTGGCTGGAGTGGGGCCAATTATTTTACCTTCTTTCATGAGATTTGTTTCTAACCTTCTAGAAAGATGAAAGAGAAACTAAAAACCAAGGAGGGCAAAAAAGCTCAAAATTGAAAACAACAGCTATGTTAATAGTGATTTGGGGTATTCAAGTGGAGACATCTGAGGCCTGATTTTCAGAAAATGATGTTACTCACCCTCACAAGCCTCTAAAATGTCTTGAATTGAGCACCCAAAAACCAAAGCACCCCAAATCAGTAGGCACCTTTGAAAATGTTGGTCAGTGCTTTTTAATTTAACTTCTGATCCCCCGTTACACCCACAGAACCTCCCCTGACTTCAGGGGAGGGAACTTGGCCCTCCTGGCTTTATACTCCCTGACTGATCCAACCGAAGTGGCTAGCCTGTCATCCAATGAAGTGAGCTGTAGCTCACGAAAGCTTATGCTCAAATAAATTTGTTAGTCTCTAAGGTGCCACAAGTACTCCTTTTCTTTTTATTGGGCTGTGGATAGATCAGAAGAAAGTATACATGGATATTCATGTCACATGAACATTCAGGACTGAATATACCAGCTAGCCAGTAGCAATTTTAAACAGAACTTTCCATTTCTTGCAAAGAGAGGGAAAGATCATTAATTCTCACCTGTCAACATCACCCAGGAAAGTGTAAAAATATTTTGGCACAGGCAGAAGCTGGGAAATTTTCCAGATTAATTGTGAAGAAACTGAGAAGATCTCAGGGGGAAAAAAGGGCACCTGCATTAAACATGGTTCTCTCTGTTAATGACACCAACCGTTCCAAATAGGAGCTTTCAACTTATGTTAGAAGTGGGACACTTAGAGTTTACTGCAATGAAAAGTGAAGCATATCCTTGACATCAGCACATCTTTCAACCTGAAGCTACATTCACTGATATAGACACATACACCTAAATCTTCAAAGCAGTGTGCAAGTATTTAACCAGGATCTGCATAGCTAAATCACTGTGTGCAGCTTTGGAAACAAAGAGGATAGATTCATTGTGTCAAAAGAAATCTAGGAGAAACTCAGACAAAAATATGTGAAGGTTCATAGAAAGATCTGTGGAACATTCGATGAACACCTCATGTTTTACAGAATTGTTCCTCTTATTAGAACTAGGAACGGAAATGCGGAAATATATGAAATATTTCAGTATCCATAAATAATGCCACTTTTCTAACTCTTCCTGATCTAAATACAAATACAATAATTTTAAAGTTTAAAAATATATCCCAGTGCACTTCAAAAATATTTGCATTATTTTCAAGGGCAATGAAAGTAAATGTTTCTTGTGGTTAAGTTTCAATGACCTAAGCTAGATGATTCTATTTTTGATCAGTTTTCTTTTTGAAGTATTAGGCATTTAAATGTTCAAAACTGAGTTTTTAAGTTAACAGATGAATGAGGGAAATTCATACTTGTGGTTGCTGCTATATGGATTCACTTTGTCAGGATGAGATGAAATTCATTTCAGGAGTGGAATCCAGTTTTGTAATTAGATATACTTATAAACATGTATTTTTAAAATGCACCCTTTTTATTTTTCCTCATAGAAGCACATAACGTACATGGCTCAGGACACATGTACAATATACGAATATCCCTTTCATACAAGAAGAGATAAAAAAGGGCATTTTCCCCCCAAAATAAGCCATTCCCACTTCTTCCAAACTACATTTATACCATGGCCTTGTCTTCACTATGAAAAAAGATGTGTTCTTAATGATAGTTAGCTAACTCCAGTTTGCTAGGATTTTACCTTAATTTAAGAGCACACCTTATTCCATAGCGAAGACGAGACCCTTGAGAAGAGATAGGTAATGCAGCATCCTGAAGTTGGGGTTCTTTTAATGAATTCCCGACCTGAGGATCCTCCTCTACGATCATATTACTACGAGGCTACATTATTAAATCTAGGGACTTTTCTGCAGACCCCTCAGCTGAACAGGCCAAAATCCAGGCTCAGTTATTTATATTTGTTATGTTGTGCTGCTGAGTGGTAGCCACCTTTCACTCCAGAATGTTACACTCAATGGTGCCAATGGGAGCAGAGCTGCTTTAAGCATCAGTAGTTGGTTGACTGAAGTATACTCCTGGTTCTTGTTATTGCTATAATTCTCTCACTTTCAAATTTACTTGAAGGGTCACATCTTCAAAGGACCTCTGAAAATGCACTTGCAGATGACTTAAGGGCTTTACACACCGTGAGTGTACTTTCAGACATTTCATATGCGTTTTCAGAGAGCAATTGGAAATTTGTCCAGAATATTAAAATCCCTTTCCCCCCCCCCCCTTTACTTTAAAAGGTAAAAGTTGATCATTTGTCCAAGGATCTGAAATAACTAATTTCCTCTCTTTTCTGGAGAAGCTCAAATGCATCATTAGTTTCATGCTCAATTTTCTGTCTGCTGTTTCATTCACAGTCTGAGTAAGCTAAGTTTTAAACAACATTCATGTGCCTCACAAGGGATTCAGAAGTCCAGGCTCTCGTGGGCTCTTCAATGTTATCACAGAAAAGGAAGATCTTCAGTGGCCATTTGAAAGCATTTGATAGAAAGCTGGCCTGGAGCAGCCTGCAAGGAACTTGAAGGGAGAAGTAGAGGTTCCTGGAGAGAAGAGTTTAGAGGAGGCACCAATCTGCACAAACTGTAAGAGTTTAGAGGTAATCAATCTGCACAAACATGGTTAGAACGCTAGCTGCAGTTCTAGCAGCTCTGTAAATAGTCCTATTAATAAAGAACCAGTTTAGTTTT